>NC_135498.1:176571356-177171356 GCF_052857255.1 Amblyomma americanum | reverse complement strand
TCTAAAGGGACAAATTTTTTCTTGAGGGATAAAAAGAAATAAAAAGGCGAATGTCATAAAAAGTACACAGCGGTCTGTCACCATTACTTTACACTGCTGTGCCCTAATAATGACTGTTCTGTTTCAAGATTCGAGCTCCACTCCGTTTCTCTAGTTCGTCGCTGTTATGTTTTCTTCCCACTGCACGTCTTGTCATTCTCGTTGTTCCTCGCGCACTTGGCTGTCCTTTATCTTCCTGCAGAGCGCTAATGGGCGCCTTTACACCTTTGAAGGAGCTGTTGGTGTCCGGCAAATAAAGACTGATGGTGTTAAACCCAAGTTCCTTTGCTTTTTTCGCTACCACCGGCACCAATCAAGGAACTGTTTTCAACGTGTTATTTCCGCGGAGGCTTATTTGTTTTCTTCATTATGGGTCTTCCAAGGGACTGACCAAAATGATGCAGCGATAACTGGCTGCGGCAACGGCCCGAGAACAGGAGCAACGACCCACATACCGCTATGAAAACGCGCATTTTGGAACTGCTTAGCTTTATGGCTTCATTTTGCAAAGGTTTGCTGTATTTTAACTATGCGTATGACCTATGCAGCGGCCATAACTTTGTGCAGGCATGTCTCTAAGATCTGCAGCTAGCAAAAAAAAAGAAAGAGGTGGCGTTTCTGGATACGTATAGGTGAGTCGAAATCCGCATGCAGGTTGCCATGCAGCTTTCATTATGCGCTCTGGGATTCCACTCAGAATAAGCAAGGTCTGACTTAAGCAGCTTGAGAAACAATGAGCCTACGTCTTCTGAAGCCGGGGCGTAATATCGTGTACATGCCTTGCCGTAGAAAGTGATAAAAAATATCGCAGCGGGGTTGGGGACTCAACCCGAATGTCATGCTACTCAAGCAGAGCAGTGGTGCAGAACTGACAGATTTAACCACAACGCGGTTGTAAGAGACATACTTTCCGTTTGCTCTCTGGAACAATGATAATGCACCGCAAAATTCACATAAATTAATGTTATCTCTATCAAATTGCTTTCCCCAATAATGTACAAATTTTTACAGAGCGGCGTCTTCCAAAATGCCACAAATGTTGCGAGGAGTGAGCTGCTGTGAGTCCCTGTGTCACTGCACTGAAAGCGCTGTCTTTCGGACCACCAGTATATAGAAAACGTGAAAGAAGGCATCGTCAATGCTGCATTGTGCGAATTTATGCAGCCAGATTCATAGTAATCATAAATTGCCTACTGCTACTCTGGCTTGCAACACTGAGTTTTACAATGTCGAGTGTGACTGCTCTGGAAGTTTAAGTGCTGGTGTCGGTATGTGGGTTTTCTGTAGCCTGTTGTCTCAAGTCGGTTTTTTATGATGGTCACCTGGACATAAAGAAACTTCATTGTCGAGGCTGAATGCGACGAGGAAAACGAGATGTTAGGGTAAGCGCTGTTAAAGTCGGAAATAAACTTATTGAGTTTTTCCTCACCATTTGTCGAGACCATAAATATGTCTTCAGTGAATCTTTTGTAAAATATTTGTTTATATGAAGAACTGTTGAAGAATTCCGTCTCAAATACAGCCATGAACATATTACCATAATTTGGTATCATTTTTGTTCCCATTGACGTTCCGCTTATTTGCACGTAGTGCTAGCCATTAAACTCAAAGTTGCTTAACTCTAGTATCAATTTTAACAGCTCTGTAAGCGTGTTGCATCCACCGGTTGTTTGGATTCTAAGCGCTCATAAGAATAGACTGCTGTTTTGATGCCATCAGCATGCGGCGTGTTGGTGTAAAGTTAAGCGACGTTCAGAGTCACTAGAAGGGAACCATCTAGAATGAATAAGCCGAAAATTTCCCTCAACAATTGGGTGGTGTCCTTAACATAGGAGCGATATAAGGAAGGGATATCCCTCATGATGCTGTCGAGATAACTCGAGATGTTTGCAGCAACGGTTCATATTAAGCAGACAATCTGACATTGTGATAAAACTAGCGGATAAAATTGGACCCACCGTAATTATTTATTTATTTATCACAAACTGCGGTCGAAATACGGTCCAAGCAGGAGAGGCACAGTACAAAACATTAGAGTACAAAACTTCGACCTTGAAAGACAAAAAAGAATCATGACGACGAAACATGTACTAAATATTATAGATGAAAAGAACTACCTTGGTGAGACGCAAAGGCAATTAAACGATTCCTTAATTTACACGGTTCTCCCTATTGGTCCTATGCCGGAGTATAACTAGAAGGTTTCAGAATCTATTTTGAATCTGGCAATAAAGAAGAAAATTGAAGACAAGGTCGCACAAGGAAGAAGAGCGCACAGCTGTGACCCGGAGCAGCCGGGTGTTGGACGGTGCTGACGTGTTCTTGCTGGTGCTTGGCTTCGAGCTCAACTGTGGTGTCCTGGTGGTGCCTACGTGGTCATCTCTGTTGAGCCCGTTCTGCGTGAGGGATTTGGCCAGGTCTCAGGTTAGGTCTGTAGGTCAGGTTAATGTGCATTTGAGGGTGCGTTTGGCTCAGATATGTCGCTGACTTACCCAAAGCTTGCCGCTAGAAAAGTTTCGTAAAAATGGAATTGACATCATCCCTGTGGCTCTCGTGCCGATCGGTGAGGGAACGATCAAGATGAAAAGCTCCAAGGTCCTTCAGCAGGAGCTAAGATCTCTCACTACCCACTACCTCCAGATCTCTGAGGTGCGACCGTTCGGCCGGAGAGGCATTGTTTGCAGGTCCGCTGACATTTATTGTGTCACAGGCCTGCTCCAGTGCAAAATTTTTCAGTCATTAGCGGTTAAAGCCTTCATCCCGGAACAGCTCGCATGTTCCAAAGGTATTGTTCGTGGCGTGGACCCAGCATCTTCCCCGCAGGATATACTGGAGGAGTTTCAGGATGCAGGTGTGGGGGTTCTTTCTGTCTACCGGTGTAGTAGAGAATTAAATGGTGTGCGTGTTGCGACAGAGTCAGTTATCACTACGTTTGCTGGTTCCTCCTGCCCTTCTGAACTCAAGGTTTGGCCGATAGTGTATCGTGTGGACACTCTGCAGCCCCGTCCTCTTCAGTGCAACAACTGTTGGCGTTTCGGTCACAGTGGTAAAGCGTGTAAGTCGGCGAACCGCTGCCGGGTTTGTGGAGAAGGGCATTCATATGACAGCTGCGCCTCTGATCAGCCCCAGTGTTGCCTATGCAAGGGCAACCACTCAGCTGATGATGTCAACTGCTCGAAACGAGCCGACAAAAAAAGCCTGCTCGATATTATTCAAGCGAAACGATGTTCGAGAGCAGATGCTTATGCACTTCTGGATCGGAGGGATACTACATATGCCAGCCGTGCGCGAAGCTCTGTTGCTGATATACCGTCAAGTTTGACTACTTCAATAGTGTCCTCAGTAGAACAGGCTCTTTCTGTGGTCGTTGAGCGAATGCTGGGCAGTTTCACCGAGGCTCTATCTCAACTTGTTGCTGGCCAATCTCTGCCTACTGAATCACATGTTTCGGCGGCTACGCCGGCATCACTCCCAAGTGCTGCTAGTAAGAGTCATTCCATGTCGCCTCCTACCGTGCCCCAAGTACCGCCTGCCAACAGCGCTCCTGACAGTGTCGCTCACGTAGATACTTGTAGCATGGACGTTGAAATGCTCACCACTTCCCAGAAGCGTCGAGCTTCTTCCTCACCCTTGAAGTCAGCTGTTCCGCAAGTCAAAGCAAAGAAAGGACCCCCCAAATTAATTCCCCAAACTGATGTGCTGAAGGAGGCTGTTGATGCCTCTTTAACCAGTCGATAATCATGGCGGGTCTAAAAGTTATGCAGTGGAATTGTCGCTCCGTACTTTCTTCTTTACCGAATCTTGAATTACTTCTTCATAAACATAATCCAGATATTGTGATTTTACAAGAAACGTGGCTCTCTCCACTTAAATCATTCACATTTAAAAAATTTCGTGTTTTCAGGGTAGATCGCGTTAATGGCAGGGGTGGTGGGTTAACTATGATCTCTACGAAAATATGTCACCGGGCATCAATCTCGCAGACAGTTATGCGCCCTGACTGTGAGTTGTTGGCGGTTGAAATCTCCCTTCCACAGTGCGCCAAAGTCACTATTGCTAACGTCTACTTCCCAATCGGTGTTCACAGGACAGACTGTTTGGATACCTTACTGAGCGGCGCAAACAGCACAGTCATCGCAGAAGATTTTAATTCGCACCACAGTGTCTGGGATAGTCGCTCTGACTCCTGCGGCCAGCTTCTGTGGTCCTGGATGTCAATGAATGCAGTGCGCGGCTGTAATTCCGGAGCAGTAACCTTTATGCGAGGAGGATCTCGTTCAATCATAGATTTAACATTAGCATCTCGTGGGGTTGGCGTATCTGCATAGTCAACTGAAGACTCAGGTACATCTAGTGATCACTTTCCAATAACCTTTTCTATTATATCCTCGCCTATCAGAAAAGGTGGTGCAACCATGAAATTTGTAAACCACATTATGTACAAAAAATTGATATCTGCCCCACTCCCCTCCATAGTTAGCTCAGGTCGAGCACAAAGAGCTCAGCGGACAATTACCTTTCTGCAAGATGCTGCTGAGAGCTCTGTATTCTCGGTGTGCACTACTGCTCCTGCCAGACAGCCGTCTCCTTGGTGGACGGAGGAGTGTGAGAAAGCTTATCGTCGTAGAAAAGCAGCCTGGAAAAGCCTTTCCTGTAATCAGAGCCCAGCTAATTGGATAAATTATAAGTTCTTCTCTGCATGTTTCAAAAGAACTGTTAAAAAGGCAAAGGAGGATTATAATCAAAATTTAAACACGTATCTCTCAAAACCCCAGAATAAGAAGGCTCTCTATAGATTCATGGCGCAGAATAACAGCTCTCCGGCCTCCAATCGCATAAGGTCAATGGTAATGTCTCCGCAGGAGGCAAAGCAAAACCTTGAACGCATTGCGCACGGGCTGGCCTTACGTTTCCAGGTACAGAAAGCAGAACCTTCGCACACTCTCACCCCCAGCTCGGACTATCCTGAGGTCGACGTGTCGGAGCTCCTGCAAATTGTTTCCTCGATGCACTCTGCTGCTCCGGGATCTGACGGGATTACTGTGGGCATGTTAAAGATTTTAGCGCACGACTTTCCAACTTACATTCTAGATATTGTAAATGCGTCATTGGAAACCTCATGGATTCCTCACAGTTGGAAAATTGCGAAAATAATTTTACTTGTAAAAAATGCAGACAATGAATTTCAATTAGACAATATTCGGCCGATTGCTTTAACCTCAAATTCAGTAAAGCTAATAGAAAGAGTAGTACACAGTCGCCTCACAAAGCATGTTCATCATATTAACGGCCTCAGCCCCGCACAGATTGGCTTTCGTCGCGGTTGTTCCATATGGTCCGCGCATGTGGATCTCGAGAGCCGAATACGACTCTCAGTGCGCCAGAGAGAAGTTTCGGCCTTGGTGACGCTTGACGTTGCGAAGGCCTATGACAGCGTGGAGCACACAGTCCTCATTAACAATCTTGCTCAACTACAACCACCGCATTACCTCTACGCCTGGATTTGTGAATTTCTAAAAGATAGATTTTTCTTCTGTACAGACGGATCTTTTTGTTCTAATACCTATGGTCAATCAAGAGGTGTGCCGCAAGGCTCTGTTCTTTCTCCGCTGCTTTTCAACATATTAGTTCGGGACATCCCCATTCATCCTAACGTTACAGTTTATGTATACGGAGATGATATAGCTTTTTTCGCATCAGCAAAGGATATTCATGTGCTCTACGGGTGTTTGCAGGCATATCTGAATGCTCTTGAAGTCTGGTTGGATCAAATCAATTTATCACTTAATGTCAGCAAATGTGGCGTGCTGGTATTTCCACCCGACGCTCCTATGTACATCTCGCTAGCCTACCGCTCCACTCCAATTCCGCAGGTGGAGTCGGTTAAATACCTAGGTGTTTCTTATGACCAAAATTTGGACTGGCGATATCATATTAAGAATAATGTTATTAAAGCGGAACGTGCACTGGGCCGTTTGACCCGAGTTGGCAATAAAAAGATTGGCATGCGTCGTGACACGCTACTGTTGCTCTATAAGGCTTATATGAGACCGATTCTGGAATTTGGTTGCCCCTTGTTCTCTGGTAGCGCGAACTACAAGCTGCAGCCATTAGCCTTACTGGAAAGGCGTGCCCTACGGCTATGCCTCGGGCTCCCAAAATCAGCTTCCAACGCTGTCCTTTATCTGGAAGCCCGTATCCCCAACCTCTATTCCCGCTTCCAACTTCTAACAGTGCGTACTTTCCTCAAGTCTTTTGACCCGGCCCCAGGCGTTAGTATTCCAATTTTTTTATCCCAACCACACCTTTTTTTGACTAATCACTGGCCCCGTTATCAGCTTCCGCAAGTTAGGTTCACGCAGAATCTGTTAGCTCCGCTTCAGGTTGATCTGATCTCCTTGCAACGAGTTGCTGACACGCAGGCTGATCCCGTCTTCTATTACGACTTTATTTTCCCGTCCCATGCGAAGCATATGCCCGCACATACCCTTAATGGTCTTCTTTCTGAACACCTACAGAATTTTCCACATCATACTGTTCTCTCCACTGATGCCTCCGGCAGCTGTGAGAAGGCGGCGGTTGGCATATATTCGCAGGATCTAGTATGGAGCTACTCTGTTCGTATCCCTGATTATACTCCTATATTCTTCGCAGAGTTTTTGGCTATTGGTTTGGCTCTTCTCAAAATTCCCAGACATGTCGCACGGGTTCTTATTCTTACAGACTGCCTTTCAGTTATTGTCTCTCTCCAAAATTCGGAAAAATCTTTCTTGACTCGTTCACTTAGGTTTTTTTGTTCCGAGCACAGTGCGCGAGATCCGTTTGGTCTGGGTACCTGGGCATTCAGGCGTCTATTTTAACGTGGTGGCTGATTTATTGGCAAGGTCAGCTCTCAGCGCACCTGTAATATATCCCGTCCCTCACCTCACTCTGTTAGCAGCTTCACGTTTCCAGCGGTTCCAACATATTTCAGCCACTTTGAGTGATCCGTTGCTCAATACCGTGGACTTTCAACACCTAAAGTACCCATGGAATATCCGCTGGTGTAAGTCAAGGCTTTGTGAAGTGTCCATGACGCTCCTGCGATGTAGAATCCCTCACTTAAACTTGTACTTATGCAGGTGCGGGTTCGCTGCGACAAACCTTTGTGTATCATGTGGGCAAGTTGAATCAATCGATTATTTTCTCCTCTCTTGCCGGCGGTTCGCGGTTCAGAGAAAGCAATATCTGGAGGTTCCTCTTTCGAGACTAGGACTGCCTCTGTCTCTTACAGTTCTTCTATCGTTCGGTGCGAGCGCCAAGGGATTCCCGTTAAGCAGTGTATGCGGCTACCTTCACGATTACATAAGTGCAACTAATCGATTATCTTGTTAGCTATATACAAAATTCCTTCGCATGTCCAAAAAAGGCTAGATTGATTCTATTCCGGATGTCTCATACCTCTTGAATTCATTTTATTTTTCCAATTTTTTTATCTTGATTCAGTCTTCTGACGTTTCCTTCCCCGCGCAAATGCTTCATTGGCATTCTACTCTATACCTTGGCCAATCCCCCCCCACGTGGGTAAGTGCCATATTACTTGAGGAGAAGAAGAAGAAGAAGAAGAAGAAGAAGAAGAAGAAGGTCGCACAAGCTCTAATTCCGTTACATTCAAGTGCAGGATGTTTTTAATCTTCTTCCAAATATTCATAAAGAAAACAATCCGGGAAAAACAATCCTCCCTTTAGTTGGAACCGTTCCTCCAAAGATCTCGAGTTACCTCGACAGCCTCATGAGAGACATCCCTCCCTTATATTGTTTCTATGTAGAGGACACCACCAAATTTTGAAGGAAATTCTCGGCTTAGTCATTCCACATGATTCCCTTCTAGTGACCCTGAACGTCGCTTAACTTTACACAAACACGCGGCATGCTGATGACACCAATTCAGTTGTATATGCTTATGAGCGCTTAAATGCACACAACCTGTTCACGAACACGCTTGCAGAGACGTTAAAACTGATACTTGAGTCTAACAACTTTAAGCTTAATGGCCAGCACTACGTGAAAATAAGCGGAACGTCAATGGGAACGAAGTTTGGAGCAAATTATTTTATTATAGTCATGACTGTACTTCAGACTAAATTCCTCAACAGCTTTCCATATAAACCAATCTCTTACAGAAAATTCATCCATTACATATTGTCACAGAGTGGTGACTGAAGTCCGGAGAGCAGAAATGCTGGGAGAATGGTGAGTAAACGAAACACCCTATTTGCGCTGATTTGCGCCCACAATGGACTGAATCACTCGGCGGCGGCATAGCAACAAACGTACTCGGCGGTCGTCGTAACAGAATCCCCGCCGCTGTCGGCCGTGCTCAATATAAAGCTGATAGCGAACTATTGAGATAAAGCGTGCAAAGTTACTAGAACATTTTAGAACAACGTAGAATCAGCTCTGCCTGCATGCGATCAAACAGGATAAATCTGGTCGCGTCATGCATCGCAAACAAAGTGATAAATCGGCGTGCCAACACCTTTGAAGAATGAACAAACACGGCAAAGATTCGCGGGATTGCTCTCCTCTCAAACAAGCATCGAACCGATGCTATGAAACAAATAACGTGATTAGCAACAAATAAAGCGGATCGTGAAAAATAAACACAGTGTGGAAACACAGCGTCTTTTCGCGCGCATAATAGGGATTTAGATGGACGACATGGACACCTTCTCGGCGTATGCGGCGTCGCTCGGAAGCAGGCATTGCGTAAGGGGTGACATCATAATCTAATTTACCCAGCCGACGAAAAACCTTGTACGGGCCGAAATATGAGTGCAAAAGCTTTTCACTCAATCCGCGGCGGCGAATGGGCCTCCAAACTCGAACTCTATCTACGGGCTTGTATTCCGCGTTGCGTCTTTGTGGGTAATGGCGCCTGGCGTAGGTCCGCTGGTGGTGTTTCATCTGTTATCTGCCAAGTCTTCGGGCTTCTGCGCGTTGAAGATAAGCGGCAACGTCGAAGTTCTATTCTTCGGAAAAGTTGGGAAGCATGGCGTCTAGCGTGGTCGTGGCCTGCATACCATTAACGAGCCTAAAAGGCGTCATCTGTGCGGTCTCCTACACTGCGTTGTAGGCGAAGACGACGGAAGGCCGGATGACGTGCCAGGTCTGGTGTTTCGCATCGACATACACGGCGAGCATATCGGCGATGGTCTTTTTGAGGCGTTCGCTCAGTCCGTTGGTCTGCGGATGGTATGCAGTTGTCCTCCGGTGGCTGGTTTGGCTATAACGCAGGATGGCTTGCGTTAGTTCCGCCGTGAATGCTGTTCCTCTGTCCGCACATTCGGAGCGCCGTGTCGCAGAAGAATGCACACCAAGAAAAATTTGGGGACTTCTTTTGCTATTGCGTTCGGTAGGACTTTTGCCTCGGCGTAGCGGGTCAGAAAGTCGGTCGCTATGATGAGAAACTTATTTTCTGACGTACGTTGATTCTGGGAAAGGGCCAAGCAAGTCCATGCCGATCTGCTGAAAGGGCCTTTAGGGGGGTTCAGAAATTGTGCTGGTCGGGTGGGAGGGGTCTTTCGTCGCTGACCATCTCAGCACTTTTTCACATAATGTGCGACATCGGCCGACAGTCGGGGCTAGTAATACTTGTCTTGAATGCGCCGGAAGTTGCGAGTAAACCCGAGGTGTCCAGCTGTCGGCTTGTCGTGTGATGCCCGTGGAATTTCTTCGCGTAGACAAGCCGGTACAACAAGGAAATATGCTGTTTTTATCGCTCCGAAGTTCTTCTTTTTGAGGACCTCATTCTGCACACAGAAGGAAGACAGTCTTAGCTCGCATGAGGCGGGGGGTGAAGAAACCTTGCTTCCAAGAACTCGATGAGGCGTTTAAGGTCGGGGTCTGAGCGTTGCTGCTGTGCAAAAGAGCAGATGGTTGATGGTTCCCAGAAAGGCGTCCTCATCGTCGTCCGGCGGTGGTGCATCTAGAGGGGCTCGTGAGATGCAATTGGCGTCAAAGTGCTTGCGTCCGGACTTGCAAACGACGGTGACGTCAAACTCCTGGAGGCGCAGACTCCATCGGTCGAGGCGGCCAGACGGGTCCTTCAAATTGGCAAGTCAGCACAGTGCGTGGTGGTCGCGGACCACCTTGAATGGTCGTCCGCAAGTAGGGACGAAATATCGACGTAGCCCAGATGATGGCAAGGCACTCCTACTCAGTTGTCGAATAGTTAGTCTTGGCCTTTGTAGGAGAACGGCTGGAGTATGCGATGACTTTCTCCATCCCATCGTTTTTTTTGAACGTTTGTTGGATAAGGGGCACGGCGAAGGGCTAAAAGTTTTTAACTAAACGTCGGTAATATGCGCACAGTCCCAGCATCCTGTGCAGTGCTTTTTCATCGACCGGCGGTGGAAACTGTTGAACAGCAGCTGTGTTCTGCGGGCCAGGGCATAGAAACGATGTGGCATAGAAAGAGCAGCTCTTCATAGGCGAAGTGGCACTTCTCTGCTTTCAAGGTTAGACCAGACGACTTGATGGCGTCTAGTACTGTTCGAAGTCTTTTGAGGTGCTCTTCAAACTCGAGGCGTAGATAACGACGTCATCTAAATATACAAGACAAATCTGCCCCTTTGGGCATGGCAGCACTTCGTCTGCTACTAGTTGAAAAGTCCCTTTTGCGGAACATAGACCAAATGGCAACACCTTGAGCTCGAAAAGACCAACCGGAGTGATGAATGCGGTCTTCTGGCGATATCTCTCATCGACCTCAATTTGCCAGTAACCGCTCTCGATGTTCATCGATGAGAAACACCTGGCGTTTCAGAGCCGGTCCAGTGTGTCGTCCACGCGGGGAGGAGGTAGACGTCCTTCTTTGTCATGTTTTTTCAAGTGGGGGCAATTAAAGCAGAATCGTAGTGCGGCGTCTTTGTTTCTCACGAGAATAACCGGTGCCGACTATGGGCTGTTTGAAGGCTGGATGACGTCGTCGCGCAGCATTTCTTCAACTTGGTCCCGGATGGCTTGTCGTTTTCGCAGCGACACACGGTGGAGACTTTGACGGAGAGGTCGTGCGTGCTGGTCGGTTACAATGCGATGCTTGGCAATTTACGCTTGTCGGACCTTCGGCGATGACGAAAAATACTCGCTGTAGCTTCGAAGCAGATTGCGGATCTGGTCTTGTCTGTTCCAGTGCAGGGCTTGGTTGATGTCTAAAGTGGACAAGTTCTCTTGGTCAGGCGAATCTTCTGCGGAAAGGTCGGAGAGGGCGAAGGAGTCTCATACGTCGGATATTTCGTCGAAGAAAGGAATCGTCGTTCCTGTGTTAATGTGCCGGTATTCTTCGCTGAAATTAGTCAGCAGTACTTCAGCCTCGCCATTGCGGAAATATGTGATGCCTCTTACGATGTTGATTCCTCGATCTAGAAGCATCCGCATGTTCCCTCAATGATGGCTTCAGCGTGAATGGCTTTCGTGGCGCCGACGGTCACGCTAATGCTTGAACAGTGTTGGATGTTCACCTCTCCGTCGAGGACACTCAGGGAAACGTGATTTTCTAGAGTTATCATCGAATGGATGGTCTCGTACGTCGAAAGCGTGATCTGCTTTAAATGCAAGTCGATGATTTCTTGATGTTTATTATGCAAATCCTTGCCCAAGATCACTTCGCGGGAACATTTCCGTAGCTGAACGAAGGTCGCAAGGTAGATATCTCGTTTGACAGTCACTGGCGCGGTGCATCATCCTGATGGCCTATTGAGGTGGCCCCCTGTGGTGCGAATTTGTGCTCCGTCAAAAACCGTCCCGACTTTCCTCAGTTGCGCAGTGACTATTCCATTCATCACCGAGTAATCATCTCTTGTGTCGACTAGAGCGGTAACTTTCCGGCAATGGATGGTCACTTCTAAGTTTAATGTTCTGGCTCTTGCGTTGCACGTCGTCCGGGGCGCCTGTTCAAGGCTTCGTCGGGTAGACTCTGTCGTCGAAGCTTTTCTCGATAGCGGCGCCGTTTTGAAGGCCGTTCGAGTCGTGGTAGAGGTTGTCATCGTATACGGTTTAGGCGTGTCGGGGGCGTCATTTTTGTGCGGTATGGTCGGTGGAGGATTTTCGGTGTTTCGATCGGGAGCAACCTCACCTCCAGAGGCTGCTGTCTTTTGTTTCCCCTATGCGTGCTGGGCGACCTTCCTCGTACCGCGGCAGCGTAAAGGTGGTGTAGAGACGCAAAGCGCGAGGCTAAGTGTGATGGTGAGCGCGAAAGGCGGTTCGGCGAGTACTAATCTCGACGCAGGTACTCGTCGATTGTTTGCGGACGCTGTTCGAAGCGTGGTAGTGTTCCTTAAACCGTAAATCCACGAAGACCGACACATCGGTGCGGGCAGTGACGAAGAATATGGCCGGCCTCACTGCAAAGGAAGCACAACGGTCGATTGTCGAAACATCTCCAGGCGTCGCATTTCCTGGGCTCGAGCGTCGTTCATTGGCTGGGTGGGCGGGGGAAGGGAGGCGGCATTCTGGAACAAGAGGCTGATCTCGGAGAGGACGTAGGGGATGTCGTTGGGGATGCGGAGTGCATATCGCAGCGGCGTAGATCATGCCCTCGGGTTCTGTGGCCGTCGGGGTACCAAGTGCCTGTTGCAATTCTTCCCGCACCACAACCATGAGAGTCGCTGCTTGTGGCTGTGCAGAGGATGGCAGCAGTCGTCGTAGCTCCTCGCGGACGATTTCGCGCATAACTTCCCGCAAGTTGTCGCTGGCGGTGGTCGTCGTGTCCAGACGGTTTGCCCAGACGGAGGAAGAGAGGTTGTATTGCCGAGCCCGGACGTCGAGGGTCTTCTCGAACGTGCAGACTTCTTGAATGAATTCGTGGACTGTTTTTGGCGGCTGGCGGACGAGGCTGCCAGAGTTGTTCTTTTCCGCCGCGCATTAAAAGCTGAACTTTGTTTTCGTCGGTCATCTCGGGGTCGGCGCGGCGAAAGAGGCGCTTCGTCTCTTCGACGTAACCGCTGACAGGCTCCTTCGGAAGCGGGATACTATACTCGAGGAGTCGTTAGGCTCTTTCTTTCTTCACTACTCTGGTGAAGACCTTCAAAAGTTATTTTTCTGAGTAGCTCCCATGCTGTTAAGGACGACTCGTGGTTTTCGTACCACGTACGTGCTGAGCCCCCACTTAGAAAAATACGTGTCCAATTTTTGCCGCATCATCCCACATGTTGAATGATAACATACGCTCAAATTGGTCCAACCATTCTTCGCGGTCTTAGTCCAGGGATCCATTGATAGCTTGCGGCATCCACGGCTGCTGCAGTATGATCGGTGTCGACATCTTTGGCGAAGTAGTGGTGCTCGTAGCAGAGCCTTTTCGCTATCTGGTGCGGTCCGGCAGGTTCCCGAACTCAGCCTACTCTCCCTCTAGATTCGGCTGGCTGCGTGAGCTGCTGGCTCGTCCTCGGGTGCGAAGCGCAGAGGGCTGGCGTCACGACTTGAAGGTTGTGTCCGGAACATGGAAGGCACCTCCACCAGGTGTCACGAAATGGTGATTGCCGGCGGAGTAGCAACAAGCGTGCTCGGCGGTCGCCGAAAGGAAATCCCCGCCGCTGTCGGCCGTGGTCAACTTAATGCTGATAGCGAACTTTCGAGATCAAGCCTGCCAAGTTACTAGCACATTGTGGAACAACGTATAATCTGCTCTGCCTGGACGCGATCAATCGAGATAAATCTGGTCGCATCGTGCATCACAAACAAAGCGATTGAGCGGCGTGACAAGAATTTGAAGAATGAACAAATACCACAAAGATCACTAAATTATTTATGGTCTGGAGAAATGGTGAGGAGAGGCTCACTAAGTGTGTTTCCGACTTCAACAGCGCTCACCCTAACACCTCGATTTCCTCGTCACATACAGCCTCGACAATGAATTTTCTTAAATGTCCAATTGATCATCATGAAAAACCGACTTGCGACAAAAGGCTACAGAAAACCATCAGACCGACAGTAGTACTTGCACTACCTGAGCAGTCACACTCGTGATTGTAAAACCTCCATGGTTAAAAGTGAGTGCCTACTTTTCCGTAGGATTTCTTCTAAACAAGGCGACTTTGAATGAAACTGCGAGCACCTCTGTGTGGACCTAGCACGGCAGAGGCACCCATTGTCAGTCAGCGACGATTCAATCAAAAATGCTTCAAAGCTTCCATGACCGGCGCGAACTAATAAATGGCGAAAAGCAGACACGGCCGGACTATTAAGTCAATCTGGTCCTTACACATTCGGCATGAATACCCAATGTTAACGTAGTTCTTAAGAAACAACATAACATCCTTCTACAGAGCGAAAGGATGAAAGTAGTTATCCCTGCTCCCGCACGTGTTGTGTATAAGCGTTCAAGGAACATCCGTGATATGATAGCATCGTCTACAATCGGCAAGCGCAGTTTCAGAGCATCAGAGCCATACAATAAGCATAGGTGCAACCACTGTACGATGATGACAACTACTATTGCCAAAAGCAGAGCGACAACCTTCTCATTTCAGATGAAAGGTAACTTCTCGTGCGCCAGCGCTAATGTTGCTACCTCCTGGAATTTGGAGCCTGTAAAGCTCTGCGCGTGGGGCAAACAGATACAGAGTTCATAAGTCGCATGAATAACCACGGATCGCATGTGCAGACTAAGCCATATCTCTCACTTTCAAAACACATCCACAACCTTGGGCATCCATTCTATAACTTTACAGCCATTGTACTCTAATCAGGGTTCAAAGCACGTTTTGACAGCGAGAGTTGTGAATCGTACCTGATTCACAAATTTAACAGTCCCGAGCGGTCAACTAAACAGTAGGCCGGCTATCATGCTTGCACACTTAATAGAGTAACAAATAATTATTCAAGACATGTTGGAAGTAGAGACTGGCACAACGGGTGACAGAATGCATAGAAACATAGCTTCCTTCATCCTTCCTTCTTTCTGTCATACGCATTGTCACGCATTTACTGTTAGTTTTGTTTTTCGCATTTTTGCCCCTCTGTTGTCATTTTGGCTGATATGTACCTCTTCTCTGATTGATGAACTGCAACGGTGTTCTGCGCGTGGTCAAGCGCAGTGACCATTAAATTTTTGTACCGTGAATAATCTTGCAGTTTTATTTGTCTTGAGGTACATTGCACTTGTGACTCACTGCACTTCGTTTCTGGTCTTCAATTTGTTGTTAGCCTTGTCTCTTTGTTCTGTGTGTTTGCGCGTGCGGAGTGCTTATGTAAGGACGGATTAGAAACTTGTTATTTTTGATGATGTCCTATTTTTTTTTTGTGTTGCCACAACCCTTCTCTGAGTAGCACTTCGCAAACTCTTCCACAATGGCTTTTCTTTTCTTTTTCTCTCTATATCGCCACTTATTTAGAGGTCTCGTTAGTATCCCTGTTTACCCCCACCCCCTCCAGTTTCTCCTGAATATTGCTTCCTCGTTGCGCATCGGTCAAGGTCTTTAGGCTTGTCACCAAAATGCAGTGATGTGCGACACCTCGACGGTCACTCCCCTGCCTTTCTAAGGCAGCCCTGAGTTGGTAAGGAAAGAAATTTGCCTGCCCTGTTTATTTTTATTTTTATTATTATTTGATTCTCTGTCGTTTGCCCCCTTCTAAACGCCTGCAACCACGTTAGGGGATCGCCTTTCTAAGAAGTGATCGATTTTTTATTTTTTCTCTCTTCCTCGTCTTTCACTCTCCCCCATCCACTTGTTTGCGCTCCGGTGCTCTAGCAACTGAGCTACGGCAATGGCTGTCCAATCTGCTGCTCTCGTGGGTATTTATGTTTATTGGGTGTAAGCGAACCTTGAGAGTGTTCACCAGCGCCACCCTCGTCCATAGCGGTGGACGTAGCACGTCCGGTATTACCGCGGGTGTGACGTGGAACGTCATCTAAAGGCGAGGGCGGAAACTGTGCGAGAGCCCTCTTATGCTACCTATGACATCAAGACTGCCAGAACCAAGACCCTCGTTTAGCTATTAGCAGACAAGGTAAAGGAAATGCGGGGCTCGTTTGACAAACTTATTCAGGGAGCCAACAGTCACCTAAACCAAGGTGCATAGGGGAATGCTTATTTTTTAATGTGTAGTACGATAATAATACTTAGATTATTCTATCAATTAAAGAAAATTACTTATAAAGCAGCAGAAAGAACAACCATGCCGCCGGTGGGATCTGAACCTACGACCTCCGAATATCGCGTCCGGTGCTCTACCAACCGAGCTACGTCCTGTATTACCGGGAGTGTGGCGTGGAACGTTATCTGACGGCGAGGGCGGAAACTGTGCGAGAGCCCTCTTAAGCAACCTGTGGCATCAAGACGGCCAGAATAGAGACCCTCGTTAAGCAATTAGCAGAAAAATTTAAGGATATGAGGGGCTCGTTTTATAATCTTATGAAGGGAGCCAACAGTCACCGAAAGCAAGGTGCATAGGGGAATGTTTTAATTATTTTTTTAATGTGTAGTGCTGATCAGTTGGATAATATTACTTCATTAATCTATCGCCTAAAAAAATTACTTATAAAGGAGCAGGAAAAACAACCATGCTGCCGGTGGGGTCCGAACCCACAACTTCCGAATATCGCGTCTGGTGCTCTACCAACTGAGCTACGGCGACGGCCGTCCTGTCCTTCCGGCCGTCCAGACAGAGTCTGTCCTTTCTCAAGACAAGAAAGGGCAGGCTCTCTCCGAAACGTCGACTCAAAATAAATCTATCGCTAAATGAAGCGTTTCACAACTTTGCATTTTGCCAAATATTTCTCTGCAACGCCAAATATTTCTCATCGATAGACCTCAAGAGCGGCTACTGGCAAATTGAGGTCGACAAAAGAGATCGCGAGAACACACCATTCATCACTCCGGATGGGCTGTTTGAGTTCAAGGTGATGCCATTTGGTCTCTGTTCTGCACCAACGACATTTCAGCGAGTACTGGATACAGTGCTGGTAGGCCTCAAGTGGCAAATTTGTCTGGTATATTTAGATGACGTCGTTGTCTTCGCCTCGAACTTTGAAGAGCGCCTCAAAAGACTTCGAACCGTACTAGACGCCATCAAGTCGTCTGGCCTAACCTTGAAAGCAGAGAAATTCCCCTTTGCCTACGATGAGCTGCTGTTTCTAGGCCACATCGTTAGCAAGGAGGGAGTACGCCCAGACCCGCAGAAAACAGCTGCTATTGAGCAGTTTCCACCGCCGGCCGATAAGAAAGCAGTGCGCAGATTTCTCGGACTGTGCGCATATCACCGACGACTTGTGAAAAACGTTTCGCTCAACGCCGAGCCCCTGACCCAACTGACGAAGGCAGACGTGCTGTTTAAATGGGAAGTGCCGCAAGCAGAAGCCTTCAAGGAACTTCAGCGTCATTTACAGTCCCCACCGATCCTCGCGCATTTTGGTGAAAACGCCGATACTGAAGTTCATACCGACGTAAGCAGCGTGGGCCTAGGCGCCGGACCAGAGGAGCAGTGGTTAAGCGACACTCCACTGCACTGCACTGAACTGGCAGGTAGTTGTTTAAAACACAGTTACTGATGGGGATTGTTCCGAGGAGCGTGTTGTCGGGCTAGTTGGCTTTGCATGATATAAAAGAAGTGGGCGCAAAACCACCAGGATGGTGGTTCGAATCCCGCCGTGCACAAGGATTTTTTCTTATCGAGTCATCGGTGTGCCATGACTTGAGACCGGACATGACCTGAGACCGGACAAGATCATGGCCGCAAGTATGAGCCATTAAATGCTTTCGCCCTAATAGTTCTTTTGAATGTTTTATGTTTTGCACGTAGGCCTGCTGTTGTTTGAACCAATTTCTTAGCCGTTTTAATTTTTTCTGCGTGATTAATCTTCGGGCGTCGCCCTCCTCTGCTGTGCAAGTGGAGAATGAGAGGGAGAGTGGGGCAGGAGGAGAATGGGGTTACATGGAGAGAGTAAAATCCGCTTAACACCAAGCAACAGTGAAAGGCCTCACACAGGCGCCGACGCTGACGACAAGCATTTATCGAGATCATTATCGGGGCCTTCTCGGAGTCAGCTGGATTTAACAAATATCTTGGTATACATCGCTCAGGTGATTACATTGGCCACCTCTTCCCTAAAGGCCGGAAGAGGAAGGCGACTGTTTGAGGACCGGCTATTTGAGCCCAATCCCTAATTTTCCGCGTTTCTTCTCAGTCGGAGTACTATTAGATATTTTCTGGGGTATGTGTTCTCCGTTCTACAACCTGGGGCTCCCCGCCCACCGAGAGAAACATGTCAAGCAATCCTCTGGGCGCTCGGCGCCGAACCCGCCCCGACGTGGAACACCTCCGCTTGCTACGCTCCGTGCTGCACTCATGGAAGCAGTGGCAACCACTGCTCCAGTGGCCACTGTAGCTCCGGCCAGAGACCAAGACGCTGCAAACAAGATACTGTGGGAAGATTAAGCCACCTGCGAGCTCTTGGGCGATAGTACAGAGGAGAGGGACCAGGGATCTTTCATGATTGTATCCTACAAGTCTCCAGGCCTGCCATGGAAGAAGCAAGCTTGGGAAAAGTGAACCGGAATGTCGTAGCGTCGTCAGTTCTAACGTCGGCTCAAGAAAAGTTCTGAGCCATCGAATTAGCAAGGATGGAAGCCTCATGGTTACAGTGTCAACACTACACACTGCCAACCGCCTGCTCGCCGTCACTAAACTGGCTGGAGTAATTGTGGAGGCGCGTTCTTCACTCATACAAGGCTAATTATGAAAAATTTAAGATTTCCCAGTCACGTACTCAAATCAACACCTACAAGAGTGCCTTCGAGACCAGGTCGTCGTATTAGCAAGGAGGCTCACCGCTCACGTTCCTCGAGACGGTGGCAAGAGAGGAACGTAGTAGTTCAGTTATATTCAAGTGCGCCGCAGATCCACCACTGCCTAAAAGGGTAACACTTGGGTTCTGCAGTTACTCTGTAATTGAACATGTTCGGGCCGCACTAGAGGCTACAAATGTCGGAGGCATGGCCATATGTCGAGACATTGCACAGTCCCTGTTCGTTGCAAAGTCTGTGCTGGCCCCCATTCGCACAAGGAAGGCACATCGCGATCGCAGCCTAATTGCGCGAGCTGCAATGGCCCACACCCTGCTTCATAAAGGGGGGGGGGGGGGCGCATAAAAAGAAAGCCGCTACACTTGTACGCACTGTGAAGCAAGTTGAAGGTAAACTGCCCAAGCGATATGAACCTTCGCCTAACCCTTAGGTGGTTTTGACGAACACGCCAGACCTTAACCAGCATGTATAAGCGCAACAAATTAAGAGAGCCGGAAACATATATGCAGCAACAGCAGCAAAAAAAAAAAAAACGTAGCAAGCACGCCGTTACACTGCCTACTTGAACGCTGTCGGAGTATTCGACATAAACCAAGATAAACGGCTGCTCTCGCTCTAAGCCTAAGGCGGCGCAACCCGACAGGACGATCAGCGAAAGGCAGCAAAACTGTCATCGTGAGCTGTCGCAGTAGAAGCTGCCCTTGAAATGAAGCCGTTGTTGTCGGCCTCCTGCGCTCCGCAGGGGCGGGATACCACACATCAGTAATCACGACTTCAACAACAGCGTCACCACAGCTGAACATCGGCACCGTGTTTCGCACATGCACAATTTTACAGTGAAACGCACGCGGTTTACGCTAGAAACTCCCCGATTTCTGGCAGCTCATGCGAGCGTACTATTTCCCTTTCATAGTCATCTCAGTAACGCGCGTCGAAGAAAATTGACGACTACACGGATACCACTTTCACCATTCACACCATTCACCATATTTTTACAACGCACATTAATATGAACTACGGTAAACTTTGCAGCGAGAGAGATAAACGGTGGCGCGGGCAATTGATGTCCAAGACTGGCGATTCACATGCTGACAAAAGATGCGCTTGGCTATTAGGTGATTTTACTCAGGTGAGTTGCAGATCAGTGCGCTTGACTGTTCATCGCCAGCATATTGTCGCGACCAAGAATGTTGGGGGCACGATAATGTATAATATGGAAATATAAAATTTCTTAACGTGTTATGCATGCTAGAAAAGAAGATTGAAACAGGCTGGGCAAAAAGAATATGTTTTATGTCAAATAAGATCTTATGTCTTAAACTTGTACTCAATAAAATGCATTATTCACACGTGCAGATATACTATCTAAGATTAGATTTGTTTCTCAGGGTGCGTGTGACTACTGCGGTTCGTTCTGTTTTGCTCTCATCAAACGTCTGCTCAATGGGCTCCCTGGTGAATCTCCGCTCTATTTGGAATTATACAGTGACTATACCGTGCCTATGAATATTATAGGCGTGGACAGATCACAAATACTCACTGAAACTAAACCTAGCCACTGAGTTGTAGCCCCATCCTTCGGCGCAGTTTATTAAAAAGAAAGAGAAGTTACAGCCGCGGAAACGTTTGTTCACAAACTCAAATATTCGCCTCTCACTCTAGGCTGGTGAATCAAGAGCGATAAATAAACCACACCATAAAAAGGACCTGACTTCTTGGCTTGACACAGTTCACATGACCCCGCCGCCGCTGCATGCAGGCTGTTTAGAACCGTCACTCCAGATAGCATAGGAAACGTTTAGGATGCCAGTACACTACAAATGGAGGCATGAACGGCTGGTCCACTTCAGACCCAACAGTAGCCCTGGCTCTCACCTAATGTGATGGAATATATTATTCTGGAACGCGACTCAGAACTTACGCCAGGCGAAGGCAGCATATCATTCCTCAAACTTGGCAGTTGTGCTTGCTGCTGTTGCGTGGTGCCGGGTTAGACGCGACACCCCCACAACAATATGCGGCTTCGAGTACACGATGACTTACTTAGTTCCTCAGTAGTCGAGAGGTAGCCCACCCAGCTCGCGACCCGACTCGACCATTCTCATTAAGCCGCCGCGGTGGCTCAGTAGTTATGGCACTCGGCTGCTGACCCGAAAAGCGCGGGTTCGATCCCGGCCGCGGTGCTCAAATTTCGATGCAGGCGAAATTGTAGAGGCCCGTGTACTGTGCGATGCCAATGCACGTTAAAGAACCCAAGGTGGTCGAAATTTTCGGAGCCCTTCACTACGGCGTCCCTCACACCCTGAGTCACTTTGGGACGTTAAAGAGACCCAGAAAGGGGGATCTTCTGTAAAGGTGCGATATGTCTGGGACGTTAAATGACGGCGGTTCATAATTATCCCCTAGCAAGAATAATTTTAATGCGTGTTGTAGAAGATGAGTTATATGTAGACGAAATTTGAACTTCCACGTCTTTGCGCCTGTCCCTCTCCTTTCGCACGCAAAAACGGCGGCGCTCCTCCGCCGGCCCCACTCGCTCGGCAACTCCCCTACCTCCGCCGGCTGCGGCGCGCGCGGAGCGGCCGCGGCCGGGGTAGCGCGTGACGTCTGAAAGAATTTTGTGCTTTGAACCAATAACCCCCGGCTGCTGACGTCATTTGCAAGACGTGACGTCGTCCGCAAGGTTTTCGTGCGAAAGCCCTGTACCGCGCGTCGCCGCGAGGTGGGAAAGCGGGAGTTTTTAAAATTGTATTGTAAATTTCCCGCTCGCTTTTGAGGTCTCGTACGCGGCATGGACGTTCCGTGGCCTGTACTCTACATAATGCAAGCATTTTAAAGACAAGCTCAAACACCCCTTTCTGAAGCCCTTTACAGCCCCACAAACCAATAACTTCCTGGAGTTTCAAATACGTTTTAGGGCGCTGTATCAGTAAACAAAATGGTTGTTTAATTAAAATTCAACAACCAGTTCTATATTTTTACTTCAGGCTTTTACTTTCAAGATTTTCCCTACATTTATATATATTGCACCTTCTGGCAATGCCTATCAATTTGTGGACGCGTCCAGAATGCCCTTAAGTCCTCCTATGGAAGGTGCAATGGGTAGAAATTCTGAAACTATAATAAAAGGGTTGCTTACGCAAAATCGTCCGCGGCATCATTTCAAAATAGACATGCGAAAAAAAACATGTACAGCCGCTATAAGTTAGGCGAGTTGGCATATTTTATGGTAGGTCTGGCGCGCTCCAGTTTTTGTAGATTTTGTTTTCTAGTTTTTTTTTAACATGTGAGTCAGGCAGGTTCCTTTCCTCCCTTCACTCCTTTCTATTCATCTCCTCCCTATTCATCACACCACATGAATATTTCAGATTCCACCAGAATTTACTTTCATTATATATAATGGCGGTAACACAACTTTCCTGTCAGGGTGCGGTCTCTCTGCTCGCTCTCCCCTGCCGGCCGCGTCCTCTCGAGGCTTTCTTCACCCCTCGGGGTCCTCCTTGCCAGCGGAGTCTTTTTGTTCTCTCCATTGGCACACTTCCTTTCCCAGCGAGTTCTTCATGGCCGCCGCATGCGCAGACGCTTCCTTCGCACCAGGGAGCCAACGGGCTCTGCCAGTTCTTGGAAATGCGCGGCTGTTGCGCAGAGTTCCCGCTCTGCACACGAGCTGCCTCTGCTCGGGATGACTGCCGAGGGGTGCGATCTCTCTTCGAAGGCTGCGTTTCCGGCATCCCTCGATAATACTGCGTAACAGTTCTATCCCGGATTTGAGAAAACGAGCACTAATGAAGAACATAAGCATAGTCCTAGTTAATGTCTTGTTACATACTGCTTAGTATAGTTATGGATAAGGTTGACAATATTGAGCGCCATGAGACTGGTTGAGAAGTGGAGCTTATATTAGATTTCGTCGCTTTTTGTGTGTCTATTTCTATTTGCGTTAGTTCATTTAGTAATCTCGGAAGGCGATTTTCGACGCTCTCGAACCACCGTTTTTTTCTGGAGAATGTCAAGTGCCATGACCCGTCATTTCTCATTGCGCACCCCCTGTCAGGGAGGCTTTTGAATTTACATAGGAATAAGAATGCGCTATTATTGTTTTTTAAGTTATGCTTGTATCTCATGGAACAGTTGAAATCGTATAACTTCGAAAAGGGTATAATAATTTTTGCCTAATACATTTCATGTAATAGGCTTTCATTAGGAACCTTTGTTACATTATGCAGTGCTTTCTTCTGCAAAGAAAAAATCTTATTTACTTTTTGTTTTGAAGTTAACTCAATACGAGCGGGCGGTAACTCAGTTTGGCGTGAAACAGCGCGTTATATATTACCAAAACGTAGCGTGGAAAAACGTAGCGGAGCCGTTAGAGTACCCAGCACGTTCTAGTTCCATGATAAGTCCTGTTTAAATACGACAGCTAGCGTTTTTGCTTCGAAACTGCTTCAATTGCATCCTTTCCAATATGAATATATTAGATGTAATTGTTTTTCTTTCTACATGGCGTAAATGCCGCAGCTTTGGTTTTTGCGCTGTTTATCTGCACGGAATTTCTATTACTCCATTCATATAACTTCCGTAGTGTTGAGTTTGCTACATGGCACAGGTCACTGGCATTATCACACCGTACAAAAATACTTATGTCATCAGCATAAACAATAAATTGTGATTAGCTGGTTATGTCCACTGTGTCATTAGTATATAAGTTGAATAGCTCTGGCCCCGAATATGCTTCTCTGAGGAACAGTTGCGCTGAAATTCAAGAAGGAAGAAAAATTTGTTTTTATCGCAGCGCCTTGTTTTCTGTTAGTCAGATAGGATTTTATGAATGCCAATGCAATGCCATGAATCCATATTATTCTAATATCACTAATAGCGGTGGGTCATTTAAGCTATCAATAGCCTTTGTGAAATCTAGAATAAATCATTTTTATATCGATGAAAGATCTCTGCACAAAATGCATAACTAGGCATCTGGCAGGATGAAAAATTTTGCTTTATCTCGGCAAGCGCCTAATATAAAATATAAAAATAAAATTTTGCCCCCTGCTGATACTAATGTGCGACTGAACATGATAGTGTAACAATTTTAAGCAAGTGCTAATAAAGTCTGTTTCTATAAACTAGTACGAGGCGGGCTTCCGACGGTGATCAATAGGGGTGATTACTTTGTTCATCCCTTTTCAAGGAAAAGAAAAACTACTCACAAGGAAGGGCATGAAATCAAAATTATTTTCAAAATAAGATGCCGAAATGGTTGACAGAAATACAGAATTATAACTTATTCTTTTATGTGTTGCCTTTAATATAGCATTAGAATCTGTTCATATTTTTACCGGAAGTGATGCCAACTCCAGTTCGGTAACGTCACTTCCCTTCAGCCGATGTCGCAGCGTAATGGGTAATGTAACAGCTTGCATATGGTTTTACACTGTGCGGAATCTAGTGAGCAGTTCTCCGCTAAGGATTCGGAGAAAACATTGTCTGCAGGATGCGGGTAGTCACAGTATTAAATAAACAACGTTTTCCGAGCCGCCTGTGTAGTTAACATTTAGGTTTAACAGAACGCGTTGTTGAGATTGAGCCACTTCCCCGCCAACTTCTCCTTTTTATGCATATAGTCAGACTGGACCAACTAAGAAAAAAAATTACAGCTTAAATATGCATAAACATCAGACCCAACTTAGCAGGGGCGTTGATTCCTCTTTTTTGTGCATTCTGCTGTTCTCTTTTCTAATTAAGCTGCTTGTACCAACAATTAACTAGTACTAACTCACCAATATTTCTGTACTGGCACAAATGAGCCACTTCAAAAACATCATTAAGGGCGGTGTGAACATACCCAAGCACCAACATTTCGGTGTAAGATGGAAGTTAAATGCTCGGTTATCCAAATCAATCGAGAGACCTCTAGTGCAATGTGACCTTTAGTACCTAGGACAGCAGCTTCAACATAGAAAATCCTCAATTGCGTTTATAATATTCTTGTGGTACATGATCAGTCCCAGTCTGAAACTCACTCTGACAACTTTTGGCCAAGAAGGCGGGACTTTAAAGTTGTTAGGCGCGTATTTAGCTTATGCACATGGTACCACGATGCGTTGCGTTCATAAGTGCTGCGTTTTCTCTCTTCTGAAGGGAGTTAAATTGTTCCCACTTACGTCTGCCTCTGGACTTCAAGATTCACTGCCTTAAAGTGGTGTCACAAAATTCGGCGCATTTTCGAAAAAAAAAAACCGGCGCTGCGCCTAAGCAATCGCGCCCGCGCGCGGTAAAGTAAAACAAAAAAAAAACAGCGGGGAGAACCCCCGGAGAGCGCGTAAACAGTGCGTGGGCTTTTCACTCAGCTCGCCGGCGGAGCGCCAAATTAAACATAGACACGCGCGGCGTCGATTTTTCTCGAATGTCGGAGAAGTTTTTGCTCGTTGTCGACGGAAAAGGGGTAACCTTGACCGCGCCAAAGTGATGCCCTCTCCCCTTCGCTCCTGCACCGATGACTCAGCGTGCCGCGAATGACCTAGATTGTTCTAGAAGGTGGTTTCCGGGCTCGACCAATGGGGTTGTGCCCGCGGCGCAAGAAGGAGGTGGTTGTGCAGTTGAAGCTGCGTGTATGTGCGCGCCTGCCCTGGCGCGAAGAAGAAACAGACGCGGACTGCGCCTATAAATGAGGGGATTCAACCCCTGTCTGTTAGCCCGAGCCGCCGTTCAAGCTTCTGAGAAGCGCGCCCGCTAGCATCCCGGGAGAACACTACTCGACCAGCCAAGGACCGACCAGCGAGGCAACGTGCGCCAGTCTGCGGATCGGCCCCGTCGTGCTCCTCAAGTCGTCGGACTGTCACAGTGCCCGATGACCAAATTGTGTCTTCATTATTTGTCTCTCTATGTGTTAGTGCACTTTAGGTGCAAAGGTTCTGTTAAATTGTAATCTCTCTCGATTGTTACTTTGCACGAGTTGCATTGTATTTGTGAATCACTTTGCATCTTCTCGTACGTGTGATTGTGAAAGCCTCTGTATCGTCTGTCAGTTTGTATAAACTTTGTTTTGTTTTGTGAACCTTTGGCTCCGACCCATTCTCTGGCTTGCGACCGGCGAAAGCTGGGCACCAAACGACCAACCCCCTTGTCACTTTGTTGCTGGTCTCCGGCTGAGCTTGCCACGCTGAGTCGAGGGCATCTCCCTTGTGACCGAGACCGCTAACCCCACACGCTCTAAGGGTGTCTGGGAGCGCACGCAAAAGTGCGCGAAGTGGTGTCAAGTGGCCTCTGCATTTTTAGCCCACTTCTAGAAAGAGTATGGCGTTCGCTACGAAAGACTTCCTCCTCCGTAAAAAAGAAGTTATCCACCATCCACGCACAACCCCAATGCCTGCGGGTAAAAAAATGGTATCTTACTCATGCCGGAATGCCTTCAGCGCTTTTCAGTGATTGAACTTGACGGCTATCAGTGTTGCCCCGTGTTTTGCTGGCTTTACCGTTTTTTGGCGCAGGCACGTTTACAACTTTTATGAAGCCCTTATATATTTTTTGCTACAGAAATGTACGCTTCTTATCCGGCGATTGAGGAGACTGTTTGAAGGTACGTTAATCAGTTTGAACAGCGAAGTTTTGGTCTTTGTCGGCTCATATCTTACTCCATATTCCTGTAAGCGCCTTTTACATATACGAAAATAGTGAGTTTTCCAGGGCCTCGGCGCACCTTCATGACGAGCAGCTTCGTTACCGGAAACAAATGGAAACAGGCGGTAAACCTATATTGATTGCAACCTGGATATAAACACCATAACCCATTTTATTGCCTCATCGTATGGTGATTGTAATCCCGAAGAATCAACGCCATAAATGCGCCACTGAGAGATAATAAATTTCGTGTATGTACCTCACATGAGTAAGCAATGCCGGTAAATAAAAGGTTGAGGTAAGGACCTCAGTTGTTAATTTCGTGAACTGTTTTTATTTTGGTCATTGTGGTGTCATGCCTGTTCAAGAGGAAAGGGATAACGGCCTTTTGGAGGATTTTTTTGAGGGTAACAGTGTTTTTCTGCCGGTATGCCTACTTGCTTACAACCTTGCATGGGAGCAAAAAAAATGTGGCATTGTATATACGGTATACTAAAAAAAAGGAACATCTTTTTTTCATAGGTCCTGTGAGAACCCACAGGTTCCAAGCGCTTCCAGTGCAGCTATTGTTTTTCTGATACAAGCATATTATCTGTTACAGACATTTTATTAAATTTAGCTGAGTTAATCAAAAGGTAGAATCAAACAACACAGAGGTCCGAAGGCAGCATGCGATTGCCGTTTCATAATTTAGTTAGCTAATGCGCGTTTATTCTCGGCGCCCCGATGAAAAATGTGATAAAGGCACAGCTAATTTTAAAGATTACGTGGGGATTGTTTTTTTTTTTTCTGATGTACGTTTACGGTTCTAGTTGTAAAGAAAACTTAGCGCAAAACAGATTTGAAAAAGTCGCCAAAAATCACAGAAAGGCTCAGTTTTCTTTGCACTGGTAATTCCCGAACTTGCCCCACAGCCTGTGCTGATTAGCTGCAGTGCTTGTCTTAGTAGTCATCGTTGCACCCTTGTGGGTGAATATTTTCATAAGAGAAATTATGAGTCACAATATCATCAGCCACAAAACTTGAGTCACAATTTCGTGATACAGGACTCAGATAATATGATGGCAAACAAGGCTCTCCTTTATCTTCTGTGCGCCATCATTCAACATAATTTAAGACATTGCAATGCTGAAAATAAATTATTAAATGCCTTTATTTTAAATTCTGCCGTTATTTAGATACGACAGGATAAAACTGGAAACAATTTAGGCGCTCGTCACTAGCCAATGCATTGATTCCGCTGCTATGAAAAATACCGAGCGGTTCTGTTTATTATCAGCATCTTTTGGCAACAAGGGCCCTGTGCTTACGTATAACGCTTGCCTTGTGGTTTAAGTACGAATGTTTTCGCCGTCTGTACTGGCTTTTGTGATACCAGAATTCAGAGATCCCCAAAGCATCAAAACTTGAAAAAATTGAAGAAAAAAACAAGAACAGCATTGTCGGGGCATACAAAGCCGTTGTTTCATAAAATATTAATAAAGCGCAAAAATATGCGCTTCAACAACTTGCACTTATGAGTGCTTTAAAGCTTCTCCAGACATACTTTTGTAGTTCGTTAGACTAAAAATAGCTTTAAGAAAATGCTGTTTTAGTTAACAGTTAGCCTGCCTTACCACACCGTCACGATCTAATTACGGTATAAGGCTAAACATACGTTACCAAAACTACTAAGTCTCTGTTATGCAAAACAAATTGGGAAAATACAACTGACCCGCTAAAATATTACGTAACTGTTCAGGCGGCCGGTGCTATCGCTGGCTTTCCCCGGGTCGTGTCACGGACTAGAACGCGATGAAGTGGCAGTGGCATGGCACGGAGCGCTCGCGTCAGGCTCGCAGCCATTAAAATAATGCTTCACCATCGTTCGTGGAGTAATCATTTCATCGGCTTGTATTCAAGAAAGATTTTAAAAAATGTCGGTCACTGCGACTAGAAAAAGTAATTGTTTATGATCTCATATTTGGTACCTAATTTTGCATTTCAAATGATTCATACCAATTTTCTTCCAGAGGGACTGAATTACGGAATTTTGTGGGCGTGGCGTGGGCTGGCTATGGGATATCGATGTGGCATATGTGTGCTATTTTCAGCTCGGCATCAGGCGGGACACAGAAGGGCAGCCCTGTTAGCTTCCTACATAGCACCAGCTGAGGACCACTATGGTCTGCATGCATAAAAACGATAAAAGGTTGCTTTCCTCGGCCCCTTGTGCGGCACAGGTGGGCAGTAATTGGCTTCTAAGATGGGACCGGCAGGGGGCCTAAGATAGCACTGCAGCGGGCATCGCAGTGTCCCGAACATGCTGAGCCCGAGGCCGGCGTGGCAAAACAGGTGCCTTCCTCTCCTGAACTGGTTCTGCTTGGGACGATCGCTCCCACGCCCCTTTTCTTCTCTCAAATAGATACACCAATCGCAACGCGTCGGATCCAATCGTTCCCGATTATAGACCTTCGGTGCGCGGTGCGGTGTTATCTGCATAATGCAGGTAACACCCTACCGCGGGATATATTGCAGCGGTGGCCTAGTGGTTGTGGATCCGCCTTGCATGCGGGAGTCGCGGGGTTCGCTCCCCAGTGCCGCCGGGACATTGTACGTGTGGTACAATGATAAAAGGTTCCCCTGGCTTGGTGCTGGTACAATGATAAAAGGTTCCCCTGGCCTGGTGCTCGGTTTATTCAGGGTAAAATGCTTCAGAAATGGGTCTTTGACCCCACCTTGAGCAAACAAAAATACCTTGTGGAATAGCGCTCTTCGGCACAGATGCCCTTGCGCCATCAAAATTTATTATCATCAGGAGGTATTACCTGCGATAGAGTAAGGAGCGCGTTCTGCTAAAACTCGGCGTTGCCCGTCGTCTGGCGTCCTTCGGAAAAATGCAACAATTCCTGAAGTCACAGCCTCAAAAAGGAAACTAGCCAGAACTGTTGCTCGAAACAAGCCCAATGCGTGCCAGGCGCCCACGCAACGCATACGCCACGAAGGATATTCGCCCTGCCCGGCGAGCATAAAAGAGTCGCCGGGCAGGGCTCGCCAACTTTCCCGCATGATTGTGGGTCCTCTGCTGCATGTAGAAGTGTATTATTTGGCTCAGGTTTTCATGAAAACACAATGCAGTGATTGAGCGAGTTGATGTGCTTACCTCGGAAGGTATTTCCGAGCCCCTTTAAAGTATACACGGTGTGGTTCGGAAGCGGACTCCCTGAGCTCTCAACTTCTCATAAATTGTCTGCATGATTTCATAATCGCGCGTCACAAAAACACAATCAAGTTAATGTTACTGAGCAATGGGTTATGAGCTGTTTTAGACTTTTCCACTAGTGACGTAATCCTAGAATGGATATTAAGGGTGGATACACATGACCTACGTTCGGCCCTTATGTACCGGGTGTAATGAAACGTCCTGCTTATTTCTGCTTCGTAATTACGAAGTCGGTCCGGCGCATGGAGAAAGGCCGCCCGCATGTATATTAGTTCCCTTATCGCCGCCTGTTCCTTAGTTCACCTTTGCTGGCTGCAGTAAGCGCATTAGACATGTGCATGTCTTACGCTGCCCAAGGTTCACCAACATCACGGTGCAGGTGCGAACCTCATGGAGCGGAAGTTGACGTCACTTTAACCTGGCCCTGTGCACAGATAATGCTCTGTATTTTGAATGCAGTTCACACTTTTCGTAGTTGAATCAATAATGTTTTGCAGATCTGCATCCTAACAATGTTTCACCACTAATGCGTAAAGGGGTTGCTTCAAGAAAATGTAGCTCGGACGATTCCAGTTCACGCGTTGTCATCCTCTTTTATTTATTACCCATCCCGCAGCATCGATGCGAGATGTTAGTTCAGTGCCTTCAGCCGCTCCCTCTCAGGACGCTTCTCGCTGGAATGCTCACGCACGTATGAACAATATGCCTCTGTAAAGAAAGAATACAAATCATAAAACTATTTCCTGTCACGTTACCGTGGATGAAAAGAAATTTCGTCAAGCAAAGAGAATTTTGCGACATTTTTTTTCCTCTGGGAAAATGAGACCCCGTCTCTGCTGTAGAAACTACAAATGGGTGGTTAAAGAAAAACGTTGTATTCATGGAAAATTTCCTTCGACGCCGAATATAACCGAGGCGGTGCCTGTAGTTAGATAACAGAGTTATTTAAACAGAAGAGTGATTTCTAATGCGTACTTTCGTCATAACACCAAGATGTCGCCGTCAGCCTCGTCGCCACTTCATGGAGAAGCTGCGAAATTCTCCTTGCGACCCTGCCCTCCTGAATAACCCATGAAGGTACCTGAGCATGGGTGCTGCTACACTTCAAAGCGGTCCAAAGTGATAGGCACTGACACTCACTTCGGCATTTGCTTGGCTGCCGGTTCGAAGAACGGAACATTTCAAAGCCCCGCAGATCGCTACTGGGTTGGTGGTCATTAAGAAGGTCCGCTATCGTAAGCCCTCGTGCACCAAGAGCGCCAATTATTTCATGGCTTTCGTTCCCGATTCTTCGCCGTTTATTGCGTTTAACCTGTCTTCTCGAAGCCTAGCTGCGGCTGTTCGCCCGTGTTACCTTTGTTTGTTTCATATACAACACGGGCGCGGCGACGGCAAAGGCATGGGGATCTTCGTCTTTAATGTTCGCCACATGAACCTCCTCACTGCACAAACTATAACTGTTCCCCGGGAACGTTCCGCCTAAGCACTAGCGGAAATGCTTAAAGGTCTCCAGAGACCACAAACTTTAGCCTGGGGTGCAGTTCGGGATCCTGCCCTCACACTTAGACCGCGCCCCTTCCCCTCACTCGCCCTCATTTCAAGATCCCTTCCCTCCCTTACCCTCGTCCACACGAATTTTTATGCACCCATCTTTTCTCACCCTGAGCTCTCAGAGCAAGTCCTGAGACCCCTCATGAGGGCTCGCCTTCATGAGGATGCCTGGGCCTGTGCGAGACACGCGGGGAACGGAACACATTTCATTACCTCGCCTCGCCTGCACTGCTCAGCAGCGTTCAGGTAACGCAGCGGCTCAGACGCCAGGGCATCGGCGCTTTTCGCGCATAGTTCCAGCAGTTGGAAAGAACAGCCTCTGTTTTTCTCCTGTTCCTTTCTAAAATTTCTACATCGGATTCATCTATATTGACAACCGCGAGCCGCCATGAAGCAGGTTATGATGTGAGACTGTGACATACACGCACGTTACAAACGGAGGAAGATGAAGGAAAATGAAGAATAGCACCAAGGAGTGCAAAAGTCTGCAAAATCTGGGAGCTCAGGAAATTTTAAATCAAAATGTTTTATTAACGCACATAACGTATATGTCGTGTATCAGGTTAATTCATGTCCAGAGCTTGCTGTCTACGTAAGAGCCGCGTGCTCGCTTTCGACTACACGTTAGCAGTTGATAGCGCTCACATTACGGCCGTGGAAAGAGCAGGGGGCCATCGATCGTGTGCCGCGATTCCAATAGAAAACTAATTTACCACCGCGCGTCTGCAAGCGGTTAAACTGGAAGCTGCCACGCCGTAGTTTAGTATTTCCTAGGCTTTATTGTGGAAGGAGTGCTGAGACGTGCGCAAAGTGCAACTTGTTTCAAACATTTAAAACTACTCTCTTTCAAAGGAACATGTGTCTAGACTCTTCACAATGTGTTCCTGAACCCAAGCATTCAGGTAAATCAAGGACTTCAAATATGCCTAGCAGTTCCCAACTGCAGTCGGTTAGTTTAACTCACGTTGGGCGTTCATTTCTTCAAACCCTTGGTTACCTTTAGCTCACACTCCCTTTTCTACGCAAATGCTGGAAGCTGACAGTTAAGAAAAGGATATATTGTCGCGTAGCGAGCTTCGCGGGTTTCGTGCGCCAGTTTTTCGAGCGGGCCGAATGTGTTCTCCCCGCGGTGCAACTGTTGCTGTCTTTGTGGTCGCTGCTGTGCGGGGAGCCATTATAGGGGCTCACACCCCGACATTTGGCAGAGCCGTTTTCTCTCGGGCTCTTTGTAGGCAGGCGCTGTGCGGCCCCCTCCCCGGCTTTGTTCGAATGTCTAGTTACAGTAAAACGCACTGAGACGCACGGTTAGCTGCCTGCAGAGGGACAGTGTCTTCCAATGCCGTGTCCGAGACACCAGAGCGGGCGCGTACCCCCCGTGGTTTTCAGGAGAGTCGCGCGAAGTGATTGCTTCGGGCAGCACACTGCCCGGCCGACCAGATGCGCCGCAGACGAGCCGCGAGGGCTGGGAGCGCGGAAGGCGGGTCGCGTGGTGCACAGACTGAGAGGTTTCCATTCCCTATGTTTCGGATGTCGTTTTGTGTGTTTGTATCTGTGTGCCAAGCGGAAATGCGCGCGTCTTCGTGGAATTTACGCGGTGCTCTCGAGTAAACAACCTCGTGTGCACCGGCGGGCTATCGGCTGTTTTCGTTTTAAATAAATCGTTCTCGTTGGCTTCGACAACAGCATTCCCAATTGGTTAATGAAAGTGTCCCCAGGATCCTGGGCAAACGTATTTAAGAGGATTTTTGGCGCGAATAAGGGAGCGGAACGGCTGCGGTCCTGCTGCTCGGGACCCATGCTCGGAAGATGTTGCGCGCCCCTTGGTATGACTGACTGCGTTATTATTAACTCTTAGACCTTTTGTGTCCGTTTCTTCAGTTTATATAATGTTTTGGACCCATTTTAAATAAATCAAGTTAATTCATGCTACCCATCGAAACCTGCTGGTCAACTTATTCGAGGCGGCGGAGCCACCGTTCCGTCCCGACGTACGCTTCGTTACAATATTACACGTAATCTATTTATACTGATGAATTATTGAAGTTAGCCCTCTCCTGTAAAGCAATGATATTGTGCTCTCTAACAACCTTATGAATGATAAGGCTGGTATCGACAGTTATCGCACCTGCATTGTTCTGCAGTAAATATACTTTGAACGAAGGAAAACAATGATGAGGTAAGGAATTTTTTATCGTGCTACGTGTGTGCAGTGTAGACATTCACGCGTAATTTACAAATTTTGTGTGCGTCGTGTGACGTCTGCGGATTTGTTCTGCGCTGTCCGGCTCAATAACGGTAGCCATCGCTGCCGGTTTACTCGGGCCACCACTGTGTTTCGGGAACTTTTTACTAGAGATTGGGGCATATGCTGTCGTATACTGATTAAGATGTAATGCGTCATGATTCCCTCGCCGCTCGTGTCTTCGACCGCGTGGTCATGCCCACGTAATTTACGGGCGGTGGCTCGCTGTACACGTTGCACAACCGACCAATCTATCTCTGCGGATTGCGAGCACAAGCCCCTGGAGCATCTTTAATAATCACAGTAGCGGCAATGGGCACACCAGTAGTGTACAAAACGTAGCTGATGAATGTAATCCTTGCTTCATCGCTTTGAAGAAGAGCGTTTTCCTGTGGCTCAGCGACCGCAGAAAATTACTCCTTGCCACGCAACGAGGAAGGTAAAGAAAATTTTACGCGTGAACACCTACACCGATGTGTAGTTTCAATTATATCCTTGTAAGGGGCGCCAAATATATATTTCGGTTGGCGAGCAGCATTGCACATCGACAATAGCAGTTTTGACGGGGTTGATTCCGCCCACGCTGACCTGAAGATCTTACAAAGAAGGCTGCCCGCAGGAATAATTATAAGAGTCCACGCGACCGTACAGACGCTCAGTTTTTCGGGGGACGCTGACTTGAGGCAGGGGTACTCCGTGGGCCGCTTCAACTCCCACATCTTGCATGATTAACCAGTTGTCACTTTTTCCCGGCCATATCCATTACCGTTGAGTTCTCTTTCTATATCATCATCATCGTCGTCATCATCATCATCATCATCGTCATCAGCCTGACTGCACCCACTGCAGGACAAAAGCCTCTCCCATGTCTCTCCAATTAACCCTATCCTTTGCCAGCTGCATCCACCCTTTTCCTGCAAACTTCTGAATATCATCCGCCCACCTAACCTTCTACCGCCCCCTGCTACGCTTACTTTCTCTTGGAACCCACTCCGTTACCCTTAAGGACCAGTGGTTATCTTGCCTTCGCATTACATGCCCTGCCTAAGCCCATTTCTTTCTCTTGATTTCGACTAGGATGTCATTAACTTGCGTTTGTTCCCTCACCCACTCTGCCCGCTTCCGGTCTCTTAACGTTACACCTATCATTTTTCTTTCCATGGCTCGCTGCGTTGTCCTTAACTTAAGCTGAACTCTTTTCGTTAGCCTCCACGTTTCTGCCCGTAGGTGAGTACCGGTAAGATAAAGCTGCTGTACACTTTCCTCTTGAGGGAAATTGCTGAACTGCCACTCATGATCTGCGAGAATTTGCAATATCCGCTCCACCCCATTCTTATCCTTCTAGTTATCTCCCTCTCATGATCGGGATCAGCTGTCACTACCTGCCCTAAGTACACGTATTCCGTCACAACTTCTAGGCTCTCGCTGCCAATTGTGAACTGTTGTTCCCTTGCTAGGCAGTTCAACATTACATTGGTTTTCTGCATGTTAATTTTTAGACCCAACGATCTGCTCTGCCTGTCTAACTCATTGATCATGATTTGCAGTTCACCTCCTGAGTGACTCAGCAAGGCAATGTCATCAGCGAATCGCAGATCATTTAGGTATTCTTCATTTATTCTTATCCCCAACTGTTCCCAATTCAGGCCTCGAAATACCTCCTGTAAACATGCGGTGAACAGCATTGGCGAGATCGTGTCTCCTTGCCTGACGCCCTTCCTTATTGGAATTTTATTGCTTACTTTATGGAGGACTATAGTAGCTGTGCAGTTGCTATATATATATCTTCCAGTATTTTCACATAAGGCTCTTGTACCCTCTGATTACGCAGTGTCTGTATCACTGCGGAGGTTTCCACTGAGTCGAATGCTTTCTCGTAATCAATGAAAGCTATATATAGAGGTTGGTTAGAATGCAGCGATGGCGTTGAGGTAGAACATCCGCCTCGCGTGCAAGAGGACCGGGGTTCGAATCCTGGTGCCGCGCAATTTTCCACCGGGTTTTAAAAAAAACACTATCCGCGTGTCGATGGAATTGCATAATCAGGCCTGGAGTGCGGCCTGATCTCGGTGACCAGAACCGACAACGCACTCTCTCACCAGAGCAGGATTTGGCCACCCTGGTGTAGTACTTGGCCACAACCATTAATGATCAAAACCAATTAACCCTCAGTCCCCAGCGGCTGCGGAGCAACTGACCAAGGCGGCGGTAAGACCTGTGACGCAGCGGAGGGTGCTAAGAATCTCTGGCTCCGAACAGGCCGCCATTGGAGTCTGAACCTGGGAACGTTTAACGCTAGAACATTATCCAGTGAGGCCAGCCTAGCAGTGCTGTTCGAGGAACTAGCGGGAATTAAATGGGATGTGATAGGGCTTTCTTTATCACATGAGTTTTATTTCTGACGACCGTTGGTTCTCAACCTGTGGAGGAATGCTTCGTTCGTGGCAGACTCCTTGTCTAACAACAGGGCGCGCGCTGCTGGTCCTTGTCATACAAACTGGAGGGTTCCTTTGCATGAAAGAAACTGAACGGCCAGTCAAGCGCGGCCTACGTGGCAGAAAAAATGTACGGAACGCTAACGCTACGTCGTGCATAGCGATAAGCTCGGGGAGGGCAGTGCTCTATGCGCAGGCTCTGTAACGTTTCTGCGGCTTCGCGTAGCATCTGCGTCAAAAACAGCGCGCGCGTGCAGCAAAGCTGGTGCGACCAAGGTTACACGGCGTTGCCTTAACCGGCGCCGAGTATAAAAATATTATGTGCGCACCTGGGCCTCAGTGGGGTCACTAGGCTTCGCTTCCTTCGTTGCTTCCACAGGGCTTGGGCCTCGACCGCCACGTTGTGTTTTAATCAATATCCGCGCGCACACAGCGGGTCTCGAGGTCAAGGCTTCGCTGTGTTGTCGACTATTTGTAGCCTGCGCTGCGCTTAACCCTGAACCCATCGAGTCTGCGCGTCTACGGCGTTGGTGGCCTTCACTTTCCTAATTCCGCAGCTTACTTAGTGTTCACCCTCCCCCGCCGTGCGTGGACAAATATTCCTGAAAGTTTCCGGCGGACGTCGCCCATAACTGATATCGAGTATCGCTTGCTCCAGAACACCGTGTTGCCTAGTCTCCGCCCGAGTCTCCAGCACCTGGGGCCGCCGACGCTATTGTTGAAGCCGCAAGTTTGACATCGGTGTAAGGAAACGTATGTATGTATATTCGACATTTTTGAGACCTGTGCGCAGCATAAAGAAAGCGATCATCAACCACTGAGAAGTTTTTGTAATCCAAAAGGTTTCCTTCCCTGGAGGAAACCATGGACTCCATAATTTAATAGCACACGACGCTGATTCGTTACGGAGTGCCATAGATGTTTTGGAAAACCTCCGACGCTGTTATCACGAGATGCATAGAATTTCCCCATGTCAGTGTCTTGTTTGCCGCTCGGCACGTCAGCCCCTCTTCAGCAGCCCGCTCTCCACGCCTACACAATAGTTCTCTTATGTTTCTTATTTTGCTCGCCAATGCCAATGCATGAAGGGCTTGTGGGTAATAAACTTTTACAGGGGAGCTGTACGGGGAACTTCCGGTGAAATCCCCTGGTAGTTCTCGTCCGCACTGGGCGCACTTCTCCTCCACACCGAATGAATGGCGTCATTTCTAGCACGTGTCGCAAATATTCGGACTCTTCAAACGCTAACTAGGAATGTGACACCTGCGAACGCGCTAAGAACAGGAGAGGATCGACTGTATTTTGAATCCACACTTAGTGACATAGATGAAAAGCGTTAATTGCTCCTTCCACTTGTGGCAAAGGTTGAGGCCCGTTCCGACCTGGTAACAACAGTAGATGGAGTCGAGGAATCAATACAGCTTGTTTCCGATAAGTATTGCGGGCGCGGCGGCCACATTTATTTTGGCGGACGGCAGACACTGGCACGGCATAGGCCTAGCCAGCTGAATAGCGAAGCGTCCGAACTGTTTGCCTTCCTCGAGAGTTATCTAGAGTTCAACGCTCGCGCTCGGCAAAGCCAAGCGTTCCCAGCTCACGCTCGATATCGCGAGAGGCATGTTGCCGCGATGATGATGGTGGCTAGAGTGTTATGAAGTGCTCGAAAAAACAGATACTCAGCACAAGGAAAGTGTCTGGTTCAAAAAAAAAAGTTGAAGGAGTCGAATCGGGCAACTTTTTTTTTGTTGAAGAAATGAACTGTCAGGTAAATTAGCTGGAGCAATACAGTAGCCGCAACAACTTTTATGTTCATGGTATGATAAAGAAAGAGAACAAAGGTCTGCATGAAAACTGAGTGACTTGGCAAGTAGACTGGAACTTATGAATCTAAGATATTCAAATTTGGATTGTGTCCACTACTTACAGGCAAGGCCCGGTAAAGAATCTATTTGATTGCCCAATTTTCATTAAACTGTCTGAAAGACGAGTGGATGAGCAGTCGCTCTAACCTTCAGATAATATCTTCATACATATGGCTTCTAGATAACCTTACTGCAAAGAATAAACGCCTTCTGTGGCTATCGAGCGTGATAAACGAAGAAAAAGGGTAAAGTTTCACTCGGCAGAGACATGGGCACGTGCTTTTGCGAAAATTCGAAGATGACAGAGTCATTATTAGGATTCGCGCTTAACGCGACCACGAAGAATAAGTATCAGTAAAACTCTAATCGCCCTTAGCGGCCACTACTTCGAGATGGAAGACTCCTCTGGGCAAAGCTCTTTTAACGATGCCATTTCATTCAACATGGCAGTTAAAAAAGTATCGGTCTTGTTTTTATTCATTTTATTATCAGAATGTGTACGACTTGGGTAACAATTAGGATTAACTTGACATACAACTGGCTTCCCTAATACACGAATTTGACACCCTAGCTTTCAATAATACGTGGTTCAGGCGCAGCAATAAAGCGCATTAGATTTTGACGGCTATAAGTGTGAAACAGTCTCCAGAACAAAGAAAATAGCAGACGGTGTTGCCCTTTTTAGTAAAATTAACCTGTGGTAAGAGATCATGCTGAACACAGTTTTGCGAACTCATGCTTTGAGCCCCTTCTCATCAAATGCTATGCTTTGATATTTGGTACTATTTATCGTGCTTCATACTGCAAGTTTGATGACACTTGCCGTCTGTCGATCCGATGATGGGCCATTTGATAACGCTGATCACTCCCATTGTAGTTATGGGTGACTGGTGGGGTGATTTTGATTGATGAGAGGGAAAATAATAAAAGAATAGGAATGCGGTGGAGCGCGTACGGCATGTTCTCTCAGATCGTGAATGGCGATTTGCCAATATCTCTCAAGAAAAAAGTGTGCAACCACTGTATCTTACCGGTACTCACATATGGAGCAGAAATATGAAGGCTAACAAAAGGGTTCAAATTAAGTTAAGGAAAACGCAGCGAGCTATGGAAAAAAGTTATAGGTGTAACGTTAGCAGACGGAAAGCGGGCAGAGTGGATGAGGAAACAAACGCGGCTTAATGACATCCTAGTCAAAATCATGAGGAAGAAATGGGCTTGGACAAGTCATGTAATACGAAGGCAAGAAAGCGCTCGTCCTTAAGGGTAACGAAATGGATTCCAAGAGAAGGAAAGCGTAACAGGAGGCGGCAGTAAGTTAGATGGGCGAATGAGATTACGAAATTGGCGGAGATATGTTCGGCGCCACTGGCAAAGGACAGAGTTAATTGGAGAGACAGGGGAAATGCTATCGGTGGTGAAGAGCGCGAATGACAGGGTCAAGAGAGACACAACAGGACAAGCGCTGACCCGCAAGCTAAAGTTTATTAGGAGGAAAGGGGTCACAGAAACAACAACCTTTTTTCTGCGCATAAGCAGGCGTCATGCACTTCCATAGACACGAGAACACACACTCACAAACGGAAATGGCACAACTCAAGTGATATGCCGACAGAGATAAGATATTTCCTTCCCATGCAGCAAAACAGAAAGCTTACTCATACACTGATCGTTCTAACTTCGCGAATGTGAAAAACTTGCAAAATTTCACGAGACGCCTTATCGCGGTGCTTAAAAATAGTACGCGTGTCTTGCAATCCTGGTGAGAAGTCACACTTCATTTCATATCCTCGAAAATGTTCTAACAGTTTTGCCCCTTACAGATTTCATATGCACCTCTCGTGTTCTCGTAAACGCACATTCAAGCACATTTGGCTCACGTACCCCATGGTGCAAGCGAACGGAATGATGTACACAATGCTAACCTTGCACTCGACAAGCTTGTATTTGTGCCATGCACCGCAACAAGACTTTCTGGCCGCCTCATTTTACGCTCTTCTTTGTAAAATCCAGCAAACATGTGCCCTGCAGTGGGCGTAGTCAGGCTGATGACGATGATTTGGTCCCATCTATAAGGAGGTCAACCATCCATGCACGCTTAATTTTAACCTGCCGACTCTAGAACGAGTTTCCGAGCCTAAATTTATAATGGTAAAATTTCACGGATACCTCCGCTGAACAGGTCGTATGATTTCAATAGAGAGTAGCATTGCTCAAGGAAAAATTTGCGGAAAGATTTGTGATCTACTTCAGAGATATTTTTCAGGACGGAAACAATACGTTGTGGTAAGCAATTTATGCTCACCACCGGAAAGCATTAATCTTAATATGCCGCATGGTTCCGTGCTTGGGCCACTGTTTTATCGCTCTGTATTAAGAACCTTTCATCAACTCTAATATATTCTAAAGCTATAACGTAAGCTATTGACTTTGTATTATTTTTTACACAGGACATTTTGGAGGAACCACAAAGTAAAACCAATGAAGAACTTAACGAAGTTTCACACTCGTTTAAAGGCGACCAGCTAACTCTCAATACTCAGCAAATAAAGTACACCTTGTTTCACTCGAGCAGAAAAAACATAAATTGCCAACGCTTAGCACTGACTATCAAAAATACGAATCTGCTGACGGTTTCAAATGCAAGCATCTTGGTGTCCTGCTCGCGTCTGACATGCACTGGAAAGAACAAATTAATAATGTCTGTTCCAAATTGTCCTATGGTTTTCATGTTTGACCAAGGGCCAGAGACTGGTTTGGTCTTGCAATTTTACACATTCTGTGTTTCGCGTTGGTGCACTGCCAGTTATCATATTGCCTGGAAACACGGGGCAACACATTTAAAACAAATCTAGACATCGTTTCTTCCCTTTACAAGCGTGCTATTCCCATAATGACTTATTCATATACCTTCCCGAGTAGGCCACTTTTCCAGCAGCTTCGTATACTGCCAGTATCAATGGCATATAATGTGAAGTTAGCTCTAATAGTAAACACTATATTAAAATCTATCAATTCTCTGCCCCTAGGTTTATTTAGATTAACAATAAAACAAACAACATCTGCAACTAACAATCTATTTAACTCACCACCTTGAAATAATACGTGCGACCAGAGACTACTAGAATATAACAGAGCCCGTGTGCGCAGTTAAGTCGAAATGAAGCGATAAAAATAATTTGCAGGCTTCGTTGAATATTTTTCTTAATTTAGATCGAAATGTAGGACAGAAGATCTTTGATTTGACCGGGAAATTTATCTTACAGCTGACTATTGTGATCTAATCGATCATACCCCATAGTTTTGTAGTTCAGCTCTCCAACTTATTTTGTGCTTTACTAAAGTGTCCTGTTATTGTGACCTCTCACAATAAGATCTGCCAGTATGTAGTGCTTGTTTAGCATTTGGACCCATTACTAGCCCTGAAGGCTATGGGTCCCACCAACTTTGTGTGTACTGGTTTTGAATATTAATAAAAAAACGGAAAAAAATTGTTAGGCTTGCTGAATAGAATACGCGCTTACCTCCGAAAGGACCTCCAACGTCACTTATATTTTGCTCTAATTCAATCACGGTTACTTTACTCTCGACTTGTATAAGGTGTTACCTCAAAACACAACTTGAAAAACTTGCACGTTATGCAATTGCAATGCTGAAGCCAATCGTGAATGCCATGCGTGTGCTGTCATGCCAGCTTCACAGAATGCACTGTAGATGCTGGATTTGTTCAATCCAGTGCTTTCAGCTCTGGAATAGCTGGCACAACGCATCCTCTAGCCTGATCCTTCCATAAGAATTCCGATGCTTCCGTTGCCATCAACATTATCAGCCCCAACGGCAAGCAGCCTTTCTACAGACTGGAACATCTGTGCTGCCTGTCTGCCTCGTATTAGTGACGGAAGACTGACCATGTTTTCTAATCAGGTCGATTCATTCGGCAGCCCTCAAGATGTGCAGGCTTCAGCTGCGGCGACCTGAGGCTTTCAGTGCGTTTGCCATTGTGCTAGATACAGATCACATTGCTCTTCTTCTTATTCTTTTACGCCCCCTCATCACTCTCCTCCAGTGCAGGGTAGTCAACCAGGACATTCTACTGGTTAACCTCCCTGCCTTTCCTCTGCCACTTCTCTCTCTCTCTTGCACGTTATGCAAAAGAGAGGGTTAATGTTCGCCAACGGCTTATCCAATCACGAACATGTACATTGAAAGGAATGGTATATTGAATACTGAATCTGTGTATTACGAACGCCTTTTCTAATATATTTACCTAGAATGCAAGACAGAGCCTGAATTGTTCATTTCTACCTTTGCTAAGGATATACTGTATTGCAGATTAGGCATATTTCCTTCCTTCATTTAGAACGAATTACGGTGCGCGACAACTTAACTGGCAAATTCCCAATAGTCTAAGAATGTTCCCTGGTTTAACTGAAATCATTCATTGTTATCCCTCTCTGCTCAGGAAAAAGGCAAAAGTACATTAGCTGCATAACCTGCAACAATTCTACAGATTTTTTTCGATGGCGGCCCACATCACATAGCCTATGTTTAAGTGAATGTCGCCTCTGCAATTAATTTATACATCTTTCCTTTCTACTGGGTGAAATGTTCCCAGTGATCTCTTTGTTATCTTCATGGTCATACTGATAATATTTAATGAATATATGCTTTTTTATCATTGCATAATGTTAATCAACAATGCTGCTTACGACGATCCTTTTTTTTTCTCCTGTACACGATACTCATTCTCAAATTCATGCTACATTTTGTTTTATATGCAATTTTTGTTGTATTCAGGCCCGCAATTAACTGAACGTTTAAGTTTTAGCTGATACAAGGGCATAGTCAAGCGATCAGTGTTGTTATCATTGGCTTCTGCCCCATGACACTGCTTTTGTAATGTTTGAAGCGCAACAAACAAACAGCCAAACAGACAAACAAACTCCACCCGGTTCTTCGAAGAGGTGAACACTATACCATTGAACACACCCCTCACACACTTCTTGCGGGGCCTGTCATGTTGGACGCATGCCTAATATGAAAGGATAAGCTCCCGTGTGTAGTCCAACCCTACTCTGCTCAGCACACTTACTGGTTGGTTACTGGGCCAGTGTAATCGAACACTCGCAGCGGAAGGCATTCAAAAGACGTTACCGTGGTGCCAGAGCGAGAGTGGTGGCGTTAACGCAACAGACATCTTACCACTCGCACAGCACTTCTTACAGCACCACTTCTTGTCTAAATTGCAGTTACCTTAAAGCTTTTTGTTATTATTTTCTCCGCACAAAAATTGTCTTCAGGTTCCTGAATTCCATGGTTTATAGTTTTCAAATTGTCTTTTGCTTCCATCTCTCATCAGTTAGCGCCAGAAGAGAAGCCGGAAACGTCTGTGCAACAATGTGGGCCATCATTTTCGTTTCATGCGCCACTGCCGCTCTCCTCTGGCTGGTGTCACGGTGGTGGTTGCGCGAGCCACATCCCCCGCCCGGAACGAGGCTCCCACCTATGCCACCGGCGCAGTCCGTCCTCGGTCACTTGGAGCTTTACCGTGAAGACTTTGCCCGCAAAAAAGCTATAGAGTGGAGCAGACTGTACGGCCCTGTGTTCAGGTATTTCTTTGAGCGCATATAAGCGTAGGGAAGTTTTCTTGCTGACGAGAATGCGCAGTCGCTGTTGCCAATGCTTGTGTTCAAGATAGTTTGTTCGACTGATCCCGCAACGAGCCTGATATCATTCATCCATTGATTATGCTAGCTTTCTTTCTACGGTCGAGTGTATTACAGGGTCTGTACTCAAAGTAATGAGGCAAGTCGCGGCGTGGCGTGCACCTACGCTTGATTGGGAGACCGGTTTAGGTGGAAGGAGGGGAAACCTTCATCTTCAGAATGCGACGAGCTCAGTTGGCTTCGAGAAGGCGCAGCTAGGGGACATGTTTGAGCGTGGTTTCGGTGCTGTGTGGAGGAAACCAGCGAACGAACGTTGTAACAGCGCTATGTGGTGAAGCTCGGCATTAAACTGAGTAGTACCCCTGCTCTACGGGCGTTACGAAAGTCTTCCAACCGAATGTGCTTCGACTTGACTGCCGAAATTACACTGCGAAACGAAGGTTTTCAACGGCATTAAGTTCAGATGACATTCGAGTTGACGAAGCTCTATGGCGGCATTCCAGATTTTGGAATGCCTTAGAAACGCGAACACAGTCCGTGCCGACCAATAGCTGTCGCCCACAGCCGCGCTACTTCATTCGGCTGTGCGGCTGTTCATTTGGATACCCGTTGCTGGCTTTTTCCTTGTGTTTTTTTTTGAGCTCGTGTGCTAAGTGGTTGCTTGTATATAAAAGTACACCACTGAAAATTTACCGCGTGAGCATGATGAATTCCGCCTAGGAGAACGCCGATGAGGACGTCTGGTCTCATACTCTTTTTACATCACTGGGTACGAACACCTAGTGCCCGTTAAAATGACATAAAACGCAAACTTCGATTTATTTCTATTAAAAAAATTCTTTTTTGGCCTTGTACCCGTGCTTGTTTACGCAGCGCGGCAAACTGTGGGAAGCGCCGATGCGATCGATTGCTTGCGAAACACTTGACACTGATAGCCGAGCTGTTGACATCAAGTAGGATCGGCGCTTCTCGCTTATTGTCCCTGCTTCCTCCAACATGACCAGTGCACGATTTTAAACTACTTTATCCTGTGAGATGCCAGCCACTCACCGTCAGGAAGAGCCAGACTCCGAAGCAGTCCGGCAACCCTGACTTGCTCCGCGCTTTCTTTTGGCGGGAGCACGGGGCGAGAGGAGAGCCTTCGGCCGCCGCGAGCAAAGCGTCAGCCAACCGTTTTTCGAGCCCTTTGTTTGTAACTCAGAAGTTCAACCGCTAAAAAAAATGCATCCGTGCTTACAACCCAGAAGTATGTTGGGTGGCCGTTCGCGTTAACTGAATTGGCCTAACTTGTAATCCACAAGCCAGGAACGGCGATGACAGCTCCTGGCCTTAAAGCACTGCTCGGCAGTCTGGGCCGCACCTGCGGTTCTTGCGATGTAAGCATGCAGTAGCCGATTTCAGATAACTGTCGCCAAAACTACATTCGTTGATCATTTTCATTCGGAAAAACTTATGAATACGCTATTTGCAACCGCCGAAATTTGAGCCCGAACGCCGCGGACTCGCTAGGCCTAGTCGTCGCAGAACGGAAGGAAGTCCTCGTAGATTATAATTTGGCAAGCGCTTCTCGTTGGGGAGTGTTCTGGTGTACACATGTGAAATATAGCCATTCGTTTCGCTTATTTTCAATCCGGAAAAGGTAGAAACACGAATATATTCACACTGTCGCCTCAATAACGCGCTTTCGCTCAGCGGCCGATCTGCCGAGGACTTCAATGCTGACCGTCCTCCGAACGAATTCGTCGGTATCCTTGGCCTAAAGAACATGTCACACTGATATCATATTGTCACCTAGTGGTGACGGTAGTCGAAACAGTGAGGAAGACAAAATGCGCGAGATTCGGTGGGGACTGTATACGAAGCTGAAGTCCCTCGACGGCTTCTGCTTGCGGTGCTTCCCATTTAAATGGCACGTCTGCCTCTCTCTGTTGGGTCAGAGGCTCGGCGATGCGCGAGAAGTTCTTGAGAAATCATCGCTACTGTGCGCACAGTCGTAGGAATCTATGCAGAGCTTTCTTGTAGGCCGGCGTTGGAGACAGTGTAATAGCAGCTGTTATCTGTGAGCCTGGGCTTACTCCCTCTTAGCTAAATGTGTGGTCTAGAGCCAGCAGCTTTTGATGGGCAAAGTAGCTCTTATCTCCTTTCAAGGTTGGGCTAAACGACTTGATTGCCTCTAGTACTGTTCGAAGCCTCTCATTTCATTTCAGTTGTTTTTTATTTCATTTCAGTTTATTTGTTTCATTCTGATTTACAAAAACCGCAGCTAAGGCAAAATTCCAGTAGCCTTAGAAAGGCCTGTGCTCGGTATGCAGTTCAGCAGACAGGCATCAGAAACATACAAAACCACAATTGGGAACAATTGCTCCCCTTTTTAGAGGACAAAAGGGATAAAACAAGCAAGAGTGAAAGGCCATAGATTCTAACAAAGCACAAGAAAAATAAATCAAACAATATCAAAATTCAATTAAATTAGATGGTATTCAAAGTTCGAGGCGAAGGCATTGACGTCATCTAAATATAGAAGACAAATTTTCCACTTGAAACCTACAAGCACCGTATCCATTACTCGCTGAAACGTCGCTGGTGAGGAACGGAGACCAAATGGCATCAATTTGAACTCGAGGAGGCCATCCGGAGTGAAGAATACTGTCTTCTCGCGATCACTTCCGTCGACCTCAATTTGCCAGTAGCCGCTCTTGAGGTCCATCGATGAGAAATACTTGCCGTTGCAGTCTGTTCAGTGTGTCAGTGTAACGTGGGAGAGGAGGTAGACGTCTTTTTTCGTTGTGTTGTTTAAGCGGTGGTAATCAACGCAGAATCTAAGTGAGCCGTCTTTCTTCCTCATTGGAACAACCGGGGCCACCCAGGGCCTCTATGCAGGCTGAATGAAGTCGTCGCGAAACATTTCTTCCACTTTGTCCCGGATGACCTGTCGATCATGTGGCAAAACGGCGGAGAGGTTGGGCGCGGTGGATGGTTATAATGCGATGCTTGGCAATCGGTGTTTGTCGGGCCTTCGATGATGACAAGAAGCACTCGTTGTAGCTTCGATATTGATTGCAAATCTGGGCTTGTCTTTTGCGGGGCAGGGCTGGGTTATGTCGAAAACGTGCTTGCAATCTCCCTTAGGTGAATATTCTGGGACTCAAGCGGACAGAGGGAAGCAGTCGTGAAAGTCAAATAGTTCATTGAGAGAACCAATGGTCGTTGCTTTGTTACCGTGCCGGTATTCTTCGCTGAAGTTCGTGAGCAGTACTTCCGCAAGTTCATTTAGACGATGTGTAATGACTCTTGCGATGACAATTCATCGCTCAAGAAGCAACGTCGTGTTCCCCTCCATGAGAGCTTCCATGTTCTTGGTATCCGTGGCACCTTCGGGATCCATGACGCTTGATCGAGGTGGGATGCTCACTTGTTCATTTAGGACAACCAAGGCAACATGCTGCTGTATGGCGTCATTGAAAGGATGGCGTCGTCCGCCGAAAGTATGATGAGCTTGGAACGCAGGGATATGATCGCTTGATGCTCGTTAAAGAAATCGATGCCGTGTATCACTCTGCGGGAACATTGCTGCAGTGCAATAAGGTGTTTGTCTGGGCTAGTCGGTACATGGTACTAACTGAAGGCACAGCGCACGAAGGAAGGGACAAAGAAAGAGACAAACACAGCGCTGTGTTTGCCTCTTTCTTTGTCCCGTCCTTCGCGCGCTGTGCCTTCAGTTAGTATTGCTGTAGTACTACGAAGGTCGTAGGATTGGTATGTCCCTTGACGGTCACTCGCGCTGTGCATCGTTGCGATGGCGTAATGAGGTAGCCTCCGGCGGTGTGTATTTGTGGGCCGTCCCAGGCGGTCGTGACTTTCCTCAATTGCCCGGCGAATGTTCTATTTAACAGTAGCTCTTCCTGGGCTAGATGGTGGAACATTGTCTAACAAAGAAAAAAACAGCCATAAATTTTAGAGTGCAAGGTTCACCGCCTTTTGCCTCAAAAATATACTTCTACCAGCCGAAGTGAGTGCCATTTTTGGAAGCGTTCAACCTTCCTTAGGACACACAGGGCGAGTTCACGAAGTTTTAAGGGCGGAAATAAGAAGGCTAGTGCGATTGTTGCATGATTGGTGAAACTTGGTGCGGTTAAGTGTAGACGTGCAATAGCTAGCTAAGAAGTAGATGCAATCCCTGAGAAGACAAGCGGCTCACACTAGGGAGGAATTATGGAGGCGCATATACTGAATAAGACCTTCCACACCGGTGTAAAGCTTCTTAGGAAGGAACAGACCAAGAGCGGACCGGTGGTTCTAGGCAACGCCAAAGTGCCAAAAGGCATTGAGCACGTCTTGGCAAAAAGACCAAAATACCGCTTACAACCTACCATACCGGCACACGAGCTGTTGCATTTTATCCGGCGCGCTGCAAGAAAAGCGGGGAAAGAAAATTAAGACAGGTGCGTTCTCGATGGCGTAGAAAGCTTAGCAAGGGCCACACTTGAGAAGAAACCCGCTCCGAGAGGAAAAGCCTTGACTGACAAGGTGATCGCATAATGAAAGGATAACGGTCTGACGTCCCTGCTGCCAGCGGACAAAGAAAAAAAGTAAAATTAGTGCAGCGCAAGTACAGCGACAGGAGAGGAAGATACAAACAACAGGTCTGGCGCTTTTATTTCTGGCGAGCCACCGACTAGCCCACACCAAGGTTTTGAAAGAAGGGAACTTCGTTCTCGTGCCTTCGGGCCTTTCCAGGGGAAAAGCTTTTCAAGCAATTTCGAAGAACTTTTCTTAAATCAAGCTGTCCGCCACCAGTATAAAGGGCAAGGCTGTTGCCCTGTGCAAATCCGTGGAGCTGCAGAGCCTGGCAACAGCTGCTTTGAACTCGTTTGTGAATACCTTGTGAATCCTCTTTGCCGTTAAGACCCACAAACCAGATGCACCGTTTAGGGCCATTGTTAGCGCGAAAGGTACCTGCCAGCAACACATCTGGTGCTTTTTGCTTAAACACCTGAAGGATTTGCACGTTTCTGACCCCTTTTCCATGAAAAACTCTTTCAATGTAGCCGGTTTGTTGGAGAAGGAAACGGAGATCGGTTACACATTCTCTATAAATGTAGATCTTTTTTACTCTGTGCCCCATAGCAACATGTGTATTGCCGTTCGACATTGTATAGATGAAAACGGCACTATTGCCTTTAAATACAAGGCAATTGGTGAGCGTTGACAATTTCATGTAAATTTTAGAGTTTTATATTTGTCCACCTTCGCTACACAACTTCCGCTCGCAGCCCATTGACGAGTATTTGGGGGCCATCACTTGTTAGTGACATTTTTATTTTTCTTTCTTGTTACACCTTTGTATTTTTCTACACGACTCTGTTCTCTACTTCTATAGCCTTATTGAGGCTGCAGTGTGTATAAAAATGTAAATAAATTCAGTTTGACAACCGGCAGTTCCTACAACGCCAGGGCATTTGCATCGGTTCGTGTGTCGCGCCAGTTTTACGTAACATTTTTCTCGCATCAATTGACAACATTTTGGCATCACTAACTGACCACGGAACTGTCCTAACTGTCCTAAAAATTTTAGATATGTTGAAGATTTTTGAAATTTTAAACAGACATGACACAGACCTCTATGAGGAGATTGCCATGAAAATTTTAGAAATGTTCGCACGACATGTAGCGGCTCACATTCACATATGAGCTTCCTGAACATTTTGCGTCCAGTTTTGGGGTCTTAATATTAAGCTGGGGGAGAGAAGTGTTTGCCGGCGTTGCCTTCATAGTGCAAAGAAGGTTTATAACCGTTTGATTCGGCTCAGTAATAACTGTCAAGAGGACTATTGCCACCCTTTCGATAGAATCAGCACTCCTTATGTCGTGCTCTCACATGATGCGGGTGACCATCCAGTGTGACGCAACTAGACTGTGTAAAGCAGGGTTCCCAGGCCACGTCTTAGACGCTCTATCCGAGGCATTGCAGCAGAAACTTAGGGGTTATCCAAAGGGGCAACGACGGAAACAAGATTCTGGCGAAGCCAGACCAGTGGTGATATCGTATATTCACAAGGCGTCCCACAATCTAAAACCAGTTGGCAACCAGTACGGAGTTCCCATGGTCTACCCCACTCCCTGGAAAGTTGAAAAGATGTTCTTCAAGGTTAGCACCGGTGCTAATGCAACATCCGGGTGTGGAAAGAAACACCCGAAGCCCTACGTAAGGTGTGCCGCGGGAGTTGTCTACGAGATTCCCCTTACATGTGCCGATGTGTACGTCGGTAGGACTGGAGGCTGCGCCAACGAGCTTGCTAGGGAACATAAAAGTTCGTTAGCGAACGCATCAGGTTCATTCGAAAACCTAACCGCTTGTCGCCGCTCTTGCCTCGAAAAAAATGTAAAATAAAATCGTGTACCACGACTGGGGAGATCAAAATTCTAGCTAGAAGTAAAGAAAGTTTATTTCGTGTACTGGCAGAAGCATTCTTTGTCAAAGAGAGAGGCGGCAGGTGCGTCAGCAGCACTAAGATGTCCCTCCAAGCAAGTGAACATAGATTGCCAAAGAATACGCATTAATGATCAGTTTTTTTGGTGGTGTTTTTGGTTCTTCACCATATAAGAAATGGGCATGTGTTCACCTACTTCGGGCTATACATATCCGACATGTGGCTTTCAAATAACACAGTTGGATTCAGGGCCCGTTCTGTCCGACTTTCTGTGTCCTCTGTGCCACATTTGGCGCAATTTATATCCTTTCTTAGACAATGTTCAATTCATTATTTAATTATTGGTGCTTCTGTCGGCTACAGCGGTGGCTTTCCGGCAGTCGATAGTCACTTTTAAATCGGATGTCCTGGCTCTTGCGCTGCTGCTCGTGGTCTTCGGCGTCGGGTCGCAGCTTCATCGCGTATGTGAACCTAGGGCAGGGCGTGCCGTCGAAGCTTTTAAAGTGAAAGCCTTTAATTGCTCAAACTTCCGGTCGAGATCCTCCGCGTCCGTTACATCGTCAACCGGAAGGCACGACATCGGAAGTGATGTCATACCGTCCGTCCGTCCGTTACGCTCTTGTACTCGATAAGAAAAAAATCTTTGCGCAAGACTGAATTCGACCAACCATCTTTCTGTTCAGCAGCCGAGCATGCTAATGACTGCGCTACTTCCTGCCAACGCATGTGTCGTTCTCCTTGTCTAGGACGCTGAAGATCACAAACAAAGAGATAAAGCGGCGTGCCGGAATCTTTCAAGAATGAACAAACAACCGCTACAAAGATTCGCGGCAATATGCTGCTGTTAACAATGATAGTGTCGTTGTGGGACTAGCGTGACCGCAGTGACCGCCACCGTCGTCTTCATTGCACACTGAAAACGAGCTGAACCTTTGGAATGCGTTTGGAAAGTGTCATGTAGCACTGCGGAAGCCCATCGAATTCCAATGGCATTCGACTTAGATGTCATTCGAACGTAACCGTGCAGCACATGTATATGTCACCTACAGAGACATTCGAGATGATCAAGGCCGCATGTGGGTACGATGCAATGTCCAAAGCGCAAGTATTGCAATGGCACAAATCATTTACAAGTGGCCGTGAAAGCGTTCACGATGAACAACAGTCCGGGTGCCCATCGACGGACGGTAATATTGAGTGTGTCGTCCTGACCGTTTTCATTTGCAAATTCTTTGCGCCATTGGAACACTTTCTATCTGGAAATTGGATATTTCCAGCATGCTGTCTTGATTATGTCGAACTTCTCGGCAGGTGACTAACTCCGTTTAACGTAAACATTCACCACATTGCGCTGTTCCAACGTTCGCTCCATCGTTTCCACAACGCGGCGACGAAACGAGGGTGCACGCTCGAACACGTCCACACGATTTTATTGCTCGAAGCCAATTGATTTGGTCGAAGCCAACTAAACTCATCGCATTCTGAAGCTTCCCCCTTCTTCCTAAAAAACCGTTTTCTCAGTCAAACGCATGCGCGCGCCACGCCGCGGCTTCTCTCATTACTTTCCGGTCAGAGCCTGTATATACGAATGAGTGCATGGCGTAAAAATTAACCGGCGTGTTACCAGCCTTCGCGCCTCAGAAGAAAGATTTTGCCTGCGCTACTAGAAACATTCATCCATGTTTACGAACAGGCTCCCACTTGCTCAAGACGCCACTAGATTACGTTGCCACATAAGCTCTCAAACTCAAGAAATTTTTTTTCTCAGGAAGTTTCAGAAAGCAGATTATAAAGCTTATTTCAATTCAATATTTCGGAATGTGCAAGTTAAATGCAAACTTTCGCATTTAGTTTTCAGAAAGAGCACATTCATATCTCTCGCAATGACAGCCGAGCAAGAGTACAAAAAAAGGGCGCGGGAGGGCGGGCGGCAATATTCGATTTATCTGTCGGCGCCTAATTACGCACTCTGAGAGGCTCTGAACCTTAAGCACAACATAAAATCCATTCGCTGCTCGCAAATCCTCGATCTTTTCTCAAAGGTTATCGGCTTTTCTGCAGCCCATAATGCTGTAAAGAAGACGACGCACATTTGTGAGAAAGGCGAAGATGAATCTGTGCTCCATCCGCATTGCCATCGCCGCGTCCGTATGTACTCGACGAGGCTTACCGCGGACTATTTTCACTGCTGCTTTCATCGTTCCAGTTCTTTTAAATAACCATGGTAAAACTGCGCGGAAAAACACGAGGACGGAACAGACACGACGACACGAGCGCTGATTTTCAACTGCTGATTTATTATGCACATATGCGTAATAAATCACCAGCTGAAAGTCAGCGCTTTTGTCGTCGTGTTTGTTCCGCCCTCGTGTTTTTCCGCGCTGTTTTACCATGGATAGTAGTAACCAACTTGCCCAGCTTTCCGTGTTCCTTTAAATAACTAATAATATTAAAATAATATTGGTTTTTGGGGGGGAAAGGAAATGGCGCAGTATCTGTCTCATATATCGTAGGACACCTGAACCGCGCCGTAAGGGAAGGGCAAAGGAGGGAGTGAAAGAAGAAAGGAAGAGAGAGGTGCCGTAGTGGAGGGCTCCGGAATAATTTCGACCACCTGGGGATCTTTAACGTGCACTGACATCGCACAGCACACGGGCGCCTTAGCGTTTTTCCTCCATAAAAACGCAGCCGCCGCGGTCGGGTTCGAACCCGGGAACTCCGGATCAGTAGTCGAGCGCACTAACCACTGAGCCACCGCGGCGAGGCTTTTAAATAACTCGCCGTCTAACATTTGGTGGACGGGCTGAGTAACAGCCCTCGAATTCAGCACCCACACTCCCCTGACACCTCCAATGCTTGAGGACGTTCAGCATCAAGCCGCTCAAATGGGCCCTGCTGTTTTCTGTGCAGGCTCCATTCGCCAACGGGACCCGGGTATCTTGAGCGCGCCTTTATGAGCATGATGTGGTTGATTGGTTAGCATCTTAAGAACGGGTGATCTTTCGCAAATGGTATGATGCGACCAAACTGAATAACGTTATCTTTTATGTTACCAGCGTTGATAACCTCAGGTATCGCAACCATGATATGGTCATCCACTTATGCAAACGTGTAAACCTCTACATGTCGCAAAGCTGACAAGTTAAAACACATCTTCAAAGGCATTGATGATGATGCCTTTCAGATGCTGTTAGCGCGCGTTTTGCACACCTCTGCTGAAGTCGTCACTCTTTGCCAGTTTCGAGGAGCTGCACAAGCAGCGGATTTTGAATCGTCTACACCCCGGGCAGGTTGAGTCGCTTGCTGGGCTGACGCTTTCAGCGGACGCCTCTTCTCTACTGCGAGAAATAAGACCTTATTCGCGAAGAACTGGCGCGTCAGCTTTCCCTTCTACCGAGCTGCTCAATGCCACGAACATATTCGGCTCCAGTTCTCCGACATGCCATTGAAGAGCAAGTTGCCGAGGCTCTTCCGACCGCCAATCCGCCACCGGCTATTGTGGCTCCGCTGAGCTACGCCGACGTCGTTGCTCGTCCGCCACCACTTGTCGCTCCATCGAAGTATGCCGACGTCGTCGCCAGACCACGGAAGCCTGCCTATCTTTTGCCTCGAATACCTGTGCGAGCAGCGGCTCCTTATATTCCACCGGCTCCGCGAGTCAGGAATTTCCTGCGTACCGCCGACAACCGGCCTATGCTATAATAGAGGCTTGCCAGGTCATGTGCCATGGCTTTGCCATCATCGCTTCCCATTATCAACACCACCTCCTCAATCTCCAGTGTACTGGCCTTCCACGAGTCAGTACACCAGATCGGCTGAGCTGACGTCTAGACGTCCTTTTACCACGGACCGTTCGGCCCTCTCAAGACACCGATCACCTTCACGGAGACGCCGCTCCATCTCACCTACGGGACGTCGCCTAAACACTACAGAGGCCGAAAACTGTGTGCCGCATTTCCTGAGGCAAGAACTGTGGCTCCGTCGACCTTTCTTTGCCCTCGCATATCACCTGCCAGTCTTATGGAAATTATTTTGGAGGGAGTTTTTGTCATAGCGCTTGTGGACGTCGCTGTTGCGATTTCCGTAATGGACAAAAAACTCGCTCGTTAAGGAAGGTGAAGACGTCAGTTTCAGGAGTATCTCTGCGCACGGCTAGCAATCAGCAATTCAAGCTGTCAGCAGCGTGTAACGCTGGAGTTGGGATTCAGAACTCTACATTATAGAGTTCGTCGTGAAAAAAATCAAAATTTAAATACGTTTTCAGGAAAGGAATTGGCGCAACAACTTTCCCACATATCTCGGCAGACACCCGAACCGCGCCATAAGAGAACGGGTGAAGGAGAGAGTGAAAGAAGAAAGAGGTGCTGTAGTGGACGCAAAATTAAAAATTGGCGTTTGGGGAACGAAAATGGTGCAATGGTCTGTCAAATATATCGGCGCACAGCTGAACCGCGCCGTAAGGGAAGGGATAAAGGAGGTAGTGAAACAAGAAAGGAAGAAAGAGGTGCCGTAGTTGGAGGACACCTGAATAATTTTGGAAAAGCTGGGGTTCTTTAACGTGCACTGACATCGCACAGTACAAGGGCGCCTTATCCCTTCGCCTCTATCGAAACGCAGCCGCCGTGGTTGGGTTCGAACTCCAAACCCGTGAACCCCGGATCGGTAGCCGATCGAACTCCTAACCCGGGAACTCCGGATCGGTAGCCGACCCTGAGTTTCCGGGTTCGAACCCGACCGCGGCGGCTACGTTTCGATGGAGGCGAAGCGATAAGGCGCCCGTGTACTGTGCGATGTCAGTGCACGTTAAAGATCCCTAGGTTGTCCAAAATAATTATTCCGGCGCCCTACACTACGGCACCTCTTTATTCCTTCCTTCTTAAACTCCCTACTTTATCCCTTCCCTTACGCGGTTCATCTGTGCGCCGATATGTGGGTTCGAACCCGACTGCGGAGGCTGTGTTTCGATGGAGTTGAAACTCTGGAGTTATTTCGACCACCTAGAGATTTTTAACGTGCACTGACTTCGCACAGCACATGGGCGCGTTTTCGTTTCGCCTCCATTGAAACGCGGCGGCAAGGTCGGTTTCGAACCCGGGTACTCCTGCTCAGTAGACGAGCGCCCTAACCACTGAGCCACCGCGGGAAGTTTTCGTCGTGTTTCGTTCCTTCGCGCCATGAAGCTATGATCGAATGCGCTCGAGCAGAAATCAAGTTCTCTTCTCTGCCTAGTCTTTTGCAGTATGCTACTCCTGTTTCTTGTGTTAAAGCCCCCCCCCCCCCCCCCCCGCCGAAGATATCAGTCTTCCTCGGCAATCTGCTGTTCTTGTTCACCTCTCTTGCGACCCTATTTGCGGTGACACTGTGCTCTTCACGTCGGCCCCTACTTTCTCAACAGCATGCTTCTGCCATTGCCATATGTCTGATCCCCACCGGTCTGATTCATCAAATTATCGCCCAATATCTTCAACATGCATCGCCTGCAAACTAATGAAACACATCATTTATTTTGAAGTCGCCGTACACCTTGAAAACAACGCATACTTCTTCGCTAATCAGCACGGTTTCTGCTCTGGTCTTTCTTGTGAGTCGCAGCTTTTTGAATTCACCACTGATCTTCATTTAATCCTTGATTCAGTTTTTCAAACTGATGTTATTTTATTAGACTTTTCTAAGGCTTTTTATCGTGTTCCTCACTTGCGACTCATCTGAAAACTTTTTTCTCTCAGCCTGGACTCATTAACCTTATCATGGATTAAATGGTTCCTCACCGACCGCTTTCAGTTACCGTCATAGGAGGGCATCCTTCAGCCTCAACCAAGGTTCTTTCTGGGGTTCCACAGGGCTCAGTCCTTGGCCCACTTCTTTTTCTCACCTATATTAACGACATCCCTTGTGGCATTTCATTATCAATACGTCTCTTCGCAGATAGCTGTGTCCTCTACCGCCGATTTCATCTCAAACCAACCAGACCATGCCTTAGGATGGCTTAATTTTAATAGATGACTGGTGCAATAAGTGGCTTATGCTGCTTAATATTTCAAAATGCAAGTTTATGCAAGTTTCGCGCAAACGCTTTAACATCGCCCACGTGTACTCTTCAAACTCAGTCAATATTTCACAAGTACTAACGTATTGTTAGCTCGCTGTCCTAATCTTAAGCAATCTAAATTGGTCCCAGCATATAAATAAACTGGTCGCGGAGTGCTCCAAAACACTGGGCTTTATTCGAAGAACATTATCGTTGTCGCGCCCAGCCGTCCGTAAACTGGCATATGAAACCTTCGTACGATCCAAACTTGAATACGCATGCGGAATCTGGTGTCCACATCAGACTTACCTCATCAAATTAATCTGGTGTCCACATCAGACTTACCTCATCAAATCTTTAGAATCTGTGCAGAACCGCGCCACTCGCTTTATATCTTCAAAATACGACTACAAAATCATTATCAGCAGTATGAAATCATCAGTGGATCTCCCCTCATTGGTCTTTCGCCGCAAGATATCACGACTAGGCCTCTTTCACAAGATATTTTATCATTTGACGCATTTGCGCCAATCTTTTCTTCACCAACCAGCACGTTCATCTCGACGCTTATTCAATAGCTTAAGTATACAGCGCCTGATTGGATGAACAACTGCTTTTAATCAATCATTTCTACCAATTGCAATACAGGAATAGAATGAATTGCCAGATTATGCTTTCATAGAAAGTGACCCTGTCAAATTCAAAAACCGGTTACTGTCTCTCTTTGAAGATTAAATTTGTCTAATTTTTTTCTCGCCCCTAGATTGATTTGCTTGAGCAACTCGTTTGTAAATCCCTTTCTCTACTCGACTGATTTTTTGTAAGTTTTAATTGTGTTCTGATTTGATGTTACTGATTGTGTTCGTTGTCCTGATTGCCCTGATTGTATGTTTATATCTTTTACTAGATTTGTTTTTCTTTTTTTTCAACCCTTTTGGCTTTGTTCTTGAATTGTCCTATGTACGTCGCCCCCCCCCCCCTCTTATGTAATGCCGTGTGAAGTGTCCTTAATAGATCAATAAATGATGATGATGATGATGATGTCGTACTGACTGTATTAGCTAGCCTCTCCTTACTTTTGGTCTTTAACCTATTTTCCTCCGGTATCGTTTTGCGCCTCGGAGAATGCCTCGGCAGTATCGAACCCATCGTGTCTCTACACTTCGCCGTTAACCCGTTCAGCTCACCTTCTTGGACGCCCGATCCGTCTTCAGCCGAAGTTGTTTTCGCTCCATCGACGCCGACCTTCTTTCGGCGCAACGAACGCTACTCCTCGCTCTCCTTCATTACTTTCGTTGTGCCTTCGACTCTCCCCACAGTTTCTTGGGGCGAACTTGAAATGTAACCAATCGCAGCGACACTGGGGCTCACGTGCCGCTGCGCCAGCGCCTCTATCGCGTGTCTGCAAACAAGCGCCAGAGCAAGTTAACCAAATGCTTCAGAACGACGTCATTCGGAACTCAAGCAGCCCTTGGGCGTAGCCTGTGGTGCTTGTGAAAAAGAAAGGTGGCTCCATACGCTTCTCTGTAGCGTACCACCGCCTTAGCAAGATTACGCGCAAGGAAGTCTATACACTCCCGTGCTTAGGCAATGCTCTGGGCTGTTTGCAGGGGGCCGACCTGTTTTCATCCCTCTGTTTACGCCCCGGGTTCGGCCAAGTCCCCATCGAAGAAGCCGATCCCCCCAAAACAGCGTTTTCGGCCAGCAACTTTTCGTATGAATTGAACGTGCTGCCTTTACGCCTTTATAACGCTCCTCCTACTTTCCAATTGGCGATGGATACTATTCTCCATGGACTGAAATGGAAGGTCTGCAACTGCTACTTCGACGAATCGCCGTCTTTTCCCCCTTCTTTGACACTCATCTTACCATCCTGAACCAATTCTTGCCCTGCCTCTCTGACGCCAGCCTGCAGGTCAACTTTAAGACAAAAATGCCGGTCTGCTGCACGTCAATTAACCCTTTTAGGCCACGTTGTCTTTAAGGGTGGGGTTCGTCCCGACCCAGCCAAACTTCGTTCTGTGGATGACTTTCCAAAACCTAGCTCCATCAAAGATCTACGGAGCTTCCAAGGTCTCTGCTAGTAATTTCGCGGTTTATTCGTAACTTCGTGTCCAGGGGTTAGCCTATAACACCAGTTCTGCCCGGAAGTACCGTTTTGTTTGTATTATATGGCCTCCAGCGTGCGAAGACGCCTACAACACGTTGCGCCGCCTCACCGCGCCGCCCATGCTCCGCTATTTCTCCTAAACCGCTCCTACCGAGGTCCACACGGACGGCAGTGGTGTTGGCATCGTCGCCGTGCTTGCCAAGCGCATATCTGGCTTCGATGACTACATCCGTGCTTATGCCAGCCGCACTCACCATGGCTGAGTCCAATTATTCTGTAACTGAAAAAGAGTGTTTGGCCATTGTCTCAACCCTTGCCAAATTAAGCTCTTACCTCTACGGTCGCTCATTTGCAACTTTGACGGACCATCATGCGCTTTGTTGGCTGTTCTCCTTTAAAAACCGATTCGGCCCTCTCCCCAGTGGGGCTCTTTGTCTAAAGGAATATAATATCCATGACCTCTATCGCTTCGGCCGCAAGCATCAAAACGCTGATGATCTGTCCGGATGGCCACTTTGCGCCGACATCGCCAGCCTTTGCACCGGTGAACCCTCACCGGCGTCGCTTCCCTTCAGTGACATGCCCTCCGTGCAACTTACTGACCCCTGGATCGGTTCTCTTCTCACCTTTCTCTAAAACACCGCGGCTGCTTCTCTGTCACTTACGCTCCGCCGCCATGCTTCCCACTTCGTGATATATGACCATCTCCTTTATTGCCTCTACTACAGCTTAGATGGCCGCAAGTGATTGCTCGTTAACCCCCGACATTTGCGCACGTAAATGTGCGCCTACTTACACGCCGTCCAAGAATCCAATCACGCGACTTACACCTTAATGCGGCTGCGCTACTGCTGGCGCGCCATGTACACCTTCGTTCTCAAACACGTCCGCACATGCCTCGCCTCTCAGAGTCGCAAGACATCTCATCGTTCTACATGAGAGTCGCTGCCGCTCCCGGCCTACTACGTCCTTTCGACTGCATTGGCGTTCATTTTACGGCCCGCTTCCGTACACTGCGACCATCAACAATTGGGCTGTAGTTGCGGTTGACCATTTGACGCGGCTTGCCGAAACCGCAGCCCCTCAGGCCGCCACAGCGGCAGACGTCACCTGGTTCGGTTTGCAGTGCATCGTCCTTCGTCACGGTACCCCTCGCAAACTACTTAGTGACCGCGGCCGTGTATTCTAGTCCGATGTTGTCAAAGCCCTGCTCATCCTCTGCAATATAATTCATCGAACCATGTCCGCTTTCGCCCGCGGACCAGCGGCATCACCGAGCAATTTAGCCGCACCCTCGGGGAAATGCCCTCTTTGTACGTCGCTTATATCCACTCCAATTTGGATCTCGTTCTTCCTTCCGTAACTTACGCATACAAAACCGCTACACACTCTACTACCGGCTTCTCTCCTTTTGTTTCTCCGTTACGACCATCGACCGCCTGCTTCAGTAGATACCATCCTCTCTTACCAACCTGACGTCTCCGAATCCTGTTTCTGATGCCGCGCAACACGCCGGAGACAGTCACCAACCCGCCCGATCGCTCACGACTGACACCTAGTATCGGCAGAAATCCCGCCTTGACAACTCTCCCAACACCCCACACTTCCCTACTGGTACCCTATTGTGGCTCTGGATGCCTCCGAATACCCGTGGACTAACCTCAAAATTTATTGCCAAATACCATGGCTTTTACTGCGTCTTGAAGTAGGCATCTGCTAACTACGTCGTGCACAGAACCCCTCACATCGTGTTCCGATCTCCGCCAGGGTGGATGCCAGACGGTTTCTGTCGAGTGCCTAAAGCCTTCTTATGACCCCGCAACTTTACCTTTACCGTAATTCGCCAGGATGGCTCCTCTTCTAGCAGGCGGCGATTGCAAAAAAAAAATACGCACATTTGTGCGAAAGTTGAAGACGAACGTACTCTTCAGTGGCATTGCCAACGCCGCTTGAGTCTTTGCTCGACCAGGCTCCCCGCGAACTGTATTCGCCGCTGCTCCCGTCGTCCCAGTTCCTTTATATAAACCCCGTCTTACATTATATACAGGCATGCATTGTATTTCACTGGATCAAGAGTTCAATGCACGCCTTCATGAGAGCGTACTCGGAGGTTGTATCTGCGGCCCTGTGATATGCGCATTGTCACAACCTAACGGCGTACGCGCTTCACAGCTGCAATGCTTTAGAGTCAGCCTAGAATGACGGCACACATTCCGCACTTTTATATCGTTTCCTTACTGCTAGATCCCTTACAGCTCAAAATGATTCCAATGAGTCTTGCTGCAAGTTACAGCACAAATCAAGGGAACCCGGGAAAAATAGGCGCGTTTCGGCAGCTACTCACAGACTAGGTCAGTGGGCCAGTAAACCCGTGGAAAACAAGCGCGGCTGCCCGCGGACAGCCAAACGAGGAAAACTGAATTAGCCTTCATGCTAGACAATGCCAAAATACTCCGATTCCATGTGGTGCGTTACTTACGTCTGGCGGCATTATGCTACGTATTTCACAAAACTTGGATGGATTATTAAAAATAGTGCTATGTGTGTGGAAGTGTTTGGCTGCGCAAAATAGCTACTGCAAATCACAACTCTGACTTGCCACTAATTTCATGAGCACTACGCACAACTACAAGACGAGAGTTAACTTGTGAACCATTCACTTCATGGTATTTTGCGCAGCGTCATATTTTCCACCTCCGATATAGGTGCCTTGCAAAAGCTATCGACCTAATAGGCATTGGCAATCATTTTACACAAGCGGTATACTCAGAAGGAGGAAAAGTCAGCCTATGAAACGGCAAAAAGTGTAGAAAAATGTCTCGTCCTCTCCTGTAGTTTCCGGCTTTGTTCGCCAATTTGGCGCACCGTTGGCGCTTATCAGAGATCAGTGCACCTAAGAAAACGTGAGTATTTGGTGAACTCAATGTGGTTAGTGCTCTAAGTTACTAGGAATAAGTGAAGGCTGCTGACTCGTTTTCTTGCACATGGGGATAGTAGGGAAATTTTTCAATGCTTGTATGAATTAGAAAGTTAAATCTTAGCTATGGATAGAGCCTCGTTGGAACGACGTTGGAGGTGCCGCGTATGATACGGTGGAGGTATTCAGTATAGTCCAAGAGACGCGGCGATTGCCGCTGTGAACCGAAAACCGCGAATGTTTTAGCAACAGGCCCATTTTTAATCTCACCACTGTTTTATTCGAACAGATTAATACACTTACTTGCAGACTGAAGCTCTATTTCACGGACGTGGTTGTGCTTAACGATATAGACAGCGTCAGAAAGTTTGCAAGCAAAACCGAAGTACTGCACCGTGGAGATGCTACTATCACCAAAACCGACTTTTACGAAGGTGAGTACAGTAGCTATGCACATGCAGATTCTACCGTGGAGTCCAACCTGAAGGCAGTGATTCCCATTGTACAAGAAAAATCGATTTTTGCATAGCTGTTAAAAGACCACTAAACAATATGGCGTACGGTAACTTGTGACAACGTGCGGGAATAGAAAGTTATTTTAACCACAGCGGTAAAATATATGATGGGACACTTTTTAGTTGAGATTATGAGCGTAATGTTTGATAAAACGGCTACGTATTTAGATTTTCCTTCTGAGTTCCTGGAGAGGTCTAGCGTGTACATGTTAGGTATAGTGTTTGTGAAGTGCGAATTCTGGAGTTAAATATCACGTTGCGACAAACGACCTATCAGGGCGCCGTTGTGGTGAAATCGGGATTAATTAAACCCACCTGAGGGAGACCAAACTGCACGGATAGCAAATTGGCGTTTTTGCATTCAGCCTCCAGGGAAATAGGGTTGCCCCAGACGGTTTCAAGCCGGTGACATTCGGAACGGGAGCAAAATTCCAAAGTCACTGAGAGAGAGAGAGAGTAATAACATTTATTAGCACCCATCAAAAGGATGATGGGTATCCGAGGCGCCGCTAGGTCCCAGTCATGTCCTCCCCCTCAGCTGTCCACCGGGATCTCTTGGATCTCAGCAGAGGCAAGGGCGAGACGGATGACTTCAGGTTGTTTAGTTTCGTCCTCGTTGTGAAGCAGTGCCTCCCAGGACTCATCTGTTCAGTCAAGTTGTCCATAGCTCGGACATGTCCATACCATATGGATCATGTCCGCTATGCCGTCGCAACGTTTGCACCTGGGGCTGAAAATCTCAGGGTGCCACTTGCTTTAAAGCTGAGGGTTAGGGAATACTCCGGTTTGGAGCTTGCGCCACACAACCTCTTCGTTTTTGGTTAGCTGCTTACTTGCTTTTGGAAGTACCGCTCGGCCTAAATTGTAATGGTTTAGGATTTCCTGATACGTGTTAAGGTCATCATCGAATTGTAGAAGCTCCTCATCGCGCGAGGGGACGGGGTTATGCACAAGACGCCACTGGGATCCCGGAAAGTAGCTAATCCTCGGGCCAGTGCGTGCGCTTTCTCGTTTCCCCTCAACCCTTGGTGCGCGGGTGTACAAATGAGCGCTACCAGTTCTACCGGTGGTGGACTGACGGCCAACACTCGTGCTGCTGTAGCTGAAGTGCAGCCCGCGTCAAAGTTTCTAATCGCTGAGTTTGAGCCACTCACGATAATTTTAACCTGTTGTTGAGTTAGAGCCAGCGCAATGTCCAACTCTTCCGCCTCCGTTACTGTCGAGTGTCTGGTGCTGCAGCACGCTACCGGGCCTCCGTTTTCCCTAGTGGCTACCGAAATGTGCCCCGTACTGTTCGTGCATTGTGCGGCATCCGTATACAAGACATCCTGTCTGCCCTGAAAGCGGGCTTGCAACGCTACCGCTCTTTCCTTCCTCCGGATCTCATGGTAGATGTTATGCATGTTCTTGGGGAGTGGGGGCATCTTTAATTTGTCTCTAACTTGTCTAAGAACCGGGTCAGTACGTCTAGAGTGCCCTCGAAGGTCTTGCCCCAGCTTCTCCAGAATGCTGCGACCAGTACGACTGCGTAAAAGTCGCTGATACTGCGAGGACCTTGCAGCCTCAATGAGCTCTTCGAGGGTATTCGAAACCCCTAGACCCAAATGTTGTTTGTTCGCGCACAGGGTGGTAAACCTAGTGCTGTTTTTATTCCTTTACGGATTAAAACATCCAGTTTGTCCTTTTCCGCCTGGTAAAGCCGCAAATAAGGTACCACGTAGACTATCCTGCTGTTTATAAAAGATTGCACTAGCCTAAGGAGGTTAGCTTCTTTCATACCTGCATGTTTGTTAGCGATTCGTTTTAGGAGTCGGCAATTTTGACTGCTGCTAGCCTCTAGTCTCTGTCACTGAGACGCCGGCCGGTCATGTCCCGGTGTTTTGTTCTTCTGCAACGGCAGTTGAGGACACGTTTCTTGGTTTCGCGGGGTCAGTGCTGCCGTTTGCGCCGGTATCGTAAAACGAAGGAGGGTGACCAATATCACGGAGAAGTGAAAAGATGAGTAGCTCCGAGTGGCACTCAATTCGTCCTCTGTGCGCAATGGCACGAACTATAGTACGCGACAACATTTGTTGGCAATAAAAGAACGCCTGCCAAGGCGGAGCGCTCGGAACTACATCTGCCAAGTATCTCCTCCGCACGAAAGGGCGCCACAGCGCATAAAGCTTGTGTAGCTTCCTCCATCTACAGAGGCTCTCTGCAACAAGACACGCCTAGCGAATTATTTTTAAAAATAAAACTATTTTTGTTAGTTTCTAAATGTTTTTAAATTTCAGTAAAACTATGAATTAGAAAAGACTATAGACAATATACGATGGTTAAGGAGAAAACTAGTTGCAGGAAAGCGAGGACTATATAATTTCTCTGCATAATATGAGAGGCTATGTTTTGGAGAGAGGGGGGTGGGGTGCTTTAGTCAGCTTTTTTGGTAATCAGTGCCCCGTCATTGCTCTTCCCTAAACTATTAATAAAATTACCTTTCACGCTACCTTCAAAGAATCCTATATTTTCAAGGACTTTTAAATAGCTTAGAAGCCCTTATAAAAAGAAGGTTTTCAATAAATGGGCATACCCAGTTGTGCACCCATTTCCGATTAATAACGCCAGCAGTCCATTAAGATTTATGCTCTTGACGGTTGCCCCGAAAAGTAGCCCTGATTGAGCTTGTTATCTTAATCGGAATTTTCAGTTTTTATTTTCGAAGTCCCTATGCTCTTGTGAACGAAATATCTTTTGACTTTGCGCAGGAATAGCTACCTTAAACGGCGAAATCTGGGACGCAAACAGAAAATTCTGCTTGCAAGAGCTGCATGCTCTCACAATTCTGGACACCCCAGCAGAAGACCTCATGGTGGTAAGGCGCTTCCTATGTTAGCGTTACGAGAACTCGAGGAATATTATTCTGATTTTGATCCCTCTACTCAATATTTTTCCGTGTAAAAAACGAGCGCGCTCCCAACTTGGAAAACATAACTTGAATGCACATTTTGTGCAACAAAAAGAAATTTTCGCTTCATTTTTGGACATTAGAGTTCCGTTGCCTATTTTGCTCCTACATTTTATCCCGTGTTTCGAAATCCGTTAACTATCTGTGTGACCGTGGTTAGCCTGCGGCCTTCATTCAATCATCTTCGTTTGGCTTCCGCTGGCAATTTTATACTTAAAACGAAACGACGAATAAAAAATTAATAAATGAACGTTCCCATAATCCACCTAGCCTTTAGAAAATGTGAAGGGCTGCCCATCTTCCGACCGGCAACTTTATAAATGTACCACTCTAATGTAGAAGTATGGAAAAGTCAATTGTGTATGCCGTTGCGGGAGGAACCAATCTGCCGTGGTCGGCCTTCCGCACAATGAGCCCTTCGCCTGAAGAAACTGTGTACTTAAAATATAAATTTGCTTACGGCATGTTGGCGGCCAGTGCTCTGCCTGATCGGACAACAGGATCGACGCCTTTCTGAAGGCTGCTGAAATTGCAAGAAAGGAACTTGGATGTCCCCATCGTAATATGTGCACTGTATTCTTGGCATCTAGGCAATTCTGATTACCGCAGGACGCCTTCGTAAGCGTTTTCGTGCATTTGTAATTGTTTATTTTCATTCTTGGGTAGCTTTTTTGCAGTTGACAGAGCGCGCACTGGAGTTGTTCTCACCTTTTTAATTTGGAGCTGTGCATTTTATCATTATTGTCCCGGAATTGTTACACCTGAAGTCTGGAAACAAGCACAGAGAAGAATAGCAAAGATTTATTTGCAGATGTGGCGTGATGGTAAAACTTACGAGGTCCCAGCGCTTAACAACGCGTCCATCAATATTCGCGAATTGCACTAGTGGATATTGGTTGATAAAAAAATTGACTGTTGTTTAGCTCTCGTTAAACCTGGGGTGACGCGACAGCTACAGCTGGCTGAGTGGATCTCGCTCAGTCGAATTGCAAAGTCAGTTTTTAGTCGCTCTGTACCTTCAGGCGTTGCTTCTTCATCTTCTTCCCTGGACGTGGAATCACTCTCTTACCTCTCCACTACCCCCCCCCCCCCCCCCCGGCCACCCTCACTCGGTTTCGCCGGCGCGCCGCGCCGCCGGCAGCTTCTCCGCACCACTTGACCAACCACGTCACCGACCTCGTGACCAGCCACGGCGCCGCCACACTGAAGGCTCGAAAAGATAGCATAATGTAACTATCGCTAGAGAAGGCTGCCCATGCGAGCGGCGACCGAAGTCCAGTGGCCACAGCTTCTCGCGAAGCCCTCCTTTTATCAGGACTCATGTGCGCACGCGCGTCCTTTCGTACTCAAAAGCATGTCTGTTTGGACGGCTTCGATGACAATTCCGCCATGTTTAATCTCCACCAGACATTTGGGTGGTACATGGTGGACGACAAAGCTTGCAAGGAGCCTTCTATGAGATTCAGTTGGAACGCGTCATCATCCCCATCATCATCGTCAGCCTGACTGCACCCACTGCAGGGAAAAGACCTCGCCCATGTCTCTCAAATTAACCCACTCCTTTGATAGCTGCGCCCACATTATGCCTGCAAACTTCTTAATCTCATCCACCCACCTAACGTTCTTCGGCCCGTGCTACGTTTGCCTTCCCATGGAATAAATTCCGTTACCCTTAAGGACCAGCGGTTGTCGTGCCTTCGCATTACATGCACTGTCCAAGCCCATTTCTTCCTCTTGATTTCGACTAGGATGTCATTAACCCGCGTTTGTTTCCTCACCCAGCCTGCCCGCTTTCGGTCTCTTAACGTTACATCTATCACTTTTCTTTCCGTGGCTCGCTGCGTTGTCCTTCACTTAAGGTGAACCCTTTTCGTTAGTCTCCGCATTCGGTCCCGTACGTGAGTACCGGGAAGATACATCTGTTGTACACTTCTCTCTTGAGGGATATTCGTAACCTGCTATTCATGATCTGAGAGAACCTTCCATATGCGCTCCACCCCATTCTTATCTTTCTAGTTATTTCCCGCTTATGGTCCGGATCAGCTGCCACTACCTGCTCTAAGTAGACGTTTACCACTTCCTGCGCCTCGCTTCCAACTGTGAACTGCTGTTCCCTTGTTAGGCTGTTGGGCATTACTTTGGTTTTCTGCACGTAAATTTTAGACCCTCCGTTTTGCTCTGCCTTTCTCAATCTTTAATCATGCTTTGCAGTGACTCAGCAAGGCAATCTCATGAGTGACTCAGCAAGGCAATGTCGTCAGCGAATCGCAGATTATTTAGCAATTCTCTATTAACTCTTATCCCCAGCTGTTCCCAATTCAGGCCTCGGAATACCTCCGGTAAACAGGCGGTGAACAGCATCGTCGAGGTCGTGTCCCCTTGCCTGACGACTTTCCTTATAGGAATTTTATTGCTGACTTTATGAAGGACTCTGGCAGCTCTGCAGTTGCGTATATATCTTCCAGTATTTTCACATAAGCTTCTTCTACAATCTGATTCCGCAATACCTGTATGACAGGTTAGGCTTCCACTGAGAATTCTTTCTCGTAATCAATGAACGCTATATATAGGGGTTGGCTGTATTCTGCGCATTTCTCTATCCTTTGATTGATAGTGTGAATATCATCTATTTTTGAATATCTTTTACGGATGCCTGCCTGTGATTTGGTTGATTGAAGTCCAAGGTTGCCCTGATTCTATTATCGGTTACCTTAGTAAATACTTTCTAGGCGACGGGAGTAAGCTGATTGGTCTGTAATTTTTCAAGTGCTTGGCGTCTCCTTTCTTATGAATTCAGATATTTGCGTTAATCCAAAGTTCTGGTACGGCCGAGGCCTTAAGGCATTGCGTATACAGGGCGGCTAGTTTTTTTAGCACAATTTCCTCTGCATCCTTCAACAGATCTTTTGTTAGCTGATCTTCACCAGCTGCTTTTCATGTCTGCTCTGCTTCTAAGGCTTTCTTTACTTCCTCTTTCGTTTCTGGTGGGATGACACATTGCTGCACACTACTATCTCTCTGATTAACGCTTTGATTACATTGATTACTGTATAATTTACGTAGAAGGAATTGCACACCCAGGCCTGGGGCGCGGCCTGAGCTCGGTCACAAGAATCGAAAACGGACTCCCTCACCAGAACAGGAATTCGCCTCCCTGGTGTAGTACTTGGCGACAACCTTTTATGTTAACACGCTTTGGCGGGCTAGTTGGTTAAGCATCTTGAATAAACAGAGCGAACAAAGACGAGCACAAAAGACAAGAAAGCGAACGACACGACAGCGCCGTGTCGTTCGCTTTCTTGTCTTTTGTGCTCGTCTTTGTTCGCGCTGTTTATTCAAGAACCTTTTATGATCAAACCAATTAACCCTCGGCCCTCATTCCCCAGCGGCTGCGGAGCAACTGGCCAAGGCGGCGGTCAGACCTGTGACGCAGCGGAGGGTGCTAACAATCTCTGGCTCCGGACAGGCCGCCACTGGAATCTGAACCTGGCAACGTTCAACGCTAGAACCTTATCTAGGGAGGCTAGCCTAGCAGGGCTGTTTGAGGAACTAGCCGGCCTTAAATGGGATGTCATATGGCTCAGTGAAGTTAGGAGGACAGGTGAGGCGTATAAAGTTCTAAAGGACGGGCACATACTGTGCTATCGCGGATTAGGGGATAGACAAGTACAAGGTCTGGGATTCATCATTAATAAGGGCTGGCAACTTAGAGGGATTCTATAGCATTAACACCAGTGTAGCAGCTATCATAATTAGGCTCATTATTATGTACAAGCTGAAGGTGGTGCATGCCTACGAGCCTACATCGAGCCATGATGACCAGACTATTGAAAGTTTCTATGAAGACGTGGAATCGGCAATGAACAACGCAAAATCACAGTACACTGCACTGATGGGCGACTTCAGTGCGAAGGTAGGCAAGAAACAGGCTGGCGACCATGTGGATAGTGAATATGGAATAGTTCTAGGAATAGCAGGGGAGAGTTATTAGTAGATTTCGCAGCTGGAAATAATTTTCGGATCATGAATACCTTCTTCAGAAAACGAGAGAACAGGAAGTGGGCATGGAAGAGTAGAGCGCGTAACGGCTACAACTGGTAAGAAAAAAATGTATTGCGACTGCTCTTATTAGCACTTGGAGAAAAAAAAATGAACTCTGGACCTCTCCCGCACAAAGAAAGATGGTTGTTGGTAGTCTTAGCTATATTTAATCGCTGTGATGCAACACTGAGAGCAACGACGAACGTCGTGGGAGACACCTGTGAAGTACTTTGAATCAACTGGTTTTGTTTGTCATACAGATATTTGTTAGGCGTTTAAGGTCACTGTCTATAGCAGGCGGAAAGTATGACAAATTATCCTCCACAGCCAGAATCGGCAGCATAAACGAACGCGAAAAAAGCCAGCTATGGAAGCATGCATACTAAAAACGCGGACTAAGAAAAAGCTTATGCATTGACACGCTCATTCCGCAAACTAAAGAGAATCTGCCTTCTTTAAGTGTAAAAATTTCCTCGAGTTGTATTTTCTCCCCGAGACTGGCAGTTTTGCTGTTATAAAACATTCGGCACATTTAAAAAAATGCAACGCTGCCAACGGAATAGCGTGATCGAACTCAGTTTGCTTGGATCCTCCCTATCCTGGATTTCTTTCTGTAGCACAGAACTTCAGGTACATTATGACGGCAGCACTAGTGACATCGTTAATTCTTAGGGCACTAGCATGAAACATAAATTTTATAATATGTGAATTGGAAATATCGTTAGAAATCGCAACTGATTCTCAGAGTATATGGAAGCCGATAACGAAGAAATCGCAACTGATTCTCAGAGTATATGGAAGCCGATAACGAAACTTTTGCTTCGACTCCATTCATCGAGTTCTTTGACTCCTGACGCCTGCAATTATCGTGTGCGTTGTTCAGACACCAATTAACACCGTTGCCACATGGAGTTTTATGTACAAGGCGAGAACAACGTCCACCTGCGGGTCACGCTCGCAGCGAGATGTCAAAATTTTATGAGGCTCTTAGCAGTCAATATGATTTCGAGGCCAGATATCGCAATGCATCTGTAAAAGATTCGTATGTGACAGCACTTATACGCACTGAATCCTTCGCTCACTATTTCTCCAGAAACAGTTCCACCGGCTGGAAAACTGGATTGCCGAGGCTGAGGGCCAGCCGATGTCACTGCAGCGGCCACTTCAAGACTGTGCTGCCCACATCGCAGCGGCTCTTTTGTACGGCTCTGGACTCCCCGAGGACACTTTAGCTCTGCGCCAGATGACCGACCTGATCGAGAAGCTGCGCATTGCGCTGTTCGAAGGACCACCCTTCAGTTTTGTCCCGCTATGTGTGCGGCATATTTTTGAGCGCTTCCCATTCACTAGATACGGGAGGTTGCGCAAAGCTATACATGACTTCGATATGTTTACTATGTGAGTATGCAGCTTTCGGCTACATATTAGAAGATTAAAAATCGTTTGCTTATTAGATAATGCTCTGGGAAGCGCATTTTCACCACCTTTTGCCAACATGGACGAGACCTAAGACTTGCAGCGAACGGCTACAGCGGATAAACGCCGCCAGAGTTACCAGGTTGTTTCTTAACGTGCAGCCGTACGACAGCGGAATGTCTCTTCTCCAGCTCCCAGCATGAAATCGGAAAAAGCGCCAGTGGAATAACTGAGAAATGCGAGGTCTCGACAGAAAGGGGTTGTGACTGGCAGATATGAATGTCTTGCATTTACTCAGCGTGCTTTATGCCTCTTGCAATCAGTTTCTGCCGGACCCTGAGCACGGAATCAAACGTTTTAGTATAAAATCATCCCTTTCAACAATAGGTCGCAATGCTGCAAACCTCGGATTGGGAAATTGTTTATTCGGTTTCAGTGCACCGAACAATAAAGATTTTGAAACGAAACTTTTTGTTCGAAATCATAAAAAAAATTGCCAGGCTTAGCTTTGTTAAGCCAAGAATGCGTTGCATATCTCGATGGAGTTCCGTGCTGCTCCGTTGACTCGATAGGCTATTGACTCGATCGCCATTGAAATTGCCCGTGTAGCAGCGCTCGATCGCCTTTGAGTCGGTAGCTGAAATGCCCGTGTGACTGTCCCGGCGAAGGAGCGCAGCTCTTTTATACATATGCCGTGACGTCAATCATAGCGCAGCGCCCCTAGCGGGAGGAGCGGGAGCCAGGTGGTGGCTGCGGCCGCGCGCGACCGCGCCAGTTGGGGCCCAGCTTTTCCTCCGTGACGTCACGTGCCGGCGCAGCGCCCCTAGCGGGAGGAGCGGGAGTCAGGTGGTGGCTGCGGCCGCGCGCGACCGCGCGAGTTGGGGCCCAGCTTTTCCTCCGTGACGTCACGCGCCGGCGCAGCGCCCCTAGCGGGAGGAGCGGGAGTCAGGTGGTGGCTGCGGCCGCGCGCGACCGCGCGAGTTGGGGCCCAGCTTTTCCTCCGGCTGTCGTGACGTCACGTCACGTGGTTTGGTGGCTGCCCGGCCGCGCCCAAGGGCTGAACTGAGTGATTGCAATATGCAACGCATAAAAGTAAAAAAAGCACTGTTAAAGGAATATTGTAGCCGCGAGTGCAAACAGGCTATGGTTTGAATCAAACGAATTTTATTTGAGGACTGTTCTTCAGTGAATTTGGTTGTGATATCACGGCAGAATGCGTGCGTCGCTCTAACTACACAATTTTTTTTCGGAGTTTGAAAATAATTATATCACGTCCCGAGAGCAGAATGCGTGCGTCGCTCAAACTACGTAATTTTTTTTTTGGAGTTTGAAAATAATTATATCACGTCCCGAGAGCACTTTCTGCTCACTGCCATCTGCATAAAGAGTCAAGCTTTAAATTTTAACCCCTGATGAAAACCGACATATGGAAAGCTCATGCCTTGGTTGTATCGCGTAGGTAATACGAAAAATACTCCCCACTTATGGGAAGACAACCCTTACGATCCTGCCCCTCCCCCCGCCCCCTCAGTATTTTCAGTGATGATCAGAGAAGCCCTGGTGCATTGTGCTAATTTTTTTTTCATCCACGTCATACGCATCGCGATATATTCCTGTGGACTTTTGCTGCTTTAACACCTCATTATCACTGACCCACACCTTCCGGCCGTAACCAGTGTCTCGTACCCGGCAAATGATCGCATGATTGCCCATGGGCAGTTCTTCTAGAAGTTCTATTCCCTTTACTAATCTGACAGCCGTGCAACATCTACTGTCGTTGAGATTATTTCTTAGAACTTTCAAAAGAACAGCCCGAAATATTCTTCTTTTCCTGTGATTTGCGAATAAGGAGAAAAGTTGAATAGGTCATATTTTAGTTTTCTCTTCATGTCAATCATCTTCTGAGGTTGCTTTTCGAATAGTTACTGTTCTCAATTGAACGACAGCCTTTTTGAATATTTTTTCTTCGTTTTTAAATATTCTGTGATGCTCAAACGCAATTTATGTGGTTGCATATAGGTATCAGTAGTCTTATTGTGATTTCACTGAGAATTTGAATAAAACTGCCTCCTCATCTGACTCCGCCACTTTTGGGAAAAGATGCACCAGAGAAAGGAAATATTGTCACGTTGTGGTGGCTGGAATCGGGAAAGCACAAAGAGAGCGAAAGTGAGGTCGAAAAAAACTTTATTTTGGCTGACGCGCCCACAATGGACTGAATCACGCGGCGGCGGCGTATCAACATGCATGTTTGGCGGTAGTCCAACAGAATGCCAGCCGATCTCGGCCGTGCTCGATTCAAAGCTGATTGCGAACTTTCGAGATACGGAGTCCAAAGTTACTACAACATTCTGAAACAAGGCAGAATAAGCTCCGCCTGGATACGATCAATCTGGATAAATCTGGATGTGTCTCTCAAACAAAGGGATACAGCCGCGCGCGCACCGGTAGCTTTGACAAATGAACAAACAGTACACACATTCGCGGCAATATAAATAAACTTATAAATATTACTTAAGCCATTCAAATGAGATCGGAAGAAAGAAAAACATTTTTACGTAAGCGCACAAAATGGTTCACTTTAAGCATTCCAGGCATACTTCAGGTCGAAGTACATAAAATAATTTTTTAATGCATTTAGGATATAATCAGCTCTGAATAAAAGTAGAGCGTCCTTCTTAATTTGTCGTTATTTCGTCCATTTACAACATTCGACGAAAAAAAAAACGGTTTTCTGTTCGGAATATGGCGCCACCACTCAGAAATGAAAGCGTTAGTGCGAACTTTTCATTGCAGAATACAGTTAAGCACTCTTAAGGCGAAAGCCGTTAATGGCTCATACTGTCGTCCGTTCGCAGAGGGTGTAACACGGTTAACTCTGAAGGCAAGTTTTATGACTACAGAGTAATTAGTTGATTATATAGGCAAAAATGTCGAAATTTTGTCGAGATAACGCGGACGTCGATATAGAAAAGGGAAACGGTGTGACGTAACATCACCGGGAGCCATCACGGCCTAGTGAAAACTGTCACAGAATGGTAGGAAAAAAGTCGGATTTGTGTCAAATTAGGATAAGAAAGTGTGTAATTAAGCATAATTAATACTTCATATCCCCTTCAGATGTATAATTTGCGTATCGATGTAGCCATAGGAACGGTGTGACGTAGCATTCACCGGAAGTCGTCACGGCATAGTGAAAATTGTCACAGAATGCTCGGCTTTCGCATCTGAACACTTTTGTTGCCAAAATGTCTCGTAATCTTTACTTCTCATTTTGCAATACTTTGGTTATTGGGAAATTCTCTCTAAAGTGAGGCTACCATTTTTTCGTGAACGACAATATTTTTCAAAAAATAACAAATTTTCAGAATTCTTGAACCACCTACTCATGCCGCAGTCAGCAGAATTTTCATTAGGTACAGTTCCTGGCCCCATGTCCGGCGTCTGCAAGAAGCAATGAATTTGTTGAACGCGAGAATTCCAAAGTCGTGCATTCGTTTAGTGATACCGAGTGTCACTTTGTGCAGCAACGCAAACTTTTACATACCTCTTTCTCGCAAGTCGACATATGGATGATCCTGCGTGGATACAGAAGGAAGAAACAGACAAGAACTTCATTCGATCCTACATGAGGATGACTGAGAAGGCAAATAACGAGAAGCATTCAATGTTCCAACGTGAGTTTGGAGACATTCTTGCTCTAGAACATTAACTCTGTCCAGCGTGTTAGAGGTGATCGGCTCTAGCACTGCTTTAAGATCTAGTTCAGAATCTCAGTTGCCTGATTAACTAACCAAACAAGCGGTTGATTGCACGAGCAGCCAACTTTCTGGAGCGTGCACTGACCTACCCTCTTGGTTATTTTTTCTCTGCAGACCGCTTTCTCGTCGGCACAGCACAAAACCTCATTGTGGGTGGCACGTTCACAACAGCAACCAGGGCACAACTGCACTTCCTGAACTTCGCTGTTCACCAGGACACCATACAGACTCGCGTTCAGAGAGAAATCGATGCTGCAGTCGGTCAGCATAGAACACCGACCTGGGAGGACCGAAAGAAAATGCCATTCACTCTGGCGTGCGTATGGGAAATGGAACGCTGGAAGACTTCAGGGGCTCTTGTAGTCCCGAGACAGTAAGTCTTCATCAAACTGCTAAGAAAACGACGTCAGGTGCCCAGTACCTTCCAGCCTGTCGCATTTTCGTGACTCAAAATAAGTAGAAGCGAGCATTGTTTGCATGTATCTTCAGAATAGCGGTGCCCTTTTAGCGAATGTAGAAATTTTTCATGACGTGTTTTGCGGCAAAATAAATTTAGGCATTATGTGATAACCTTCAATTTTTCAGTGGATTGTTTTTATGATAGTTGGGTTTTCATCGGTTTCGCTGCAAATTATTACAGAGAAATATGCAGGAGAAAGTGAATTTTTTTTTTATGAGTGATGGTCGATGTTGTCAGCGAATCATGCTTCCGGTGGTCTGGGCGTGTTGCGGAGTCCGCAGCATTCCGACCGGGGACCACCGCCATTTGGTATCGCTATATTTCACTGTGAAGACAACAGAATAGAGCTTCTGCTGGTCGCAATGCTTACCGTTTTCGTCAAAACCGAAAGAAAATGAGGCGTTAGGCAATGAAAGCGAGAGAATAAACTTCAACGTTGATTTTATAGGCTTTGAATATTTTCTGCTTTGCTACCCCTCGTCCCTTTCACATTTCTTAACGAATAACCGCAGAATGGTTCTCGTTTATGCCTGGTGCATCATAACAAAATCTTTGGTCTTTATACTCGCAACTCTTTTCGAAATTTTTTTAACAAACACATTCCCAACCCTGTTCATGGTTGGTTATAATATTTATTTGCATCAGTGCCGGGCATTCAGAAAAGGAATGCTGTTGTGAATGCACAAAGCAAGGCTTTGCGAACGAAAACTTGCGCATTTCTCCTGAAATATTTAGCGCCCCGATCATAATTTTACAAGGGCGTTACTTGCAGTCAGTTACGTAATACAAAAACTACTTTAAAAAGAAATGTAAGACCGAAACGGCATAAAAAGTTGCATGTCTGCTCAAAATTTGGTACACTAGATGCATACATACCGTAAGTTGTTTAAGTGCCGCCTCTTCAGTGAACAAAAAAGCGGCCTATTTTCTCGGCACGGCTTGGCAATCATAATGGCTTGCAGTCGACCGCAGCAGCGATTGAGAAGGGTACCGCCGATCTGCCCCTTGTTGGTTGTAGGTCCGGGAAGATTGGTTGAATTTTCCTAAAGTATGTATATGCTTTCCGGCTCATTTATGGAATTGAAACGTTCATTTTACATTTAATCTGCTGGATTCTGCCTTTTGCTTGTTGTTTCTAACTTTGTACTGTGATTGCTCCTCCCGATAAAAATTACCAGAAAACCGAGCGCCGTTAAGTACGGTGAATAAATGAACAAACAACAGAATTCAGGGTAAGTTTTAGATGTGAACTTATTTCGGGCAAAGAAATATCCATGTCAATTAAGCTTTCCAGAAAGCTTTTCTTACTGCGCATTTTCAGCTGTCCTATAATGATGTGGGCAAATAGTCGAGAGCACATAACTAACAGCGTTGGTGTTAACGACTTGTTAGTTTAGAATAGCAGATGGGCCTACGAGCAAATCAATAATTATATACAGATGAATTTTGCTAATGAATATTGATACATTTATGAGAAATTCCGCTTGTTCGGATCAAAACGCTCAAGATTCAAAAAAGGCTGAACGCAAATTGGTGATAGTTTTTGAAGGCCGGCGCTGTCACTTAGTAAGATATTAATTTTTACTTTACTACAAATAGTTCATAAGAAATGTTTGGTGAAAAATACCTCAGTGAGAGCGATCGAAAATGCGTTCTCGACAAGATGTTCTTGACGCGTTTTGACGCACTTCAAAGAATACGGTAATAACGCATAGTATAGTGTACTGCATATACAAATTATTGATTGTAGTGGTTATTTTGTCAATAGCTGGTGACTGTTCTCGCTTTATTATTTTTTGTCACGAAGTGTTGACTGTAGTCCGGAGAGCAGAAATGCTACGAAAATGGTGTCTAAACAAAACACTTTATTTAGGCTGACTTGCGCCCACAATGGACTGAATCGATCGGCGGCGGCATAGTAACAAGAGTGCTCGGCGGTCGTCGAACAGAATGCCCACCGCTGTCGGCCGTGTTCAATTTAAAGCTGATAGCGAACTTTCAAGATAAAGCGTGCAATGTTGCTACAACCTTCTGGAGCAACGTAGAATCAAATCTACTTGGATGTTTCAATCGATAAAAATCCGGTCGCGTCTTTCATCGCAAGCAAAGCGATAAAGCTGCGTGGCTGAAGCTTTGAAGATTTAAAAACAAACATTGCAAAGATTGGCGACATTACTTTCCCTCTCAAAGAAGCATCAACACGATGCATTATAACAAGTAATGCGACTAGCAACAAAAAAAATAGATCGTGCGAAAATAAACACAGAGTGTGGAAACACAGCGTCCTTTAGCGCGCATATTAGGGCTTTAGACGGACGACATGGCCAACTTCTGTTCGTACGCGGCGTCGCTGGAATGCAGTCATTTCGAACGGGACGACTTCATAATCCAGTTCACCTAGCCGACGAGAAACCTTGTACGGGCCGAAATAGCGGCGCAAAAGCTTTTCATGCAATCCACGGATGCGAATGGCCGTCCAAACCAAAACGTGGTTTCCTGGCTTCTATTCCGTGATGCGTCTTTCTAGGTTGTAGCGTCTGGCGTCGGTCCGCTGCTGCTTTTTGATTCTTCATCGGGCAAGTCTTCCGCCTCCTTCTGCGCGTTGAAGGTAGGCGGCGTCGACGTTATTTTCTTCGGTAATGTTGGGAAGCATGGCGTCTAGCGTGGTCGTGACGTCGCTGCCATGGACGAGCCTAAAAGGCGTCATCTCAGAGGTCTCCTGCGCTGCGGTGTTGTAGGCGAAGACGATGTAAAGCAGGATGACGGACCAGGTCTTGTGTTCGGCATCGATATACATGGCGAGCATATCGGCAATGATTTTGTCAGGAGCTCGGTCAGTCCGTTGGTCTGCGGATGCTATGCAGTTGTCCTCCGGTGGCTCGTTTGGCTGTAACGCAGGATAATCTGATTTTGTTCCGCCGTGATTCTGTTCCTCTGTCCATGATGAGCACATCGAGGGCGCCGTGTCAAACAAGAATGCACTCCACGAAAAAATTTGGCCACTTCTGCTGCTGTTCCTTTCGGTAGGGCTTTTGCCTCGGCGTAGCGAGTAAGGTAGTTGTCACTATGATGATCGACCTTTTTACAGACGTTGAAATTGGGAAAGAGCCAAGCAAGTCCATGTTGACCTGCTGAAAGGGCCTTGAGGGGGATTCAATGGGGTTCAGAAATCCTGCTGGTAGGGTTGCAGGGGTCTTTCGTCTCTGACAATCTCGGCAGGTTTTCACATAATGTGCGACATCGGCAGACGGTCGAGGCCGGTAATACTTGTCTTGAATTCGCGGAGGGTGCGAGTAAACCCGAGATGTCCAGCTGTCGGCTCGTCGTGGGAAGCATGTAGAACTTCTTCGCGGAGACAAGCAGGTACAACAAGGAGGTACTGTACCTACTGTACCTGCTTGTCTCCGCGAAGACGTTCTACATGCTTCACACGACGAGCCGACAGCTGGACATCTCGGGTAGGTCTTGGGAAGAAGATAAAGTGTCCCTGCTAAGGTGGCTGCACATCGCTCCAGTGAAAAATCTCGCCATCTGCGTAAATACGTTCTTAATATCAAGACAATTGACCACGCCATCTGAGGAAGCTCCCGAAGCTCATGCGCCGTCTCACTTAGTGGCCATAATCAAATGTCCTTAAGTCATCCCGGCAGCAGGACTTGGCACCGAGGCTAGGCCTAGGGCCACCGGTGACGCGCTGGCAGAGGTGGCTTCGCTGGCGCCGGACCCAGCTCTTTCAGCAGCACCTCTTTTGACCACTGAGCCTGGGTCCCAGCTCTTGGTTCCTGCTCCCGGTCCATCAGCAGCAGCGCACATCCCGACTTCTCCAAATGCACTCCGCCCGTGAGCCATCTGCCCTCTGGGCGGAACTCGGCAAAGGCTGCCCAGCCTCCATTGCTGGATGGGGCTTCAACCGTGCAGCGTGAGGAGGAGAGCTCTCCAATGAACCTGTCTTCAGCACCTCCATCCGTGCCACCAGCTTCCCGCTGTTCTCAAAAGCGCCCATCAGGGGCACTGCACAGGATTCGTCTGCTGCCATCTGCAGCTCACAAGGCAAGCGTTCCTGCACAGCGTATGCCAACCAGGTGGCTGTGCCAACATCGAGATCGGTATCGTATAAAGTGGCCATTAAAGCTCTGGCAGCCAAAAGCCTGACACACATTTCGAACAGGATTCTTCAGGTGAACCTGGACGAGTATCTTGGGACCAAATGTTTTCGTGACTTCACGTCTAGAGTGAAATCTAATACAATCGCTGTGTGGCTCCCGACTTTGGCTGCTGTCGAGCGTCTGCAAACGCTCAAGTGAATATCGAATACAAGCGAGGTCTTGGTGCCGGTCCAGGTGTACCTAGTAGAAGTTTTGGACCTACAAGGCCGTGTTGTTTACAACCGTGTTGTTTACAACGTCGACGTTGCAGAAGACCAGACGACCCTCTAGCGTGAGTTGTAGTGTCCAACCCACCATGTCATCCACACGCGGTATATGGGAAAGGGGCAATCGTCCATCGTCACACTACAAGGCTCACCTGCTCTTCCAGAACGACTTTACTACTATGGCTGTATTCAGCGGCCTCGCCCTTACATACCGAGTGCTGTTTATTGCCACAGCTGTTTCAGACCTGGCCACATGCGCCGATCATGCCCTTTTACAACGCAAGATGATGCTCGGCCACAAGGCACACCCTCTTACAGATGCGGACTTTGCAAGACTGACGACCACGAGATCACCTCTCCAACTTGCCCAACAAAAGAGAAAGCAACTGTGAAGGTTTGGCGTGGGATCCGTAAGCAAGTGCCTCCGAATGAAAACAGAGCCCCGATGCCGACATCCAAAGGTTTGCGGCTCTCCAGTGGGATGAAGACGACTGGCCGGAGCTTTCTGAGCCCAATCCACCTGCAGCCCCTGTTCAACTGTCGTACAGTGATAAAGTGCGCAAGGATCACCGTCGCCTTCAAGCTACACAAAAGCAGAGCATACTGGAACCTCTGCGTGAGGACATGGCAGCAGTTGGCGACCAAATTGCGCGGCTTTTAGCCGATGACTCTAAGGTACGGCAACGCCGTGAACTGCTTGCTCACCGTAGACAACCAGCGGGATCCCACTCCACGACAATCAACGCTCCAGCGCCTTCGAATACGTCCAGCCCTCATGCGTTTTTCGCAGACTCAACCAGGTCTTCTGCCGCACTGCAGGATAAATCAACAATATCCCTCCTCGGATTTATGGTAAACTAGTTATCTAACCTGACATCAGTTCTATTACAACGCCTGGAAGCCAAATCGAAAATGGCGAGTACACGTTGTAGTGCTGTGCTTCAATGGAACTGCAGAAGCCTCTCCACAAAGCTGGGAGAGCTCAAATCTCAACTTCGCATGAACAAGCTCCAGGTGTGGGCCCTGCTACTGCAGGAAACCAATGCGTTGCCATCCATTCCGGGCTTTAATGGATACATGTCTCCTTCAATGAACGAACGTCGTGTGCACACTGCTGCCCCTCTAGGAAAGGCGGCGGTGTACGTTGATGCGCGTTTTCTTCAAGTTCGCCTCTCTCTAGAAAACGGGGCACCTCATATAAAGAGGTAGTCGCAGTGGCTGTGAAGCTTCCCAAGGCAACTGTTGTGGCCGTGTCTTACTATATAAGACCCGACGGTGGAGCCCCCTTCGCATTAATCTGGGGTGGTTATTAACTCTACGACGATAACACTCAGGGTGGCCTATTTTAGTCGATGGTGACTTTAACGCCCCTTATCCGGACTAGAGGTATCCCACGTCAAGCGCCCTTGGTAGGCGTGTGCGGGACGCATTCGTGGACGCGCTGTTTGTTTTACTCAACTATCCAGATTAAGCAACGCGGACTGTGCGACATGCTCACAGTCCAACATATGCTCCGGACCTTACGCGGTGGTCAAGACCCGGGATTCCCTCGTGGCACCTGGAGCCAGACTGCTGGGGTATTGACCACCATCCTGTCATCATCGGTCTCCATCCATCAAGGGCCCGCCGATTACGCCGTAGGTGTTCTATGGTTAACTGGCACACGTTTCGCACCACCATCGAAGATCTCTCTGCAATCATCTGCGCTACTTGTGAACTGCATACAAACTGCGTTTAATAAGGCTACTACTGTCACCTGGAGGGAAGTGAATCGCCCGGCGCCGGATGTGGGTCTGCTTTACTTGTTGACTGCTCGCCGACAAGCGGAGATGGCAACATCCCGAGTCCCTACTTCTGCGCAAGCACTGACAAGGCTGAATTACTTTACTGCCAAGGCTCGCAGATATGAACGCGATCTCTCGCGACGGCAGTGGCATGCGCGGTGTGAGCAGTTCTCGACAGTCATCGAATGCTGCTCTCTGGCGAACGTTCCGTGCAATGGAACATGGTTCCCGTCGTCCTGACGCAGCGGCCACAGCATGCTTCGCAGCTAACTTAGCTCCGGATGATTTCACCAGAAAGGCAGCGCGGAAGCTCTTCCCCAAGTATGATGTGTTGCCTATAAGGGTCATAGAAGCCCCTTTGGCTGCCATTCCAGCATATGTCGATAAGCTCCCATCCATAGCCGACGCCGAGGGAATTGCAAGCCCATTTTCAATGCCCGAGTTGCTTGCAGCAATAGACGAGGCCCGTCGGAAGACTGTGCCCGGTCCGGACTCCATTCCGTACGAGGTCTACAAGAACTTAGGTTCCGCTGTACTGCCTCAACTCCTCGCCACCATTAACAAGGTATGGATAGAAGGTGTCGTACCAGAAACCTGGAAATCGGCTATATTGATCCCATTACAAAAGCCGGGGAAGCCGCCGACACACCTCGGAATATTCCGGCCTATATCGCTTACGCCAACTTTCAGCAAGCTTACCGAAAAATGTTTGCCACACGACTGTCGTGGTGGCTTGAGCACCATCGTTTCTCTCATCCCGCCCAAAGTGGCTTTCATACGTTCATAGGTACAGAAAATGCACAGGCTGTTTTGGCGTCAGCAGTTCTGGCCTCAACACGCAGCTACAATGTACGTACTGTATTGGCCATGGACGTGGTAACGGCATACAATAATATAAGCCATGCTGCCATCCTGGAATCGCTTGACATGCTGCATTTCCCCGTTAGAGCGAGCAATTTTGTTAAGTCCTTCCTTGAAGGCCGACACTTTGCCATAGGCCTCATTGGTGATGCCGTCGGATGATTTGTGCCTCTTCGCGTCGTTCCCCAGGGATTAGTGTTATCGCCAACATTATTTAACATTGCTTTTATCTCCCTCGCTTGGTGCTTACACGATGTCTCTGAGATTAAGTTCTTATTGTATGCTGATGACATAACGGTGTGGAGCACTGACAACGACGTGATGACTCAAGCAGCAGGCATACAATCAGCCATAGATATTACGTCGACTTTTGCTTCTTTGCTTCTTCAATTGGTCTGCAGCTTTCAGTGAGAAAAAACACATACGTGTCAGTCGTCAACCGCTGGGCGCGCCATAAAATTGCTGCAACACCAATTCGTCTCAATCTATCCGGAACTCCAATTCAAGAAAGTTCGACCGTAAAATTCTTGGGCTCGACAATACACGAGTCAGGAACCGGTACTGCTTGGCTTTCTCCGGATAAAAAGCAAGCAATTCAGGCGTTGTGTCTGATTAGACGCATTGCTTTTAAAACAAGCGGAGCCCATTCTCATGTTTCACGGCAGTTGGTGCGGGCGGCTGTGCAACCGCGCCTCGTTTACCAAGCCCAATTCCAGCCTTTGACGAGGGCTCAATGGAATCGTCTAGAAGCTGTTAATCGAGAGTCAATGAGGGTCATCACTTGCCTTCCCCGCATTACCCCGATCGTGGCGCTCCAAGAGCATGCGTAGCTGAATACACTAGAGGAGCTGGTGCAGCACCGACGCGATGCTCGTCGCCTAAAGTCAAGTCTTACACCCAATGTGTGCACTCAGGGCATATGTTTCATCGCACTCCCTTCTACAGCCGCCCCTGCCAGTTCTTCCTCCTTGGCGTTCTGTGCAGCTAAACGACAACAAACCAACTGATCGTCGTCGGCCATCACCTACCCGCGCGGCATCGTCGTTTCGCGACCGGATTACAGAGCAAGACGCCAATCTGCGGCATGGCTCCATCGTTATGTACGTTGACGCAAGCATCCATGCCTGCGAAACAACAACGGCAGTATACTGTCCTTGCAAGCCTGCGCTGAACAAAACGTCAAGGTTTCGCCTCTCAGAACCTCCTTCCTCCTTCTGTGCCGAGATGCTTGCGGATCAAGAGGAACTTTCCTCTGTGACCGCCGTTCCCATGCTACCTACGGCCCGCATTGTCATTCGCACCGACACCCTACACGTCACACGCCTACTCCGGCGAGTCAGTCGCACCCCATAAATCTGCCAAGACATCCATCGTCTAGCGGCACGCCTCCCGCAGCAAATCCGTACTGAGTGGAATCCTCGTGACCTCCTGAGCGCACGACGTCGCGCATATTATGCGACCCGCTTTTCGACCCCAGCCTCTTCGTTGCCTCGAATCCTTACTCTGGATGACACCACCCTCCTTTTAAAAAGAAAGGAACAACTTTAGCACTGCACACGTGCTCTAATCCCTCCGTGTGCGGTAACCCTCCCCCGTGGTCTTACCCGTACAGAGGAGGTTGCGCTTCGGAGGATACGGGTCTGGATGGCCCTAACTCCAGCTGTGACACGCAAGTGGCCGCATTTCAAAGATTTATATCCCCGCCCCAGGTGTCCAGTGTGCAAGATCAGAGACAGTGAGATGGATATCCACCACCTATTGTGGGTTTGAGCGGCGCTGAAGCCGACGTGAATTCGGCACATGGCGGCGGTGCGTATCTCAGAGGACAATCCGGATTCCTATATTGCCTGGACGCAGGGTACATATAATCGTTGACTACTTGATTTCATTAGATCAGCTAACATTTTTCATTTATTTAAGCATCTTACTCATCTGTCATTTCAAAACCTTTATGCCCTTAATCAATAAAGATCGCTTGAAAAAACAAGGAAGTAGGCTGTTTTGTTCTCTGGAAACTTCTTCTTAAAGATGACAACATTCTGTACACAGAGGGAAGAGTCATCGCTTAAATGAGGCGGGGTGTGAAGAAACTTTGCCTTCCATGTACTGGATGAGGCATTTTAGGTCGGGGTCCGAGCGTTCCTACTGTGCAAAAGAGCTGGGGCTGATGGGTCACAGGAAGGTGTCCTCATCGTACTCCAGCGGCAGCGCATCTACAGGGGCTCGTGAGGAACAATCAGCGCCAGACTGCTTGCCTCCGGACTTGAAAGCGACGGTAACGTCTAACTCCTCGAGGCGCAGACTTCATCGAGCGAAGCAGCCAGAAGGGTCCTCCAAATTGGCAAGCCATCACAGTACGTCGTGATTGCTGACCACCTTGAACGGTCCTCCGTACAGGTCGGGCGGAATTTCGACGTAGCCTAGATGATGGCAAGGCACTCCTTCTCAGTTGTCGAGTAGTTAGCCCCGGCCTTGGAAAGAGAACGGCTAGCGTATGCGATGACGTTCTCTAGCCCATCGCGTTTCTTTACGGGGATGGCGCCTACGCCCTGTTAGATCTCAGGTAGCAGCATCCCACCGCTGCCACCAGTTGTTAAGATTCAGGTAGCGTGACTGGGCCGGAGAAGAGACGAGGACGATCGGAGGAAGAAAACTGGGAAAACGGAAAACTTTATACAATGACTATTTACAGTATGTACAAGTACGGGCAACTGAGAGGGCTTCTTAGTAAAGAGAGATTCTTAGGAGTCGGGAGTCTCTGATACCTCTCAAGAAGGGGGCTCTCTTGGCATCAAACCAGCAGCTCCTTAAATACTCTTCTTATTCCCCAGATGCCTAGCTGAGGATTACAGTTCGAAGAATGATGTCCAATTACACGATGGCACTGATGGTACCACCCACGGCAGGGTGGTCCTGATGCTTCTTCGCAGCTCGGTCGAGGGAAAGGGATCAGGACCCGGTCACGTTGTCGCCCCCGCGGCTTCGAGGTGGCCGCGCACGTGCGTCCGGAGGGCAGCTGCATGACACAGGAATGCTGGCTGTCTACCCGCAGGTGTCCAAAGATCCTGCACTGGTGACCGGAACGAATACGCTTATGGTCATCGCTGGCATTCCTGTTGAGCACTATCTTTGCTATGGGGACCCAATCGTCGCTGCTTCCGGCTTTCCTGTTCGAACACGTGAGGACGCTATTGTTGTCGTTCCCTCTGGCAGTCCTGCAGTCACGTCTCTTCGCCGAATTCCACAGCAGGAAGGAAGCGCGATCACAACAGCACCCCCGCCGCAAGATATTGTGCCCGGAAGATGAACTGCTCGCACGTAGCTCGGCTGAGTGGCCGTTTTTGGAAATTCTCTGCAATGCTGGCCAAAAGGGATCACAGACGCCAAACCACACCTGACAAAGCACGTGCCTTCAGAACCCACTCATACCGCCAGATCAAAACTCAGGGCCCAAACTGCAAAAAGGCTTCAACTAAAACTTGAAAACATCAAATGTTTTGCCTTAATGAACACATGGTGTCTCCCGACGAGTAATATTGACAGGGCACCTGTCCAAGGCGTGTGCTCCCGCCCGATGCGCACTTGGATAGGAAAAAAAATTCGCTAAATGAAATCAGGTTGGTGTTTAGAGGGCACACGGTACGGGAATAGGTGACTTGATTTGGCCGCGGGGCGTTCAATTTTGCCCGCACCAATACCTAGATTCAAGGTACGTTACACCACTCGCTCTTACTTATCCTTGGCCGAAATAAGGAAACGTACTCCTAGGTATGTTACCTGAGTATGAACAAAATTACTGCGAAGAAAGTGGGAGATATGCGCTCACCATTAGGAAGAGAATATGAAATAAACCTCCAAACTACAAATTTGGGGGACATCCACTTTTGTAAAATCTTTACTAGCTAAAAGGCTCGGCTTATCCCGTCGGCATTTGTGTGGAGCGTGCCTTTCTTGTAGCGAACCTCGAAGCTGTGGTGCTGGAGTGCCAGGCTCCACCTCAGTAGACGATCATTTTTGGGCGACATATTGTGCAGCCAAGTCAAAGGGCAATGGTCCGTTTCTACTGTGAAACGGGACCCGGAGACGTAGCATGCCAGTTTGTCTATCGGCCAAACGAGGCATGCGCATTCTTTTTCAGACGTGCTATACGCCTCTTCCCGCGTGCTGAGCTTGCGGCTCAAGTAAAGTACAGGCCATGTGTGCCCGCCATCTCTTTCCTGACAAAGAATAGCGCCTAACCCGCGGTCGCTGGCACCACATTGTATGATAAAGGGTTTCGAAAAATCTGGTGCAGCCAGTATTGGGCGCTCGCTTAGGGCCGTTTTCAGACTCTGAAATGGCTTCTCTTTCTTTTGGTATCAAGGAAGATTGGCAGGCTCACTTTTTCTCAGTGCGTCGGTCAGGGGGCTGGCTAAATCAGAGTAGCCCTTTACGTAATGCTGATAATAGCCTGCTAGGCCAAGAAAAGCCCTGAGTTCCGATTTTGTGGTTTGGCGATGGTACTCCACCACGGCAGCCACTATGTTCTGCAGGTCTGCGTTGGCCTCGTTCAACCACGTGCCCAATAATGATTGTTGACGTATAGTCACTTTCACAGGGCACTATGACGCCAAGTTCGCACATACGGTGGATCTCTGTCTCAATGATTTCTTTTTGTCTTGGAGAGACACGGTACGGTTTGTTCCTGATTGGCTGTTCGCTGGACAGCTGAATGTCGTGTTCGACGAGGGCTGTTTTTCCTGGCTTGTTTGAAAACACCACCTCAATGTCGCGGACGACGTTTTTCATGTCTCCTCGTTGATTTTCCGACAAACGTGGCTCTTTGTCGATTGAATTTAGCAGCTCATTCGCTGCCTGCTCGTCCTCATGTGTGACATAAGGTATGTCTGAGATCTCTTCCTCTGGCATGTTCAGCGCCATGTTAACCATGGCCTGACGCTGCACATAAGGCTTCATCAAATTACTGTGGATTATCCGATTGCTTTTGTTCTTAAATTTGACCTCATAGTTGGTGTCCGAAAGCTTAGACACCACCTTAGCTGGCACTTCCCATTGCACCTCAAGCTTGTTCCTTTTTGACGGACGCAGCAACATTACCTGGTCACCAGGTTGAAAGTTGCGCTTGCGTGCCGATTTTGCCTTAGTACACTTTAGACAGTGACTGCACTGCTCTGACATTTGCTTCCACGAGGTCTCTGGTTTTCGCAAGTCTTTCCAGTAGTTTCAGGACGTATTCCACTACACAGGGTCCTCTCCGTAACCCTCCCATGACTCCCTTAGCAATGGGGTCCTCAAGTCACGCCCGTAGACTAGTTCAACGGGGCTAAATCCTGTGCTTTCGTGCGGGACGGATCTCATTGCAAAGAGTGCTGCTGGAATGCAGCCTTCCTAATCTCCCTTGTGCTCAAAACACAGAGACCTAAGTGTCCGCTTTAGCACTGAGTGCATACGCCCGACTGGATTTGACTGAGGGTGGTGAATGGAAATGCGGATTATTTTAATCCCACATCGTTCAAAGAACGTTGTGGTCAAGCAGCTTGTGAACACGCTCCCGTTATCGCTTTGTATCTCTGCAGGGAACCCCACGCGAGAGAAAATTGACAAAAGGACGTCTACAACACATGCGGAACTCAGCTCCTTCAATGGAATGCCCTCGGGAAATTTGGTTGCCACGCACAGTGAGGTCAAAGTGTAGCGACAGCCAGATTTGGACGCTCGCAGTGGGCCGACAGTATCTATTACAAGACACCGAAAGGGCTCTGTAATTATGGGAACTAGTGTCATGGGTGCTTTCCAATTATCCGTCGACTTGCCGACCCGCTGGCAGGTGTCGCAAGATCTAACAAGCTGTTCCACATCTTTCCAGCAGCGACGCCTGTAATATTCGAGGGCTAATCTAGCTTTTGTTTTTTTATGCCCAGGTGGCCCGCCCATGCATTTCCGTGTGCGAGCTCTAGAAGCTGCCGCCGGTACTTCTCAGGCACTAGGAGTTGCTCATATGCGCGTCCCTTTCAGTCGCAGTATTTCCGGTAATCAAGGCCTGATTTCTCATGATAGCTGATGTTCTTTCTGGCGACTCCCGCGCTCACCTTATTGCTTAGAGCTCTTAACGATGGGTCGTTTTTCTGCTCTGCAACAAGTGCTTTCCTATCAACCTTAGTCAACTCCTCCCAACAAGTCGAAGCAGGTGTTAATGTCGAACCCTTCGCGTTGGTTCCTGTTGCCCCATTCTCTACAGAATCAGCAGTTTCTTGGATTTTCTGAGCTACCGCTTGTTCGGGAACACCTTCATGGTCATGCTCATGCGGTTTAGACGGATCAGTTTTTCTTCAAGGATCCCCGGACTGGTCGGGAGAGTGGTTCGGTGCCTGCTCATTTATCGGAGCGCAGTCGAGTTTCCTTGCGAGCTTTCGCGCTCGAGATCGTGTTAGCGCCATTCAAGCCAAGCCCGAGGTGAAAGAGAGACATTTCTCTTTCAGCAGCTGCTCGGATTTGTTCGAAAACAGGTAGGGCAACTGTGTCGGCAAGCTTGCGCTAACTGCCGCTTCTCTGTCTAGCCTGCCAAAAGTCCCCTCTAGGGTCACCTTCGCTATAGGCAAGCATGCACTCTGTTCTTCGGCGACCTGCTTAATCCAGGCGCATTCGCCGGTGTAGTCCGTGGAGGAAACACAGGACGGGTGAGCAACATCCATGGTAGCCGCTGAATCCCGCAGTGCCCTGAATTTCTTGCCATTTATAACCACGTCCCGCATGTATGGCTCCAGCAATTTAAGGTTTTCCTCCGACTCTCGCATGCACGCGAACGCCATCTTTTGCTGCTTGCAGTTCACTGAGATGTGACCCTCCTTGTTGCAATTATAGCAGACAATGGTCTTTCGCGCTTCAAACGCGCGAGCTCCAGGTGCCTGCTGTTTCGGCGAATCGGCACGTTTGGGTGACTCCATCTTGTTTTCGCTACCTCCTCCTTTTGATCCCGCTTCCTCTGTTCGGCGATCTCGGCGTGCTGGGGGCACCTTTCGGTCGGGAATTCTCTTTAAATAGGTTTCTCCCTTTCCTAACCTGTTATCGTACCCTGCCTTGCTTTCGATGTTTCGGCGAACGTAACACTCGTCTGCGAGCAGTGCCGCTTTGTCTAGGTCTATATCTGTTAGCCTATCTTGCAGCCATATTCTCAGGTCTTCTGGAATCGCGCTATAGTACTGCTCTAGTGCGATGCACTCCAGTACCTTGTGATGACTTCCGTGCACCTCAGCGGTCTTAAGCCACTCGTTTAAGTTGACTTTAAGCCGGTACGCGAAGTCAGTATGCGACTTTGCGCCTTTCTTTGCCTGCCTGAATCGCTGCCTAAAGGCTTCAGCAGAAAGCCGGTACTTTCTATACAGTGCGGTCTTTACCTTCTCGTAGTCATCACACTCTTCCCGTGAGAGGTGAGCCACCACTTCGGCCGCCTCGCACGGAAGGAGAGGAAGTACCTTCTCAGACCAAGCGCTCTTGTCGATGTGCACCTTCCCGCATGCGCGTTCAAAATTTACAAAAAAGAGTGCAATATCGCCTCCCACGCGGTATGGTGAGACGAGATCCTGCAATCTCTGCCTCCCTTGCGCCTCTACCGAAGCTACAGGCTAAGACGCGCCATATTCCCTCCGCTCGACGCGATTTCGAGCTCCTTCATTTTTCGAGCATGTTCTCGCTTTTGCCTCTGCCTCACAGACCTCCCGTCTCTCCTGAGACAACCGAAGCTCTTCTGTTTCTTCTCGCACAGCTGCCGTCTTTTCTGCTCTTCTTTGCGTCCAACAATCGTTTCCCAAGCGTCGTCGATTTCCTCAGTAGTCACCTCCTCTTGCCGCATAACCTCGAGAATTTCTTTTTTCTTTTCGCAGAACGTAGCAAAATCCCCAGCTCCTGGCAAATTTCGAGCAGGTCCTGCACTTTGAACTTCTCCATAATGAGTTCCACCATGCGTTAGCAAGCCCACTAAACCAAAAGCCCTAGCTTGAAGTGGACAAAGCAGTTTCCCTAAATAAATTTCCCAGACAACAGGAATCCGCACCTAGCATCTGCCAGTGCTAGTACGGTCTGGCGAAACGAAAGGCGAAACTCACCCTGCCAAGGTATAGCTGACGCCTGTCAGTCCCGTAGGTGCCGAGGTCCGTTGGAGCCGGTAACTTTACGCGGACATCCCACCGCTGCCACCAGTTGTTCGAATTAGGTAGCGTGACTGGGCCGGAGAAGAGACGAGGACGATCGGAGGAAGAAAACTGGGAAAAACTTGTACAATGACTATTTACAGTATGTACTAGTACGGGCAACTGAGAGGGCTTCTCAGTAAAGAGAGATTCTTAGGAGTCGGGAGTCTCTGATACCTCTCAAGAAGGGGGCTCTTTTGGCATCAATACAGCAGCTCCTTAAATACTCTTCGTATTCCCCAGATCCCTAGCCGGGGAATACAGTTCGAAGAATGATGTCCAATCACACGATGGCACTGATGGTACCACCCACGGCAGTGTGGTCCTGATGCTTCTTCTCAGCTCGGTCGAGGGAAAGGGAACAGGACCCGCTCACGTTGTCGTCGCCGCGGCTTCCAGGTGGCCGCGCACGTGCGTCCGGAGGGCAGCTGCATGGCACAGGAATGCTGGCTGTCTCCCCGCAGGTGTCGAAAGATCCTGCACTGGTGACCGGAACGAATACGCTTTTGGTCGTTGCTGGCATTCCTGTTGAACGCTATCGTCGCTGCTTCCGGGATTCCTTTTCGTACACGTGAGGACGCTATTGTTGTCCTTCCTTCTGGCAGTCCTGCAGTCACGTCTCTTCGCCGAATTCCACCGCAGGAAGGAAGCGCGATCACAACAACCCACACTGCTTGCGTCGGTATGAACTTCAGTATCGGCGTTTTCATTGAAATGCGCGAGAATCGGTGGTGACTGTAAACGAAGCTGAACTTCTTTGAAGGCTTCTTCTTGCGGCGCTTCCCCTATGTGTCATGTCACAAAGGCAACAAACACATTTAAATGAAACGTCTGCCTTCGTCAGTTGGGTCATGGGCTCGGCGATGGGCGAAAAGTGTTTCATAAATCGTCGGTAATATGAGCACAGTCCGAGGAAGCTGCCACTGCTTTCTTGTCGGCAGGCTGTGGAAGCTGTTCAATAGCAGCTGTCTTCTGCGGGTGTGGGTGTACTCCCTCCTTGCTAATGTTGTGGCCTAGAAACAGCAGCTATTCATAGGCAAAGCGGCATCTCTGCTTCCAGGGTTATGCCAGGCGACTTGATGGCCTCTGCTACTGTTCGAAGTCTCTTGAGGTGCTCTGCAAAGATCGGGGCGAAGACAACGACATAATCTAAATATATCAGACAAATCTGCCACTTCATGCTTTCCAGCACTGTATCGGTTACTCGCTAAAACGTCGCTGGCACGGAACAAAGACAAAGTGGCATCACCTTCAACAATAAGAGACCATCCGGAGGAATCAATGACGTCTTCTCTCGATCTCTTTCATCGACTTAAGTTTGCCAGTAGCCGCTCTTCAGGTCCATCGATGAAAAATACTTGGTGTTGCACAGCCAGTCCAGTGTGTCGTGGATGCGGGGGAGGGGGCAGACGACGTTCTTTGTAATATTGTTCAAACGGTGGTAATCAACACAGAATCGAAGTGTGCCGTCTTTCTTTCTCACTAGAACAACCGCTGCCGCCCATGGGCTGTTTGAAGGCTGGATGACGTCGTCGCGAAGCATTTCTTCCAGTTGGTCCCGGATGGCTTGTCGTTCTCGCGGTGACACACGGTTGGGGCTTTGATGAAGTGGTCAGACGTGTTTGTCCGTTAAAATGCGATGCTTGGCAATTTGGGTTTGTCGGACCTTCGGCGATGTTGAAAAACACTCACTGTAGCTTCGAAGCAGATTGCGGATCTGTTCTTGCCTGTTTCGAGGCAGGGCTCGGTTGACGTTCAAAGTGGGCGAGTTCTCTTGGAAAAGCGAATCTTCTGCGAATGGGTCTGAGAGGGCGATGCACTCTCGTACGTCGGATATCTTGTCGAAGAAAGCGATTGTCATTCCTCTGTTAATGTGGCGGTATTCTTCGCTGAAGTTTGTCAGCAGTACTTTGACCTGCCCATTGCGAAAATGTGGAATGCCTCTTGCGATACTGATTCTTCAGTCTATAAGCAACTGCATGTTCTCCTCGATGATGGCTTCAGTGTTAATGGCTTTCGTAGTGCCTACCTTCCAGATAACCCTTGAACGGAGTGGGGCGCTCACTTCTTCCTCCAGGACACTCAGGGCAGCGTGGTTTTCCAGACTTCTCATCGAAGGAATAGCCTCGTCTGTCGAAAGCGTGATCAGCTTGTATCGCAGGTTCATGATCGCCTGACGCTCATTAAGGAAATCCATGCCTAAGATCACTTCGCGGGAACATTGCCTTACTCAACGAAAGTCGCAGGATAGGTATGTCTTTTGACAGTCACTCGCGTTGTGCATCGTAGTGATGGCGTAATGAGTTGGTCCCCTGCGATGCCTATTTGTGGACCGTTCCAAGACGTCGGGACTTTACTCCGCTGCGCAGCGAATGTTCCATTCATCGCTGAGTAATCGGCTCCTGTGTCGCGTAGAACAGTAACTTTCCGGCCGTGGAGAGTCACTTCTAAGTCGCATGTTCTGGCTCTTGCATTGCACGTCGCCCTCGGCGTCGGGTCACGGCTTTGTCGCGTATATGAATCGCGGGACGGGCGTGTCGTCGAAGCTGCGTCATTTTGAAGGCAGTTCGCGTCGTGGTCGGGGTTCTCATTTTTTCCAGCTTCGGTGCAGCGAGTGTAGCCTCTCCATGCGGCATTGCAGGTGCAGCGTCTTCAAAAAGCGTAGTCAGTGCAGGCTCTTCGGCGTTTCGCTCGTGAGCAACCTCGCCTCCAGAGGTTGCTGTCTTTAGTTCTCCCTACGTGCGCTGGGAGGCCTTCCTCGTACAGCGGCTGCGTAGCTGCACTGTGGCGACGCAAAGCGCGAGGTTGACGGTGGCAGTGAACGCGAAAGTCGGTTCGGCGTGTACTACTCTCGACGCAGGTACTCGTCAATTTCCTGCGGACGTTGGCTGAAGCGTGGCCGTGGGGCATCACCGACAAATCCTCGAAGACCGATGCGTCGGTACGGGCAGTGGCGAAGGATATGGCCGGGTGATTCACAATGGAAGCACAACAGCCGGTTGACGGAAGTCCTCCAGGCGTCGCCTTTCCTGGGGCTTGAGCGTGGCCCATAGGCTGGGTGGGCGGCAGCATAGAGGCGGCGTTCAGAAGCAGGTTATTCATGTCAAAGAGGACATAGGGGTCGTCGTTGGGACTGTGGAGTGCGTACAGCTGCGGCGTAGGTAATGGCCTTAGGTTGTGTGGGCGTCAGGGTGCCAAAGTCTGTTGCACTTCTTCCTGTACCAGGTCCATGACAGCCGATGCTGGAGAGGATGGCAGTAATCGGCGTAGCTCCTCGTGGACAATTTCACGGATCACTTCCCGCAAGTTGTCGCTTGTTGTGGTCGTCTTTTCCGGACAGATTCCACAGACAGAGGAAGGTCGATTCTGCTGCCGATGTCGGACGTCGAGGGTCTCCTCGATTGTGGAGGATTCTTGCATAAATTCGTTGACTGTTTCTGGCGTCTAGCGGACGAGGCTGCTAAAGGGTTGTTCTTTTCCACCGCGCGTTAAAAACTGAACTTTCTTTTCCTCGGTCATCTCGGGGTCGGCGTGGCGAAAGAGGCGCTTCATCTCTTCAACGCAACCACAGAAGGGCTCGTTTGGAAGCTGGATTCTGGACACGAGGAGTCCTCTGGAGGAGTCCTCTGAAGGACTCGAGGAGTTTTTTTCTCACGACACTGTAAATACCTTCAAAAGTTCCTTCTTGAAAAGTTACCAGGTCGTTATGGACGACTCATGGTTTTCGTAACACGTACGTGCTAAACCCTCAAGTGAGAAAAATACGTCTCCAAATTTACCGCATCATCCAACTTGTTGAATGATGCCACGCGCTGCGATTGGTCCAACCATACTTCGGAATCTTCGACTGGGGATCCACTGAAAGTTGGCAGCAGCCGCGGCTGTTTCATTATGATCGGTGTCGACATCTTTGGCGAGGATGTGGTGCTCGTAGCAGCGTCGTTTTGCTGTCGGATGGGGTCCAGCGGGGTCCCGAATTGAGGCTTCTCTCCCTGAAGGCGTCTGCTCACTCGGTTAACTGCAGGCTCGTCCTCCGGTGCGAAGCGCAGAGTGCTGGTGTCGCGAATTGAAGAGGTGTCCGGTATATGGAAGGTTACCCCGCACCTCCACCAGATGTCACGAAGTAGTGACTGTATTCCGGAGAGTAGAAAGGCTGCGAAAATGTTGTCTAAACAAAACTCTTTATTTTTGCTGACTTGCGTCCACAATGGACTGAATCACTCGGCGGAGGCGTAGCAACAAGCGTGCTCGGCGGTCGTCGAACAGAATGCCCACCGCTGTCGGCCGTGCGTAATTTAAAACTCACAGCGAAATTTTGGGAGAAAGTGTGCAAAGTTACTAGAACATTCTGGAAAAATGCAGAATCAGCTCTGCCTGGATGCGATCAATCGAGGTAAATATGGTCGCGTCTTGCATCGCAAACAAAGCAATAAAACGGTGTGCCGGCAGCATTGAAGATTGAACAAACATTACAAATATTGGCAGCAATATATAGAGATTGAATTTACAAGAAGTTTCGCTCTGTAATTAGCTGTTTGTGACCGACACGTCCAAGTTTATGTCAGAGAGCGTGAAGGAAAATTCAAGACTCACTCATTTTCTAACCAGTATGTAAAACGGTATTGACTGCAAAAATAAAATTAACTTAAGGCAAAGTCTGCTCATGTCGATCTTGGTACAGCGGTCTGTTGCTTTGTGGCTTCTTGTTGGTTTCGTCAGATTCTATTTTAAAAAGTTCTACTTCAGAACACTTGCATTATTCTAGATCCGCCACACTGGTTTCATTCAAAAAAGATTCGTCACATTTTTTTAATTTTAGTTTCGGAAATTAAATCTTCAACTTCGTTATCCTTTCTATCTTATTTTTCACAGAGCCAGCAAGGATCTCATTGTAGACAACTTCTTTATTCCGAAAGGGACAGCCATTTTTTTCAACCTGTGGGCCGTGCTCAATAATCCAGCACACTGGAAAGAGCCGCATCGGTTCAACCCGAGTCGATATTTCAACAACGATGAATCTATGGTACCCAAAAAACCTCTGCACTTCATTCCTTTCTCGATAGGTAAGTACCGCTAACATTTCTGCTCCAACTCCACAAGAAAAAAATTCATGTTCAGCTGCTTGTATATTACAGTAAAATTATTGCTTGAGCGTCGCTGGTAAGCTTCTGAACAGCCAGCTAGTAGAGACGAGAATTATATGTAAATAAGCTTGGGTACTAATAGATGACTGGGAGAGACCATTATCAATTCACCTGCTTATTCTATTTAATATGCCAGTTGTCTTGAGGTTTGTAATAAAGCATCGTGTCCTGTGCCTTATTAGTGATCATTATTCCTGTCGACTCCTGGTACTAATTTTTGTCATTTTGTACAGGCCGAAGAGCGTGTCCCGCCGGGAAGTTCGCTATCACGCAGATTTTCCTGCTCATCACGATTGTCCTGCAAAAGTACCACGTGGTGTTGGACCAACCACTGCAACATGACTTCGACGATCCAGAGCTGCCACTGCGCAAGCTGAAGGATGTCCGCTTCCGGTTCCTGCCCCGGAACTACATGTAGAGTCTACCACCGTGTTCCATTGATCCCTCATATTAATTCTCAACATTCGGCGCGAAACGATGGGAAGGGCCCTAAAACTACAGGAACACGCAAAATACCTACAGAGACATTAACGTTCTTCCGCCACAAAAGAGCTGTCTGTCCAAGCCCACTTCCTTCTCGCTGAGCTGTTTGAACATTTATGTTATTTCGGATTGTAAACAATGCTTTTAATTCGCATTTATTGACATAAGGTTAACGTGTTTATATCGAGTTTATTTCTGCAGGTACACCACAAGTGGGATTTCTGTAGACTTATTTCTTGACTCAATGCCGATTGCTTCTGCGCTATTTTTTCAGTATTTCTGTGGACAAACTCGTCCTTCAATTCATAACAAGAATTATGTTGAAGTTAGCCTACGAAATTAGGGTCCTGGACATGACGCTGCTAGATGAGAGAATAAGAATATCCGCAAGTCGCAGTTGTTTTGAGACGCCAAGACACCCCAAACAACCACTGTGATGCATAAATTTAAGTTCATGTTTTTTCAGCGCAACTACACAGGGCTAAAGACTCCAAGAAGCACAAACATAACGCTACAGTACCGATACATTACCCAAAATCAAAACATTACCAACTAGCCCAGTAGCTAACTCTAATGGGGTTGGGTAGCACGTAGAGCAAAGCATTACAAGTATTGTGCACTAGAAAGTACGCTACGATTCACTTCTTGTGTTCTGCGATGTGCACAAAAAAGTGTGCGGGGTGGGAGAGAATGTGATAAATTTTCCGCCGCTGGATGAAGACTGGTGACCGAAAGAGACATCAAATAAAGCGGCAAAAACGACACGGTAACAGTAGAATCACTAGTCTATAGCCCAACGCTCTTCGTGCCCACACGAAAATAGTCACAACCCAAACAGCACAGGTAATCGGTGCAATAATGGAATGAATGGTTAGACATTGCTCCTTTGAAGGAAAAGCCTTTTCCAATACATTTCAAATATTGGGCCGATCACCTGTGCTTCTTCGCAAATTGGTTGTAATCAGTGTGGTTTTTATACATAGTCGAGACCGGATGTATAAAATTCGGATGTTCCGAATTATTGGCTTTATCGCACACATAGACTACACCCTTGAAAATGAATTGTAACAGGAAAGGAATGGGGAGTGGCATATTGTCACGGTGTTGAGGGACAAGACAGGTAGCTTTGCAGCGGGTCCTTCAGGAGGGGAGGCGGCGAACTTCAACGTCCTCCAATCCGAGTGCCACCAGCCTCAACGTCTTTCACCTGAGCACCACCTGGCATTCCTCCCCTCTTTAAAAAAACGCGCGCAGAAGAGCGCACAAACACAAGCACACTCAAGCAGACACAAGCACATACAAGCTCGCTAGAAATGTTCGAAGGAAATGGGGGTCACCGCGAAAAACGTTCCTTCATGAGTACACAATGGACGATCTCTGGATGGGGTAGTCGACGTCTTCTTTGCTGTGGAAGTTCCACGTCCGGGATTACCTCCTAATTAATGTCGCTGGAATAGCGACAAATAATTTTTTCGGACAAGCCTCGCCATCAAACAGGTATCCAGACTCAAACCTGGTTGCCGGTATTGTAGAAGACTTGTCCGTGCTGGAGAGAGAGAGAGAGTGGTCTTATTGATAGGAAATGCAGAGAGGTTGGCCTGAAAAATAAATATCTGGCCTGCTACTCTGCTCTGGGGGACGGGAAGAGGAGATTAAAGAAGGTCACGATGGGGGACGATGATGATGGGAGGAGGCAGATGAAAACTACTTAAAAAAAAACAAGGCACACTCTCTGACATCACAAACTCGAGACAAGGTCCGTGTCGCTCAAAAAGCGTGAGAGCGCTCGCATTGCCTTTACAGTTCTAAAACTATCTGGCCAAGCGCCGGGGATCAAATCCTCAGACAGGAGCGATGTGTCCATAGGCTTCAGAGCAGATGCGAGTATGAGTCTTTCACGTGCATACGCTGGACACGCCACTAAAACATGTTCTATGGTCTCTAGCACGCCACATGTGGTACATTCCGGGGAGTCCGCTTGTCCTATTAAGTGCAAGTATTTGCGCGTGAATGCCACGTTTAAACGTAGTCTACGGATAACGCATGCAATAGGGCGAGGTATTCCGCGAGGTACTGAAAAGGTCATCGTCGGATCTAGCCATTTAAGGCGGATGTGGCGGGTGTCTGTCAGGGCCCAGTACCTAGCCGTCGCCCTCCTCATCAATTCCTAAAGGAGACAAGTTGTGTCCACTATAGAGAACGGTACAGCTGTACGCAGGCCACTGCTGAAGGCGCTCCTTGCTTCAGCGTCGGCGGTCTCATTTCCATCGAGTCCTCAGTGTCCGGGGATCCACTGAAACACTATACGGTGGCCGTTTCCCTGAGCAAATGATACGAGACTAATGATATCAAGAGCCAGAGCTTGGTAGGCTGTGTGGCGTAGGAAGCATCCTAAAATGTGTAGCGCAGGTTTACAGTCGGTGAAAATGCACCACTCCTGAGGCGGTTCTCCGCAGATGTGGCGAATCGATTCCCGAAGGCCCACAAGCTCTGCAGCGGTTGAAGTAGACTTGTGTGCCAAAATGAATCTACGGGTTGTCGGTTGTGCACGGATTGCGAAAGCTGTTGTTGATGCATTTGGAGACGCAGATCCATCCGTGTAGACGTGCACACATTTGTGGTATTCTGACCAGATGTAGGCAAGTGCGAGTTGCTTCAGTCCGCTAACCGGCATCGCAGACTTCTTGATTATGCCAGGGACATGCGGGCAGACTGAAGGCTGAGCCATTACCCATGGAGGCTGCAAGGAATGATGCGGCAGGGCATAGTCTGATGGCAATTCGGAGCGATGGAAGCGCAGTGCGCGTGCAAAACTGCTGTCCGGTCGCTCATCAAAAATATTCGTCAGCGGGTGACAGCGGTGCCGTGAAGCGCACGTAAATATACACGAAGTGGTTCGTGTGACAGGTAGACCGATATTGGGCACGCACGAGATTCCTCAATCGTGCTTTTGTTCGAGGCACAACGTGGTAATCCGAGACATATCTTGAGCGCCTTTGCTTGGACACTCTCTAATGTCCGCAAGCAGAAAATACTCATTTTAGAGAGTACAGGAAGGCTGTAACGAATGTAGCCAATAAAGAGGGTATAGTAAAGTCGAAGCAAGGAGCGCTCCGTTGGGCCCCATTTATTCCTTGCCACAAAGCGAAGCACATGGCAAAAAAGAGTGAGTCTTTTCTTTAGCATGTTTATATGCCTCGACCATGACAGATCGCGGTCAATGATAATGCCCAAAAATCTATGGTGGGAGACGTATGGTATTGCAACCCCTTGAAGAGTTACCGGGTAGTGGCAGACAGACTTGCGCGTGAATGCGACCACAGCACATCTTTCAGCTGCCAAGTGCAAACCCTGACACCGTAGGTACCTTGAAGTAGATGACACGGCACGTTGTAATCTCGCACGCATTTGCGCACGTGTCGAACCTGACGCCCAGATGCAGATATCATCAGCATAAGCACTGATGTGAATGTTAGTGGGAAGTTCATTCACCAGTCCAATCAATGCCACGTTAAATAGGGTTAGGCTACGAACTCCTCCCTGAGGAACTCCACGGCAAACCTGATGACGGGTAGTCTCCCCATCAGGCGTAGACATGTAAACAGACCGGCCGTTGAGGTAGCTCCCAATCCACGAATACATCCGGCCGCCAACGCCAATGTCGTCAAGGGCATCAAGGATGGCGTCATGAAGTACATTATCGTAGGCCCTTTTGATGTCCAAGAAGACAGCAGCGACGATTCGGCGACTACGTTTTTTATGTTCCACCGTCGATATGAGGTCGATTACGCTGTCAATCGAAGAACGTCCCCTCCGGAACCCGGTCATAGTATCCGGATAGAGAGCATTCTGCTCTAAAAACCATTCGAGCCGCGCCAGCACCGTTCGCTCCATAACTTTGCCGACGCAGCTTGCTAGTGCAACTGGCCGGTATGAGGTAAGCTCATAAGGAGGTTTGCCAGGCTTCAAAAGTGCAACCAGGCGGCTGATCTTCCAGTGTTCTGGAACGATTCCGGAAGCCCATGTATCATTGTAGTAACTGAGCAGCACAGTTCGGCCTTCCATGCCAAGGTGAGAGAGGGACGCGTACGAAATCCCGTCAGGACCAGGTGCAGATGGACGCCTACACGAGGAAAGAGCAGCTTCTAGTTCAGGCATCGTGAATAGCATGTCGTAGTGGTCATCTGGTGAAGGTGGTACAAAAGCCCCCAAACTGGTTGATGGCACCATAGTTGTGCCCACAAACATTCGGCAGAATTCTTCTGCTACCTCTACATCATTACGGCGTTGGTAAATAGACAGGGCATGGAAAGGATAGCGTTCTTGCGGGGGTGAACGCAAGCTCCTGGCTACATGCCAAATACGCGACAGTGGTTTGCGAGGGTCCAGAACTGCCTCCAACGCTGTCTCCCTAGTCTCGCTAGGTGGCGTTTATTTGTCGTTGAGCTTGGCGACAAAGGGCAACATCATACGTGGATTTGGTTCTTCTGTATTTCCTTTCGGCGCGCCGACGGACTGCGCGTAGTCTTTCGAATTCCACGTCAATAGTAGACCCTGGCTTAGGCGCACATATATACCGCGTGGTCTCACTGAGAGAGGACGTAATCAGGCCTTCTATTTTAGATGGTGTTGAGAGGTCCACACAGGAAATCTCCACGGACGACCTAAAGGCAGGCCAGTCTGTATATCGCACGCGAGACGGAGTAGTAGGTGCGTACCACTTGACGCAAACATACGTTGGAATGTGGTTACTCCCATGTGTTTCCACGTCACTGCACCAGCTGACGTAAAAGTGGAGACTTGCTGAAACAAACGCCAGATCCAAGCAGCTGCTGTACGACGTGCCACGCAGAAACGTAGGTGAACCATCGTCGATATTGATGAAGTTCTGGGAGTGCATAAAGTCAAACAGGTTTCTGCCTCGCTTATTCATAACAGCACTGCCCCACTGAGGGTGATGAGCATTAAAATCGCCCACAATGATATGAGGAGCTGGACAACTCTGGATGGCTGAATATAGGTACGAAGTATCAATGGCATCTCTAGGTGGAATGTAGGCACCGATAATCGAAAAGACCCGTCCTTTTAGCGTGACTGTCAAACAGATGTAATGGTTTGTGTTGTGTGGCTGTAGAACTTGGCGGACGTGCGCAATGTCTTGGCGTATGCAAACTAACATTTTGCTAGTTTCGTCTTCTGTGCGAGACCACAGCAGCACGTATCCTGAAAGGCGGAAAGGTGAAGCATGTTGGGCTCACATATAACGAGCACAGGGAAGCGGTACTTGTGGACGCGTTGCCGGAAGTCACTCAGACGACCTCGTAGGCCTCGGGAATTCCATTGCACCACTACACTACGGCGCGCGTGCATTGGCACAGATGAGGTGGGTTTTGGGTGTGCCGTAATGAATTACTGCAACGCCGCCAAGAGCGGCTCAAGTGCATCCAAAAACTGCACAGCAATCTTTGCTGTTGGCGTGTTAATGCCTGAAAGCAGCACGCGCATTGAACACACAAGCTTTTTTAACATTATGCTCCCATCCTGACCTTCGGGCTTGCGAACAGCGTCAGCTGGAGTGGCAACCGGTCTTGGTCTTGCCATGGCGATCTCCTTGGATGGCAGAGCAGGCCGTTCAGCATCAGAGGAAGAAGGTAACACAAACGCATTAGACTGAGCTACTGCGGTAACATGGGACACGGCCGCAGACGTCTTGTTATCGTTGTTAGGCTCATGCTGCTGTGCCGGCTGAGCTGATACTTCCTGCGACTGTGGTGCAGGTGGACTAGAATTGTGTGGAACCAGACGACGCCGCCGGTAACGATGTTTGCGGCGACGAATACGCGCCGCCGCTTCTTGGTGGGTCGAATTGTCCTTCACCATCTTTTTCAAGATGAGTCAGGGCAGTCCTTAGCTGTGGCTTAATGGGCACCCGAGCAGTTGGCGCACTTTATAGTCTCCGTCGTGCAGGTGTCATGCTGGTGCATCCCGCCGCATCGACGGCAGGATACCTCATTCGTGCAAACAGCACTCACATGACCTATCTTGTTGCACTTGTGGCACTGAACAGGTTTGGGAACATACAGGTGGACAGGATGCCTCACATAGCCCACCTTGACGTGGGATGGCAGACCGTCAGTTTCAAAAACTAGTTTGACACACTTGGAGCGACCGAAACGATGAATGTCAACAATCCGGGCCGTAGATTTAATCAGCGCCCAGAGGTCCTTGTCAGCTATCTCCGGGTCAACATCAGTGATAACTCCAGTGGTTGTCCGCTTCCCGTAAGCAACGTAGGAGCGGACCGCCATGCCACCGAGGACGCTAGTTTCTTTCAGCTTGTCTACTGATTCCTGAGATGTAACATCTCCTGTCAGGACATTTTTCCATGCATTAATTGACTTCACAGACTGGTCCCGGAACACCCCGGTCGAAAAACTGGGTTAGCCGCTGTCTGTTAATGGTGTTCTGATTAGCCGTCTGCGTTGTAGGAACGAAGGCCACTGAGAAGACACCTGGCTGGTCAACATTCCTCGTAGGCAACTCACCCGCTGTCGATGTCCGGCGCAACTTCCTTTTCAGGCGGCGCGACTCAACAAGCGTGAAGCTGCTGCTGTCAGAATCCATCGCTGTCACCGTGGATTCATCAGACGAATCTGGAAGCTCCACATCAGCACTAGAATTGCCACCTTGTAGAGCCGCAGTCCCGTCAACGGCGACCACAGGAGGACGCAGGGGTTGTACTCCCGCCATCCCGAAGGATGACGAGGACACAGTTAACGCACAAAAGCAAAAAACTGCAGAAAAGTGGAAGAGCTCAAACAAAGAACGTTCGGCACCACCACTTCTGTGTCCGTGCTGGAGGTTATATCGGCGCGAGTCTATCTTGTTGCTGTGCGATGTGAATTCATGCGACCTGACTAGCCTGCTCGGCTTCTTGGGCAAACTGCTCAGCGTTACCAGAAAGTTGATCATCGGGTGCGCAAGGGAGCATTGCGTCGAGCATCGTCTGAACCTCTCTGCCGTAGATGAGGCGGAACAGTGGGAAACGGGTTGTTTCTTAAACTGCTGTGTTAAAGGGGAAAGTCACGTATCGTATGATCATATCCCAAGTCCTGTGTTGGACATCGACGTACATCGCCACCATGTCCGCCATGGTCCCTCTTGCCTGCGGGGGGTAAGGAGATCTTGTACTGTGGGTCGTACCTCTGAGTTGAAAAATTTCGGCCATCATCTGTGAAGTAAAGGCGCTCCCTGTGTCGGTAATGTCGTTGGTGCGGGCGCTGTGCCATAGTACGATCTGATTCATGAAGAAATCCGCAACCTTGACGCTGCGCCATGAGGTAAGGCTTTGGTCTCGGCGCATCGAGTGAGCTAGTTTGTGGCAAAGATGATGCACCGGTTGTCACCCGAAGACAAAGGGAAAAGGCCGAGAAGGTCCATGTTGACTTGACCGAACGGGGCATGTGGTAGTGCAATAGGTTGGAGTAGCCCCGGAGGCTTGGTGGCCGGGGCTTTGCGGTGCTGACATTCCCTACAGCCCTGCACTTGACGTTTAACACCAGTGGCAAGTTTTGGTCAGGAGAACCGCCGCCTCTGCTGCCTTCTGTGGCTAGCCGTGTGAACTGCACAGATCAGCCTGGATGCAGTATGGATCTCCCCTCAGAGCTCCCGGGATCGTCCAGTTTCTCTGACTCGGATGACATGGAGTTCGACGGAGGCTACACCGAGATTGTGAGTCAGCGCCTGAAGAGGAAACTTTCCAAAACCCCGACTGAGTGTGGGCCCAGTGTGTGTACGGAGCGGGCTAACAAGTCCATTGTGCCAGCGAAGATGCCTCACCAAACCAACGAGGCCAATGTAAGTGAGCAATCTCTCACTTACACAATTTCATACATGCCTGTTGAGGAAGAGAATCTCAACTCCATCAACAGGCAGACTTTGACTCTTCTTCTTGAACGACTGGTTCCGGGCCAAGTCAAAGAAGTGCGTATTAACGCAAGAAGGAATATCCTCTGTGTTGATGTCTCTAGCCGGGCAACCCTGGATAAGTTGAAGACCGTGTCTGTCCTTGGCAACATACGAGTCCGCTCGTTCTTCGCTCATGGACTTAACACTACTGCTGGTGTGATTTCTGACGTGGACATAGAGATCACGGATATGGACTTGGTGCAACTGCTATCAAGTTCTGTTCGCATAACTGACATCCATCGTTTCGGCAAATCACGGTGTGTCAAACTAGTGTTTGCGAGTACTACTTTACCATCGCATGTGAAAGTGGGTTTTGTGAGGCACCCAGTGCGTCCTTATGTGCCCCGACCGGTGCAGTGCCGAAAATGCCAGAAGATTGGACATGTAAGTGCTGCGTGTACGAGCACGAAAACATGTCCGCGTTGTGGTGGCGTGCACGATGGACCTACATGTACGATTGAGTCTCCAGTTTGTGCCAACTGCAAAGGTCCTCATGAGGCAACATCTAGGGAATGTCCGAAGGTGAAAACAGAGATGAAGATCTTGAAGAAAATGGTGAGAGACCATTCTACTCACCGAGAAGCAGCAATCGCAGTACGTCGCTCCAGGAGGAGGACACGAAGTCGGCAGAAGAAATTGAGCTCAGTAAATGACGTGTCAACACATCAGGAGGACCGAGACCGCTCTGCCGCGCAAAAGCCACTGCCTCCAGCTCCGCAAGAGCCAAGACTGACAACCCCCCAGGAGGACCCCGCAGAGTGGCCACTTCTACCATCGCGTACTGTAAGCTCTGTGACACGTCCGCCTGTGCGTCCGTTGGCTGTGTCGACAACAGATGATCAAATCAGGGCGATGCTGAAACAGCTCATAGGCACCTTACGGCTGATAATTGCTGGAGTGGACACGCCAATTGCTAAGGCTGCTGTCCAAATTTTAGACGCTATTGAACCGGTGCTTGCCACCCTTTAATAGCAGTCAAAATTATGGCTCTACCGTCGTCAGCACCCTCACTGCAGGAGAGAATCTCTCGATCGGCAGTATTACAATGGAATGCTCGAGGTCTGCGAGGCCGCCTAGCAGATCTCAGGCAGAGGATCTTCAAATACCGATTTCCGGTGCTTGTAATATGTGAGCCTAATATGACATCTCCTTTTCGACTGTCCGGTTATGAAAGTTTCCTCTCTGAAGCGGCTGGGCATTTGAGCAAGGTACTACTATGCGTCCGTCGTGACCTCACTTACGTTCGGCATCAAATTCCTGGGGGCAGTAGCAACGAGTATGTAGCAATCACTGTGACTTTGAATGGGCGCACAATCTCTATTATAGGTGGCTACATACCACCAAGGGGTCGATTTGATGCCCTACGACTACAATCGCTACTTGACAGCGTTTTGGAACCCCATATAATAGTAGGAGATTTCAATGCGCATCACCACGGCTGGGGAAGCGCCGTTACGAACGTTCGAGGACGGGATATCGCCACGTTCATGAACAATGCAGGTCTCGTTTTGCTCAATGATGGCACGCCGACATTTCTACGCGGGACTACCTACAGCAGCTGCCTGGACCTTGCATTTGTATCCAGGCGCCTGTCATCGTTCGCAACGTGGTGTGCTGATATTGAAAACTATGGAAGTGAACACATACCGACGTATGTGCAGCTACGGTGGTTTCACCGTCTTCCAAATGCCAAAATACGTTGCACCGACTGGAGTGCTTTCCGCATTGTTCTAGAAAAAACCTGTGGGAACCTCGCTGATCCAACAGATGTGGAACAGCGTATTATTTCGGCCATGCACGATGCAACACGCAATATCTCAGCGCCAAATTCCACAGCACCAGTGGATGTGATCTACGCGCAGCTTCGGGCGATACGTCGGCGCGCAGAAAGAAAATACCGGAGGACAAAGGATGTCTCGGATCTCCGGGCCTCTCGACGTGCCCAGAAGCAAATACAGCGCTATTTGGAGAACCTAGGCAAACAACGGTGGCGGTCATTTTGCAGCAGATTGAATCCCCGCAAACCACTCTCCACAATCTGGCACGTTGTTCGAGCACTGCCGACATTTCCCCAGCAGAAACACCCTTTCCGTGCATTGGCACTTCATGATAGACGGCAAGAACTAGAGGTGGCGGAGGATTTCTGCTCGAGAATTGCCGGAAGCGCTTCTTTACCTCGGCAGCATCGATGTGCTCCCCCCACGATGGACGATCGACTGGACATCCCCTTCACAATTCAACAACTGAAAGCAGCTCTTTCTGCTTGCACGCATCCTTCATCCCCAGGACCTGATGGAATAACATACAATGCGCTTCGTCATCTAGGCCCACAGGTAATGGAAGCCCTCTTAACATTGTTCAACCACTCTTGGGCCTCTGCCACTGTACCACAGCAGTGGAAAAGAAGCCGCATTGTGGCCTTGCTCAAACCAGGGAAATCGCCACTCACATTAACATCCTACAGACCAGTAGCTCTGGCAAGTTGTATTGGCAAGACGATGGAGCGTATGGTGCTAACCCGTCTAGAATGGTTCCTTGAAAAACATGGGCTATACCCTTCCACAATGACGGGTTTCCGCAAAGGCCGGTCTGCCATCGACAGTGTAATTGATCTCGTGTCAACGGTAGAACATGACAAACGCCGTCACAGGTTGACTGCTGCTCTTTTCCTCGACATAAAGGGCGCATTCGATAATGTTCAGCATGATGCAGTACTAAATGCACTCGAAGAATGTGGTATAGGCGGACGTCTACACAATTGGATTGCAAGCTATTTGACAAACCGGACAGTCTACATGGAGACTCTTGAAGGTGACACAGCAGATCATCATGTTGCTTGTGGTGTTCCTCAGGGAGGAGTGCTCAGTCCAACGTTGTTCAATCTCGTGCTCATTGGCCTTTTCAAACAACTACCGAAGACTGTTTCAATATCCGCCTACGCAGACGATATTTGCATCTGGACATCAAGTGTCACGCGTCCCCAAGTGCAAGCAAGATTGCAGCGTTCGGTGTCCATTACGTCTGCGTACTTGCGCCGTCAGGGGCTTGAACTTTCGCCAACTAAAAGCGTAACATTGGCTTTCACACGCAAGATAATGGCGTGGTATCCGGTCACAATCGACGGGCAAATTGTTCCATACGTAACACATCACAAATTCTTAGGTGTTACGATAGACCGTGACCTGTCCTGGACGAAGCACATTTCTGTGCTCAAGAAAAAGCTCGAAAGCTTTGCAAGCATTGTGCGGTGTATGGCAGGAAAATGTTGGGGTCCCTCTGAGCGATCTTTACTACACGTGTACCAGGCGCTGGTAGTCGGCCTTCTCAGATACAGTGCACCCGTTCTCTCGGGGGTCAGACTATCAGGCTTGCGTGTGCTTGAAAGCGCGCAGGCTCGTGCTTTAAGAGTCTGCTTGGGTTTGCCATGTAAAACTTCTACATGGGGCACATTTTATGAGGCCCGCGCCTGCCCAGCACGAATTTATTTTCAACAGGAGCCACTTCGTGTGCATTTGCGGCATCTGACCAGGCATCGTCATCACCCCCTGACTAACATTAGTGCGGTGCGTCCAGATGTAGCCTTTTCCAGAGCCCTTTGGATGCAGCGCAATGCGCTGCCTTCGAACTACGCGCCACACCAGATTGCGGAGGTGCCACTTTGGGCAGTACCAAAACCATCTATACGGACAACAATCCCAGGGATAACAAAGAAAACGCACATTCCAACAGTCAGACTGAAACAGCTGGCGCTGTCATACATTACATCTATGTATACTAACACCCAGCATGTTTTCGTGGACGGATCCGTTACGACCACTTCTTCAGCTGCAGCGGTGATAGTGCCAGGAAATGCCTCATGTCACCGTTTCAGGCTCATGCACAAAACGTCCTCTACGGCAACCGAATTGGCAGCCATACGAGAAGCCGTCCTTTATATTGGTCACCAGCCAGCGCAGCAATGGACTATATTCTGCGACTCGAGATCGGCATTACAGGTCGTACAAACTTATCTAAAACCAAGAGCATGCGAGCAGCTGGTTCAACAGATTGTGCTTTTGTTAGCCGAGGCTTTCCACCGCGGCCATATCATAAAGTTTCAATGGATACCGAGCCATTGCGGCATAGCGGGAAACGAGCGTGCTGACGCCGAGGCTCGGATGGCACATAGTGATGGTGCTTTCATTGAGATAGCCTTTTCAAGATCGGACATTGGAGCCCTGTTGGCGCATTTAATGCAGGCGGCAATGCAGTCGCACTGGCATGATCCGAGTCATCAACAGGACCGCGTGTGTAAGCTTGACGCTGGCTCACGATTACATTTCCCATCTGTGGTGGTGCGACGTCATGGGACTTTACTCCACCGGCTACGGCTTGGCGTTGCCTACACCAAACACTATCTTCACAAGATCGGCATCGAAAGTAACCCAAATTGCGCACAGTGCAACACACCAGAGACTATTGGACACCTTCTTTGCGCGTGCCCGAAGTATACTTCTGAAAGAACAACATTGGAGGCGACCGTGAAAAACCTGGACTCTCGCCCTCTCTCTGAGGAAACTCTTCTGGGCGCAAGGACGAGACGTTCTGATTGGTGGCGTGTGACAAAAGCCCTGCTCAACTTTTTGTGTGAAACAGGCCTGGATACTCGTTTGTGACCGCCTGTGCACAACCTACATGGTTACTGACATGTGTCGGTGTTGTGTTGCAGACACCAGTTTTGAGTTTTATGTGTGTCCAGTAACCGTGATGCGAGCGCCAGCCAGTGTTGTGTGTGTGTGTGTGTGTGTGTGTGTGCGTGTGCATAGACATCACCCGTGAAACTCATTGTATTATGCCATCATCAGCCTTCATTCACACTTTCCTTTTCCTCCTCTTCCCTTTCCCCTGTGTGGAGTAGCAGGCCAGGGCCCTGTTACCACCGGCCGACCTCTCCGTCTTTCTTTCATTAAAATTCCCTTTCTTCTTCTTCTTCTTGGTCAGGAGAACATCTTGTATATTCTGTAAAGCGTGCGAGAATATCCCGAATGGCCAGAGGTTAGTTCGTCGTGGAACGTAGAAAGTATTTCCTCTCGAAGGGTTGTGGGGACGACGAGGAGTTAAGCTCGCGAACTGGAGCCAGGATCCTTCTTATATAGCACGCCTCATTTCAGGGAAAACGACGACAGGTGTCGAGAAAAACATTTAGGAATGGTGGCTCCTTGACCTTCAAAATAATCTATAGAGGGTGCAACACTGGATCTGCGCGCTGCTGGGTTGACAAATCAGAAGAATGAACAGGCCCTAGGAACTGATGTCGTCGTCCTTGTGGGTTTTGCGAGTTCGACAGGCGCACGAGAGAGGGTGTCGGCGTCTTCATGCTTATGCCCGGACTTATTGAGGTCAAACACCTGCAGGCGAAGGCTACATCGCGCCAGGTGTCCAGACGGGTCACGCTGGTTGGCCAACCAACACAAGGAGTGGTGGTGAGTGACCACTTTGAAACGGCGACCATAAAGATAGGGGTGAAATTTCGCAGCGGCCAAAATAATGGTGAGGCACAGTTTTTCTGTCGTGCAACAGTTAATATCTAGGCGCGACTGAGTCCTGCTTGCATACGCGATGACTCGTTCAACGCCATCCAGGCGTTGCGCGAGAACTGTGCCGAGGCCGATGTTGCTAGCGTCGGCATGCATTTCAGTGTCACCCGCTCAACAACATCGACGAGAACGGATGGCGTTTGAAGACGCAGGCGGAGTTCGGCTAAAGCCACGTCTTGCTCGAGGGTCCAAACAAAAGTGGTGTCGCGTGTGAGGCAAATTAGCGGTTCTGGGAGGTCAGAGAAATTTTCGATAAAACTCCGACAGTAACTGCAGAGCCCTAGCAAGCGGCGCAAAGCTTCCTTTTCACGTGGGGGTCGAAATTCGACAACCGCTGCAAGCTTGTGGGGCTCGGACTTCACGCCGGCGGCGCTAATGAGATTGCCGAGAAATTTCAGCTCCTGCTAACCGAACAGACACATTTGGGGCTCCAATGTAAAGTTAGGTGAACGAAGGGCTTCCAGAACCGTCCGCAGGCGTTCAATATGTTTACTAAACAAGTCGGCAACAACCACAGACTAGGCAACACTGCCATTTAGGACAGTGTCCATCATGTAAAGAAATGTGGCAGGCGCCGAACAAAGACCGAACGGTAAAACTTTAAATTCATAAAGGCCGTCGGGAGTGATAAAGGCCGTATTCTCACGGTCGCGTTCATCGACCTCAATTTGCCAGTAGCAACTTTTTCGGTGGCCGATTGGTATATAAAGGTGCGCCCTGCACCTGCTAGTACTATTTCTTCTTACGGATCCATTAGATGTGTTTAAGGCGAAAACCTTTAATGAGTCATGCTCGTGTCCGCCCGCCCGCTACACTCTTCTACACGATAAGAAAACAAATAAATTTTTGCATGACGGGATTCGAACAACCGTCCTTCCTTGTCTAGGACGGTGGAAGGTGTTTGCAGAAAGGCGTCGAACTAGACGGATGCCTCCCAAGCGCCCTCAAGTGTCTGCAGCATTTAAGATTCACAAACAATTGTGTACTTAATTAACGAAGCAGAATTGACATCTGAGCTTGTTGGTTTTCCATTTTCAAAAATTTATAAAGCGCATTTAGGACAGCAGACAAGGGAGACCAAACAACACAAGCACTTACTCGTAACTGGGCGTTTATTCGAGAAACACACAAAAGGAAGTACAATCAAAAACAAAACAAAAGCCATCGCGCAGGCGTAAGAGGAAAAGTGCTCATGCAGGTGCGTCAAGATAAGAAAACTCTTTTTCATGCAAAACCACCATAGGGTCGGCAACACACGTGTGCTGATTCTTACGGATGTGATAGCCCTCTGAAATCTCTCTGGTTAGCTGATTAGGGTGCCGGAACAAGATTTTTGTTTGGTCAAGCAAACGCTTGCAGCCGCGGCATTTCGAACAGTGCTTAGCGAGATTAGATGAAGGCGACTTATTCAATGACAAAAAATGCTCTTGCAAGCGCACATTAAGGCAGCGGCCCGTTTGACCGATATAGGTGCAGCCACATGAAAAGGGAATGTGATACACCACTCCTTTTGAACATCTCACATAGCGGTTCCCGTGATTCACAGTGCACCGCTTTCTTTTATCACATACACCGCTGCTAGAGCGCGCAGCAACCTTCGCACAAACACTACTAACTTTCTGAGGGGCAGAGAAGAGAACATTAACACCATATTTGTTACCCACGTTTTTTTGTTGATGAGAAAACCGATGAACATAACGTATGACTGCAATATTTTTCTTTTTCTCCTCAGAACCCTTAAGAAGTGACCTATTGAACTCTTTTACTTTTTTGAGCACCTTGTTAGAAGCTAGAAGCAACACGTCCTCTGGAAATCCAGCCAATCTTACTCTGTTCACTTGCTCGCAGAAACTTTCCTTCATTTCCTGAGGGCACGACTTGAGCAAAGACGATCCTAGGCAGGAGACAGCAATGCCGCACTTCACAATTTTTGAGTGACTTGATTTATAATTTAAGAGTGATTTATGAGACCTCGGAGAATACCTCCAGCACACATGATCCTGCTTGAAGTGAAGTTTTCTGTCAAAGAACTGCAGGCAATCGTTTGTTGGAGTTTCAAAGGTGAACTGTAATCCACACCCATATTCTTTAAAAATCTTAATAATGTGCACCGCCCTCCTTGTAAATTCATGTCGGTCAACAAACACCAGATAATCATCGACATACCTGAAAATATTTTTTGCAAGGCCACTCTGTTTCTTTTCAATATAAGAGTCAACTCGAGACAGGAAGATATCACTGAGGATGGGCGCTAATTTGGATCCGATACAAACACCGGTCTTTTGAATAAACAAATGCCCATTCCAGTCAACAAAAGTAGAAGCCAGATAAAACGACAGCACTTCTAAAAATGAAGGAACGGAAATAGCACAGGCATTGACAAAGCATTGTTCATCATTATCCTCGGTAATGCTATCACTAACAAGTTTCATCAGTGTGTCATGTGGCAGCGAGTAGAAAAGGTCCTTAACATCAATACTAAATTCAGACGCTCCTTTAGGATTATGATTCTTAAGGTAGTCTGATAGGCGTCTGATATGGGTCCGCTAAGGTAAGACCTTTTAGGTGCTTTTGCAGGAAGCATGACACGACATGTTGCCAAGTCGACCGCTCAGTGACAATAGCACGGAAGGGTATGTCGTCCTTATGCGTTTTGGCCGAAAAGAAGACTTCGAGCCTTAGGCCTTCAGCCTTTTTAACGCTAGAGCGCAAATTCTCTAGGTTTAAACGCGACAAGAGTTAAAGAGCATTTTCCTTGACCTTTGTAGCTTTGACTTTAACAGGTCTAAACTGTGCTTCCATTGCCGAATAAGCCTTTTTCTTAAACAAGTGTTCGGGTAACACAACGAAGTACCCCTCTTTATCGGACACAACTACCCGCTGCTCACTGGATGTCAAAAAATCTACCAAAGGCTTCAGGCAACGGTTGCTCTTTTTCCCACCCCCACACCTTTTCATCGCATCTACACATTTCACTATGCACCTGGAACCTGGATGTTTTGGGGATTGGTAAGATGACAAGGCGGCTATAACATCTTGAACACATCAGTGACACAATCAGCAACATCGCGCTAAAGGGTTACGCCTCGTTGCACTTTAGGTCAACAAAGTGACCCCCTGAATTTTTTTTTAGTGCGCAGACAGGTTGGCTGTCCGGCGTTGGCTATCTGCTGAAAACGCAAGCGCCCTGAAATAAGGTGGCGAAGCGATTCTGCGGTGTGCTTGAATCTGTCCTTTAGTGCCATGTTCTTACTTTCTATGCCAGATTGCGGTCATGCAGTCAGCCATCCTAAATAACTAAAGTCTGGGCGCACTTGCCACGCGTGCTTAGATGCCTAATTTGTTGCAAAAACCAACAGTACCTTAAATTTAATTAGTGATTATTGTATTTAAAGTGTACTGCCAACAGGATTAGACGTCTTAAGATACAGTGCCTGGATATTACGTCCTTGCTTTTTGCTGAAGTGCACCTAACCCCTAAACCAGAAGAGCCGCAGACATTTTCAATGTGCTCGGAGCGGATTCTCGGAACGTTTAGGAACTGAAAGATCGTATGGGGTGCTCATCTATGTATAAAACCTTCAAACTGCTGCGTGGGCGAGTAGGACTTATGATCAGCGTGCAGGGTTGAGAAGTCTTGATGTAACGAAACGCCCGGTTCCTTTCAAACTACCTTTCTTTAAAACCACTCAGCTGGCTCACTTTCTTTGTCTTGAACAGCATCTTGAGGCATTCAGAAGACAACCTTGACAATTTTAGAGCGCAGCTTTTACACGCCGCTTCGTGGTTTGAGCCGCGTCGCCGCCGTCAATGTGACCGAGCCAAATCATAAATAAACAAAAAACAAAATCTGATGCGGCTGGGATTCGAACACTTGATGCCTCGAACAATAAGCTTCGCTAGCCATTGCACGAGATAAGTTATTTGTTTTTACTTCTTCTTACTTCTTCTCATTTCCTCTTTACTGACTGGAAACAAAAGCCTCTAGGATACAAAGTGATTTATTGGGACACACGCAATTCCACAACTCAGATACACATTTTCACGTCTTCTTACACATCACTCCGCCAGCACATCAAAACTGCGGGAGACAAATAAATGAGTCAAGAAGCGACAACCATTCAGGCGGCCGGTTCCGTGTAGCATATCCCTATGCTATTTTAGAGTCGCTTACTACTATGCGCGTACATGTTCAGCGATGGCGAGCGCCATGGCTGGTTTTTCCGCCGCTGTGGGGGAGTGGACTCGCACTATGGCTGTGGTGACGAGAGTGGATTGTGGCGGGTTGCAGAAGCCACGTATGTGGTTGCATTTTGCCGCGCAGGGTCCACGTAAATTGCGTGCTCGTCGGCAAGGTATGTTGCATCCAGTGCTTGTTCTTTGATCTTGCGGCTGGTGTCATGGTGGCCAGGTAGCATGTTTTGGGGATTGGTATGACGACAAGGCGGCTATAAACCCTCATCGGAAGGTGAAGGGGGGAGGCGTGGGGTGGACGTCACCTATGGGGTTGATCTTGAGACGGTCAAGCATGAGCCGGCCTTTTTTGGTGTGGGACAAGCGTTCGATTTGAGCTGATTTGTATGCCTCTATGAGTTCTGCGAGCGTGTTGTAGATGCCGAGTTGGATGAGATGCCGTGTGCTGACGTACTGGGGCAGCCCCAGTTCCGCTTTGTATGCTGAACGTACAATGCTGTTCACAGGTTCCTGTAACCAAACGGGCGCAGGGCCCCATGGATCCAGACGCTGTTGCTGAGGCTCCCCAGACCTTTGCCGAAATCACCAACGTCTAAAGAGAGACGAGACGCCAATTCCCGCCTCCGCACCACGACGTAAATCGAGCGCAAGCCACTATGCTTTGCAGGTTGCAGACACACTCGATCCTTAGCCATTCTAGACTATCACTCATCACAGACGGAGAATACGACTCTGCCTGAAAAATTGTAACCAGGAAGAAATCGCCACCCAGGCGCACATACTATGGGGTTGCGCGGGAAACCGGCCCCAATGAGGCTTACTGCCTGCTCCCTTCGAGAAGGGTGGAACTAACTCCTTTGAAGGTCTGACAAGACCATCCAACTGGTACCTGTTTCGTGGGCTCAGGAAGTTGCCTCCTCCTGGAAGCCACACCAAGACCACCTGCCCTAAATCCCGACATTGGATGGCAAAAATGTTTTTCTCTCTCTCTCTCTTTGCTGCCAGCGGGACAGAAATCCACTGAGCCAGCGCGAGAAGTCACGCCAGTTAAAATAAACATCAAGCAAGGTTTTACTCTACAGGTGACCGCACTTTAGAAGTAAAGAAAGGAAGAAAATGTGATTAAGCCGATGAGTTGGTCTGGGGAGCATCTTGGTGGGGTGGGCGTGCAGTAAGACTCTGCACAGTGAAAATAATTCGGCGCAAACACAAATGCATTGCTTTCTTTTAGTTTCATTGGGTTTAAAATCTCAAAAAGACGCAGGCTATCAGGAAAGCCGTTGTCAATGGCTCCTAACTGCTTCAACCACATGGGGTTGTTTAATGCGCACTGGCATCGTTGGGTACCCTGGCCTTTTGCATTTCGCCTCCACCGAAATGTGACCGCTGCGGTCGAGATTGAACTCTTTTCTTTGCGTTCAGCAGCGAAACACCATAAGCACTGAGCCACCACGGTGGGTGAACAAACTCATGCGCTCTTTGGATTAACTTCCCTTATAGACCACAGAATATCAGCCACAACCAGACCGAAGAGGGTCTGCCGTTGATTTTTAATGCTGAAATGCCTACTTTGGGTAAACTCCGCGCATTCCGTGTAAGGTGGCTGACACACCGTCTTATTAGGAGAATCGGCACTTGAAGTTTTCTTCGTTGTCAAAGCGATATATAAGTTATTTCCGTGACTATGACATATGCGTATATTATCAGGAGCACTGGGTATGTAACTATACCAGGAGGCGAATTGTGCGGCTCTTTCTGCTTCTCCGAATCCCATGCGAGAAATAATGTAGGTCCTCAACAATTAAGTTAACAGATCTCTTACTGGACGACGTTTATTTTAGGAAGGAGCGAGCTTGATGGATTATGGAAGCAACATTTTGATGGCATGCGCACTTTTTTTTTGCTTTATTCTCAGGGCAGCATAAGGCGGAGGTTGCAGTGGTATCTAGTCGTGAACGGCGCATAAACTTGGGCTAAACAAAAAAATTATGCTTAATGGTGGAGCTCAACGTATCGTTGCCAGTACGATGCTTAGGATGAGATGGTGAAGATGCATACATGCGAGTGTTTATTAGATACTGTCCATCAAAAGTGAAGGCAAGACATACTGTTCTTGATCACTGCGTGAATGAGTTAATATAATTGTGTACTTATAGCCCACAGAAACGTTGCTTATTTAGTCAAGTAATCTGAAGTTGTTGCAGCCATGGAGAATTAGTTTTAGTTTTTTTTCTCTGCCAAATTCGTTAGCATGAAAGTAGACCAATTCTAGAGCCAAGCAATAAATTTTAAAGAGGCGTATTCTTTGAGCAAGGACTAAATCAGTATTTCAAAAGAATTCGTGTTACAAATTATGCGCGTCATGAGCAGTGGTGCAGCGCTGTTCTTTTGATTTGTTTCACAGTACCTTTCGAAATTCTTCGAACCTAAAGATCTACTACATAGAAATTTGCAAGCATTGGCAATATGTATTAGGAATATATCCACCGCTAATGAATAGGTTAAGCTCCACTGATGTTACCCTGCACTAAGTGGTAGATTTCTCACGCATGTACTGATTGGAGAAGCGCAGTTTTTTTAATACTGACAACATTACTCAAAGCTGCTCAATAGTTATCTGAAAACACTTTCACCATTTAAGCTCAATTGTCTTCTTTAAACCTGAAAGACGCTGGAGATAGCTTAGCAGAAACCCCCAAGGTCGTCATCATTCTTAGCAATAAAGTGTGATGCCGATTAGTTACCTTCTCCCAACCTGCTAGACGCTTCAACCACGTTTGGTACGCAGAAACGGTGAACAAAAAACAACTTGCAGCAACACCTTTGTCTGGGCTAGTTGGTCTAAAGTTTTTCGAAAGATAGCGCAAAAGAGAACGGTCTGTTCTCTGTTGCCTTTTTTGCACTTTGTTTACAAGAAACGAATCTTATACCTGCAGCAATGCATTGGATTGTGCTCGAGCATAACCCTCAGAAAAGCACGAGCAAAGCTCGCTGTCAATTTCCAATCTTCCAACAATAATAAAGGCCAAGTTAAAACACTGCGTAATCTGAAACACAATCTTCACACGAGATAAGCTCGAATTTCACTTGGAGCAGGCGTGAAGACGGGTCGTCGAGTGAACCTTACCTTTCCCGGCACAAAGCCACAAAAAGGCCGGAGCCAAAGTCCTGCATGAATCATTTCATGTGGACGTGCTGTTTTTCATTATGAGAAAAATTTCTGCATGCTCTCCACATCTATCACGATTTATGGAGGCGTTTGGCCTGCCTGATTAAACAGCATGAATCCCGAGCCCCGCTCCAAGACCTACTAAAGTAATTAAGGTTCTTTTTTGGGCTAATTGGTTCATGTTGGGCCTTTTTAAACAGCTCGAAATTCAGGGAGTGTACTCAAACACACCTGTACACATGACGACACGCAGCTACTTTAGTCCGGCATCTCTTTGATGCATCTGTGAAGAGAAAGTACCTACAGTAAATTTACTCCTAGCATAAGCATCCGGGTGTTGTAGGCTTGTCTCTGTTTCAAATTATTCATTTACCGGCTCGCAAGAACAGCATGCTATCTGTTCCGCTACCTACAATGAATACGAACGTGTCCAACTGCGTTCGTAACAGATGCCGTACATTCACCCATGTTGCAGAGTAAACTTCTCCTTATTAAAAAATGTGCCCATTTATTCATAGGCTACTCAGGCTAGTTTTCTTTTATCTGTTGATGCATTCAGTGCCAGTGCCAGTGACAGATTTGTTTTGTGGCACTGGCATACATACGTGGCGTGATCTTTGTGGTAATTATTTTTCATTCCGCCACCGCTGGTTACTCCTGCTGTGTTGAAAGGCGTAGTAATTTTTCTAATTGCTTTAAATGCGTTCCGCCGAATATGGGCTGTCTCTGCATGGTTTTAGTAGCTTCCTAAGGTATAGTTTAGCAGGCAAGAAAAGTGTGGTGAGGTTCCTAATACCTGGAAGAAAAGGCAGAATGCTTCGTTTGGTAAATCTAAATGAATGGGCACTTAAAAAAAAACAAATAGCATCTATTTAGAATATGCGCTGCTGCATGCAACTGTAGATTGAGTACAGCCCACATCGGTAAGTAAAGGACGCGAATTCGCTCTGCTCCCAACAGCTACAGAGTATACATTTACAATAGTCGGCAGTGGACACGCGCTGATTGGTCCTGACGCGGATGGCGTGTGCGCACCTGGCCAGACACATGGCGCAATCTGGCGCCTTCAAAGCGGTCTGAGCTTAGGCTGTGCCACCCAGCTGAAACAGGTCACGGTAACGGATCGTGTATCGCGTCTTGCTGCGACCCGGTATTAAAAATCCGAACCATTTTAGAGTCAGCAGTACTATTTCATAACAACGTGCACCGCCTGGGTGGCGTAATGAGCCTTCGCCTCATTTGCAGAGTTGAGTAGCTAGAGCTGCCTGATACCAAACTGTTTTAATCGGTTCAAGCTTTGCAATGGATGAAATCTCGGCTTTTTTTGGAGTAGAAGTGATTTAAAACGCGTTTTAAACCTACATTTCGTGATGGCGAAATCCAACTTCCGACACGCTGCTGTGTGTAACAGTTGCCTTTTCGCAAACAGTATGATCTTGATCAAAACAATCACGTGTTCCCTTTACGACTGTGGTCATTGTAGCGACGCACATAGGAATTGAATTTCTGAAAACTTTAGGCCGCAAATTAAATAAAAATTAGCATTGAGAAAAAGAAAGGTGGAGTAGCTACAGTAACGGAGGACTGCAGATTAATTTCTTGCACTTCGAGGTATTTATCGTAACATGCCAACCTAGACCACAGGGATGTCCAACATTTCGCCTCCATGAAAAAGCGACCCCTAGCACATCGGAAATTCTACTTAAATACAGAAGGGGAGGCTAATAAAAAAAGGCCGCCACCGTCTGGAGGACGTTGAAGTAACGAGTGTTAGTGGTTAGGTTTACTAGATGAAGAAAGCGAAGAAGAACACGCCGCTCGTGTCGAGAAGCAGAACGTAATACCCTTTGAAACGGAGTGGATTGCCACCATGCATGGCTACGAGTGCACGTACGCCACCTAGCGGAACGATCGCCGCCTAGCACCATCTATCAGAGAAATTACTATGCACGTCTACCCATTGCCGAGTTGCACCCCCTCAGGATACGTCCCAAACGGAATTTGCTTCGTTTGGGGGGTCAAGGTACGCGTAGAATTCAGCTTGCGGTGCGATATGGCAACGATTCAATTAGTAATTGCACGCATACAATGTTTACCTATTATTAAATTGTGGGTTTATTTCTATACAACAACCCATAGGGTTTTATTTGCCTACAAAATTCTGTATACAACTGTCCCCGGATGGGTGTTCGTTGTAGCCTGAGTATATATAGCGGAACCAATGTATACATGCATAGGAGCCCCCGAACGGGACAGTTTTGTTACCGGTGTTCGGATATTTTTTTGGTGAGGAGGAGAAAGGAATAACAGGGCACAACCAATTCTATTGGCCGGCTCCGCAGCTGCTTTCTGGATGGCCAGAAAGCAGTCCATTCTTTCCCGAAAATAAATTCGGGCAGGTCGTGCGTCTTTGTCACAATAATAGCCTGCCATTCTGGAGCGCCATATACTGTGGATCGGGAGGCTAGAGCCGCTCTGTATGCTTCGTGAATTTTAGTATGACGAAGCCAGACTCATGATGGCTGACCACGACAGTGTCGTACGTACATAGCATTTTGTGTGTTTTTTGTTGAGTGTTTTTTTTGTGTAAATGTTATGGGTCAAAGCCAGGCAATAAAGAAAAAAAAACCCAATTTTATTGGCCGCCATGTCGTCCCCTGGCGGCATACTCACATAATTCCACCCCTATTCACCATATTAGATCGTGACGTCATTATTTGCACACTGCAGGTGGTTGGATCTACAATGCTTTTGTAGATGGCGCTACAAGTCTCAATGCGAGGTGCGCTGTTTTATAGTTGCAGCCACAGACGGCGCTTTGATCTCAGGGTGGTAGGAGACTTCACTAAATATCGAAACGTGATGAGTAGTTGCTGCCACAGATGGCACTGTGATCAAGGGTGGTTGCAGACCCCACGAAATCTTGAAACTTGATGAGTAAGAGCTAACGCTTTTAAAAGCTAAAGGCCTGGTTATTCACATCTTGAAGTTGTCAGCACAGCGTCATGCAACGCACTCTAGTCGTGTCACGTTAAAACACCCTGCGGCAACCAGACCCAGGGGTGGGCATCCTCACGGGACCAAGCCCTCCTGACGACGTCCTCACCGTCACCTCGTCATATCGTCCCTTCACCACCCTGACCTCCCTATCTCTTTCCTCCCTTGCCTTCGTCCTTGCTAATATTCATATGCTCCTCCTCCCTCACCCTCACCTCATGAGGGTTTCACTCAGTGAGGTGAGGGCGACGAAAAAATGATCTTGCCCTCCCTTGCAGTCACTTCATTATATCTTTCCTTCTTCACCCTCACCTCACCAGGGTGGCATGAGTGGCTTCCTGGCCCTACGGGGCTGGGATCTAGGAGCTCTCTCAAGTGTGGCGAGGGCTCCTTGTCACCGGGTGTCTCTGTTGCTTACCCGTCGTGGCCGTTTCTGATGACGCGGTTGTTGCGATGCGCGTCCTTTCTTTTAATCTGCCCTCTCGCAAGAACATGAAAATTGCTTTTGGGAGAAAGAAATGGCGCAGTATCTTTCACATATCGGAGGACACCTGAACCGCGCCGTAAGGAAAGAGAAAAAGGTGGGACTCAGAGAAGAAAGGAAGGAGGAGGTGCCATAGTGGAGGGCTCCGGAATAATTTCGACCACCTGGCGATCTTTAACGTGCACAGACATCCCACAGCACACGGGCGCCTTTGCGTTTCGCCTCCATCGAAACGCCGCCGCCGAGGTCGGGTTCGCACCAGGGAACACCGGCTCACATCTATTTTAACTCTCCTACTGTCTGCACGCGGCAGCAATTGTGGCTTAGCTCGAACCATTGGGTAGGCCCGTGCACTTTAATTTCAGGTTTTCTCCATTAGCAACAACAACACAACTACAACCTCACCATGTCTTTCTTTCCTTACCCTCGTCCTGAAGAATTTTCATGCGTTCATGCTCCCTCACCCTCACCTCATGATGATTTCACTTGGTTAACTGAGAATGAGAGAGGAGTGATCTTGCCTATCCTCACCCTCTCCTCATCACATATTCTCTCCCTCGCCCCCCCCCCCCCCCCCCCACCGTCACCATGTCTTTCTTCCCTTACCCTTGTCCTCACAAATTTTCCAGCGGACATCCTCCCTCATCGTCACCTCATCATATCCTCTCCCCTTCCACCCTACCTCGCACTATCTTGCCTCCCGTGCCCTCCTCTTCAGAAACTTTCATACGCTCATACTCCCTCACCTAATGAGGATTCCACTCGGTTTGAGACATCTCGTCAAAGTATTGTGCACTCATACGGAGGCAAAATTTTTCTCTCATGTATATTTTATATCCGGCTTGTGCTGCGCTGCAGATGACATTACCACTAGCAATTAGCAATGTTGTCATTTTTCGTATCGCACTGATTGCAAGGACATTTTTACATGAGCAGGACACCATAAAGACACTTCTAAGACATGCATGCCAGGTGACAGGAGTGTACCGATGGTATCTGTTGCAGCAGCAGCCGGCGTCATCGCTTCGGCGGACGTGGTTGCTGTGACGCGCGTCTATTTTTTATATCATAATGAACATATAGTTTTAGCGGCTGAAGTGAGCAGCCACGATTCTTTCAGCTGTGGAGCTGGCCAGACGCGTGCACCGAATGCGCGGAGTGTACCCCAAGTATGCACTTCTGCAGTAAAAATTAACAGCAGGCCCTCTACGGCGGGGTTGTGGACCACATTCTGTTATCTATAAGGGAAGTAAATACGCAGAACGCACGAATTCCTTCAGCCACCATGGTGGTTCCGTGATTACTGTGTTTGGCTGCTCACCGCAAAGAAGAGAGTTCAATCTCGACCGCGGCTGTCACATTTCGGTGGAGGCGAAATGCAAGAGGCCAGCGTACCCAATGGTGTTAGTGCGCGTTAAATAACCCCAGGTGGTCGAAACAATTCCGAGTCCTTCCCTGATGTCCTGCGTCTCTTTGGGTTTTTAAATCCAATGAAACCAAAAGAAAGCAATGAATTTGTGTTTGCACGAAGTAATTTTTAGTGTGCGAAATCTTACCACACGCCCACCCTAGTGAGATGCTCCCCAGAGCATCTCTGTGGGCGGGAAAAAATACAACTGATCGGCATAGTCACATTTTCATTCTTCCTTTACTTCTAAAGTGCGGTCACCTGTGGAGTAAAAGCTGGCGTGACTTTCCGCGCTGGCTCAGTGGATATTCTGTCCTGCTGGCAGCAGAGAGAGAGGCAACCTACTATATTGCCATCCAATGTCGGGATTTCGGGCAGGTGGGTTTGGTGTGGCCCACAGGAGGAGGCGACTTTCTGAGCCCACGGAACAGGTACCAGTTGGATTGTCTTGTGTGACCTTCTGAGGAAGCGGTTCCAAAACACAAGAAAGAGGCATTATTTCTTAAATGTATGGTATTTCCTGTCTAAGAAACTTTCACGGAACTTTCGCTATGCTATAGACAAGTGACAGACTACGATCAAACGTGCAATCAGTAACTAAATGTGGCTAGGATAGAGCTATTGCTGGCCGAAAAATCACAGGGCTAACCCTGCCATTAGCTTATAAAAATTTGACTTCACATCTTATTTGCCTATTGCCGGCGCTATCTCTATCATTAGTGCCTCGTTACCTGCTAAGACTATAGAACTGTAACATGAGCGCTTGTGCACATCTTTTTTTATTAATTATTTTTCTACTTTACATTGAGGTCGCTATACATTCGCCTTCCAACCGCAGCTCCACCGAGCGAGAAGGAGGTGGCTGCGCCTCAACTGGACAAAAAGAAACACCTTTGTCCGCCAAATCGGAGTCCTAGGAAGAAAAAGACAAGATGGGGCCTCGCAAGTGGCACCCATCCACGGAAATGAGCTCAATCAAAGAAAAGGACGATATGCAGCCGGCCGCCAAAACGCAGCGACAAGGATGCGTGCAAGTCCAGACTCTTGGAGAGCAATTTTAAGTGGGGGCAACTATGGAGTGCTGTAAAGTACTGTTACGAAAATCCTGAAGCTAATGAACCATTCTTCCAATGCATTCCGAAATTTTTCTGCGAAAGTTCGCCACATAATATCAATACCTTTTTGACAAGAGTAATGTTATTAATAGTAAAACTATTAAAGCCTGCCGTGAGAATATGTATGCAATTATAGATTTATTCAGTGCAATCTTACGATATATAAAAAATCGCGTTAAAAAATTTTTCATCGAAAATTGCGTTTGTTCAAAATGTTATTTTTTTGGACCCTGCGGCAAAAGCCACGCCCGCGAACCGGCCTTGCAACAGGACGCGAGACGACGTCATGTGCAAGAACAACCGCCTACTTCCCGGTGCTGATGCCTACTTTGCAAAACACTTAATGCAAGACGGGCTTGGAGTGTCGAGAAACGTGTGTGATAGACTGTGGTTCATCCCACACGTCATGCGTGTGCTAGACGGACGCCACGAGATGCTCTCAAGTGCGTTCCCAATAGAACATATGAGTACCTTCGTGCTTTGCTGAACCTGCAGGTGAAGTTTTGGGAAAGAGAAGACACCCGAACTTGGTCGAAGTAACTGCTTCATTTACCCGCGTAAATGAATAAAGAAATCTGAAACTCAAGAAAATGCGTCATCGTATTGAGACTAACAGACGTCGTCGCGAGTATCATGCCGGATGCTCTCGAACTTCTTTGAAAATCAGCGTAGTGGTTTCTGGAGCATTTTTAGGGGCGCAACTAATAAGTCTCCACTCGTGTATTAAGCAACATCTCCACCTTCGGTGTAAGCAAGCCAAACCATAAATAAAGCCTCGCGTTGACCTGCAACGCAGTCTCGCGCTGTGCATCCAACATCGTCGCCTTCTTCTAGTAATATTGCTGTTGAAGTAATTAATATACACCTTCTCGCTCGGTGTGGGTTGCAAATCCTCCTCTTCTTCAACTAGTACTGCCATCGAACTAAAAGAGTCGCCTGACGTGCTGACGATTCGGCAAAGCTAAACAATCAGCCTACCGAGCCTGAGGCACCGGCTTAGTTGCGCTCAAATTTCGCATATGGGAGAATCGTAATCGTTCATGTAATTTCTTCTCCGCTGATGTAAAAATCTGGGCTATGAGGATGTCAGTAAGTGTGAGCATTTCAGCATATAGACGAATATGTGCTGAGACCTGCTAGCTCGCCATAATGTGTTTGTACATCCTTACTTCCCACCTAACCAAACAGACCACCCTGTTTCGTCCACGCTGTGCGGTCCGCTTCGTAAGAACGGTATTCACTATATGCTTCCTTTCGACGGCACAGTGCGCTTCCTGTAAGATGAGCAGGGAATCGAATGCTCGCATTAAGATTTCTACACTGTTTACACACACATCCACTCCAAACGACGTCGTTCACCTAAGGCTCTGTTCACTGAACGTTGCGCCTTGTTGCGGAGGTATATGCTTCACGGGACAGGCCGCCTGAATGGTTGCCGCGTCTTGACTTATTCGTATATCTCCCTCAATTTCGATGTGCTGGCGGAGTGCAGTGTAAGAAGATGTGAAAATGTATATCTGCGTTGCCGAATTGCGCGCGTGTACATAAAACACTTGGTAGCCTAACGGGGTTTGCTTCCGTTCATTAATAAAAAAATAACTGGCACAATAGCCTACAGCCATCCTGTAATGGCTAGCGAAGCTTATCGTTCGAGGTGCCAAGTGTTCGAATCCTAGTCGCAGCAGATTTTATTATTTTTTTATGATTTGGATCGGTTACATTGACGGCGGCGATGCGGCTCAACCCACGAACGGGCGTCTAAAAACTGAGCTCTAAATTTGTCAAGGTTGTCTTCTTCTGAATGCCACAAGATGCTATTCAAGACAAAGAATGTGAGTGAGCTGAGCGGTTTTAAAGAAAGCAAGTTTGAAAGGCACCGGGGCGTTTCGTTCCATCAAAATTTCTCAACCTTGCAAGCTGATCATAAGTCGCACTCGCCGACGCAGGAGCTCGAAGGTTTTATACGTGGATGAGCACGCCAAGCGATCTTTCAGTTCCTAAACGTTTCGGTAATCCTCTCCGAGCACATTGGAAGTGTCTACGGTTCTTGTGCTTTAGGGCTTATGTGCACTTCAGCAAAGAGCAAGGACGTAGTATCCAAGCACTGTCTATCTTAAGACGTCTAATCCTGTTGCCAGTACACTTTAAATACAGTAATCACTAGTTAAACTTAAGGTGCCACTGGCTTTCGCAACAAATTTGACATCTAAGCACGCCAGGCAAGTGCCGCTAGACTTTAGTTATTTAGAATGGCTGCACTTCATGACAACAATCTCGCATAGAAACTGAGCACATGATACTGAATGCCACCTTCAAGCAAATCCCCATAGTCGCTTCTCTACCTTATTTCGGAGCGCTTGCGTTCTCAGCAGATAACAATCGCCGGACAGCCGACCTGTCAGTGCACTCAGAAAACATCTAATAGATCCGTAAGAAGAAATATTTCTGGCAGGTGCGGGGCGGCGCTTTCGATGTATACTTATCGGCCACGCAAGATGCCGCCACTGGCAAATAGAGGTCGATGAACTGGACCTTGAGAAGACGGCTTTTTCACTCCCGACGGCCTTTATGAATTTAAAGTTCTAGCTTTTGGCCTTCGTTCCGCGCTTGCCACATTTCAGAGGATGATGGACACTGTTCTAAATGGCAGTGTTGCCTAGTCTATCTCGATGACGTGGGGGTTTTCGCCGACTCAAATGTTTAGTCAACACCTTGAAAGCCTGCGGACGGTTCTCGAATCCCTTTGCTCAGATAACCTGACATTGAAGCCCCAAAAATGCAGCTTCGGTTACCAGGAGCTCATATTTCTCGGGCATGTGTTTAGCGCCACTGGCGTGAAGCCCGAGCCCGACAACCCGACAACCTTGCAGCGGGTGCGGAGTTTCCACCCAAACATGACAAGGAAATTTTTCACCGCTTTCCAGGGCTCTGCAGTTAATATCGGCGTTTTATAGAAAATTTCGCTGACCTCGCAGAACCGCTGAATCGCCTCACAGGCGACGCCACACCTTTTGTTTGGACCCACGGGTGAGACGTGGCTTTAGCCTAACTCCGCCTGCGTCTGCAAACGCCGCCGGTTCATGTCCATTTTGATGAGCGGGGTGACACTGATATGCACATCGACTCCAGCAACATCGGCCTCGGCGTGGTTCTCGTGCAACGCCAGGATGGTGCTGAATGAGTCAGCGCTTATGCAAGCCAGACTCAGTCGCGCGCAGATATTAACTATTCCGCGACAGAAAAAGAATGCCTCGCAATTACTTTGGCAGCTGCAAAATTTCGCCCTTATCTTTATGGTCGCCCATTGAAAGTGGTCACTGACCACCACCCCTTGTGTTGGTTGGCCAACTTGCGTGACCCGTCTGGGCACCTGGCGCCATGGAGCCTTCGCCTGCAGGAGTTTGACCTCACCATCATCTATAAGTCCGGACATAAGCTCGAAGACGCCGACACCCTCTCTCGTGCGCATGTCGAACTCGCAAACCCTGACAAGGACGACGGCATCAGTTCCCTAGGGGCTATCCATTCTTCTAATTAGTAAACCCAGCAGCGCGCCGATCCAGTTTTGCGACCCCTCATCGTTTAAGTAGAACGTCAACGAACCGCCATTCCTAAACGTCTTTCTCGACACCTGCCATCGTTTTCCCTAAAACGAGCCGTGCTATTACGTTGAACCCCTGTTCCAGTTCGCGATCTTACCTCCTCGTCGTCCCCACAACTCTTCGAGAGAAAATATTTTCTGCGTGCCACGACAAACCAATCTCTGGCCATTGGGGATATTCTCGCACGCTTTCCCGAATGCACCAGCTGTTCCGCTGGCCAACACTCGCCACCGTTAAACGCTAGGTGCTGAACTGTCAGCAATGTCAGCGCCGTAAGGCTCCGGCCACCAATACTCCAGGGCTCCTCCAACCTATAGCACCACCACGTGCCCCGTTCGATCAGGTCCGCATGAATCTTCTCTGCCTTTTCCCATTGTCGTTTGGGTGGCAACCGCTGCATCATCATTGCCAGACTACCTCACTCGATGTTCCGAGGCCAAAGCCTTACTGCGTTGCACAGCGTCCGAGGTTGCGGATTTCTTCATGAATCAGATCGTACTTCGGCACAGCGCCCCGACCTACGTCGTTACCGGTAGATGGCCGCCTTTACTTCCCAGATGATGGCCGAATTTTTTTTTCTCAGCGGTGTCACCAACCGTAAAACTACTGCTTACCACCCGCAGGCAAACGGGCTGAGAGAACGGTTTAATAACACCATGGCGGACATGCTCGCGATGTGCGTCGATGTCCAACACAGGACTTGGTACATGATCATACCTTACGTGACATTCGCCTCTAGCACAGCAGTTCAAGAGACGACCTGTTTCCCACCGTTCCGCTTCATCTACTGCAGGGAGGTTCAGAAGATGGTCGACGCAACACTCTCTTGCGCAACCGATGACCAAATTTCTGCTGATGCTGATCAGTTTGCCAAAGAAGCCGAGCAAGCTGGTCAGGTAGCATGAATTCACATCTCACAGCAACAAGATAAAGACTCGCGCCGATATCAACTCCAGCCCGGACAAGTCTTCTACAATCGCGGCGACCAGGTTTGGCTGTGGATACGTGTTCGATGGCGAGGCTTGTCCGAAAAACTAATTGGTCGTTATTTCGGTCCTTATAAAGTCTTTCGACGCATAAGTGACGTTAATTACGAGGTACTCCCGGACGCCGCACTTCCACAGCAGACAAGGCGTCGACTACCGCATCCAGAGATCGTCCATATTATACGCATGAAGCCGTATTTTGCGCGGTGACACCCCAGATTCTTCGAAACTTTCTATTGTGCTTGTGTCTGCTTGAGTGTGCTTGTCTTCGTGCGCTCTTCTTCGCAAGTGTTTTGTAGCAAGAGCTACGCTGGGCTAACAGTCGGGCATTTCGCGGTACATGAGAGAGGTAAGTTGTGCGCATGCGCCGTTGCCATGCAACCGAAAAAAGCAAAGTGCGGCGTGCACTTCACGGTCGCCGCTGCCGCGCGCCCGCTCCACCGTCAAAGCCGAGCGTGACGTCACGCGGATGAGCAGTTGTGCGCATGCGCTGATACCAGAGAGACCCCACAGCTGCGCGGCGTTCTTCGCCGCCGCCTCGCCGCACGCCGCTATATCCCCCAAACCCCGCGTCGCATGCGCAGGATTGCGTATAAAAGGCGGAAATGTAGTGGGCGTCTGTATGGCAACGCTTGGCATGCATGCAGAGAAGGAGAGTCCAGCCACTACTAAACGACCGTATAGACAAGAGGAGATTAACTCTTTCGATTCTGAGGTTTTCGCCTGGCAGTCGGCTATGAACTAAAGGACGCTGGAGTCTGTGTGTACGAGAAACAAGGTTTCACCGCTGCCAGGAGGAGGAGGAGGAGGAAAAAACATTTATTGCTCCATTAAGCAGAGGTGTTAGCGGCTTCCGGATGTCTTCATCCCTTGGGCTGAAGTCCCGGTTGATCCGGTGGTTGGTTCCCTTGTTCCAGGGCCCCACTGAGCCGTGCCACCTCGCATGCGTGCTGCACTAGTCCTCTTTGGACCGACCAGCAACAGTCCCTCCCACTCAGTCATGGGCAGTATCGAAGATACATGTAATCTTCGATACTATCTTTCGATACATTTTGTGTATCGGTATTAGGTATCGCGTGCTGAAAACTAGAGTATCGGCGTATCGGTATCGAAAATACATTTTTAGTGTATAGTGTATTTTACGATACTCGATACAAAAAATTGGCTGTGGCTTAGACAAGGTTAAGCCAACTCATAAGCTACCACTTCTGGATCGGTGTTTCTGCGCCGTCCGACTGGTGCGTCTTCGCCGCCGCCGCCGCTCACGCGTTCTCGCAGCGCCTTGCGAAAGAACCTGGGACGGCGGCGGCGATAGCGCGGCAGCGGCGAAGGGTAAAACGGTCGCGAGAAGGAGAAGCGGCGACGCTCAGACGCGACGGAGTCAGCGCGCGGCGGCGACGACGGCTGCGGCAGCAGCGGCCAGCTGCGCTCCGCGTGACCACGCTCGGTTTCGCGCATGCGCAGCTGTGGCTAAAATTGATCACGGCGCACGCCAGACTCGGTGTTGACGAACCGAGTGAAGCTTTTCGCATCAAAAAAATAAAAAAAGCTGTAAAAGCTCTCGCTCTGGCGGTAGAACAAGACGGGCGGCAGCACCTTCGCTGCTTTTTAGCCAACTCCCAAGCTACCACTTCTGGATCGGCGCTTCTGCGCCGTCCGACTGTCCGCCGTCCCATTTCAGTGCGACTTCTCGCACGTGTTCCTGGTTTGCGGTATACGCCAGTAGCCCTCGCCGCGTTACGCGCGGATAAGCAGCAGCTATGGCTCACGAACTTCGGTGTGCCATCTTGGATGGAAAATATTTCACTGTCACGTCATCTGATGAGGACAAAGTCAAGGCCAAGTGCTCATTCTGTAAAACAGCAATCAGCGGTGCCTACTCCTCGACTTCGAATTTCAAGCTTCACCTGAAGGTACGTAAACTTTCATAGCTTTATTGTTTTTAACGCCTTAATATTTGAGATTTTAACTGTCACTTACGGGATGAAAATAGGCGCTGGACATTTCGGCTAAGCGAAAAAAGAAACGATAAAATTACGTCAGATTACGTTGTTTGAAATTTTGTTTTAGCCTCATGAGCTCGCTATTCTTTTCATGCAGATACAACTTGCTGGCAGTTAAGTACGAGTTGCACTTTAATCAAAGCTGACTATTCCGTAAACAAGCCTGGCACGGGATCACAGTTCCAAACTAACTAAGCAAGGACGCCCAGGGCATAATACGACGGTGTCTATTGGATAAGGCGCAGCTGTGAGTTTTGGGGTACTGCTCCAATATCTTATACGCCCTTGCTGACCAGCCACCATTATCTCCTATCCGTCTTCTATCTGTAGGCAGCGTTCCAATTCGTAGATAAAATTATACGTGTTTAAGTATGTCAGTGTTTTCTCGTGCCTCTCAATGATACAATGTTTCTTTGGGATGAGATATACCTGTTTTCTGTTGACCTTTCGACAATATGCCCTTTGCGAGCAAGCAAGTAATAAGAGGTATCGTTTCATTTCGGCGTGTACATCCCCTAGAGCTGCAAAGTTTCGAAGTGTACAAAGAAGGCTGGAAAAAAACAACCACAAAGAGGAAAGCTGACACCGCCAACGAGAAAATGCTCCGAACAAAACTATTTTGTTCTACCAGGAGTAAACGGTCCGTACCCGAAGTGGATAACCTAATTGTTAGGTTTGTGGTGGACGGTCTCCATTCGCTATCGACGGTTGAGGAGCCAGGTTTCGTAGCGCTCATAACAGGTACGCTCTCCCCTCTAAATATCGAGATTTGATAGTTATCAAGAAAATTTTGTTCCTTACTCGTAGGTTTGCGCCCGGGAAGCACCGTGATTTCGCGACGAACGCTTGTACGAAGAATTGATGAAGAATGGGAAAAAATGTTGGGCGACGTACGCCTGTAACTGTCTGACCAAGATTATGTCGCGACGACCGCTGACATCTGGTCTACACCTCACCGGAGCTTTATGGGGGTCACAGTTTATTGGGTAAGTAAGCAATTTTTATACAGTGAAAAATAGTGCTGTTGAGAAAGCCTGCGCTAAAGCATACATTCTTCTTATCGTTCTTTAGATTGATCGCAACTCTCTCTCACGGCGATCATTGGCATTAGCCTGAAGAAGGTTTGCTGGACGTCACACCTACGACAAAATCGGCGAATTACTTGAAGACATCAGACAAGACTTCGACATTTCACATGACAAAATTGTAGCCACCGTCACCGACAACGCCAGCAACTTTGTGAAAGCTTTTAAGGAGTTTGGCTTACGCTCCGAAATCATCGATGAGGGTAAGTGGTACAAAACAAATCATTTGCTTATACCCGCCAGTGTATTTTCTACTGTGACGCCAAGGCGGGTGATTTCCTTTTTACGAATTCGGTGGCTAAAATATAAAAAGTAAACGTCAGAAAATGGGCCCAATGTTATAAAATGTGGTTTCTAGCAAAGCAGAACACTTTCTATTTTGATTTAGCTGTGTTATGAGTGGTGAACCATTTTTTTCTAAAGCGTGTGATAATTATGAAAGTTGTTAGGAAAATGTTTTCAATGAAAGCACCTTCTTTCTGGCAGATGGAGACGCAGACGACTTGTCCTTCGAGTCGGTGACAGAACCCGATCTTGGCCTCGAAGATGGCGAAATCAGATTGCCTCTTCATGTCCGGTGTGCTTGTCACACACTAAGTCTTGTGGCAGTTTCCGACGTTAAAGTAGCTTTGTCGACAGTGTCATTTGAGCGCATTCAGTCATCTGCCACGATAAAATGTTCGGCACTTTGGAACTGCGCCCGAAGGCCCAAGTCGTCCGAGATAATCGTGAGCGCCTTAGGGCATTCTTTACAAACACCGTGTGTGACGCGATGGAATTCTTTATACGACAGCATCAAAGACCTTCTTCGATCTAAGGACAAGCTTCGAGACCTATGCAACACTCTTAAGCTGCAAGTATTCCAAGAAAGGGACTTCGCTTTTCTGCTTGAGTACTGCGATGTCTTGCAGCCCATCGCCTCTGCTTTGACACGCCTCCAAGCTGAAGCTGACTGCTTCTTCGGAGAACTGCTCCCAACTCTTCTTCAAGTGGAATCAAAGCTTCACGAGAAAGCTGCTGCAGACTATGTTTATTGCAAGCCACTTTTGGATGCAGTTAGGAATGAATTCACCCGCAGGTTCGACCATCTTTTGAAGATGAAACCGAGTGCAAAAGAGGCAACAGTTGCTGCTGTTCTGCACCCCTATTTCAAGTTGCGGTGGTTGCCAGCAGAAATGGAAGACTTCCGCCGTCATGCTCAGAAGCTTACAGAAGAAGCTGTTGTCGACTATGTCAGCACAGCACAAGCTGCGCATTCTTCCGCACGCGAGGCAGTAGGATCATCGGCGCCAGGAGCATCAAATGCGTCAGCTGACGCATTCTTTTCAGTTGAAGACACAAGCGGTATAACCAGCCGTAGCTCTCAGGAGGCGTTAGTGAAGCTTGAGTTTCTCAATTATTTACAAGATCCTCGAGTTGATGTGGCTATGCTTCATTCTTATCCACTGATAAGAGGCGCCTTCGTCAAGTATAATACTGCGACGTGCTCGTCTGCTCCTGTAGAGAGGCTTTTTTCATATGCCTCCCTTATAGCGCGCCCACATCGCGGGGCTCTTTCGGGCCGGCGGTTCGAGCAAATGCTGTTACTTAAGACCTTCAAGTAAACGTAATGAATACTTTTTGCCTAATAAAAACATTCAGCCATTTTACTTGTTGCTTTCATTCTAGCTTTTCAAGAATAGTTTTCAGCTTCAGAAGTTTGTTATCGCAGTACTGGCAAACTAACTGTTCGGTTCCCAAGCGCACGGAGCGTGCATCATTTATTTTGATCAAAGGCACAGGCCATCAGGTAAGTACTCTATAGTATCGAACCGAAAACAGAAAACGTTTCAGGTTTATTCATATAGCCAAGTGCTCACAGGAACTTTGAGGAACTTTGGGTTAAATGATTTTTTGCTAGGCTGCTTACGGAAGCGATCGCTTCAACATATATATATATATATATATATATATATATATATATATATATATATATATATATATATATATATATATATATATATATATATATATATATATATATATATATATGGCTTTAGTCCAAATTAAAGTTCTAACAAGGCCAACTGCGCAGAGAGCGGAGCTTCAACAGATCCATGCGGTCAGGTTCGTTTATAAGTCCTTTCAAGGAACGTGCTCTATAGAAATGCATTTAAGGTTGCAGAAACCACTCGTACATTTCCTAAATTCGCCAGTTATATTACCGGCATTATTAGGCAGTGATTTCAGTTTTGTAAACTTCGTTAGTCGTAATATAACCTGTATTATATTTGATATTTTAGTGATGTATCGAAGTATCGACGATACAGTATCGAGTATCTGTATCGAAAATCTATTTCCGTACTGTACCTTGTATCGGTATCGGAGATACAATTTTCAAAGGTATCGAGTATCGTATCGAAGATACTATTTTCAAGTACCCTTCCCAGCCCTGCTCCCACTGTTCCGCATTGGGCTCTTTTAACTTGTGGAAGCAGAAGTTGTTCTTGCATTCCCATGTGATGCGGTATAACGTGGGGGTTGCCCCGCACCACGTGCATGTGTCCGCGTATTGGTTCCGATACATTTTGTGGAGTGTGTGTAAGTTGTGGAAGGTTCCTGTCTGCAGTCTTCGCCAGCCGACTGCTTCGTGTTGTGTTAAGAGTGGGTGTGGCGGGGGATACGTTATTCTCCTGCCTCTGTGATAATTGAGTATCTCCGCGAACGTTGGCTCCACCGTCATGGTGGGTTCTGAGTCCGTGATGTATCCGCTCGGTTAGTAAGCTCGCGAGCTAAATAATCGGCCCTCTGGTTCCCCTTCACTCCGGCGTGTCCCGGTACCCAGAAAATCTTATGTTGTATTTGTGTGCTCGGGGTCCCTGCTTGGAGGATTATGTGCAGCGCCCCTTTGCTGACACTACCTGCGGTGTACTGTCTGCATGCCGTTTTTGAGTCCGTGAGAATTGTGAGCGACTCGTTTTTACGGTACCCTCCCGGTACCGCTAGAGCTACGGCGACTTCTTCCACCTCGGATACTCTACAGCCTCTCAGTGTTGCGCATGTGATCATGTCACCTTTGTGGTTCACCACCACTGACGCAACTCTGTGTTCTTTGGAGTTTCTGTTCCACGGATGTAGGGCCGCATCCGTATATACAAAGTTTTTGTCATTCGCAAGGTGCTTTTCTACATATTCTGTCCTTGCGGCTCGCCTTGCCGCGTGCAAGTTTGGGTCCATGTTCCTAGGTAGGGGGCATACCCTGATGGTTTGCCGAATGTAATCGGGGATGCTCGCTTCCCTATCCTCTGTTTCTTTACTGATGTATCCCAACCTTAGGAGGAGCGCTCGGTCGGTGGTCGACTGCTGGAGCCTATACAGCTTTGCACCGAGTTGCGCTCCTTTCAGTTCTTCGAAGGTGTTGTGGATTCCCAGCTTTATCAGTTTTTCGTTCGACGTATTCCTTGGCAGGTTCGGAGCCGTCTTGAATGCCTTTCTGATGAGTGTGTCTGCTTGTTCTTTTTCATGTTGTGTCATGTTATGGTAGGGAAGCGAGTATGTTATGCGGCTGACCACTAGGCTCTAGACCTGCTTGAGTGTGTCGCTTTCCTTCATGCCATGCCTTCTCTGCGATACCCTGGTAATCATTCTGCTGACTTGCTGCGTTGATTGTTGGAGGAGGCTTAGGGTGTGGCTGCACCTTCTGCCGCATTGGATCCACATTCTTATGACCCTTATCATGCTGCGTTCTAGGAGAACTTGCCCTTCTAGCCGTATTTCGATCTTCTCCTTGGATAGCTTTTTGCCGACGCCCAGGACCTCCGATTTTTCTGTAGAACATGCGAGTCCTCTCTGACATATCGTTCGACGCATATCGCCGTTTGCTGGATTAGTTATTCTTTCTGGCCTAGCTATTCGTGGTTGACCCAAATCGTGATATCATCTGCATACATAGCATGCTAGATTCCCTCGATTCGGCTCAGCTCGCGGGCTAGTCCGATCATGGCTATGTTGAAGAGGACCGATGAGAGTACGGGTCCCTGCGGGGTGCCTTTGTTTGGCGTTTGAAAGAGATCGCTCCGCAGGCCTCCCAGTCCCACCGTTGCCAAGCGGTTCGACAGGAATGCCCTTACTTAGTCGGGTACTATTTTGCCGCAGTGGGTGATTGTTAGTACCTCCATGATGGCGCTGTGGCTGACGTTATCGAACGCGCCCTTGATGTCTAGAGCCATTATGATGTTCTCTCCGGTCTTTGGGATGGTGTCGATTACCTCCTCCTTGATTTGCAGGAGGATATCCTGCGTCGACAGGTTCGTTCTGAAGCCGAACATGCTTAGCGGGTACAGATCTTCGTCTTCGAGGTACTGCTGTATTCTATTCGTGATTACCCTTTCGTTGAGCTTGGCCAGGCACGACGTTAGTGAGATGGACCGCAGGTTTTCTATTTCAGGCTTCTTGTCGGGTTTGGGTCTCATTACCACCTCCGCGTGTTCCCATGCTTTGGGCACCGTTCCCGCTAGCTAATGCGCGTTGAGGTAGTCTGTGAGTTGAACTACCGCTTCGTCGCTGAGGTTGCGAATTAGGGAGATTTTAATCTTGTCTGCTCCGCCTTCCGTGTATTTAGTCACGGCCCTGATCGCTGCGTATAGTTCTTCCTTCGTTATTGGTCTGTCGAGGTGCGGGTGTTCCTTCCCTTTATACTCTTCTTTATATCCCTGTGGCTTGTCAGCGCCGTAGCACTCCTTTTTGACCGCCGCGAGTACCTCTTCGTCCGTTCCATCGAATTGGTGAATTAATCTTTGTATGGCTTTGCCGCTTTCTGCTTTTGTCTTGGTTGTGTCCATGAGGGCCTTGAGTATGCGCCATGTTTTGACAGTGCTGGGCCTGCCGTTCAGCGAGCTGCTGAATTTCTCCCATCCTTGCCTGGCCAGCTGTGTCGTGTACTCCTCCGCTTTTTGTGTAATCTCCGGGATCTTCTTTTGCAGCTTCCTGTTTAGTTTCTGCCGCTTCCACATTTTCGTGAGCTCGCGTCTTGCCTCCCATAGCCTGAGTAGCCGTGGGTCCTCTTCCGGTGTAGGTTTTGTTCTGTCAATTTCCTGTGTATGTTGCTCCTGTATTTGTCTGAGTTGCGTGCTGCAATCCCCTATTGATGTAAATTTGCCCTGTAGCTGTCTGCCATTGCTTCGGAAGGCGTCCCAGTCCGTGATGTGGGCTTTTCCTATGTCCTTTTTATGTTTTCTGCCTGGAGCGTTACTTTTAGCACGTAGTGGTTGCTTCCTAGGTTTTCCGGCAGGTTCTCCCACTCGGCCTGCCGGGCTCCCCTAACAAAGGTTAGGTCTGGACAGGTGTCGGGGCTAACGCTGTTGCCTAGTCGCGTTAGCTGATTTTCTTCCGCTAGCAGGGTGTAGTTTGTATTTTCAGCGGCAACGCATAATAGTTGCCCCTTTTTCTCGCCGTACTGGTAGCCCCAGCTAGGGTCCCTCGCATTGAAGTCCCCGCCTATGAGGAGTGTGTTTGACTTTGCTAACATCTCCCTTCGATCGCGGTGAATAATGGTTAAGCCTGCTGTATTCGGCTTCTGGAAAGCGGCATTGTCATCCAATGAGTCTACGTGGCACTGGGAATATTTGTCAAGCAGACGATTGATGTGGTTGCCACATGTATGCCAGCCTACGGCACGATTTCACAGTTGTGAGTGACTTTTGGTGATTTCAACAGGAAACAGGACACTCTTTGTCAGTGTATGAAAGAAAAGTTTGACTTTAATTTGGGATTTGGCTTCGGACCCTCGCTTCCAGACTACACAATGGGGAACTACTACAGAGCTTGTATGCCAAAGAGGTTCTGCCAAATCGAAATATTGTATCGAGAAAATTGAGACCACTGCATGCTACTTCACAGATCATCGGGCAGTCTCCGTCTTTGTCAAGCAAAATGAATAAAAGATGTCTATACCCAATGTATCTCATTGCTAATCATACAGTGACCACAACAAGCTCAGCCAGGGAAACGTACCTCTCGGGACGTATGGCCTGGCATTACTGAGCTAAGCCGCTGCCAATTTTTTTTTAAGAGGGAAGGAATGACAGGTGGCGCTCAGGCAAAAAGACGTTGACGCTAGTGGCGCTCGGACTGTAGGACGTTGAAGCTCGCCCTCTCCCCTCCTGAAGGACGTGCTGTCAAACTGCCAAGCTGTCTTTCTTGTCACCAACACCATGGCAATATACTACTCCGCTTTGCTATCCTTTTACAATGGATTTTCAAGGGCGTAATCTATATCTTCAACACAGCCAATATTTCGGAACATCTGAATTTAATACATCCGGGGTCGAGTTGTATAAAAACCATACTGATCACATGCAACTTCCCAAGCAGCACAGGTGATCGGCTCAATATTTGAAATGTATTGTAAAGGCTGGTCCTGCAAACGAGCAATGTGAAACCATTCATTCCATTATTGGGCTAATTACCTGTGCTCCTTGGGTTGTGACTTTTTTCGTGTGGGCGTGAAGAGCCTTGGGCGGTAGACTAGCGGTTCTCCTGTTACCGTGTCATTTTTGTCGCATTAGTTGATGTCTCTTTCGGTCACTAGTTTTCATCCATTGACGGAAAATTTATCAGATTCCCCCCTCCACACATCTTTCTGTGCACATCGCAGAACACAAGAAGTAAATCGTAGCCTGCGTTCCAGTGTACAATACATGTAATGCTTAGCTGTACGGGCAAACCAACACCATTAGATTTAGCTACTGGGCTAGTTGGTAATGTTTCGGTGTTGAGTATTGTATTTCATAGGAGTATATGCTTGGGCTTGTTGGTTCATAACTTCAAGGTGAAAAACGTAGCGCAAAGAAACGAGGACACAGAAAGACGGACAACACACGGCGCTTCAAAAAGCGCCGTGTGTTGTCCGTCTTTCTGTGTCCTCGTTTCTTTGCGCTACGTTTTTCACCTTGGAGTATTGTATTTGTACTGTAGCGCTATGTTCGTACTCCTTATTAGCATCTTTGGCATTCTGCAGTTCCGCTAAAAAACATGAACTTCAATCTAAACATCAGCGCTTGTTTGGGGTGCCTTGTCGTCTCAAAATAACTGCGACTTGCGGATATTCTTATTCTGAGATCAAGAAGCGTCGCGTCCAAGACCTTAATTTCGTTGGCTAACTTCAACAAAATTTCTTGTTAGGAATTGAAGGACGAGTTCTGTCCACAGAGATACTGAAGAAACAGCGCTGAAGCATTTGCCGTTGAGTCAAGAAATACGTTTACAGAAATCCCACTTGTGGCTTACCTGCAGAAATAAACTGGATATGAACGCGTGAAGCTTATGTCAATAACCATGGTTTAAAAAATATTATTTACTATCTCAAATAACATAAATGCTGAAAAAAGCTCAATGACAAAACGGAGGGTTTAAACAGAGAGCGCTTGGGCGGTGGAAAAACGTTAATGTCCCTACAGGTATTTTATGTGTTCCTCACGTTTTAGTGCGCTTCCCGTCATTTTGCGCCCACAGTTGAAAATGAACATGAGGGATCAATGGAACACGGTGGTAGACTCTACATGTAGTTCCGGGGCAGGAACCGGAAGCGGACATCCTTCAGCTTGCGCAGTGGCAGCTCTGGATCGTCGAAGTCATGTTGCAGTGGTTGGTCCAACACCACGTGGTACTTTTGCAGGACAATCGTGATGAGCAGGAAAATTTGCGTGATAGCGAACTCCCCCGCAGGACACGCTCTTCGGCCTGAACAAAATGACAAAAATTAGTACCAGGACTACACAGGAATTATGATCACCAATAAGACACGGGACGCGATGCTTTATTACAGACCTGAAGACAACGGTCATATTCACTAGAATCGATAGGTGAAATGATAACGGCCTCTCCCAGTCATCTATTTATTAGTAACCAAACCTACTCACACATACATCGCCCATCCTATCGCCTGAAACTTCAAAATCTGATCAGCGCCTTTGACTCTCTCTCTCTCGCCGCTATGCTGTGTTTACCTCAGCTTGAAATCAACTGCACTGAAGGGTTAGCCAATCAGAATTCCCTTCTGGTTAATAACCCTCTTTACCCTCTTCCTCTTTGTCTCTCTTTTAATTATCTTATAAATTTCTTTCTTCTTGGGTGAGCATTGGCGTAGTGCTACTGTTATATTATTCCCCATAAAGTGATATAAGTTGCCTGTGATTCATTACTTGAGAGAGTGGACCAGATTCATTCCAACCAGTTCATAATCTCCTATCTTACAACTGACATGATATGGAACTGATGACATTTCTTGCCCGAAATAAATTCTACTCTCTCACTACTTTTCTTACCTAACTTCTTCCAGTAAAGTGGTTTTCCTTCCTATACGACTGAAGATAACTGGTCTTTTTTTTCGCAATTTATTCCACCGTCCTGCTTCTGAGTGTTTATGGCCTCAGCCATGCGCTGAAATTCCTCCGTTGAGTCACAACAGCGCGGTTTCATAATGGAATCGAAGATTACTATAGTATTCTTTATTAATAAACTCGTATCTGCCCGTTTTTCTAGCCCAGCTTTCTGAATGCCTTTTGATACTTATGTTTTGTCAGTTTTGACACTCGCCAGACTCCCTTCCTGTTTGGTACTTTGTCACGCATCCTGTGACGAATATCCTCGATCTGCAGTGCTTCTATGTATTATCTAGCACGTGTACGTGCGCGGCCAGACCTATCTATAGAGAGCACAGGGAGTCGCAGACCTCTATCCGCGCGCTATACAACAACAAAGAAAGAAAGTAGCTGGCTCTTACATAGTTAGACGGTAGCCATCAGGAGCTTGTTCTTCTGGCCCTAGCACACCTAGCCATCTAGTTCCTATCCGAAACAGCAGTAATTTGTGGGCGCAGGGAGAACCCTAATTGTCCTTGCCCAATCACAGCCATGCAGCCATTCCTTGGATTCCGTAAGGACCCCTAGTAAGACTTAGCAAGTGGCGTAGGCATAGGCATTGAGACGGCGATCTTGACACCCTACTCTGATACCCGCCGCAAATATTTAGATGACGCGGGATTTTTGCTGGAATAGAAGATGCAGAACATAAACCACACCAGACGAAGAAAATTTTCACGGGGGCGGCTCTAAATGTTAGCCGTGAAAACTTCCACAGGTCTATACAACGAATGCATCACGAGAGATATATACCGTATAAGGGGACTTTTAATGACCGCGCAAAAAAGACTAATCTGAGCACATCGTGACGCAGAATGGAAGATTTAAAAATGCTCCACGTTCTGGCAAAATGTGTTGCACACCTGTGGGAAATTAGTTGTTTACTCTACTAGCGCAGCAACATCAATCAATTTCAAGCTGGGCAGCAGTGACGTCAGTGTTATACAGCTTACATGTGCATCGCTCTACGCTGCGTTCAACACTCGGACGTTGCTCATGCAATAACAGGGAAAACGCGCTGACTATATGTGAAACTCATGAATGCAGGTGGAATGCTTCATATTGTCTGTGCCAAAGAGGAGGCGGAAATACTTCGCTCTTCGTATTAACGGAAAAACGTCAGGCTTCAAAGAACAGCGATCAGCGAAGACTACTGAGCGCTGATGAATATATGTAGCTATGCAATAAACAATAAAACCTAATCAGAACGAAGATAAGGAATTAAGCGTGGAATATCTGCAGTAGCAGCGATGCAGCGATAGCGCAGTGGTAGAGCATCCGCCTCGCGTGCAAGAGAGCCGCGGCTTGAACCCCGGTGCCTCGCAATTCTCCACCAGGCTTGAAAAAAAAAAAACTCCACGTGTGGACGGAATTGCATAAGAAGGCCTGGGATGCGGCCTGATCTCGTTGACCGAAACTGTCAACGCACTTCCTCACCAGGACAAGATATGGCCACTATCTTCTATGAACAAACCAATTAACCCTCGGCCGTAAATCTTCAGCAGCTGCAGAGCAACTAACCAAGGCGGCGATCAGACCTGTGTCGCAGAGGAGGGTGCTAAGAATCTCTGGCTCCGGACAGGGCGCCATTAGAATCTGAAGCTGCCAATGTTTAACGCTAGAACCTTATCTACTAAGGCTAGCCTAGTATTGCTGTTCGACGAGCTAGCGGGAATTAAATTGGATGTCATAGGCTTAGTGAAGTTAGGCGGACAGGTGAGGCGCATCAAGCACTAAAGGAAGGGCACATACTGTGCTCTCTCGGTTTAGCGGATGGACGAGAACTAGGGGTGGGATTCTTCATTAATCAAGATACAGTATTAACAAAAGAGGGTGGCAACTACCATAATTAGGCCTAATAAGAGGTGCAAGCTGAAAATGGTGCAGGACTACGCGCCTATGTGCAGTCATGATGACCACTGTTGAAATCTATGAAGACGTGCAATCGGCAGTGAGCAAATTAAAATCACAGTACACTGTACTGATGGGAGACTTCAATGCGAAGGTTGGCAAGGAGCAGGCTGGCGGCCAGGCAGTGGGACTAAGGGTTAGGTTATAGGAATTCCTGGGGAGAGATATTAGTAGAGTTCGCAGATAGGAAACAATTTACGGATCCCGAATACCTTCTTCCGCAAACGAGAGAACAGGATGTGGACTTGGAAGAGTCCCAATGGTGAGACAGAAATGAAATCGACATCATACTATGCGCTCAACCTGGCATCGTTCAGAATGTGGACGTCCTCGGTAGGCTGCGCTGTAGCTACCACAGAATGGTAAGGTCTCGAATTTGCTTAGACTTGAGAGGAAACGCAAGAAGCTCTTGAAGGGGAAGTGAATTAACAAGTTTGCGGCCAAAGGGAAAATATAGAAATTCAGGATATAGCTGCAAAACATATATTCAAATTTAAGTGAGGAAGACTATCTTAATGTTCATACAATGAAATATAGTCTCACAGCTATCATTAGAAGTAGGCAATAGAAGTGCGCAATAGAAGTAGGCGGTAGGACGATTCGACAAGATACCGGGTCGGCGTTCCTTTTTTCTTCAGCCATGAAGCTATCTTAGGAGACGAAAGATCTGTTTAAGAAAAGTCAAAGTATAAGGGCGTTCAAGCTCACAGACAGATTAGAACAAGCAGAGGTAACGTAGTGAATCAACAAGCGCAAAGTAGCCGGCATAGAGAAGTTAAGTATAGAGAGAATCGAGCATGCTCGACAGAAGGGCAGTAGTCTAAAAGCGGTGAAGAGGAAATTAGGCATAGGTAACAGCGAGATGCATGCGTTAAAAGACCAGGAGGGCAATGTCATTAGAAAAAAAAGGATCTGATAGTTAATGTAGCCGCACAGTTCTACACAAATATATACAGTAGCCAATATAATCAGAAATTAATGATAGAGACAGTATAATGCGCAGAGCAATGCTTCATCCCGCCAGTTACGAAAGAGGCAGCAAACAAAGCCTTAGGAGCAACGCAAAGGGGAAAAGTATCTAGTGAGGATCAGTTAACAGGAGATCTATTGAAGGAAGGAGGAGAGATTGTACTAGAAAAACTACCCGTCCTCTATATACAATGCCTTATGAGCTCGACTGTACTAGAAACTTGGAAGAACGCAAACATAACCGTAATTATTAAGAAAGGAGACGTCAAAAGCTTGAAAAAATTACAGACCGATCAGCTTACTGTCTGTTGCCGACCAGGTATTTACTCAGGGAATCCTAGGGCAACCTTAGAATTTAATCAACCAAATGACAAAGCAGTCTTTCGTAAAGGATATTCCACAATAGATCATATTCTTACTATCAATCAGGTGTTAGAGAAATGCGCAGAATATAACCAGCCCCTACATATAACCAACCCTTACATATATATGTTGATCATTACATAAGGAAGTAATGTTCAACAGTCTAGCAAGAGGACAACAGTCCACAATTGGCAGTGAGGTGCTGAAAGTGGTACAGGAATTCGTTTACTTAGGACAGGTAGTGACAGCTGATCCCAATCATGAGAGGGAAATAACTTGAAAGATAAGAATAGGGTGGAGCGTATATGACAGGTTCCCTCAGATCATGAATAGCAGGTTACCAAAATCCCTCAAGAGAAAAGTGTACAACAGCTGTATCTTACCGGTACACACGTACGGGGAAGAAACGTGCAGGATAACGAAAAGGGTTCCGCTTACGCAGTGAGCCACGGAAAGAAAAACGACAAGTGTAACGTTATGAAACCGGAAGCGGGCAGAATGGGTGAGGGAAAAAAATACTGGTTGATGATATCCTGGACGAAATCAAGAGAAAGAAATATACTGGAGAGAACACTATTTGCGAAGGTAAAATAACCTTTGGTTTTTAAGGATAACGGAGTGGATTTCAAGAGCAGGCAAGCGTAGCCGGGGGCAATAGAAGATTAGGTGGCCGGATGAGATTATGAAGCTTGCAGGAATAGGGTGGGCGCAGCTGGCAAAGAACAGGTTTAAATTGGAGAGACATGGGAGAGGCATTTGGCCTGCAGTGGGTGTAGTCAGTCTGATGATGATGATGATGATCTGCTGTAACATATGTAACATATACGCGGATGCAGTAATGGGGTGAGAAAGGTGAAAGGAGGGACATAAATTCTCACTAAAGGGAATTGGTATAATGTTGATACGAAATAAACATTCGGTAAACCTTAGTTTTGTATGCCGATTGTTTGGTTCAAAAATTAAGGATATATAAGTCAAACAATATTTCTTGCACTTGCCGAGAGCAACATAAAGATTCGCACGAGAAAAACTCAAGCGGTTACACTAATGGCTAAACGCGCATTATTCCAGAGGAAATGTGTTTGCGGCAGGGCCAAGACAGTCTTGTTTACATCATCGGGTTCAATGTTATCTCTGAGGTTCAAGATACCTGAAAGGAATTAACGGCTTTGGAATGCAGTGAAGCGATTCATCATCATCATCAGCCTGACTACACCCACTTCAGGGCAAATGCCTCTGCCATGCCTCTCCAATTAACTCTGTCCTTTGCTAGCTGCGCCCACCTTATGCCTGCAAGCTTCATAATCTCATCCGCGCATCTCATCTTCTGCTGCACCCTGCTAGGCTTGCCTGCTCTTGGAATCCACTCCGTTATTTTTAAAAGCCAAAGGTCATTTTGCCTCCGCAATTAATGGTCTCTCAAGCCCATTTCTTTCTCTTGATTTCGTCTAGGATATCATCAACCCGCATTTATTCCCTCACCCACTCTGCCCGCTTCCGGTCCCATAACGTTACACCTATCGTTTTCTTTCCGTGGCTCGCTGCGTAAGCTGAACCCTTTTCGTTAGCCTCCACGTTTTTGCTCCGTACGTGTGTACCGGTAAGATATAGCTGTTGTACACTTTTCTCTTGGGGGATTTTGGTAACCTGCTATTCATGAACTGAGAGAACCTGCCATATGCGCTCCACCCAATTCTTATCCTTCTAGTTACTTCCCGCTCATGAATCGGTTCAGCTGCTACTACCTGCCCTAAGTAGACGTATTCCTGTACCACTTCCAGCACCTCACTACCAATTAATTGTGTACTCTTGTCTCCTTGCTAGACTGTTGAACATTACTTAGGTTTCCTGCATGTTAGTTTCTAGGCCTACCTTTCTGCTCTGCCTGTCTAATTCATTAATTATGACTTGCAGTTCACTTTCTTAGTGACTAAGCAAGACAGCGTCATCGGCGAATCGCAGATTATTTATGTATTCTCCATTAACTCTTATGCCCAACTGTCTCCAAGTCAGGGCTCAGAATGCCTCCTGTAAAGAGGCGGTGAATTCTATTGGCGTGATCGTGTCTTCGAGCCTGACGCCCTTCCTTATTTGAATTTTATTGCTAATTTTATGGAGGACTATGGTAGCTCTGCAGTTGCTATATATATCATCCAGTGTTTTGACAACAGGCTCTTCTACACACTGCAATACCGGCATGACTGCCGAGGTTTCCACTGAGCAGAATGCTTTCTTGTAATTAATGAAGGCTATATATAGGGGTCAGTTATATTCTGCGCATTTTTTATCACGTGATTGATAGTACGAATATTATCTATTGTGTAATATTCTTTATGAAAGTCTGCCTGATAATTTGGTTGATTAAAGTCTAAGTTTGCCCTGACCTATTAGCGTTTACGTTAGTAAATACTTTGTAGCCAACGGACAGTAAGTTGATCGGTCTCTAATTTTCAAGTCCTTGGCGTCTCTTTTCTCCTTTCCAAGCTTCTGGTACGGTCGAGGTCATAAGGCATTGCGTATATATAGGGTGGCTAGTTTTTCAAGCACAATTTCTTCTACGTCCTTCAATAGATCTGCTCTTACCTGATTCTCACCAGCTGCTTTTTCCTTTTGCATTGGTTCTATGGATTTTTTGACTGCGGACTCCCCGGAATGTACCACATGTAGCGTGCTAGAGACTATAGAACATGTTTTAGTGGCGTGTCCAGCGTATGCACGTGAAAGACTCATACTCGCATCTGCTCTGAAGCCTATGGACACATCGCTCCTCTCTGAGGATTTGATCCTCGGCGCTTGGCCAGATAGTTTTAGAACTATAAAGGCAACGCGAGCGCTCTCACGGTTTTTGAGCGACACGGACCTCGTCTCGCGTTTGTGATGTCAGAAAGTGTGCCTTGTTTTTTTAAGTAGTTTTTCATCTTCCTCCTGCCATCATCATCGTCCCCCATCGTGACCTTCTTTTATCTCCTCTTCCCGCACCCAGCGCAGAGTAGCAGGCCAGATATTTTTCAGGCCAGCCTCTCTGCCTTTTCCTATAAATAAACCCTCTCTCTCTCTCTCTTACTGCCTCTTTCTTTACTGACGGGATAACGCGCTGCTGTGCGCTACTGTCTCTCTCAATAACGCACTAACTACATTGGCTACTTTTTAGATTTGTGTAGAACTCTTCGGCTGATGTAACCATTTTGTCCTGAATGCTTATCACATTGCCACCCTAGTCCCTTGACGCATAAATTTGGTTTCTATCTATGCCTAGTTTCTTCTTCGCCGCTTTCTGCTTACCTCCGTTATTTATAGCATGCCCGATTTTCTCCATATTGAACTTCCTTATGACGGCAACGTTGCGCTTATTTGTTAACTTCGATAGCTCTGGTAGTTCTATTCTGTCAGTAGGGTTAGACGCCCTCATTCTTCGGCGTTTCTTAATCAGATCTTTCGTCTCCTGAGATAGCTTGCCGGTATAATTTCAAACCCTGCTACCGCGTGCTACTACTGCGCACTCCATAGCGATCCCTTTCAGATTATCCTGCGTTGTATGAACATTATGACAGTCTTCCTCATTTAAGGCTGGAGATTTTTTCTGCAGCGACATCCTGTATTCCTCTATTTTCCCTCTCATCGCTAACTCGTGACTGGAATTACTCTTCACCAGCTTCTTCCGTTCGCTTTTCGTGCCTAAGCTAATTCGAGACCTTAGCATTCTGTGATCGCTAGAGGTTACTTTTCCGAGGACGTCCACATCCTGACCGATGCCAGGTTGAGCGCATAGTATGAAGTAGATTTCACTTTTAGTCTTACCATTGCGGCTCTTCCAGGTCTACTTCCTGTTCTCTCGTTTGCAGAAAAAGGTATTCATGAATCATAAATTGTTCCTATCTGCGAACTGCTGAGAATAACAGCGCTTAGACGAGGGACAGAAACAGTACTAATAATTCTCCCCTGGTATTCCTAGAACCTACGAAAAAAGTCGCCTACCGCCTGGTCGCCAGCATGCTTCTTGCCCATCATAACAATTAAATCGCCCATAAATACAGTGTACTCTGATTTTACGTTGTCCATTGCCGATTCCACGTCTCCATAGAAACTGTCAACGGTTTGATTGTCATGGCTGTATGTATATAGGCGCGTAGGCCTCCGCCACCTTCAGCTTATATCTCATATTGAAACTAATTATGATAGCTGCTATCCTTTCGTTAATATTATAGACCGCTTGTACGTTGCAAGCTATATCCTGATTAGAGGAATCCCACACCTTGTTCTCGTCTATGCGATAATCCGCGATAGCACAGTATGTGTCCGTCCTTCCGCGCTGTATAGCCTCACCTGTCATACTAACTTCACTAAGCCCCATGACATCCTATTTAATTCCCGCTAGTTCCCCGAACAGCACTGCCAGGCTAGCCTCACCGGATAAGTTTCTAGTGTTAAATGTTTCCTGGTTCAGATTCCAATGGCGGCCAGTCCGGAGCCAGTGATTTTTAGCACCCCCCGCTGCGACGCAGGTCTGACCGCTGCCTTGGTAAGCTGCAACGCAGCCGCTGGGGACTCACGGGCGAGGGCTTATTGGTTTGTTCGTAGAATTCTGTTGCCGAATCCTGTTCTTACAAGAGAGTGCGGTGGGGTTCTGTGCACCGATGTAGTGCTGCCCCTCAGGCCTGGATATGCAATTCCATCGACGAGCGGAGTTTTTTTTTTTCACAATTCCGGTGGAGAACTGCGCAGCAACGGGATTCGAGCCCCGCTCCTCTTGCACACGAGCCGGACTCTCTACCTCTGCGCCATCGCTGCACTCCTTCATTCATGATTCATGCGGCTGCAGCTAAGAGAATTTCCGCGAAGTGCTTTGCTGCCGCTGTGAATTTGTGCAGGAAGAAGAGGAATATGCATGGCATGTCGGCCGGCATCAGCTGGTCAACTACTGCTGCGGCCTTTAAAGAAAAAGGATTTGAAGGAGAAGGATGTGAAAGGGTTGATTGACATGGTGCTTGTGTCAGCAATTGTTTTCACTGAAGCCGTAATGACGACTGCTTCAGCAATAGCTCTGCTGCTTTTATGTTGTTAATTGACTGCGCCCTGCTCCTCCAGGCGCTGGGTATTATATACAACACCAGCTTACGTAATTTCGCTCGTCAGTAAGAAAGTAACTTCGTTTACTTTTAACCTTTTCAAAAACGCTAGCATGCTCGCTTCAGTGCTGCTGCGTTTCCACTTACGCTGCACCGCTTCTCGCGGACGGGCAACATTATCCACTAGACCACAGATAGCCTACAACATGTCATAAGGATCCTGTCTATATGCACGTTCAGGCAATATTATAGTTATAGGCAAGATTAGGGCCATCGGGCCTTCGGTTACACTTTTTTAGCAGCGGCTTGCGCGGCGCTTTCCGTGAATATGGGCGTGTTTTGGAAGCGAATCCTTTCACCCGTAGTGAGAACCGGTGTTTTCGGCGTGGCGTCATCGGCTCACAAGGCGGATGAGGGAGCTACTACGAGACGGTTCCCGTTTGGCGCCCGGTGCTCATTCGTACAATTTGGGTTTGGTGCGTGTTTACCCGTGTTCACCCGAGTCCGTATTCACTGGACGGTTCAAGTTGTCACGGGAACTTCTTATAACAGCTATTCTATTCAATACACTGGCATCTGTGTCGTTTGATTTGGGCGCTCGCGTCCGCTGTTTCCGTTGGCCTAGCTGTTCCTCACTCGTTTGTTTACGCCTAGAACGCCTTAAAGTGTGCACCGTAACCAAACTGGTTCAACCTGATTTGAGTCATTTACATATCAAACAAAACATATACAGAGATTAATCATTTTAAACACTACGACGGATATCTACGCTCTCCTAAATATAATGCATTGGTTGTTGTCCAATGTGAATACATGGAATGTCAGCGTTTTGATATATTCCTATTGAAAATGCTGGTATCTCTCTGCTTGTCATGCACTGTAAATTTTCTTCCAGAACGGGAGTCACGAAGACAAAAGTAATCTTTTCAAGTCTCTACTAGTTCCCTGCTTCAGGCTCATCGACGACGTTCAAGCAATCTTTTTGCTATAATATACAAACAGCTGGATTTCAATTCTTTTCTTGTGAACTTGTAGCAGAAATGTCAGCGGTAGTTACCTGTTGAGAAAGGAATGAAGTGCCGAGGTCTTTTGGGTGCCATAGTTTCATCGGTGTTGAAATATCGACTCGGGTCGAACCGATGCGGCTCTTTCCAGTGTGCTGGATTGTTGAGTACGGCCCACAGGTTGAAAAAAATGATTGTTCCTTTCGGAATAAAGAAGTTGTCTACAATGAGATCCTTGCTGGCTCTGCGGAAAATAAGAGCGAAAGGATAACGAATTTGAAGGTTTTATTTCCGAAACTAAAATTTAAAAAAATGTGACAAACTTCTCTTCAACCAAACAAGTGTGGTGGATCAAGAATAAGACGAGAGTTCTGAATGTGAACCTTTTTCTAATAGAATCTGACGTAGCCAACAAGAAGCCACAAAGCTACAGGATGATTTTGGTAAAAGCAAGAGACCACTGTACCAAGATCGACTTGTGGAGACTTTGCTTTCATTTGTGCATTGACAACAGTACTTCTTTTTCTAGATGTCTGGTACAGATGAAAATAAAAATTATAATCAACCATGAAGAGAGTCGTCAATGCGCCTCTTAAAAAAACAATTTCCTAAAATTCTTGCGAGTATAAAGAGGCAAATTTGTCACCGCGCATAAGCCCGAATCCTTGTACAGTCATTAATTACGAAATGTGCAAGTGACGAGAGGTAGCAATGCAGAAAATATTCAAAGCCTATAAAATCAACTTCGAAATTTATTTTCTCGCTTTAATCGCCCAGCACCTCGTTTGCTTTTGATTTTGACAATATAAGAAGGATTTGCGGCCAGCAGAAGCTCTGATCTGTTCTCTTCACAGTGACATATAGCGATACCAAATGGCGGTGCTCCGCCGTCGGAACGCTATGGACACCGCAACGCGCTGGGACCACCCGAAGCGTGATTCGCTCACAACATTCGACAGTCACGCTTTAAAAAAGTGTTTCACTTTCTCCTGTATAGTTCTTTGTAATATTTTGCTACGCGACCGATGAAAATATCACTATCATAAAAACACATCCATCATAAAAAATTGAAGATCATCACAAAATGTCTAAATTCATTTTGCCGCATCACGTCGAGAAAAATTTCTACATTAGCTATAAAGGGCACCGCTATTCTGAACTTATATGCAAAGAATGTTCGCTTCTAGTTATTCTGAGACTCTTGAAAAAGCGAAAGCCTGGCAGGTACTGGGCACCTGACGTCGTTTTCTTTGCAGTTTGATGCAGCCTTACTGTCTTGCGGCTCCAAGATTCCCTGAAGTCTTCCAGCGTTCCATTTCCCAGACGCACGCCAGAGTGAATGGCATTTTCTTTCGGTCCTCCCACGTCGGTGTTCTATGCTGACCGACTGCAGCATCGATTTCTCTCTGAACGCGAGTCTGTATGGTGTCCTGGTGAACAGCGAAGTTCAGGAAGTGCAGTTGTGCCCTGGTTGCTGTTGTGAACGTGCCACCCACAATGAAGTTTTTTGCTGTGCCGACGAGGAAACGGTCTGCAGAGATAAGGTAACCAAGAAGGTTGGTCAGTGCACCATCCAGAAAGTTGGATGCTCGTGCAGTCAACCACTTGTTCGGTTAGTTAATTAGGCAACTGAGATGCTGAACTGGATCATGAAGCAGTGCTAGAGCGAATAACCTCTTACACGCTGGCACATAATTAAAGTATTAGAGTAAGAATACTTCGCCACTCACGTTGGAACATTGGATGCTTCTCCTTATTTGCCTTCTCAGTCATCCTCATGTAGGAACGAATGAAGTTTTTGTCTGTTTCTTGCTTCTGTATCCGCGCAAAAACTTCCATCTGCCGTCTTGCGAGAGAAAGTTTGGTAAAAGTTTGGCTGCTGCACAAAGTGACAATCGGTATCACTGAACGGCAGCATGACTTTGTAATTCTCGCGTTGAAAAATATAATGTTCCTTGCAGACCAGGGAGACGGGGGCATGAACTCTGCTGAATGGAAATTGTGCTGAGTGCGGCATGAATAGGCGGTGCTAATATTCTGAAAGATTGCAATTTTTGTAAAAATCTTGCCCTCCGCGAAAGAACGGTAGCCTTATATTTTACAAAATTTTCTCATAACCAAAGTAATGCAAAAGTAGAGGTAAAAAGAACTTAACTTTCCCCTGCAATGAAAATTTTACTAAAGATTTCAGGGTGCCTGGGGTGGCGCCATATTCCGAAGAGAGTACCGATTTTTCTCGTCTAATGTAGTAAATGGAAAAAATAATGACAAATTAAGAAGGGCACTCTTCTTTCATTGAGCCTTGATTATATCATAAATGCATGAAAAATGATTTCATGAACTTCGACCTGAAGTCTGCCTGGAATGCTTCAATTATTCTTGAATTACTCTTGCTCTCCCCAAGGAACATTGATATGTGGAGATAATTTGCTCACACTTCTTGCGAAACATTTTATGAGCTTCCCTTGAAATGTTTTGTAGTGACAGGTACACTACGACAGCCACTTCGCGAGGCCAGCGTGGCCGGGCGCATAGCCGTCGCACCACCACTCTGCAGCTATGCGCATTTGCGGAGTGGCGTCAGGGCACGCGGCTGGTGTGCATTTGGGTTACTTTCTTCAGACTTGGAGTGTTGGAAGGGGTATTTTTATTCCCAAACCGAATAGGCCAGAACCTTCCCAATTCTTACCGGCCTATCTGCATTAATTCGTTTTTCGGAAAAGTGCTCGAACGTTTGTTGTATGGTAGGCTGTACTATTTCCTGTTCCAGAATAATCTACTGCACAAAAATCAGTATGGTTTCACGCATGGCCGTACTTCTGTTCAGGCTCTCTATCATTTGCGGGAGTTATTATTTGCATATCAGCAAAAAAAGCTTCCTGTGGTTCTGTTTTCTTGGGACTTCAGAGGTGCGTTTGATAGTGCTTGGCACCCTTCGGTTTTAAATTTTTTAAGACAACTTCGTTGTCCAGGAAATTTATATTCCCTCTTGGCTTCTTTCCTAGATAACAGATATTTGACCTATCAATCTCCTTCTTGCACTACTTCTGTGCCTTATTCTGTCGGTAGTCCGCAAGGTTCGCCTCTGTCACCTTTACTTTGGAACATTTTAATATATGACCTCTTAAATCTCCCTGTCCCTTCACCTATCCACATTCAGGCATATTCTGACTACACTATCATCCTTGTCCCTGGAAAGACTAGCCGCGAGTTGTCAACATTGGGTTCAAATGTTTTAACATTATTCCAAAACTGGTGTGGCAAGTATCGTGTTCACTTAAACCCTCAAAAGTGTTCTTATGTTTCATTTTTTAATGGAGTCCCGGCGTTGTGCAAACGTAAGCCAACTATACGCCTAGACAATTACAGTCTAAAGTTATTAGGAGTTGTTCTTGACTCCCAGCTATGCTTTGTTCCTTATGTTAATCATTTGCAAGAGAAAATTATTGCACCTGCGACCAAACTCCTTAATTGGTTCCGTTTCCATTTTCGTGTTTCTCCATCGCATTTGCGCCTAATGTATCATCAGGTTTTTTTTCCTACAATCACCTATGCCGCCCCAGCTTGGTGGTTCCATCGTCCGCTTTCCAGACTCAGAGATCGTGTCTTATCGTTGCCACGCATTCCACTTCTTGCTCTTACTGGTGCCTACAGTACTAAGAGAACTGTTGCTCTTCATGTCCTCGCCAATGTTCTTCTATTGCCTATTTATCTGGACCAATTATGTTCAGAGTTTATGCTTTTTACATTACGACAACTCGTTGTCTACGGCAAGACATTTTATAACCAGTCTGAAATTCAACCTGTACTTAATATCTGGTCTGATAATCCCTCATTGAAACTGAAATTTGCTTTTCCTCAACTTAGTTATCAGGAAGCCTTGGCCTTTTCGTGTCAACGCGCATTGCATATTTACGCTTACGGGTCATTCACTCATCACAGTGCTGGTGCTGCTTTTGTTGTTCTTAGCTCCACACAAAATATTTTATACGTTCATCGCATATCCTTAGAACCACCTTCAAGCGCCTATGCCGCTGAGATCGTAGCATTCCATTCTGCTGTTGTGTTTGCTATTAATAACCCTCCTTCTATGCCCGTTCATTTCTACACTTATTCTCTATCTCTGCTTTCTGCCCTGTCTTCAGTTACTTCTTATAACCAGACAATTATTTCCATTAATAAAGATCTCTATCGTTTGTCTTCTCTTGCCTCATTTATTTTATTTCTTATCCCGGGTCACTCCGGAATTTTTGGAAATGAGTTAGCCGACCAGGCTGCTGGTAGTGCTGGGCAGTATGGCCATTTACACACTTCTACCCTTTCACGCCGTTGCGTGCGTTCCCGTGTACACCACTGATCACTTCTTTTATGGGGAACTTATTGGCAAGAAAATAATGGCGGCACAAAATTATTTAACTGGATCCCTGATTCGCTCAATATTCCTTCCATTCATCTACCTAGGAATCCTCTTATTACTTTACTCACTGGGCATGGTCAATTCCCTTTCTACTTTAAAATGAATTGGCTTATCTCCTTCTTCAATCTGCTCATGCGGTGTTTTGTGCGAAGATGTCAGTCATTACTTCCGGAATCGCTCCCTTACTGCTCCTTTAGTTTCCCGTTTAAAGTCTCTCTGCTCATCTGACATTGCACTGTCTACTTACCCCTCTCTCTTGAAAAACCCTGCTGCTTGTTCTGTTCTGATTCAAATGGTTCATCTCATCAGCAGCACAATTCCTACACATTCCTGATGAGTTCATTCATCACTATCATTTTTCCTGCATAAGTTCTGTACAGAGAAGTACTGTGTTCCTTTGCTGGAGAAGGATGCATCTCTCTGTGGCCTGACACTGTGTTTCGACCAAATGTGCTGTGACTAAATCTGTGCTTCTGACTGTCTGTGGTGTCTGGACCAACTGAGCCTGTGACTTTATCTGTGCTGACATTCTCTGTGACATTATTTGTGCTTCTGTCTGTTCTGTGCCTTTGGAGTTTCATTTTTTCTTTATTGTTTCATTTTCCTGCTTTTCTCTTTAACTTAAGGTTTTTTTCAGCGTTTAGCTCCTTTTCTTTTCTTTTTTTATTGGCTTTAAGCCCGGTAAAGCGTTGCTGGTCCTGGCTCCCTCTCTCGTTCATTTATGTTTTTTTTTGTATTTTTTTCCTGAGAGGACCAGTAAAAATATGTGCGCTCCGCTCACCTACATTACGCCAGCATTTCACGGCTTCATCGTGGCGGCGCCGTCGCCACCATGGCAGCTGCCGGTGGCGCGGCGCGCCGGCGAAACCAACTGGGGGAGGAGTGGAAGGGTGTGAGAGGGGAGAGAATGAATCCACGTCCAGGAATGAAGAATGAACGCCCAACGAAATGCAGCGGCGAAATACAGACTTTGCAATTCGACTGAGCGACTTCCAGTCGGCCAGCTGTAGCTATCGCGTCAATCCAGGTTTAACCAGAGCTAAACCACAGGCCGTAGTTATCGTGTCAATCCAGGTTTAACCAGAACTAAATTACAGCGATTTTTTTCTTCCGATATCATTTGAATTACTTAAGCAATATTTGCAAGTTAATTTATATTGCCGTGAATTTGTGTACTGTTTGTTCATTCTTCAAAGCTACCGGTGTGCGCGCGGCTTTATCGCTTTGTTTCATACACGCATCCAGGCCAAGCTTATTCTACGTTGTTCCAGAATGTTGCGGTAAGTTTGGACACCGTATTCTGAAGTTTTCAATCAGCTTTAAATTGAGCACGGCCGACAGCGGCCGGCATTCTGTTCGATGACCACCGAGCTCGCTTGTTGATACGCCGCCACCACGTGATTCAGTCCATTGTGGCCGCAAGTCAGCCAAAATAAAAAGTTTTTTAGACGGCATTTTCGCTGTCTTTGTGCTCTTCGGATTTCAGTCACTACTACGTGACAATATTGCCTTTTCCTAGCGCATCTTTTCTGGAAAGTGGCCTAATCAGTTGAGGAGGCCATTTCATTCAAATTATTTGTGAAACCACAATAATACTACTGATACCTCTATGCAATCATTTGCAGGGTAAGAGAAACTGGTTACGGCCGGAAGATGTGATTGAGGAATAATGTAGAGTCAAGGCAGCTAAATTCCACCGAAATATAACGCGATGCTTATGACCTATGTGAAAAAATCGCTGTGATTTAGCTCTAGTTAAACCTGGAGTGGCACGATAGCTACAGCTGGCCGAGTGCAACGCGCTCAGTCGAATAGCAGTCAGTCTTTCGCCGCTGCATTTCTCTGGGCGTTCATTCTTCATCTTCATCCCTGGACGTGGATTCGCTCTCTTCTCCTCTGTCCCTCTTTCCACTCCTCCCCCACTCGGTTTCGCAGGTGCGCCGCGCCTCCAATAGCTACCACGGTGGCCACGGCGTCGCCACGATGAAGGCTCGAAATGCCAGCGTAATGCAGGCGCTCGGCGCGCACACCAGCAGCGTGCTCTGACGTCAATGCGCGCATGCGCACAACTGACGAAGCTGACAATTCAAAATAAAAGCCAAGTAATTTCTGTTGTATACCGCCCACCAAACGGTAACATTATGCGCTTTCTAGATTTATAAGAATCTTTTTTAAACTTCGTCTCAAAAAATAACCTGATATTGGTTGGTGGGGGTGATTTCAACATCAATATCTTAGAAGATAGCCATCCTGCACGTGAATTTACTATGCTACTGCTTTCGTCTGGTTTCGAAAATGTAATTGAAACACCAACACGCATTACATGCTTCACATGTTCAGTACTTGATCTTTTAATACCAAACATTGATACTACCATAAACAGTGCAGTCACAATTTCATCCGATATCAGTTACCATTGCCCGGTTTTCCTTGCACAATACGTAAATTCAATACCAAAAGAAAGGCGAAAGAAATGTTTCACTACTCAGTGCATCACAGAAAACAGTTTAGAGCTGTTCAAACAAGAAATATTATGCCAAGATCGGTCAATAGTAAAAACAAAGGGTAACGCGGATGAAGCTTACAATGAATTTATCAAGCTTTTCATGCTTGTCTATGAAAATTATTTCCCATTAAAAGCTCTTAAACGCACTAAAAGAGCGAGGAAGCCCTGGGTGACAAAAGAGCATCTAAAAAAGATAAAAAGCAAAAATCGTCTTTATCAATCCTTTTTACGTACACGATTGGATACAACTTTGAAAGACTTTAAAACCCTTCGGAATAAGCTGAATGCGGAGCTGCGGCGCGCGAAGTTTTCATATTATGAACAAATCTTTGCTAATATCGCTGAACAGCGCACCAACGCTGCCTGGAAAATAATGAAGTGTTCTAGGCCGTGGAAGCAAAAATTCCCCGCCAGATACTTTAATGATAAATCGCCGTGAAATTTGCGGCAAGGAAGTCGCTGACTACTTAAATCATTTTTTAATTATGTCGCTGACCCAATTCAAACGGAAATCGACCTCACCGAAAACAGAAATCACCGAGACACCATCATTGACAGCATATTCTTACAGCCAACCGATGGGTCTGCAATCCACAGCATAGTTATGGCTTTACCAAGCAGCAAGGCGTTAGACACCGATAATATTCAGATAAGACCCGTTAAATACGTCTTGAGCATAATAACGCCTGTACTTGTACATATATTTCACTTAGTAATAGAGTCCGGAAAATTTCCAGATGCAATGAAGATAGCTAGAACGTTAGTTGTCTTTAAAGGAGGAGATCGCAACTTGCCAACAAATTATCGACCTATATCCATTCTCCCAGTCTTCTCGAAAGCGCCGGAAAAATAATCTCTGTTAGAATAACTGGGTTCATTGATAGACATAACGTTCTGATTGACGCGCAATACGGCTTTAGGAAAGACAGATCGACGGAAATGGCTCTATTAGCAATAAAAGAAAGTATTTTGCAAAACATAGAAAACAATATGTTCACACTTGCAGTTTTTGTAGATTTTAGCAAAGCATTTGACTGCCTGAACCACCAAATTTTTATCAGTAAACTGCAATCTTATGGAATCCGCGGAAAGTGCATAGATTTACTCAAAACATACCTTGAAAACAGAGCTCAGTTTGTGGAACTTCAACAACCATAATTCAGTGATTTTACCTATTAGATATGGAGTCCCGCAAGGCAGCGTTCTTGGTCCGCTATTGTTCAACGCCTATTTAAATGACATTGTAGACATAGATCATTCAACAGATTTTATCATCTATGCTGACGACAGCACTCTACTTATTTCTGGAACAAACATAGATAATTTAATACTGAAATGTAACGAAGTACTTGAAAAACTGTCTGTTTGGTCCAAAGCAAGCCTACTCAAGATAAATGCTGTCAAAACAAAAGCAATGATTTTTCGCGCCAGGAATAAAGAAGTTAAAACGAACCTTACAATTTTGTTCGAAACTCTAGAAATAGAAGTTGTTGACCACCACAAGATTCTTGGAGTATACTTCTCTTCTAGCTTAGGCTGGGATAGTCATATCGATTATCTATGTAAAAAACTGTCTTCAGTTACAGGAGCTCTAGCACACTGCCGCAGTATACTTCCTTTGAAAGCTAAACTTCAGATATATCAAGCATTATTTAACTCTCATCTAAATTATTGTACTTTAGTATGGGGCACAACAACTAAAAAAAATTTAAACAGGCTTCTAGTAATACAAAAGCGGATAATTCGTCATATTGCCAATATGGAACCAATGGCCACTACAACAAGTACCTTCATGTCATTTGAAATACTTCGTATTGAGGATATTTATGAATTCCGACTATTGAAAACATTTTACTTTTCCTCCCTTACTACAATAAACCAACTAATGTCATTAGCATCACTGCAGCGCCGCGGCGCTAACGTACCCACAAGAAATAAAGATTTGTGGGAAATCCCACGGTTCCGAACTTTTTATAAGTATCAAGCGTTATCACATAACCTCCAACTTATACTAAACAAAAATACTCACACTTTAGGTTTGAACAGAAGAGGTTTGAGGTCTTGTTTTTTTGTAATTGCTCTCCCCTGGTAATACTTTGTTTTGGTATACTGTGTTTTGTTACACCTTATGTTTTTTTTTTCTGTTCTGTTCTTGAGCTTTTTTTTTCATGCAAATCAATTGTACAATGTTTTTTTTCCACGTTTCTTGAAATGTTTTTTTGTGTACTTTGTTTGATGTCTGACTTGTGTTATTTACCTAGTATAATTTCAGTGCTCCGAATTTTGTACAAAACTTGTAATTGCTGTTGCAAATTAGAGGTAAATGTCTGTTTTAATTATAATGTGTTTTTACTGATACTGCTATGTAACGGTATTCTTGGCCTTAGTCAAGCTGCATGAGCAGCTTTTAGCCAAGGAGACCCTCCAGGCACTTTCTGGAAAAATAAACATTGAATTGAAATTGAACTGAACCGCCGTCGGCGCAGCGGCGATGCGCGCGGCGCGCTGACCAGTTGCGGGCTATGACGTCACTCCACACACGGGCACTGCTGGCGGAGCGGTGGTGCCACGGCTCAGCGCGCAGACACGCTGACCTGGCGAAGTGGCTGGCGTAGTGGAAGTATCGCTAAAAAAATAGCACAACGTACGAGGGCCTCTCTAATTCACCACTGAAATGCAGAGAGGGGGGGGGGGCGGGGGGGGGGGAGTCGTAAGGGTTGTCTAGCCATAAGTGTAGGACTATTTTTTGTATTGCGCAAAACAGCCAAATCATGAGCTTTCCACATGTCGGTTTTCATCAGGCGTTAGAACTTGACTCCTGATTTTTTATGCAGATGGCAGTGAGCTGAACTTGCTTTCGGGACGCGATATAAATATTTTCAAGCGCCAAAGAAAATTGCATGATTTGAGCGGCGTGCGCATTCTGCCGTGATATGAGAACGAAATTCACCTACAAATAGTCCTCAAAGGAAATTCGTTTGATGCTAGCCATACCGTTTGCAATAGCGGCTTCAGTATTCCATCAAAAGTACTTTTTTACGTTTTGTTGTGATCTAGAAGAAAAATTTTCGTTTCAATGTCTTTATTGTTCAGTGCGCTTGAACCAAATAAACAATTTCCCTATCTCGAGGTTTGCAGCATTGCGACATACTGCAAAAAGGAATGCTTTTAAACTAAAACGTTTGATTTCGTTCTCAGGGTTCGGCAGAATCTGATTGGAAGAGGCAAAAAGCATGCTGGCTAAAAGCAAGCCATTCATATCTGCTAGTCTCAACACCTTTTTGGTGAATCCTCGCATTTCTCAGTTATTACGTGGACGCTTTCTCCGATTTCATGCTCGGAGCAGGAGAACAGGCATTCCGCTGCCATACGGCTGCACTTTAAGAAACAACCTGGTAACTCTGGCGGCGTTTATCCGGTGTGATCATTCGCTGCAAGAGATAGGTCTCGCCCATGTTGGCAAAAGCAGGTGAAAACGCCTTTCCTAGAGCTTCAGCTAATAAGCAGCGTACTTCGCATATGCAGACGAAAGATGAATACTCACATAATAAACATATTGAAGTCTTGTGTAGCTTTGCGCAACCTCCAGTATCTAGTGAATGGGAAGCGCTCAGAAATACTGCGCAGAAATTTCGGGACAAAACTGAAGGGTGGTCCTTCGAAGAGCGCAATGCGCAGCTTCTCGAGTAGGTCGGTCATTTGGCGCAGAGCTAAAGTGTCGTCGGTGAGCTCAGAGCCGTAAAAAAGAGACGCTGCGTTCTGGGCAGCGCAGTCTTGAAGTGGCCGTTGCAGTGACATCGGCTGGCCCTCAGCCTCCATAATCAGGTTTTCCAGCTGGTGGAACTGCTTCTGGAGAAGACATGAATGAAAAATTCAGTGGGCATAAATGCAATCACATACGCATCTTTTCCAGATGCATTGCGATATAGGGCCTCGTACTGCTATTGACTGTTAAGCAGCATGATAAAATTTCGACTTCTCGCCGTGAGCGTGAGCGGCAGGTGGACGTTCTTCTCGCCTCTTATCAGGGAAACTCGATGTGGCGACGTTATTAATTGGTGTCTGAACAACGCACACGAGAATGGCAGGCGTTAGCAGTCAAAGAACTCGACGACTCAAGTCGTAGCCCTAGTTTAGTTATCGGCTTCCATATACTGTGATAATCAACTGCGATTTCTATAAATATTTCCAACTTACTTATTATAAAATTTATGTTTCATGCTAGTGCCCTAATAATTAACAATGTCACTAGTGCTGTCGCCATAATGCTCCTGAAATTCTGTGCTGCACGAGGAAATGCGGTATAGGGAAGATGCAAGCAAACTGAGTTCGGTGACGCTGTTTCGTGGGAGCATTGTTCTTTTTAAAGTTGCCGACTGTTTTACGACCGCAACAGTACCAGTCTCCGGGAGGAATTATTACTCGAGCAAATTTTAGCATTGAGACCTTTAGTTTTGACATTAAGCCTCTGGCAATACGCCATTACCATTGAGCCTTTAGATTATACAAGCCTGAGATGACATTTTGTTGTCAGGGATGAGCCTGTTAGAATGCATGCTTCTATAGATAACTTTTTTCGCGTTCCTTTACGCTACCGATTCCGGCTGTGGAGGATAACGGACTGTATACACAATGACAGATAAACGTTGGTTTATTTTGGTTGGTTCAACCTATTCACAGGTGTCCGCCACGACGTTTGTCGTTGCCCTCAGCGTTACACAACTCCGACTAAATATCCCTAAGATTACCAACAACCAGCCTTCTTTGTGCGGGAGAGCACCAGAGGTCATTTTGCTCAAAGTGCTAATAAAAGCATTCGCACATTTTTTTTCATACCTTTTGTACACATTACGCGTTCTGGCTAAAGCTCACAGCAAGCTCTTTGCAAGCTTTGTCGTCCACAGTGTGGCACCGAAATGTTTGCTGGAGATGTCAGATGGCTGTCTTGTCGTCGAAGGCGTCGAAACAAACATCATTTTGAGCGCGAAAGGAGGCCCGTGCGCACATGACAGTCCTTGGAAAAGGAGCGTTTCGCGAGAAGCGGCGGCGACTGGACCTCGGTCGGCGCTCGCATGGGAGCCTTTTGTAGCGACAGCTACATTACGCTAGCATTTCGAGCCTTCAGCATGGCGGCGCCGTGGCCACCGTGGCGGCGCAGTGGCTGGTCACGAGGTTGGTCACGTGGTTGGTCACATGTTCCGGAGAAGCTGCCGGCGGCGCGGCGTACGGCGAAACCGAGTGAGGGGGGGGGGGGTGGAAAGTGAGAGAGGAAGTGGGAGAGAGTGAATCCACGTACAGGGACGAAGATGAAGAAGGAACTCCGAGCGAAATTCACGCTTGGCGCATAAATTTTGTCGTAATCTGCAGTGGAAAGTTTCTTATTTATGTCGGTACACGTTGGCCAGTCCCCCAAAGTGGGTATGTGCCATAATTTAAGAGGAAGAAGAATAAGAACGAACGGAGCAGCGAAAGACACTTTCCAATTCGACTGAACGAGTTCCACTTGGCAAGCTGTAGCTGTCCCGCCACTCCAGGTTTAACCAGAGCTAAACCAAAGCCATATTTTTATCGACCAGTATCCACTTGTACACTTCGTGAATATACATGGCACGTTTTGTTAAACGCTAGGACCTCGCAAGTTTCACCTTCACGCCATATTATCATATAAATCTTTGCTATTCTCCTCTGCCCTTATTTCCAGACTTCAGTTGTAACGATTCCGGGACAACAATAATAAAATGCACAGCTCCAAATTAAAAAGATGAGAACAACTCCAGTGCGCGCTCTGTCAACTGCAAAAAAGCTACTCAAGAATGAAAATAAACAAGTACAAATGCACGAAAACGCTTACGAAGGTGTCCTGCGGTAATCAGAATTGCCTAGATGCCAAGAACACAGTGCACATATTACGATGGGGACATCCAAGTTCCTTTCTTGCAATTTCAGCAGCCTTCAGAAAGGCGTCGATCCTGTTGTCCGATCAGGCAGAGCACTGGCCGCCAACATGCCGTAAGCAAATTTATATTTTAAGTACACAGTTTCTTCAGGCGAAGGGCTCATTGTGCGGAAGGCCGACCACGGCAGATTGGTTCCTCCCGCAACGGCATACACAATTGACTTTTCTATGCATCTACATTTTAGTGGTACAATTATAATGCTAGCAGTGGGAAGATGGAGAGCCCTTCACGTTTTCTAAAGACTAGGTATATTATGGAAGTGGTTCTTTAGTAATTTTGTATTCATCGTTTAGTTCTAAGTATAAAAATGTCATGGAAACCAAACGAGGGTCATTGAATGAAGGCAGCAGTCAAACCACGGTCACACAGATAGTTTACGGATTTCAGAACAAGGAATAAAATGTTGGAGGAAAAGAGGTAACAGAACTCTAATGCCAAAAAATAAAGCGAAAGTTCTTTTTTGTTGCATAACATGTGTTTTGAAGCTTACATTTGGCAAGTTGGGATAGCGCTCGTTTCATTTTTTACACTGCGCAATATGAACTAGAGGGGCCAAAATCAGAATGATAGTCTTCGAGTTCTCGTAGCACTAAGTTAGGAAGTGCATTGGTTTCTTACCACCATGAGGTCCTCTGCTGAGGTGTCCATAACTGTGAGGCCATGCAGCTCCCGCAAGCAGAATTTTCTGTTTGCGTCCCAGATCTCGCCGTTTAGCGTAGCTATTCCTGCGCACAGCCAAAAGGTACTTCATTCACTATAGCATAGGAACTTCCAAAATTAAAACTGAAAATTCAGCTCAAGATAAGAAGTTCAATAAGGGCTACTATCCGGGGCAGCCGACAGGTGTGCCGTCTTAATGGCCTGCTGCCATTATTATTCGAAAATGGCTTCAGAACTGCTTACGGCAATTTTTTGAAAACCTTTTTATAAGGGCTTCTAAGCTATCTATATGTCCTTGAAAATATAGGATTCTTTGAAGGTAGCGTGAATGGTGATTTTATTTATAGATTAGGAAGAGCAATTACCCGGCACTGATTACTGAAAATCACCCTAAAGCACGTCCCTCTCCCTCTTTCCAAAACATACCCACTCTTATTATACAGACAAATAATACAGTCCTAGCTTGCTGTTCCTAGCTTTCTACTTAACATTCACATATTGTCTATAGTGTTCTTTTAAGTCATAGTTGTACTGAAATTTAAAACTTTTCGAAAGTCACAGAAATAGTTTAATTATTAAAAAGAATTCGCTAGGCGTGTCTTGTTGCAGAGAGCCTCCGTAGATGGAGGAAGCTACACCAGCGACACCAGCAATATGCGCTCTGGCGCCCTTTCGTGCAGAGGAGATACTTGGCAGAGAGACGCAGTTCCGACCACTCCACCTTTGCAGGCGTCCTTTCATTGCCAACAAATGTTGTCGCGTACTGTAGTTCGCGCTGTTGCGCAGAGAAGATGCATTGAGCGCCACTCAGAGCTGCTCATCTTTTCACTTCTCCTTGATATTGGTCACCATCCTTCGTGTTACGACACCAGCGCAAACGGCAGCACTGACCCCTCGAAACCAGGAAACGTGTTCTCAACTGCCGTTGCAGTAGAATAAAACACTTGTACAGTACCGGCCCTTGCCTCAGTGAATTTTGCAATTTTTCTCCCGTTCCGAATGTCGCCGGCTTGAAACCGTCTGGGGCAACCCTATTTCCCTGGAGGCTGAATGCAAAAACGCCGATTTGCTATCCGCGCCGCTTAGTCTCCCTCAGGTGGGTTTAATTAATCCCGATTTCACCACAACGGCGCTCCTGACAGGTCGTTTTTAGCAACGGGATGTTTAACACCAGAGTTCGCACATCACAAACACTATACTGTACATGTAAACGCAAGACCTCTACAAGAACTCATAAGAGAATTCTGAATCCGTAGCCCCTTTATCAAAGATTACGCCCATAATCTAGTCAAGTGAAAAAGTGTGCCATCATATACTTTACCGCTGTGGTTCAAATAGCTTTCTATTCCCGTGCGTTATCGCAAGTTAGCGTCGGACAACTTGTTTAGGGGCCATTTAACAGCAAGACAGAAACCGTTTTTTCTAGGACAATGAGAATCACAGCCCTCAGGTTGGACTCCACTGTAGATTGTGCATGTGCATCGCTACTGTACTCACCTTCGTAATAGCCGCTGCTGGTGATTGTAGCGTCTCCGCGGTCCAGTACTTCAGATCTGCTCGCAAACTTTCTGACGCTGTATATATCGTTAAGCACAACGACGTCCATGAAATAGAGCTTCAGTCTGCAAGTAAATGCATTAGCTTGTTCGAATAAAACAGTGGTGCGTCTAAAAGTGAGCCCGTTGCTAAAGCATTCGTTGTTTCAGCTTCACAGCGACAATCGCCGCGCCTCTTGGACGATACTGAGCAACTCCACCGTATCATACGCGGCACCTCCAACGTCGTCCGAACAAGGCTCCATCCATAGCGAAGCTTTAAGTTTCTAACTTATACAAGCGTTGGAAAATTTTCATACTATTACCATGCGCAGGAAAACGAGTTAGGAGCCCCCATTTATGCCTAATAACATAGTGCACTAAACACTTTTATTGCACCAAATACGTTTCCGTAGGTCTCCTGACCTCTGATATGCACCAACGGTGCGCAAAAGTAGCGAATACAGCAGGAAACCAGAAGAGAGATCAGGACATGTTTCTGCACTCCTTGCCGTTTCATAGACTGACTTCTCCTTCTTGTGAGTATACCGCTTGAGTAAAATGATTGCATATGCCAATTAGGTCTATAGCCTTTGCAAGGCATCTATATCAGAGGTGGACAATATGACGCTGCTCAAAATACCATGTCAATGCTTCTCAACAAATTAACCCTCGTCTTCTGGTTCCGCGTAGTTCTCACGAAATTAGTTGCATGTCAAATTTGTGATTTGCCGTTGCTGTTTTGCGCAGGGAAACTTTTGCACACATACAGCGCTGTTTTTAATATTTCATCCTAATTTTCTGAAATACGTATATTAATGCGGCGACACATAAGTAACGTACAACCCGGAATCGAAGTATTTGACATTGTCTAGCAAGTAGGCCCATTGAGTTGTTCTCCTCTGGCTGTCCGGGGGCAGCCGCGCTTGTTTTTTACGGGTTGACCGGCCCACTAACCTACAATGTGAGTAGCTGCTGGGACTATGAGGCAACAAAAATTTCTATCCAAGAAAAAGACTTTTCAAGCATCGATTTTGATGACGCCAACAAAGCATATAATGCATTCAGCACGCTGCTTTCATCATGTTGCGTCCAAAAGCAATACAACTCTCGCAGAGCATGGCGCCTTCATTCACCTATTTGTCCTTGGATGAATGAAGAAATACTCTCCATAATCAGACTAAAAGAGCATTGGCATACTAAGTTGATGAAAAATCCAAACCATTATTACAAGGAAAAGTACAGAAGCATACGGAATATGTCACTTTCTATGATGCGGAGGCGAAAAAAACAGTATTATAGCAACCTGGTTAAGAAAGCCCAAGGTAACTCAAAAGAAATATGGCGGATAATCGCTTCCATTACTAGATCCCTCGAGAAATGTAGTATTTTGCCAGAGCTCAGTGCCTTCAACTCTGACCTAGCATGTCTTGCTTCAACGTTCAACCATTTTTTTCTTAACATAGGTAATAGTATAGCTGCCACCTTGCAAATCAACTCTTGTACGTTTTTGCCAACTCCGTGCTCTAATACTTTTGCTTACACAGAGATAACAGCTGCCGAAATTGTTGCTGTCGTCCGCCAGATGTCGCTTAATAAAGCTATGGGTCATGACGAAATATCAGTGAACATCATTAAGGACAACATTCATATTTTGTGCCTTCCACAGGAAAAAATATTTAATCAGGCTTTTTTATCGGGTATCTATCCTGAAACGCTCAAGATTGGGAGAGTTGTACCGATCTACAAAAACGACAATCCCAATGATGTAGAAAATTACCGCCCAATCACCATACTGAGTTGCATTAATACGCTCTTCGAAAAACTAATAGCTAAGAGAATACAGGATTTTGTTGAAAAATATGGCATCTTAGCCAGAGAACAGCATGGTTTCCGCAGAGGTCATTCTACAGGCACAGCAGTACACTCAGCAACAGAAATAATTAACCGGGCTTTAAATTCAAACAAGATTATTATAGGCATATTCCTTGACATTAGAAAAGCATTCGACACTGTTAAACATGACATTTTGTTACAGAAACTTGAAAGTTATGGATATCGAGGACCAGCCAGCAATTTTTTCCGTAGCTACCTAACTAACCGCATGCAATTCGTGCAAATCTCAGATCAAAGATCTTCAATGGGGGAAGTTAGGACAGGAGTTCCGCAAGGGTCAGTACTTGGCCCCCTGCTTTTTCCCTCTTTATAAATGATTTTCCTCGTTTCATTGAGCATGGACAAGCAGTCATGTACGCAGATGACACAGCTCTACTAATACCTCATCAGTCGGCAGAAAAGGCTGAATCACTTGCAAATGATAGCCTCCAAAAAGCAGCAAATTTGTTTAGCACTAACAAACTAGCGCTAAATGTTAAAAAAACAAAGTTCATTGCTTTCACCTCCCGTCGTAAATCTACCCCCGTAGAATGTAGTCTGCATCTCGATGGATTACCAATTGAACGGGTTCAAAGCTACAAATATTTAGGAGTAACTCTTGATGAGAATCTACACTGGGCACCTCATATAGAAAACTTATGCAAAAAGTTAACCTCTGGGTGCTATGCACTAATTAAAGCACAAAAACATTTTGACAAGAACACACTACGAATGATATATTTCAGCGTTTTCCATAACCATTTAATATACTGCATTGAATCCTGGGGTTTCACCTTCGCATCTTACTTAGCAAAAGTTAGCTCTCTCCAGAAAAGGGCTGTCAGAATAATATCATATGCACAAAGAGCAATACCATCCAAACCTCTTTTTGATGAATTAAACATAATGCCCTTCACCAATGTACGTGAGTACAAAACGGCCATTTTAGTCCGCCAGATAATTAGCACGAACTCTCCACATCCTTCTTCCATATTCATCTCTCCCAAACGTGACACTAGGCAGGCACAGCACAATAATTTTAATTTACCCATAGCTCACGACATATACGGGTGGCGCTCAATTTCTTTTATCGGGGCTAAAATATGGAATACAGTGCCGTGTTACATCAAATACACGTCCAACTTTGTTTCTAAACTAAAACGCCACTACCTTAACAAGCAATCTGATGCACCAAGCTAAACACGTGTTGTTGCTCATAGCAATGCTCCATATAGTGATTGTTTAACTCTGACAATGTTTGTAATGGATCCATCACTAGCCATAGCGGCTAAGGATCCAGATGACTACACAGCATTTTGTGTATCAATTTCTGCGTGAATAAACGTTCTGATTCTGATTCTGATTCTGATTTTTCCCGGGTTTCCTTGATTTGTGCTGTAACTTGCAGCTAGACTCGGTGGAATCATTTTTAACTGTAAGGGATCCAACAGTGAGGACACGATATAAAAGTGCGGAATGTGTGCCGTAATTTTAGGTGGTCTGTAAAGCATTGCAGCTGTGAAGCACGTACGCCGTTAGGTTGTCAAATGCGGATATTACAGCGCCGCACATACTACCACAGAATACGTTGTGATGAAGACATGTGTTCACCTCTTGCAGTGAAATACAATGCATGCCTGTGGAGTAATTATGTAATGTAAAGAAACTGAGACAACGGGAGCAGCGGCGGAAACAGTCCGCGGTTGGCCTGGTCGAGCATAGACTCACGCGGCGTTGGCAATGCCGCTGAAGCGCAGGTTAGTCTTCATCTTTCGCACAACTGTGCGTCTTTTACTTTGCAATCACCGCCTGCTAGAGCAGGAGCCATAATGGAGACTTACGGTGAGGGTAATGTTGCGGGGTTATAGTAGGGCTTCAGGCACTCGTCAGAAATCGTCTCGCATCCACCCCGGCGGAGATCGGAAGACGGTGTGAGGGGTTCTGTGCACGACGCAGTTAGCAGATGCCTGCTTCAAGACGCAGTAAAAGCTGTGGTATCTGGCAATAAATTTTGAGGTTAGTCCACGGGTATTCGGAGGCATCCAGAGCCACAGTAGGGTGCCAGTTGAGAAGTGTGGGGTGTTCTGAAAGTTGTCATGGCGGGATTTCTGCCGACAGTAGGTGTCAGTCGTGAGCGATCGGGTGGGTTGGGGCTCTGTTCGGCGTGTTGCGCGGCATCAGAACAGGAGTGTATTCGAAGACGTCTGGTTGGTAAGAGAGAATGGTATCTCTTGTACCAGACATACGACGGCCGTAAAAGAAGACAGAAAGGAGAGAAGCCGGTAGTGGACTGCGTAGTGGTTTTGTATGCGTCAGTTGCGTAAGGAAAAACGAGATCGGAATTGGAGTGGTTATAAGCGACATACAAAGAGAGCATTTCTCCGAGGGTGCGGCTAAATTGCTCGGTGATGCCGTTGGTCCACGGGCGAAAGCGGACATGGTTCGATGAATTATATTGCAGAGAATGAGCAGGGCTTTGACAACATAGGACTAGAATACACGCCCGCGGTCACTAAGTAGTTTGCGAGGGGTACCATGACGAAGGACGACGCGCTGCAAAACGAACCAGGCGACCTCTGCCGCTGTGGCGGCCTGAGGCGCTGCGGTTTCGGCAAGCCGCGTCACATGGTGAACCGCCACTGTAGTCCAATTGTTTATCGTCGTAGTGTACGGAAGTGGATCGTAAAATGAACGTCGATGCGGTTGAAAGGACGTGGTGGGTAAGGAGCGGCAAAGACTCTCAAGCAGAACGACGAGATGTGTTCTGACTCTGAGAGGCGAGGCATGAGCGGACGTGTTTGAAAACGAAGCTGTACATGCCGCGCCAGCAGTAGCGCAGCCGGATTAGGGTGCAAGTCGCGTGAGTGGATTCTGGGTCGGCGTGGAACTAGGCGCACATTTGCGTGGGAAAATGCCGAGGGTTAACGAGCAATCACTTGCTGCCATCTAAACTGTAGTTGCGGCGATAGAGGAGATTGTCACGTATCACGAAGTGGGAAGCATGGCGGCGGAGCGTGCGTGACAGAGAAGCAGCCGTGAGGTTGCAGAGAAAGGTGAGAAGAGAAGCGATCCAGGGATCAGTACATTACTCGGAGGGCATGTCAGTGAATGGAAGTGACGCCGTTTAGGGTTCAGAGTTCGAAAGGCTGGCAATGTAGGCGGGAAGTAGGCACCGGGACAGAGCATGAGCGTCTTGATGCTTGCGGTCGAACCGATAGAGGACATGGATATCATATTCCTGCAGAGGAAGAGCCCCCCTGGCGACAGGGCCGAATGACTCTTTACAGGAGGACAGACAGCAATGCTAATGGTAGTCCGTCACAGGGGCAAATGGGCGGCCGTAGAGGTAAAAGCGGAATTTGGCAAGGGCTGAGAAAATAGCCAAACACCCTTTTCAATTACAGTTACTCAGTCTGGATGAGTCTCTGGCTGGCATAGACAACGACGTAGTCATCGAAGCCAGATAGGCGCTCGGCGAGCGCAGCGACGAGGCCAACACCACTGGCGTCCGTGTAGACCTCGGTAGGACCGGTCGAGTCGAAATAGCAGAGTATGGACGGTGCGGTGAGGAGGCGGCGCAAGGTGTTGTAGGCGTCCTCACACGCTTGAGACCATTTCATACCGACATAATGGTACTTCCGGGCAGCAGTTGTGTTATCGGCGCACCCTTGAAAGCAAAGTTACGAAGAAATCGCGAAATCCCTGAGCACAGACCTAGGATGGTCCGTATATCTGTGATCTAATTAGGTTTGGAAAAGTAAGCTACAGCACGAAGATTGGCTGGGTCGGGACGGACGCCTTTCTTGAAGACAACGGGGCCTGAAATGCTTAGTTGACGTGCAGCACACCGGCATTTTCTTATAAGTTGAGCTGCAGGAACGAACTGATTCGGAATGGTAAGATGGGTATCAAAGAAAGGTGAAAAGATAACGGGCGATGTCGTCGATGTTGCAGAGGCACATCAAACACTTCAGTCCAGGCAGAATGGTATCCATCACCCTTTGGAAAGTCGGAGGAGCATTATAAAGGCTTTAAGGCAGCACGTTAAAATCATACGAGCCGTTGGAGGTCGCAAACGCTGTTTTGTGGTGATCGGCTTCGAGCAATTCGCAAATCGAGGAATGAAAACAAGTCAGCCCCTGCAAAAAGTCCAGAGCATTGTCTAAGAGCAGACGAGGATAGATATCCTTGCGCGTAATCTTGTTAAGGCGGTGGCACTCTACACAGAAGCTATGTAGCCACCTTTCTTTTTCACAAGCGCCACAGGCGACGGCCAAGGGATGCTTGAGGGCTGAATGACGCCATTCTGAAGCATCTGGTTAACCTGCTCTGGCGCTCGTTTGCAGACACGCGATAGAGGCGCTGGTGGAGTGGCGCGTGAGCCAAAGTGTCGATGCGACAGGTTACATTTCAAGATCGGCCCAAGGAACTGTGGGGAGAGTCGAAGGCACAACGAAACTAATGAAGGAGAATGAGGATTTGCGTCATTTGCGGCTGAAGAAGTTCGGCGTCGACGGAGCGAAAAAAAAAAGACCGCCATCGTCTGGAAGACGTTGAAGTAACGAGCGTTAGCTGCTTGGTTTACAAGAATTGTTATGAATGAGATAAAGCAGGTTTCGGCCGCCCGACCCTCTTAGAAGTATCCGAGTATGTCTGATCTCTTGGACTTTTTCCCAGATCTTCTTCGGCCACAAAGTAAGATGTGAATGGTTTGGGATCATCAATGTCCTTCATCAAACACACTGTGATAGTGAACGCACCGGCAAAACGAGCGCATTTGAGCGGAGCTCCCGAAGGAGACCGCTCATTACGGATGGATGCATAAGAGCATCCTCTTTGAAACGGGATGGATTGCCACCATGCTCGGCTACGCGTGCACGCACACCGCCTTGCGGAGCAATCGACGCCTAGCGCCATCTGTCGGAGAAAATAAGAAATTATACCCTATTTGCTTCCATTTAGCCACCTTCCCTCGCTTGTCATATAAATCACGAACAGAAGAGGTGCCAGAGGACAGCTTTTTCTTAATCCTTTGTGTACCTCCACAGTTGTCGTACTCTTAATTCCTTCCCATGCTATTTGAACTTTAATTTTTCGATATATTTCGTCTAGAAAATCAATTACCTCATGGCCGATACCTTCATCTTTCATTGTTTTACAGGAGTTGCCCGTTCACGTTGTCGTATGCACCGCTTACATGTAGGAAAACACAGAGCTACAGAGCAGCAAAACACAGGCTAAATGCAGAGGTCTGTTTTCCACCTTAGCTATTTCTATGCATTAGGTAAGCACGAACAGGCCATCATCTAAGCGTCATACGCTTCTGCTCCCGTTCTCAAGTTTTCCAGTATCCTATTGTTCTCTACTCATGACGGCATTTTTAATTTCACCGCCTGCACTGCCAGCCTCCATACAACAGATGTTACTCTAATCGGTCGGAAGGATTTCATGTTCGTCTTATCTCCTTTCTCTTTACAAATGAAATTTATTTTGGTATGTTTCCAGCTGTGTGGAATTTTTTTTACTTGTTGTGACTCTCTCCAATGCTTTTACTAGCATTTCATTGCTTCTTGAGTCAAGTTCATTAATCAGCCTTATTGAAATTTCGTCCATGCCTGCGGACATATGCTTTTTGGAATTTTTGCTTCCGCCTTTTTCTAGTAAAGAATGGTCATTTCGAGCTGTTTTGCATTGTGCTATCCTGTGTTGCTCCCTCGTTTGGGGAATTTATCCTGTCGTCTTTCCTAAATGACTCATCTATAACTGACCTGAAACGGGCCGAACTGTTGGTGGGTCGACGCTTGGTCAACGTCACCACGCGTTAAACCTTCGGTTACCGGCAATTTAATAAAGTTATTCCTAGCCTATCCTAACAGATGCAATGTAGTTCACAGCGCCGTCTCCCTTTAACCATTTTGCTCCGGCATTTAGAATCTCTTCCTCTTTTCTTTGACTCGTTTTAACCAGCCAACTTATATGGTTCCAGAACTTTCTTGGCCCCCTTTAGTTGCATCGCTAACTTCAGCCAGCCAGCCAGCGGGCAGAGGACTGCTTTATTTTCTCCTGGACGAGGACCTGCACTTGCTTTTTCTTTTGTCGATGATATGCTTGGGTATCGGGACCGAGGCCTTCACCGCATGACGATGAACTCTGCAGACGACGGAGGGAAGCCTTCAGGAGAGTTGTTAAACTTGAAGGTTTATTTACATATTTACAAGAGAAGCAAGGAGACCAAAAGTCAGAGATGAAGTGCTACTTATTTACAGCAGAAGCAGGGAGACCCAAAGTCAGAGATGAAGTGCCGTGAAACCAGCCAAATCACGGCTTAAATACAGTGGATATTCCCTGGGGACCTGGCTAGGGAAACCGGTGGCTGATCAAGCGTCCAATGGGCAGACACACTCTTCATAGTCTCCTCCCTAACCCCGTGACCGCTCCGCCCCCACAAACACGTGCACAGGCGATAAGGAATCCTGGCGCCTTGAGGTCCTGGAATTGTTTCCGACCGGTTGAGCAGGTCGTTGGCTTAGCAGGCGGTGACCCCCTCCGTGGGAAAGAGGCGTCGTGGAATGTGGCTTCCGACGGGTTGATCATGTGCACAAGGTCGTTGGCTTAGCAGGCGGTGATTTCCTCCGTGGGAAAGAGGCGTCCTGACGGCCCCGGGCATTCCAGCGGGTAAGATGAATCAGCCGTGTCCGCCCCCGCTTTGTCTGGCCGCACGTGCAAGCGAGCGAGGCGGGTTCGGCGCCTTTGTTCGCGTCTTTCTGCCGGTCCACGTGAGGGCACAGTTCGGGAGCAATGCCGCATTCCATACTCCTGACGAAGGGATGAGAGGCCTTTCGTCACAGCTCACCGTCGCCAGGAGCCGTTCCTAATCCTCTTCTCAGGACGACAGCACCTTTGGTCAAACATAGTTCGATGGCACCTGCCGGGCTCGTCTGTTGCCGCTGTCGGGGCCTCCGATCACAACAATCCGTCCGCCGCCAAGAAGACGCCACGAAGTGGTTGCAGCTGGTCGGTGCACCACGAATGGGCGTCAGAGTCCCAGTCGGCCTCGTAGTAGTCAGTCCACTTGACCTGCACAGCTGGCAAGGGTCCTCAACGGAGCATTAGCGATCCGATCTGAGCTCAGCCCCTACCTCCGGCTAGGCAGCACGCGGCCAGCCTCAGAACATTGCCAGGTCTTTAATACAGAGCAATATGGCTGCAGATTTTGAATGACTTAACCCTCGCCAACAGCTCACGCCCGGAAGTCTGCTGAACAAAAACTAGTTCCTCTTTGTTTTTCCTTTTTTCGCAAAAGACATGCGTCTGAAATTCGGTAAGAAACTTTTTTTCGGCAGTGAGGTAGGTACGGAGAAGCAAGAAAAAAAAACAAAAACCAAAAATGATACGGTAGGTTTTCTCGAGCATTAGGGCATTTTACGCCAGATTATGGAGGAAAGCTACGACTGAGACCGTCGGCATTCCCGTTTTCCCGCCCTTTTCGGTAGCGGTAGACCGACTGAGTCACTGGTAGAGGACCGACTACGTCCCCCACCAAACGACGAAAGGGTTCGCTAATCACGGGCACTAGCTTCATCGGAGCCTTCCTTAAATCCCCTGGCTTTCCGACACGCTGACAGGTGTCGCAGGACTTTACAAACTGCTTGACATCCCTGACGCAGCCAGGCCAATAAAACTCCCGTAGAAGCCTAGCTTTTGCTTTCTTCACTCCAAGGTGGTAAGACCAACCCCCATCATCGCACAATTTAAGGATGCCTGCGCGGTATTTCTGCGGCACCAAGAGCTGATCGAACTGGACCCCCTTTGAGTCCTCGTACTCGGCGTTGCATCTGTTCCTGCCGCGAGCCTCTCCGCTCGTCTCAGAAGCATCGCCTCCAGGGTTTGCCCCTGCCTGACCCGTCGTGGGAGAGCCTTCGTTCTTCCTACGGTTTACTTCAGCTGCAATCTCGCGAGCCTTCGCACGAGTGAGCGCCTGGACGGTTCGATCGCCGAAACTACGAACCTCTTCCTGGAGCATCTGCTCCGACCGATTTGAAAAGAGGTACACAAATTTTTCCGGCAGATTCGGTTATACCGCTGCCTCCGTTTCCAGAACGCCAAACGGGCCCTCAATTCTAACTCGTGCGATCGGCAAGCATGCGCTATTCTCTTCGGCCACCTGCCTAATCCCTACACATTCCCCAGTAAAATAAGCTGCGTTCATGTACGTGGGGTGGATTACGTCCATGGTGGCCGCGGAGTCCCTCAGAACCCGGCACAGTTTTCCATTAACCTGCATGTCTTTCAGGTATGGCTCTATCAGGCGCATGTTCTCATCGCCCGCCTCCACCAAGGAGAGAACGATTTCCTGCTTCCTGCAAGCGTGGGCGAAGTGACCGGGCTCGTGACAACGGAAACACACTGGTTTCTTTCTGGCTTCAAAAGCCTTATCCCTCTCTTTTTCTGTCGCCCCCTTTGTGGGGTTGCTTGATTCTGCTTTGTGGCCCTCGTTCCGCTCCCAGTTGCGGCTTGCTGCCCTCCTGTCTGGATCCGTGAAAATTTTTTTTCTACTTTGGGGCTTACGGGGGCACGTGCACACTCTTCTACGCGCTTGGCATAGAACTCTTCTACCAGCTCTGGTGCACTTTCTAGGGTTTTATTTCCCGGCCTGTCCTGCACCCACAGCGCATTTCTTCCCTCAAAGAGCCAAAAAACTGCTCCAGCAGATCACCTTTATTACGTTATCGTGAGTTCCGTAAGCCTGTTCTCCCTTTAGCATTCCTTCAGGTCTGCCTTAAGGTTATACGTAAAGTCCGGAAATGACTGATTAGGCTGTTTTGTGGCTTCCCTGAAGCGGCGCCGAAAGGCCTCTGCGGACAGGCGATACTTTTTTAGGAGTGCTGCCTTTACTTTAGTTTAGTCTGCCGCCTCTTCTTTTGCCAGACGAGCGAGTACTTGGGCCGCCTCACATGGAAGAATGGTCAGAAGTTTCTGCGGCCAAGACTCGGTCGGGAACTCGCAACTTTCACATGCCCGCTCAAAGCTCACGAGAGAGAGCCCTATGTCCTCTCCAAGTTTGTACGGTTGCAAGAGGCTCTTTTTTTTTTTTGATGCTGCCTGGCTTGCCACTGTGTTCGGCACCTCTAGCGTAGTGCGTTCTGCCTGTGCATCCTGAGCTATCTGTCGATCGAGCCGTTTTTTCTCGATCTCTCTTTCCTGCTCTTCGCGCTTCCTTTCGTGCTCTCTTTCCTGCTCTTCGCGCTTCCTTTCGTGCTCCCTTTCCTGCTCTTCGCGCTTTCTTTCGCTCTTTTCTCGCTTCCTTTTTTCTTCATCCTCTCGCTTCTTTTGTTCATCCTCTCGCTTCTTTTGTTCCCTTTCCTTCTCCAACTCCTCCTTAATTAGCTCCCAACATTCTACTATCTCCTCCTCGTCTGCACTGAAAGCCTCAATTGCCCTAATCAATTCAGGTTTTCTACGGAGCGACCCACAATCAATGCACAATTCCCCGCATACGAGAACTAGGTCTGGTTTGGGCAGCTTCTTCCAGTCCATGACTATTTAAGCAACGGCAAGTCTCTACTCACGTGGTCAGAAGAGCCCCGGCTGCCTCTTATACCAACCTTCGATTACCTAGGCTAACAAATTTCCAAAGTTGTAAAACCTGGCAATGCTCCAAGTGAAAGACCGCGCACTTACCATACCAGAGTCAGGACCAGGCGCAGACCATCCCACCGCTGCCAACCAGTTGATATGCTTGGGTATCGGGACCGAGGTCTTCACCGCATGACGATGAACTCTGCAGACGACGGAGGGAGGCCTTCAGGAGGGTTGGTAAACTTGAAGGTTTATTTACATATTTACAAGAGAAGCAGGGAGACCAAAAGTCAGAGATGAAGTGCTACATATTTACAACAGAAGCAGGGAGACCCAAAGTCAGAAATGAAGTGCCGTGAAACCAGCCAAATCGCGGATTAAATACAGTGGATATTCCCTAGGCACCTAGCTAGGGAAACCGGTGGCTGATCAAGTGTCCAATGCGCAGACACACTCTTCACAGTCTCTTCCCTAACCCCGTGACCGCTCCGCCCCCACAAACACGTGCAGAGGCGATAAGGAATCCTGGCGCCTTGAGGTCCTGGAATTGTTTCCGACCGGTTGAGCAGGTGCATAAGGTCGTTGGCTTAGCAGGCGGTGACCCCCTCCGTGGGAAAGAGGCGTCCTGGAATGTGGCTTCCGACGGGTTGATCATGTGCACAAGGTCGTTGGCTTAGCAGGCGGTGATGCCCTTCGTGGGAAAGAGGCGTCCTGACGGCCCCGGGCATTCCAGAGGGTAAGATGAATCAGCCGTGTCCGCCCCCGCTTTGTCTGGCCGCACGTGCAAGCGAGCGAGGCGGGTTCGGCGCCTTTGTTCGCGTTTTTCTGCTGGTCCACGTGAAGGCGCAGTTCGGGAGCAATGCCGCATTCCATACTCCGGACGAAGGGATGAGAGGCCTTTCGTCACAGCTCACCGTCGCCAGGAGCCGTTTCCTAATCCTCTTCTCAGGACGACAGCACCTTTGGTCAAACATAGTTCGATGGCGCCTTCCGTGCTCGTCTGTTCCCGCTGTCGGGGCCTCCGATCACAACATCGGTAAGATTACCATTTTTCGCTTATTTCCTTTTCAGCTAACAGTGCTCGCTGTGCTTCCCTGTGTTCCTTTGAATCCAACCGTCATTGTTCGATGGCCTCCCTAACTTGCTTATTCCACTAACTTCGTGGCTTCCTCTTTTCTCTCCAGTATTTTATACCTTTTGCTTGTTTTCTTTTGTACTAATCAGCAGTTCTAACTGATAATGATCCCACTTTTCTATGCGGCGTTTCTCAATTCCTTCCTCTATGCCGGCCGCGATTAGCACTATTTGTTCGTCAGTTAATTTTGTGTTCTCTTTTTGGCTCCTCTGCAATTTCATTTTGATTAGGGTTCCCAACTGTAGACTAATACGTTTACGATCACTTCCCAGGCTGTACGTCCCTTCTTCGTCGTTTTCCATTATTACGAGCTTGCCATAGATCCCCTGCGACATTAGGAAGTAGTCAATAGTCGTCTGCCTGTTACGGAATTTCCACGTGATTTGTCCCTCATATTTAGTATCTCTATTTACAAAAACTAGAAATCCAGCATTAACTTCCTCTTGCAATCTGTGTACCCAACCAGGTCCTCGATGTGGGCATTCATGCCACCCAGCAGAATAATATTGGCACCGTCTCCAAACTGCTTTATATCGTCATTGAGACACTAAATTAGATCCGTCTATTCTTGCCTGCATTTCTCTCCTGTCCCTAAATAAACTATTTATATCCATTTTCTTTTACCGCCAATTGCACCTTTTCTTTGCAAGACGTTCTTTGCAAGCTGATTTTATTCTTTGCCAACTTGTTCCTTTATATATCAGCATACCTACCCCTCCTCCCTCTTGGTCCGTTGTTGTTCAGTTATTCCATTTCCAAACGTAGCCGTGAATAAACGTTGGATCTTCTATACCCCTGAGATGGGTCTCAGATAGCACGTGCATACCTACTTCTTCGTCCTTTAACTGCTGTTATTTTTCTAACCATTTCGCTTTCTTTCTACCGTAGCCTTGCATGTTTATGTACCTGATCCTGATGTTAAATTTGTTTTTAGTAGCTTTCTTCCTGGATCTCCTAGTGTTCATTTTGTTGGGCTCAGCCTCCGTTGTTACACTTTATACTCCTCTTCTACCTACCCCTAAGCCCTGAGCCGCAGTGTACCCCCTAAAAAAAGCTACTGCCTTGGCTTGTCATGCGCCAGCCGATCTCTACTCCTAGCCTTCCACTAAAACGGATGCCCTCCCGTGTAAAGCCTCTGCCAAAGCCTGCTATATGCACTTCCCTGTTTCTGTACCACTTCAAAGCCTTTATCCTGACATGACTTCCTTATCCCACGATTAGCAGCCACCACGTTCTTGGCAGCATCTTCGTTCTGTCCTTGCACCTCCAGCACTGTGCACACCACGATGTGCGCTCTCTGTGCTATCTCCCTATTACCTTAAACTCCTTCGACTAATCTTTTCACTACTTGTGCGGCGTTGCCATTCAGGACGTCATTTTGCCTCCCCTCCCTGCCAGAACTACCAAATTGTGCTCTGCAACATTCTCAGAAAGTTCACTTCACTTTTTGTCACTCTCAGTACCGTGTCGATTGTCCTCCGTGCGAATACCTCTACTGCTACTCGCCTATCACCCTTTGCACGCTCCATTATACCTCTTTTGCACCTCCGCATGTTTGAGTGCCCAACGATAAACACTAGGGTATTCGCTCCTTTCCTCCTAACTTCCTTTCTTTGGTGCCTGTTATCAGTGACTATGACCCGATTCCTTGTTGTTAACTTGTTCCCCTTCTCTTTATCGCCTTCAGCTGCCACTTCTGCGTAGCTGTTCCTGACTGAACCTGCCTGACTTGCTTTCCTATTGCTCTCTATGCCGGTGCAGGCCCCATCCACGTAGCTGGCCCTGGAATGCCCGCAAATGTGGCTTCGCATGGCGGTGTCCGCCATTTCTGCGTCCAACAACTGACCAAGCTGTTCTTGAAGTTTGCGTTTCTCTGCCCTGTCTACCTGTAGCTCTCTTCCCAGTGCATCCATACGTAGCGTTAGGCTGGTGTTCACTTGGTCATCTCAGTTCAAGCGTGTACTTAATGCGCAGAATTTGCACATAAAATCCGCGCCTTCGGCCTCCTCTACAGATTCTAACCGCGTTCCACCAAATACGCCGACGCCTCACACTCCTTGCTTTTAACTTTCAGTTGCTTGACCATCTTAGCGGCACCCTATTTTTGCTACAACAAAATGCTAGAGTATCTACTGGCAAAATTTAAAAAAAACACTTGCAAGCACGTGCTAAAATAAAATTCTGCCTACCGCAAATGCCGATCGCCTACATAAAGGAATAACTACATGACTAAACTAGTTAACTCACAACTGAGCGCTGCAACTCTATTTCTTCCCGGCTGTTAGGTCACTGACCTGCTATTTCAAATACACTTCCCCTAACTAGCCTGAATCTAAAAAACTACCCTAACTAAAGCTAGACTAAATCTAAACTCTCGAAGCTTCAAAGGAAAGAACTCATCTATTTGACGTAGTCACGGCACTCTCGCAGTAGTCAGTCCGTCCGGTCTCAGTCACCACGCGTTATCCGAAGAGCACCGAAACATGCGTCCGCACCGCACGGCTTTCAAAACTGCACTTCTGCGACATTCTTCAGCGACACAGCGCCCCCGATGTGCTCATCACGGACAGAGGAACACCATTCACGACAGAACTGACGCAAGCCGTCCTACGTTAAATCAAGCCGCCGGACGGCAGCTGCATACCATTCGCAGACAACGGAGTGACGGAATGCCTGAACACAACCATCACTGACATGTTTGCATTGTATGGCGATACCAAACACAGGACCTGGTATATCATCCTGTCTCACACCGTCTTTACGTACAACACCGCAGTGCAGGAGACCACCCAAATGACGCCTTTTAGGTTCGTCCATGGCTGGGAGGCCACGACCACGCTGGACGCCATGCTGCCCAACGTCACTGAAGAAGACAGCGCCGACGTCGCCGCCAACCTTCAGCGTGCAGACGAGCCTGAAGACTTGGCGGATTACGGATCAAAGACCAGAAGCGAATCGACGCCACACGCTACAACCAACTAAGACACAACGCGGAATACAACCCCGGATACCGAGTCTGGGTTTGGCCGCCATCCGCTGCCACGGATTGAGTGAAATTTTTTGCGCCGCCATTTCGGCCCATACATCGGCGAGATGAACTGGACTATGAAGTCAGCCCTGTTGAAATGACTGCATCCCAGCGACAACGCGTACGACCAGAAGTGGTCCATGTCGTTTATCTGAAGCCCTACTATGTGCGCTAAAGGATTCTGTGATACTACATTGGTGTTTATTTTTGCATAATGAATTTTATTTCTTTCTAGCCACCATATTTGTTTTAAAGCTTTGGGTCGACCTTCTATGATAGGGTAGTAATACCGTGAATCTTTGTAGCGTTTATTTCTTCGTCTTCAAAGCTGCCGGCACGCCGCTTAATCGCGTTGCTTGTGATGTAAGAGGTGACCAGACTTATCTCGAGTGATCGCACCCAGGCCGAACCGATTATATGTTGTTTCAGAATATTGTAGTAACTTTGCACGCCGTATCTCGAAAGTTCACTATCAACTTTAAACTGAGCTCTGCCGGGAGCGGCGAGCGTTCTGTTCGACGACCGCCGAGCACGTTCGTTGGTTTCGTCGCCGCCGAGTCATTCAGTCCATTTTGGGCGCAGGTCAGCCAAATAAACAGTTTTCTTTTAGAACTTTTGGCTGTCTTCCTCACTGCTTCGGTTGCAGTGACCACTGCGTGGCACTATGATATAAGTGTGACATGTTTTTTAGGCCAACGATACCGATCATTCCTTCGCGGACGGTCAGCCTTGAAGTCCTCGGCTGGTAGGCGGCTTAGCGAAAGCACGCTGATGAGGCGACGGTGTGAATATATTCGTGTTTCCACCTTTTTGTATTGGAAATAAGCGAAACGAATTGCTATATTTCACATGTGTACACCAGAACACGTACCAATGCAAAGCGCTTGCCCGATGAGGAACCTGCGCTGCCAAAGTAGCACTGCAATTGTTCCATTCGGTGACCCAAACTGCTTTTGTCAGCCGCTTGGGCCGCTGTAAACGCGAGAACACATTCTGCGCGATTAGATACTCGCGTTTGGCAGACATAATTCATTGACTAGCTTTTCTTGGTGTAGCCCAGATAGCCGACGCACGGCACGTGCGCCTTCGACAGAGCGCGGAGGCTCGCGCCAATAAGCGCCTGAAGGTGGCGCGGAAAAGTACTGAGAGTACTACCTAAAACTGCTTGCTCTTCTCGCTAGGCAGTGTGTTATGGCGCTGAAATCGGCACCGCAAACTTCAGCGCAAGTTCCCCAATGTAATCTACGACGACTTCCTTCCGTTCCGCGACGACTATGCCTAGGGAAACGCGGCGTTCGGTATTTTATTTCAGCGGTTGTGAATAGCGAATTCGCAACTTTTTCCGAATGAAAATGATCAACGAATGTAGTTTCGCGACAGAGATCCGAAATCGGCTACTGCTTACATCGCAGGAACCACCACTGTGCCCCAGACTGCCGAGCAGTGCTTTAAGGCCTGGAGCTGTCGTCACCGTTGCTGGCTTGTGGATTACAAGAAACCCAACATACTTCTGAAATGTGATACGAATGCATTTAGTTCAGACGTTGAACTACTCACTTACAAACAAAGGTCTCGAAAAACGGTTGGCTATCGGTGTGCTTGTGGCCGAAGGCTCTCCTCTCGCCCCGTGCTCCCGCCGAAGGAAACCGCGGAGCAAGTCAGGGTTGCCGGACTGCTTCGGAGTTTGGCTCTTCCTGGCGGTGAGTGGCTCGCATCTCACAGGATAAAGTAGTTTAAAATCGTGCACTGGTCATGTTGGAGAAAGCAGGGACAATAAGCGAGAAGCGCCGATCCTACCTGATGTCAACAGCTCGGCTATCAGTGCCAAGTGTTTCGCAGGCGATCGATCGCATCGGCGGTTCCCTCAGCTTGCCGCTCCGAGTAAACAAGCACGGGTACGAGGGACAAAAAGATATTAGTTAATAGGAATAAATCGAAGTTTGCGTTATATGTCATTTTAACGGCCACGAAGTGTTCGTACTCAGCGATGTAAACAGAGTGGGCGACCAGTCGTCCTCATCCACGCACTCCTAGGGAAATTTCATCATGCTCACGCGGTAAATTTTCAGTGGTGTACTTTTATATACAAGCACTCACTTAGCACACAAGCGGTTTGCTAAAAAAATGAATAGCCGCACAGCCGAAAGCAGTCGCGCGGCTGTGGGCGGAGCGAAGCGGCGGCGGTGGCAACGGCTATTGGTCGGCACGGCCTGTGTTCGCGTTTCTAAGGTATTCCAAAATCTAGAATGCCGCCACAGAGCTCCGTCGACTCGAACGTTATATGAACAGAATATGAAATGAATTGAAAGCCTCCGTTTAGCAGTGCAATTTCGGCAGTCCAGTCGAAGCACATTCGGTTGGAAGGCTTTCGTAACGCCCGTGCAGCAGGGGTACTATTCAGTTTAATGTCGAGCTTCAACGCGTAGCGCTGTTACAACGTTCGTTCGCTGGTTTCCTCCACACAGCACCGAAACCACGCTCAAACATGTCCCCTAGCTTCGCCTTCTCGAAGCCAACTGAGCTTGTCGCATTCTGAAGAGGAAGGTTTCCCCTCCTTCCACTTAAACCGGTCTCCCAATCAAGCGCATGCGCACGCCACGACGCGGTCTGTCACATTACTTACAGGACACACCCTGTAATTTCTTCAACCGTAGACAAAAACTAGCATAATCAATGGAGGAATGACATCAAGCTCATTGCGTGATCAGTCGAATAAACTAACTCGAACACAAGCACAGGCAACAAATACGGCACGTTCTCGTATGCAAGAAAACTGCCCTAAACTTATATGCGCTCAAAGAAATACCTGAACACAGGGCCGTGCAGTCTGCTCCACTCTATAGCTTTTTTGCTGGCAAAGTCTTCTCGGTAAAACTCCAAGTGACCACGGACGGACTGCGCTGGTGGCATGGGTGGGAGCGTCGTTCCGGGCGGGGGGCGTGGCTCGCGCAACCACCACCGTGTCGCCAGCCAGAGGAGAGCGGCAGTGGCGCACGAAACGAAAATGATGGCCCACATTGTTGCGCACACGTATCCGGCTTCTCTTTGGGCGCTCACTGTTGAGAGCTGGAAGCAAAAGACAATTTGAAAACTATAAACCATGGAATTCAAGAAAATGAAGACACGGCGACAATTTTGTGTGGAGAAAATAATAACGGAAAGTCTTAAGGTAATTGAAATTAAGACAAGAGTGGTGTTGTATAAAGTGCTGTGCGAGTCGTAAAATGTCGGTTGCCTTCGAGCCACTACTCTCCCTTTGGCACCACGGTAAAGTATTGTGGATGCCCTCGCTGCGAGTGTTCGATTACACTGGCCCAATAACCAATCAGTAAGTGTGCTGAGCAGGGGAGGGTTGGACTACGCACGTGAGCTTATCCTTTCATATTAGGCATTCGTCCAACATGACAGGCCCCGCAAGAAGTGTGTGCGGGGTGTGTTCAATGGTATGGTGTTCACGTTTTCGAAAAACCGGGTGGAGTTTGTCTGTTTGGCTGTTTGTTTGTTGCGCTTCAGACATTACAAAAGCACTGCCATGGGGCAGAGATAAATGATGAAAACAGTGATCGCTTGACTAGGCCCTTATACCAGCTAAAACTTTATCGTTTAGTTAATTGTGGGCCTGAAGATAACAAAAATTGCATATGAAGCAAACTTTAGCATGAAATGGATAAATCATTATCATGTGCAGTAGATAAAAAAGCAACGTCATAAGCAGCGCAAATGGTTCACATTATGCAATGATATAACAGCCTGTATTCACTAAATATTAACAGCATGACATTGAAGACAACAAAAAGATAACTGAGAAGATTTCACACAGTAGAGAGTAAAGATGCATAAAAAAATTGGAGAGGCGACAATAACTTGAACATAGGCTATGTGATGTGGGCTGTAAGAAGTCAGGTGTAAGAAAAATTCCTCAGTCAAATCACACAAACTTTTTCTTTCCTAAATTTGCATGGAAATTAAGAAAAAAGAATTAAACGAAGCCTACAAATTATTTTTATCACTTCATTTGGACTTAATTGCGCACACAGGCTCTGTTCTATTCTAGGAGTCTCTGGCCGCACGTATTATGACGAGGTGGTGAGCTAAATAGATTGTTATTTGCAGATATTGTATGTTTCATTGGTAATCTAAATAAACTAAGGGTAAAGAACTTGTTAGATCTTAATATAGTGGTTATTATTTCAGCTATGTTCAGTTTATATGCGATTGATTCTGGCAGCATACGAAGCTGCTGGAAACGTGGCCTACTTGGGCAGATATTTGAATAAGTCATCATTTTAGGTGTTGCACGTTTTTTAGGGCAAAAAACGAGGCCTACATTTGTTTTATATGTATTGCCTTGTGTTTCCATGCTATAAGAAAACTGGCTGTGCACAAAGGCGAAATACAGAATGCGTAAAATTGGAAGACCCAATCTGTCCCTAGCCATTGTTGTAACATGGCAACCATAGGCTAATTTGGAGTCGACATTATTAATTTGTTCTTTCCAATGCAAATCATTCTCGAGCAGGACACCAAGATACTTGCATTTGGAAACCCTCATCAGATTCGTATTGTCGATAGTCAGTGCTAAGTGTTCATAATTTGTGTTATTTCTGCGCGAGTGAAACACGGTGTACTTTATTTTCTCAGTAATGAGAGTTAGCCGCCCGCTTTTAAACGAGTGAGAAACTTCCCTAAGTTCTTTATTGGTTTTACGTTGTTTGTCCTCCGAAATGTCCTCTGCGAAAAATAATGCAATGTCATCAGCATATATTATAGCTTTGGATTATATTAGCGGTGATGAAAGAACATTAATACAGACGGAAAATACAGTAGCCCAAGCAAGGAACCTTGCGGCACACCCAGATTAATGCTTTGAGGTAGTGAGTTTAAATTGGTTACAAAAACGTATTGTTTCCGTCATGAAAAATATCTCTGAATTACATCACTAATCTTTCCGCAAATTTTTCCTTGAGCAATGCTACTTTCTATTGAACTCATACGACCAGTACAGCGGAGGTATTCGTGAAATTTTATCCTTAAAAATTTAGGCTCGAACACTCGTTCTAGAGAAGGCAGGTTAAAATTAAGCATGCGCGGAGGGTTGATCTGCTTGTAGATGGGACCAAATCATCATCATCAGCCTGACTACGCCCACTGCAGGGCACATGTTTGCGGGATTTTAAAAAGAAGAGTGTAAACTGAGCCACCCAGAAAACGTTGTTGCGGCGCACGGCACAAATACAAGCTTGTCGAGTACAAGGTTTGCGTTGTCTACATCATTCCGTTGTCTTGAAACAGGGGGTGCGTGGGCCAAACATGATTCAATGTGCGTTTACAAGAACTCGAGAGGTGCATGGAAAATGGGTATGCGTCAGAACTGGTATAACATTTTCGAGGATGTGAAGTGAAGAGTGACTGCTCACCAGGATATAAAGACAAGCGTACTGTTTTCAAGCACCGCGATAAGGTGTCTGGAGAAATTTTGCAAGCTTTTCACAATCGCGAAGCTAGACGACTAATGTGTATTTTGCTGCATGGGAAGGAAATCAGTTATATCTGTCGGAATATCACTTGAGCTGTGTAATTCCCGTTAGTGGGTGTGTGTTCTCGTGCGTATGTGAGTACATGACGCATGGGTATGCGCAGAAAAAATGTTTTGTTTCTTTGATCTCTTTCCTGCTAATAAACTTTAAGTTGCCGGTCAGCGCTTGTCCTGTTGTGTCTCCCTTGACCCTGTTTTTCCGGCTCTTCACCACCGTTAGCCTATCCCCCGTCTCTCCAATTAACTCTGTCCTTTGCCGATGATGCCACACGTATCCCCGAAAATTTCTTGATCTCATTCGACCACCTAACTTGCTGCTGTTGTAGGCAGCAGCCATATGCATTAGCTAGGCCGTCTGCGTGGCTTGGCTTGGGTGCGCGCTTGCGTGAGGCTCGCGGTGGCTGGCACGCATCTCGGGCGTCTCGTGCTTGTGTCGGAATTCGCCTGTCTGGAATAAAGCTGTCCGGTTGGTGTCTCAACGGTCCTGCTTTCCTCAACTCAACATGGTGTCAGAACTAACGGAATTCCCGCAGCAAGCCCAGCCGGGAAAGCGTCCTCTCACTCGGATGCCCGTCGACGGTGGCACACGTCATAGCAGCGTCTACGGCCTGGACCATGCGGCCAGTACATGGCGTCCTTCGTTTTTAAACCGCCCGAGGCCTTCTGCTTCACGACTCCTGCGATTGGCCGAAATGAAGGAAGAGGTTCGAGCGTTTCTACGCGGCTTCCGCTCTCTGGGACAAGTCAGGGCCAGATCAAGTCGACACGGTCCTTTACTTGATGGGCTACCAGACCGAGGACGTCTTCGGAACCTTCAAACTCTCCGGTGAGAACGCTCAGAACTTAGAAGTCGTCCTGAAGCAGTTCGAGAGCTACTTCATGCCACGGCGCAACATCATTTTTGAACGGGCACGTTTCAACGCGAGGGTCCAAACCGACGGCGATTTCGTGGAAGACTTCGTAACTGAGCTTTACACGCTTTCCAACCATTGTGAGTACAGCACTGTCCGAGAGGAACTGGTTCGAGACAGACTTGTCATCGGCATTCTAGACCAGAAATTGACAGCGATACTGCAACTAAACGTCGATCTTAATCTTCAGAAGGTGCTTGAGAGTATCAGGCAGGTCGAAAGCGTTCGTCAGCAGGAAGCGGAGTTTCACCCCGAAACGCTGGCCGTCAACAAAGTTGCATCAGACAAACAGCAAATCAGGCAACCCACAAACGCTACTCACGTCAGCGACGGTCGAGAGCAGTTTGAATGAAGGCCACATCCTCGTTCAGCTGACAGCGTTCCGACAATGTGTCGTTGGTGTGGGAAAGAACGACATCCGCGTTCACTGTGCCCAGCACGGACGCGGGTATGCAGGGTCTGCCACAAGAAGGGCCACCACGCGCCTGTCTGCATGTCACGCCGGGCTGACATCGTTGAAGCATCTGAACCCCACAGCGAAGGTAGATTTATGGGAACCGTCTCGTCCTTCTAGTTTCCTTCAAAACCGTGGAAGAGAGTTGCAATGGACCTGTTCTTCTTCAATAGTCACTGGTGGTTAATCGTGACTGATTATTACTCCAGATATCCGGAACTGACGTCGTCTATACAAGCTATCTTATAGTACAATGATCAATCACTGTAAATCAATTTTCGCCCGACATGGCATTCCAGAGGTGATGGTCTCCAATAATAGTCCGCAGTTCTCGTCCTCTGACTTCGCTAAGCTTTCTCAAGAATACGCGTTCAAACACGTCAAATCAAGCCCACAAACCCTCAGAGCAATGGGCTCTCTGAGGCTGCGGTGAAAATGAACAAAACTTCAATGAAGAAGACCCAAGACCCTTAGCTGACCCTCTTGTTCTACAGGTCAACTCCATTTAAAAATTGCTACAGCCTCTCTGAACTATTGATGGGGAGGCGGTTGCGGCCTAAGATTCCTCTGACTCCCGGAAGACTTGTTCTTGGTTTGCCAGACGCCACTAAACTTCGGAATTTTGAAACTCAATACCGCGATCAGCAGCGAAGAGATTACGATAGACGACATGGTGTATGGCAACTTCCGATCTTTCTGGAAGGAAATGAACTCTGGGTTACAGACTTAAAGCGAAAAGGAAACGTGGTGGCACCCGCAAGTGAGCCTAGGTCATATATAGTTGACACTGGGAACGAAACTATACGGCGAAATCGAACCCATCTAATCCCTTTTTTCAAGCCCGCGGAAGAGGAGAGAGACAACTAAGACGTTGTATACGAAGAATCTCTCCCTGGGACTTCAGTTTCTGAAGAAGATTGACAAACAAACTGCGCTGACACCTCCTACGAGGAATCTCTCCCTGCGACTTCAGTTTCTCAAGAAGATTCACAAACAACCTGCGCTGACGCCCTCCACCGGCACACCACGTGCGCACGTTTCGTCATTCCTCCCAAGAGTTTGCTTTCTTGTCAAGGGAGATGTTGTTGGCAGTAGCCACATGCAGTGCCTAGGCCGTCTGCATGGCTTGGCTTGGCTGCGCTGCTGTGCGCTCGCGTGAGGCTCGCGGCGGCTTGCATGCGTCTGGGAGTCTCGTGCTCGTGCCGGGATGCTCCTGTCTGGAATAAAGCTGTCCGGTTGGCTTCTCAACGGTCCTGCTTTCCTCAACTCAACAACTCCCGCCCCCTGCTACGCTTGCCTTCTCTTGGAATCCATTCCGTTACCCTTAAGGACCAGCGCTTCTTGACTTCGTATTACATGACCTGCCTAAACCCCTTTCTTCCTCATGATTTTGACTAGGATGCATTTAACCCGCGTTTGTTCCCGCATCCACTCCGCCCACTTCCGACCTCCTTACGTTACACCTATCTTTTTTTTCCATAGCTCGCTGCGTTGTCCTTAACTTAAACTGAAACCTTTTCGTTAGGCTCCATGTTTCTGTCCCGTAGGTGAGTACCGATAAGATACAGCGGTTGTAAACTTTTTTCTTCGGGGACACTCGCAAATTGCCATACATGATCTGAGAAAACCTGCTGTAGGGTTCAGCGCGCTGTCGCATCTTTTTGTACATGTGTTGCGAATATTCCGCAAGAGGGCAGTGACCTAGTCTGCGCGTCCGGTTTCGTTTTATTTTGTTTTCCTTTGGTGCACGCCGTTAGAAGGGGACTCATGCCTTTTTGGTTAGTCTCCCCATTCGTCCTTGCGGTTTCCTTCGCCGCTCCGGACGGCGGGGCTATCTGCCGGCCTCGACCTTGGACCCCTGTCCCCTTGGCGAAGGATTGCGAGACCACCTAGGGAGGAACTCGGGGGTAAGGGAAAACGCTGACATCAGTTCTGAGCTTTCCTATTCGTCAAAACTGAAGAGCCGCAGTTAGCAGTTTATTTTTACGTGTGGAAAGGGGCGCGGGCATCTTCGTGGCGTACCCGTGTGCTTTTGTCGCTAGCTACTGCTAGCTGGCAGGCACTCGGTCTGGCCGAGTGCGGAGGGAGTGACCGTTGAGAGCTGGTGCAAGGCGCGCCATTTTGACTGTTGGGAGGCGGTGTCCCTCGCCTCTGTGCAGGCGGTCGGCTAGGCCGGCCGCGGATAGTTGTGGCCGTATACTGACTTTTGTTTGTACCCATCTGTAAATAGCCTGTATAAAAGTTTGTTCTCACTAAATCGCTTCGCCTGCAAGTCATATCATCGAGAAGCCTTCAAGCGGTGCATCCAGTTTCTGGAAATCACCGGACCAACACCACTGGCAAACCTTTACCCCTGCCGTACGAGCTCCACTGCATTCTTATTCATCTATTATATTCCCTCTCATCAATCCAAATCATTCAATCAGCCACTCATAACTAAAACGACAGTGTTCAGTGTTATCAAATGATCCATCATCGGTTCGAAAGACGGCAAGAATCATCAAACTTGCAGGATGAAGGATGATAAATAGTACCAAATATCAAAGCATAGCATTTAATAAGAACAGGCTCAAAGCTTGAGGCCGCAAATCTGTGTTCGGACATGTCCTCAAACAAACGGTTAATTTTACTAAAAAGGGCAACACCGCGTCCTATTTTCTTTGCTCTGCAGACTGCTTCACACTTCTATCCGTCGAAATCTAGCGCACTTTATGGCTGCTACTGAACCACGTCTCACTGATGGCTAGTATGTCAAATTCGTGCCTTAGCGAAGCCAGTTGTATGTCCTGTTCATCTTGATTGTTAATTAAGGTGTACACAGTCTGATGATAGAATGAATGCAAACAAGACCGATACTTTTTGTAGCTACGACATTGAATGATCGTCATAAGAGCTTTGCATAGATATGTCTTCCATCTCGGAAGTAGTGGACACCTAGGGCGATTAGAGTTTTACTCATACTTGTTTTTCGAGGTCGCATTAAGCATAAATCAGCATAACTCTGTCATCTTGGCATTTTCACACTGGTACGTGCCCATTTCTCTGCCGAGTGGAGCTGTAACCTTTTTATTTGCTTATCACCCGCACTAGCCGCAATAGGCGTTTATTCTTTGCAGTAAGGTTATGTAGCAACCATAGGTATGAAGATATTGTCTGAAGTTGAGAACGACTGCTCACTCATTCGTCTTTCAGACTGATTAATGAAAATCGGGCTATCACAAGAGATTCTTTACCGGCCTTGCCTGTAAGCAGTGGGCACAATCAAAATATGAACCCCTTAAATTCAGAACTTGCAGTCTAGTTACCAAGTCACTCAGTTTTCAAGCAGATTTTCGTTCTCTTCCTTCACCATACCAGGAATTTAAATGTTGAAGCGGGAGCTGTATTGCTCCAGCTAATTTACGTGACACTTCGTTTCTTCAAAACAAGAAAAGTTGCCAGATTCGAGTACTTCAACTTTTTTCTTTTTAAACAGACACTTTCCTCGTCCTGAGCATCTGTTTTTTCTGGCACTCATTATACTCTAGCCTCCATTATCATCACGGCAACATGCCTCTCGCGCTGGCGAGCGTGAGCTTGGAACGTTTAGCGTTGGCGAGAGCGAGCGTTGAACGCTAGGGAGCTCTCGAGGACGACAACCAGTTCGGACGCTTTGCTATTCAGCAGGCCAGGCCTTCGCCGTGTCGGTATCTGCCGTCAGCCAAAATAAATATCACCGCCGCCGCGCCCACAATACTTGCCGGAAACAAGCTGTATTGAGGCCTCGATTCGTTCTTCCTTTGTTATCAGTTCAGAACGGGCCTCAACCTTTGCCCTAACTGGAAAGAGCAATTAACGCTTTTCATTTATGTGGCTAAGCGCGGATTCAACATACAGCTTTCCGGCGGTGTGCAAGTCGATCCACTCCTGTTATTTGCGGGTTCACAGGTCTTACATTCCTAGTCAGCGTTTGTAGAGTCCGGATTATTGAGACACGTGCTAGAAATGACGCCAATCATTCGGTGTGGAGGGGAAGTGCGCCCAGCGCGGACGAGGAGAACTACCTGGGGATTTCGCCGGAAGTTCCCCGTACAGCTCTCCTTGTTAAACTTTATTACCCGCTAGCCCTTCTTGCGGAGCAGAAAAGTAGAAATTTAGGCGGCTAGGTTCTGGATGAGACATCCAGTTCTGAGGCTGGTCTCAACAGGACTCGCATACTGTGCGACCTTGGGGACGAGTCAGTGAGCGGCGCCTAGAGCGAAGACTAAAATGGTGAATTGGGAGTGGGATTACGTGGGAAATCAGCTCACATTATTAAAGCAGTTCCAGTCTGCGAGTCAGCCCACAGGTCTAAGGGGTGCCGGGGTGACCTTATGGCCGCGAACCGTAGTGGAGAAGAATGTGAGGAACTAGCGTGAGAAGAGCGACCGGTAGTGCTTTTAGTGCAAGTCAGCGGCGTATGAGACGGGAGGTTTCGGCACATGCTAACCGTTACTCATTCACGCACGACCGCTTATCGACACGATCAAAATGAAGGGTGTTCGAAGGTGAGGGCGGCTACAGGCAGTGTATTTTGGCATGGAAGAGTAAAGCGTTGCGAGTAGCATCACGCAACTCATTCCCTACAATGTTGGAATGGCAAGGAATGCATTGCAGCTAAGTATTCATAAGGGAGGTCGGGCAATGCTCAGCAGGAATCGTCTCCTTGTGGGGAGTGCGGGGAATGGAGTTGCGAAGAAGGGCATGGCAGTCGGTGTGCGTGATACGATTAAATGTATCAGTTGTTAACAACGATTCGTTTCTCGTCATCCACAGCCGAAGGTTTGAGTCCTGGAAACGGACATGATGACTTCCAGGAGGGTGCAATTGAGATTGATGCCTGTAGGCTGAGATGTGGCTTTAGGCGCTGTCAAAAAGCGAGGACGTCTGCAGCGCGAGCATACCAGCAGTGAAATAAGGAGCGATCCTCCTCTAATCTTTTAGGTGTCTCCGGTGGTATTAGCGCGGAAAATAAGAAACACAAGATAACTATTGTGTCAGCGCGGAGAGCTGGCCTGCTGAAGAGGTGCTGACGTGGCGTGTGGCAAACAAGACGCTGTCATGAGGAAAATCTTTGCGTCTCGCGGTAATAGCGCCGGAGGTTCTCAAAAACATCTGCGGCACTCCATAACGAATCAGCGTCATGTGCTGTTAAATTCTGGAGTCCGTGGTTTTCTCCCGGGTAGGAAAACTTTTGGATTACAAAACCTTCTTAGTGGTTGATGATCGCTTTCTTTATGCCGCGTACAGGTCTCAAAAATGTCGAATATACGTACATACGTTTGCCTACACTGATGTCAAACTTGCGGCTTCAACAATAGCGTCGGTGACCCCATGTGCTGGAGACTCGGACTGAGAGTAGGTAACACGGTGTTTTGGAGCAAGCGATGCTCGATATCAGTAATGGGCGACGTCCGCCGGAAACATACAGGAATATTTGTCCACACATGGCGGGCGAGGGTGAACAACCAAGTAAGCTGCGGAGGAAGTGAAGACAAGGTCACCAACACCGTTGACGCGCAGACTCGTTGGGTTCAAGGTTAAGCGCAGCGCAGGCTACAAATAGACAACGCAGCGAAGCCTTGACCTCGAGACCCGCTGTGTGCGCGCAGATATTGACTGCAACACAACTTGGCGGTCGAGGCCGAAGCCCTGTGGAAGCAACGAGGGAAGCGAAGCCTAGCGACCCTACTGCGGCCCAGGTGCGCACATATTTCTATACTCGGCGCCGGTTAAGGCAACGCCGTGCAGCCTTCGTCGCACCAGCTTTGCTGCACGCGCGCGTTGTTTGACGCAGCTGCTACGCGAAGCCGCAGAAGCATTGCACAGTGTGCGCATAGAGCACTGCCCTCCCCGAGCTTATCGCTATGCATGACATAGCGTAAACGTTGCGTACATTTTCTCCCCTACGTAGGCCGCGCTAGACTGGCCGTTTGGTTTCATTGATGTCAAGGAACCCTCCGGTTTGTTACAGAAGGACTGGCAGCGCGTGCCCTGGTTTTTGACGAGGCGTCTGCCACGAACGAAGCATTGCTCCACAAAGTGGAGAACCAACGGTCGTGAGAAATAAAATCCGCGTGATGTAGAAAGAGAACTCGATGTCAAACGTTACGGCCGGGAAAAAGTGACAACTGGTTAATCATGCAAGATGTGAGAGTTGAAGCGATCGACAGAGTACCCCTGAATCATGTAAGCGTCCCCCGAAAAACTGAACGTCTGTACGGTCACGTGGACTCAGACAATTGTTCCTGCGGAGAGCCTTCTTTGTAAGACCTTCAAGTCAGCGTGGGCCAAATCAACTCCGTCAAAACTACTGTTGTCGATGTGCAATGCAGCTGGCCACCCGAAATATATATTTGGCGCCCCTAAAAGGGATATAATTGAATCTACACCTCAGTGCTGGTGCTCACGCGTAAAATTTTCTTTACATTGCCCATTGCGTGGCAAGGAGTAATTGTCTGCGGTCGCTGAGCCACAGGAAAACGCTGTCCTTCAAAGCGATGAAGCAAGGGTTACAATCATCATCTATGTTTTGTGCAGTACTTGTGTGGTGATTGCTGTACTGCGCTAATTACAAATGCTCCCTGGGCTTGTGCTCGCAGTCCAGAGCGATTGATTGGCCTGTTGTGCAACGTGCACAGCGAGCCAGCGCCCGCAAATTAGGTTGGAATGACCACGCGGTCGACGACACAAGCGACAAGGGAATCATGACGCATTACATCTTAATCACTATACGACAGTATATGCCCCAATCTCTAGTAAAAAGTTCCCGAAACACAGTGGTTACCTGAACAACGCTACCGTTATTGAGTCGGACAACGCAGAACAAATCTGCGGACGTCGCACGGCACACAAAGAATTTGTAAATTACGCTTCGAACTCTTCAGTGCTGAACCGTTCTACGTTATTTAATTGCTTACCGCGTCATTGTTGTCCTTCGTTTGAAGTATATTTACTGCAGAACAATGCAGGTGCGATAACTGTCGATACCAGCCTTATCATTCATGAGGTTTTCAGAGAGCACAATATCTTTACAGGAGAGGGCTCACTTCAGTAAGTCATCAGTATAAATAGATTACCTGTAATATATCCTTTTCGTAAATATCACCTTCCAGGCTTTGCGTAGAAAAGTGAGAGTGTGCTAAAAGCAACCAAGGGTTTGAAGAAATTAACGCTTAACTTGAGTGAAACCAACCGACTGCAGTTGGAAACTGCTCGGCATATCTGAAGCCCTTTCTTTATCTGGATGCTTGGCATCAGGAACACATTGTGAATATTTACACAAGTATTCTTTGAAAGATAGAGGTTTTTAATGTTTCAAATAAGTTGCACTTTCCGCACTTCTCAGCACTGGTTTCACAATAAAGCCAAGGAAATACTAAACTACGGCGTGGCAGCTTCCACTTTAAGCGCTGCCAGACACGCGTTGGTAAAATAGTTTTCTTTTGGAATCGCGGCACACGATACACCCTACTCTTGCAATGGCCGTAATGTGAGCGCTGTGATGACCCCCCATAATGCGCAGGTCCACACGGGACGGAGAGGCAAAGAGACACCGTATGGCTCAGTTTAAACAAACAGATATATTCAATAATTACACCAGATTAAGATTATACATCAGAGGCTGGGGCGTCCGAGCTTACGTGCCGACGACTTCATGGGGACGATGGAGGGGCTCCGGAGTTGATCTCGAACGGTTGCTGGCAGAAGCTGCACGCCGTCGAGCTTCGGCGCTGAAGGCCCCCTTGGCGAACGATGTCGTCCTGAGCGTCCTTCTTCCGTACTGCTTGTCGATTTTTATATCCTCTTCTCCCCACACTCCCTAGGGTGAGGACGCCCACGCCGGAGGGGAAGGAGGGGGGGCTAGGGCTTTCCACTTGGGCGCACAAACACATCTCGCCCCCCTCACGTGTTGAGTCCGAGGGAAAGAAGGTTGTCTTCGAGGTAGCGCATAGTGTCGGCTGTGGTAAGGCGCGCTCTGGCCCGCTGACAGTTCCCACGGGTCACCGGCATCCGTTCTCCATCAAATGACACTCGCCCCTCAAGGTAAGGCGCGCTCTGGCCCGCTGACAGTTCCCGCGGGTCACCGGCCTCCGTTCTCCATCAAATGACACTCGCCCCTCAAGGCCGGAACGCGAGGTCACTAAAAGGCCGGGAAAGTGGTCCCTTGTCCTGGGATGTGCTCGGGAGGGTTGATTGATGAGGCCCGCCGTCTTGCCACGGGGCCAGGCCTGCCGAAACGAGGCCCCCTGGAACGGCCACGGTAATTGGGGAGGATAAAGCCCGTTTCCCCGCGGCGGCGGCGTTCGACTCGTGCCGACACTATGGAAAGGGGGTCGGGTTGGGCTTAAACCCCTTCGTTCTGGTCGTCACTCTCAACGAGTATGGCTCGGTAATTGATGATGCCGCTGTCATCTGGGTCGCTCCGTCTACGCCGCGCCGTCGAACGCGGAACCTCGTAGCACACACAAGGAACGTCACACTCGCTCACCCTCCAGAAGAATGTTCTCCGAACATTTGAGTCCATGCAGCTCCCCTTGTCTTTCTGAATCGCCTCGCACAGTGCGTCCGACAAAACACTTTTCGCTGCACTCAACACCACTGCACAACACCATATGCCTCAGCTTACATAACTGGCGTCTCCAGGGGCAGCACTGATCTTCTTTTACAGATAAACATGAAACTCAGCACCCAAGCCTCTCCTTTCTAGTCCAAACTGGACGAAATAAATTTACCACAGTTACAAAGGAGCTCCCACTGCTAGCACGATCACGGCACAGACAAAAATATAGATAACGAAAGGAAGTAGGGCAGGTTCTGCATGCGCTCCGCATGCTCTCCTGTGAAGGTGTTAGTTAATGACAGAAAGGTTTACTAACCAACTCCGATAACTTAACACATACGCATATAGCAATGTTATGAGCTGCGGCATTACACAATTCTTACCAGTTCACAACTCCGCTCTGTTTACGCCATTAGTCCGACTTAGCTTTCCGATTTCGCAGCGGATATCGGCCTTCATGAGTCGTACTAAGTAAGTCTGTGACCTTTTGTCTGCTTTGGGACTCGCGAGGGCTCGTGGCAGGAGCCTCTCCTGGCGTTATCTGCGCGGCAATCTCGCGCGCTTCTTCTAGCAATGCATGAAGTAAATCCGGTGGCATTCCGGCCGTCACCTCTGGCGCCTGCCGAACAAATGCAGGAGAGGGCGTTTCTTGCGAACTATCTGCGCGCTCGCTTCACTTCTGTCCCCATCAAAATCCGCGCTTTCCCTTTCCTCATTTCGTGAATAATGAACCGGTGCCGACTTGAGGCGATTTGCGTGTATCCTTATCAAGCGCCGGTTCACGTCTCGGACTCTGAAGTTTACCGGAGAAAGCTTCTCGACAACCTCGCACGGTCCTCTCCACTTCGTCTGGAACTTACGAGCTAGCCCAATCTGCCTTTGGCAGTTTTCAATGTACACGCTGTCCCCCACATCAAACGGCGCGTCTCTAGCACTGCGATCGTGCACCTCCTTCCTGCGCTTCGCCGCTTTCTTTAAGGCCTCCTCTGCGATGTCCCTCGCCACTTGCAATCGCGATTCTAGCTCAACCTTATAGTCGTCCAGTGAAGCGTATGGGACACGACGGGGGCCCTCTGGCACTTCACTAGGCTGGTCCGGGTCTCGGCCGTAGAGAAGAAAGAATGGCGATTCGCCCGTGCTCTCGTGTGCTGTGGAATTGTAGGCAAACATTGCATACGGGAGCCAGAAGTCCCAGTCCCGCTGGTCGCGCGAAACAAAATGCGACAGGAACCCGGCCACGGTTTGGTTCAGTCGCTCCGCCGCGCCGTTGCAAACCGGATGGTACGGTGTTGTCTGCTTCTTAGCGATCTTAAGCAGCTCGCAAACTCTCCTCATTAGCTGCGACACGAAGTTCGTTCCCCGATCTGTCAAGAGTTGCCTCGGGGGTCCATGTAGGAGCACGATCTGTCCGACAAAACACTTTTCGCTGCACTCAACACCACTGCACAACACCATGTGCCTCAGCTGACATAACTGGCGTCTCCAGGGGCAGCACTGATCTTCTTTTACAGATAAAAATGAAACTCAGCACCCAAGCCTCTCCTTTCTAGTCCAAACTGAACGAAATAAATTTACCACAGTTACAAAGGAGCTCCCACTTCTAGCACGATCACGGCAGAGACAAAAATATAGATAACGAATGGAAGTAGGGCAGGTTCTGCATGCGCTCCGCATGCTCTCCTGTGAAGGTGTTAGTTAATGACAAAAAGGTTTAACTACCAACTCCGATAACTTAACACATACGCATATAGCAATGTTATGAGCTGCGGCATTACACAATTCTGACCAGTTCACAACTCCGCTCTGTTTACGCCATTAGTCCGACTTAGCTTTCCGATTTCGCAGCGGATATCGGCCTTCATGAGTCATACTAAGTAAGTCTGTGACCCTTTGTCTGCTTTGGGACTCGCGAGGGCTCGTGGCAGGAGCCTCTCCTGGCGTTATCTGCGCGGCAACCTCGCGCGCTTTTCTTCTAGCAATGCATGAAGTAAATCCGGTGGCATTCCGGCCGTCACCTCTGGCGCCTGCCGAACAAATGCAGGAGAGGGCGTTTCTTGCGAACTATCTGCGCGCTCCACCCCACTTCTGACACCAGTGTGATGACCCCCCATAATGCGCAGGTCCACACGGGACGGAGAGGCGAAGAGACATCGTATGGCTCAGTTTAAACAAACCGATATATTCAATAATTACACATGATTAAGATTATACATCAGAGGCTGGGGCGTCCGAGCTTACGTGCCGACGACTTCATGGGGACGATGGAGGGGCTCCGGAGTTGATCTCGAACGGTTGCTGGCAGAAGCTGCACGCCGTCGGGCTTCGGCGCTGAAGGCCCCCTTGGCGAACGATGTCGTCCTGAGCGTCCTTCTTCCGTACTGCTTGTCGATTTTTATATCCTCTTCTCCCCACACTCCCTAGGGTGAGGACGCCCACGCCAGAGGGGAAGGAGGGGGGGCTAGGGCTTTCCACTTGGGCGCACAAACACATCTCGCCCCCCTCACGTGTTGAGTCCGAGGGAAAGAAGGTTGTCTTCGAGGTAGCGCATAGCGTCGGCTGTGGTAAGGCGCGCTCTGGCCCGCTGACAGTTCCCGCGGGTCACCGGCCTCCGTTCTCCATCAAATGACACTCGCCCCTCAAGGTAAGGCGCGCTCTGGCCCGCTGACAGTTCCCGCGGGTCACCGGCCTCCGTTCTCCATCAAATGACACTCGCCCCTCAAGGCCGGAACGCGAGGTCACTAAAAGGCCGGGAAAGTGGTCCCTTGTCCTGGGATGTGCTCGGGAGGGTTGATTGATGAGGCCCGCCGTCTTGCCACGGGGACAGGCCTGCCGAAACGAGGCCCCCTGGAACGACCACGGTAATTGGGGATAATAAAGCCCGTTTCCCCGCGGCGGCGGCGGCGGCGGCGTTCGACTCGTGCCGACACTATGGAAAGGGGGTCCGGTTGGGCTTAAACCCCTTCGTCCTGGTCGTCACTCTCAACGAGTATGGCTCGGTAATTGATGATGCCGCTGTCATCTGGGTCGCTCCGTCTACGCCGCGCCGTCGAACGCGGAACCTCGTAGCACACACAAGGAACGTCACAGCGCTACCAACTACTAACGTGTAGTGGAAAGCGAGCACGCGACTTTTAAGTAGACAGCAAGTTCTGGACATGAATTAACCGAATAACACGAAGAATAAGTTATGTGCATTAAAAAAAACATTTTGATTAAAAAATTGCTGAGCTTCCAGTTTTTACAGACTTGTGCACTCCTTGGCGCTACTCTTCATGTTCCTCCATCTTCATCCGATTGTAACGTGCGTGTATGTCACAGTCTCACATCATAACCTGCTTCATGGTGGCTGGGGGATGTCGGTAAAATGAATCCGATCAATAATTTTTAGAAAGGTACAGGTCAAAAACAGACGCTGTTCTTTCCAACTGCTGGCACTATGCGCGAAAAGCGCCGGTGCTCTGGCGTCTGAGCCGCTGTGTCACCTGAATGCTGCTGGGCAGTGCAGACGCGGCCAGGTAAAGATGAGTTCCTTTTCCCGCGTGTCTCTCACAGGCCTGGGCATCCTCACGAGGGCAAGCCCTCATGAGGGGTCTCACACTCACCTCATGAGGACTTACTTTGAGAGCTGAGGGTGAGAAAGGGTGGGTGCATAAAAATTCGTCTGGACGAGGTTCATAAGATGAGGGCGAGGGAGGGCAAGGGGCACGGTCTTAGGGTGAGGGCGGGGGCCCGAACTGCACTCCAGGCTAACTTTTGTGGTCTCTGGAGACCTTTATGCATTCGCGCTAGTTCTTAGGCGGAACGTTCCTGGAGAAGACCTGTAGTTTGTGCAGCCAGGAGGTACGTGTGGCGAACATGGAAGACGATGATCTCTATGCCTTTGCCGTCGCTGGGCCTGTGTTGTATATGATACAAACAAAGGTAACACGCGCGAACAGCCACAGGTAGGCTTCGAGTGGACAGGAGAAACGTAACAAACAGCGAAGAATCGGGAACCAAAGCAATGAAACAATTGACGCTCTTGGTGAACGTACCCAAGCAGCACAAGTAATTGGCCCAACATTGGAACTGTATTGGCAAAGGTGGCCCTACAATGGACCAGGATGGGACCATCCTGTTGCAATATTGGGCCGATGAGCTGTGCTGCTTGGGTAGGCTTACGATAGAGGACCTCCTTGATGACCGCAAACCCAGTGGCGAGCTGCGGGGCTTTTACACGTGCTGTTCTTCGAACAGGCCGCAGAACGAACGCCGAAGTGAGTATCAATGCCTATTACTTTGCACCGTTTTGAAGTGTAGAAGCACCCATGGCCAGGTACCTTCATGGGGGCTTTAGGAGGGCAGGGTCGTAAGGAGAATTTCGCAGCTTCTCCATGAAGTGGCGACGAGGCTGACGGCGACATCTTGGTGTTATGACGTAAGTACGCATGATAAATCACTCCTTTGTTTAAATAACTCTGCTGTCTAACAACAGGCTCCGCCTCGGTTATACTCGGCATCGACAGAAACATTCCAACAGTTCAACGTCTTTCTTGAACCATAAGTACGCATGTGAAATCACTCCTCTGTTTAAATCACTCTGTTGTCTAACTACACGCTCCGCCTCGGTTATACTCGGCGTCGACGGAAACATTCCAACAGTTCAACGTCTTTCTTTAACCAGCCATTTGTTGTTTGTACAGCGGAGACGGGGTCTCATTTTCCCAGAGGGACAAAATATTGCAAAATTTTCTTGAAGTAGCATAACAGTTTCTTGTCGTCCATGGTAACGTGACTAGAATTAGTTTCATGATTTGTATTCTACTTTTATAGAGGCGTATGGTTTACACGTTCGAGGACATGCCAACGAGAAGCATCCGGAGAGGGAGCGGCTGAACGCACTGAACAAACATTCTTGAATCAATGCTGCGGGATGGGTCATAAATAAAGGAGGATGACAACGCGTGAATTGGAACCGTCCGAGCTCAATTTTCTTGCAGGAGCCCCTTTACGGATTAATGGTGCAACATTGTTAGGATGCAGATCCGCAAAACATTATTGATTCAACTACCAAACGGGTGAACTGCATTCACAATACTGAGCATTAGCCATGCATAGGTCCAGGTTAAAGTGACGTCAACTTCCGCTCCATTAGGATCGCACCTGAACCACGATGTTGGTGAACATTGTGCCCTGTAAAACCGTGCGCATGCCTAATACACTTATTGCAGCCAGGAAACGTGAAGGTCGCAACAGGCGGCGATAAGAGAATTAATATACATGCGTGCGGCCTTTCTCCATGGGCCGGCCAGACATCGGCATTACAAAGCAGAAATAACCAGGACGTCTCATTACACCCAGTACATATGGGCTGACAGTAGATCATGTGTATCCACCCCTAATATTCAATCTAGGACTACATCACGGGTATACAAGTCAACGACAGCTCATAGCACATTGCTCTGCAACATTAACTAATTGGGTTTTGTGACGCGAGAATATGAAACCATGCAGGCGTTTCGTCAGAAGTAGAGAGCTCAGGGAGTCCGCTTCCGGGCCACACCGTGTGGGCCTTAAAGGAGCTCGGAAACACTTTTCGAGGAAAGCACATCAACTCGCTCAATCACTCCATTGTGTCTTCATAAAAACCTGAGCCAAATAATACACTTCTACACGCAGCAGAGGACCCACAATCACGTGTGAAAGTTGGTGAGCCCTGCCCGGTGACTTTTTCATGCTCGCGCCCTCCTCCGTCGCTCGCATCTACGTATAGATGAGAGGTGGCTGCTGGTTAGATTCTTTCAGACGTCAGGTAGCTACGATGGTCTCGGCCAATATGCCGCGTAGCTGCGTCGGGTCAAGCAGCTCTCCCACAGAGGAGGGGCTGGCGGAGGAGCGCCGACCTTCCGGCGTGCAAAAAGTGACGAGAGGAGAGGGACAAGCGCGAAGACACGGAAATTCGAATTTTGACTACAGATGATTTTGCTTCTACAAAGCGCATGAGAAAATTTCTTGTTGTACAGTATTCGCGAAGAGGCGTGCTTTAACATCCCAGCCATACTGGAGCTTTATAAGAGCCACTTTCAGAGCCCCTTTAATGCTTCCCCCGCGGTCCAAATCGCCAGAAGGCAAGACGATTTCTGGTCCTGACCCCTGCGATAGGTAGCAATCCCTGGAATGCTACAGGAGCCCACTACACGGCTTAGAAGAAAACCATCTTAGCTCTAAGTATCTGAAAAAGACTGTACATCCCCTGTATGCGTCGTACACCTCGCGTAAGTTCCCGATCACGTAGTTATACAATCACGTAGGTCCATGATCGCGTACATGCCTGATCACTTATTGTAAGATTACGTACGTGTACGTATCCATAATTCTGTACAAAGTTTTGTATATACGTCTTATATTTTTTTCAATACGGGAGTGTATAAAAGGGTGTAATTTAAGTTATATGTGCCCCAAATTGCCAAAGCATAGAGGGAGACTAATTTCAGCTGGCCGAGCAGTTACAGGAGGACGCTTAAGCTTCGCTATCATACTGCAGACGCGACAGTGCCTTCTCTTCTTCCCATTTTTCTTCCTTTTCTTTCTCATTTGTCACCGATAACTAATCCTCAGTCACATTCCCGATCAAGATACTCGATTACAATCACAAATTTTGATTACATTACCAATTGCAATTATCGATTACCAGTCACTCTCTAGGTTACAGGGCATGACAAGTTTTGCCACTACATAATCATACACATACGAACTATTTATTTTAGTGCAGTGAAGCACGATAACACCGCGTTTTCATTCTGCACAAATTCTTGCGCCTAATTATCGCATTAATGTTTGTGTTTTAATTACTATAGCATAGGAACACATCACAAGAACCTGTTACTCAGTCATGCATACCACTACGTGTTCACTGGGTGCCCTGAAACACGCTTGAACCAAAGACTCTTTCTAGCCTATGCTTTGCGCGGGCGCCTGGGACGCATTGGGCTTGTTTCGAACAACAGTGCTGGCTAGATTCCTTTTCAAAGCTCTGACTTCAGGAACTGTTGAATTTTTCCGAAGGATGCCACACGACGGGCGACTCCGAGTTTTAGCAGAATGCACTTCTTACACTCTCGCAGGTAACACCTCATGATGATAATAAATTTTGATGGCGCAAGGGCATCTGCTGCCAAGGAGTGCCATTCCACAAGGTATTTTCGTTTGCTCAAAGTAGGGTCAAAGACCCATTTCCCAAGCATTTCACCCTGAGGTCAGGGGAAGCTTGTACCATTGTATTAATGGTACAATGTCCCGGCGGCACTGAGGAGTGAACCCCGCACCTCCCGCTTGCGAGGCGAATCCTCAACCACAAGTCCACCGCTGGGGTACATCCGGCGGTGCGGTGTTACCTGTGGTATGCACCGGTTTTGCCATGCGGGCCTGCACGGTTAGCCCAAGTGTGTTCAGCATGTTCGGGACTCTGCGATGCCCGCTGCACTGCCACCTTAGGCCCCCTGAGGACCCCTCTGAGAAGCCAATTACTGCCCACCTGTGCCGCACAATGGGCCCAGGAAAGCAACCTTTTATCGTTTTTATGCATGCGGACTATAGGTGTCCTCAGCTGGTGCTTTGAAGAAAGCCCACAGGGCTGCCCTTCTTCGTCCCGCCTTATGCCGAGCTAATATCCCGCACATATGCAATATCGATCTCCCATGGGCAGCCCGCGCCACGTCCGCAAAGGTCCGTAATTCACAGTCCCCTGTGAGAAAATTGGCATCAATCATAAGAAATGCAGAAAGTGGGTACCAAAATTGAGATCATAAACAATTACTTTCTCTAGTGGCAGTGACCGACATTATTTATAATATTACTTGAAGGCAATCCGTTGAAAATATTACTCCATGAAGGATGGTGAAGCATTATTTTAATGGCTGCGGGCGTGACGCGAGCGCTCCGTGCCATGCGTTCTAGTCCGTGACACGACCCGGGGACAGCGCCGACCGCCTGAACAGTTACGTAATATTTAGCGGGTGAGTTGTATTATCCCAATTTGTTTTGCACAACATAGACTTAGTATTTTTGGTAACGTGTGTTGAGCCTTTTACCGTGATTACATCGTGACGGTGGGTGCAGGCAAGCTATTATTAGTTGAACGAAGAACAAAACTAAGTCTGGAGAACCTTTGAAGCACTCATAAGTGGAAGTATTTGAGGCCCATATTTTTGCGCTTTATTATTATTTTATGAAACAACGGCGTTGTATACTCCGAGAATGCTATATTTTGTTTTGTTTTTTCAAGTTTTGGTGCTCTGGGGACCTCTGAATTCTGGTATCAAAACACCAAGACAGACAGCAAAAACCTTCGTACATAAACCACAAAGCAAGCGTTATAGGTAAGCGCAGTGCCCTTGCTACAAAAAACACGGTTATGATAAACAGAACTGCTCGGGCCGAAAAAAAAAGTGTATTTTTCATAGCAGCGGATTCAATGCACTGTTAGTGAGGAGCGCCTAAATTGTTTCCCCTTTTATCCTGTCGTATCCGATTAACGGCAAAAATTTTAAATACAAGCAATTGAATGATTTTTTTCTGCTGTGCAATGTGTTAAATAGCCTTGAATGATGACGCAAAGAAGATAATGGAGAGTTTTGTTTGTCATCATTCTATTTCAGTCCATTATCGCGAAATTGTGACTCACGTTTTGTGACTCATGATGTTGTGACTCATGATTTCTCTTACAAAAATATTCACCCAGAAGAGTGCAACGATCACTACTAAGACAACACTGCAGCTTATCAGCACAGACTGTGGGGCGAACTGGTGAATTACCATTGCTAAGAAAACTCACTCTTCTGTGATTTTTCGCGACTTTTTAAAGTCTATTCTGCGCTAAGTTTTCTTTACAAATAGAACCCTAAACTTACATCACAGAAAAAACCATCCCCACGTAATTAATAAAATTAGCTTTGCCTTTATCACATTTTTCAACGGTCCGCTGAGAATAAAGGCGTATTAGCTACCTAAATTATGAAACGACAATCGCGTGCTGCCTTCGGACCTTTGTGTTGTCGGATGCTACCTACTAGTTAACTCTGCTAATTTTAATAAAATGTATGACGCAGTTAATATGCTTGCATCAGAAATAATCGCTGCACAGGAAGCGCTTGGAGCCTGGGGGTTCTCATAAGGCCTATGCTTGAGATGTTTCTCTTTGTTTCATGTACAGTGTATACAATGCCACATTTTCTTGCTCCCATGCTAGGTTGTAAGCACGTAGGCACACCGGCAGAAAAACACTGTTACCCCTCCCCCCAAAAAAATCCCTCAAAAGGCCCTTAACCCTTTCCTCGGGAACAGGCATGACACCACAATGGCCAAAATAAAAACTGTTTGCTCAAATTAAAAACTGAGGTCCTTACCTCAACCTTTTATTCACCGGAATCGCTTACTCGTGTGAGGCACTTTCATGAAATTTATTATCTGTCAGCTGCGAATTTCTGGCGTTGATTATTCAGGATTACAATCACCATAGGAGGAGGCAATTAAATGGGCTACAGTGTTCATGTCCAGGTTCCAAACAATGAATGTTTACCGCCTGTTTCTATTTGGTCTCGGTAACGAAGCTGGTCTTCAGGAAGGAACGCCAAGGCGCTGGAAAGCTCACTCTTTTCCGTTGATGTAAAAGGCGCTTAGAGAAATATGGGGTAAGATATGAGCTGGCAAAGACGTAAACCTACCAGTTCAAACTGACTAACGTCCCTTCGAACGGTCTCCTCAATCGCCAGCAAGGAAGCGTGCATCTCTAGCAAAAAATAACGGCTTCAGTAAGCGTAGTAATCATGCCTGCGCCAAAAAACTATCAAGCCAGCATAACAAGGTGCAAAATTGATAGCCTGCAAGTTCAATCAATGAAAAGCGGTGCAGGCGATTGGGCATGCATAAGATACCACTGTTTTACCAGCATACATTGCAGTTGTGCGGGGATGGTGGATGGTTTCTTTTTTCCGGAAGAGGAAGTCCTTCGTAGAGAAAGCCACACTCTTACCAGAAGTGGGCTAAAATATGGAGAGGCCACTTTAAGGCGCCGAATCTTGAAGTCCAGAGGCAGATGTAAGTGGCAATAATTTAACTCCCCGCAGAAGAGAGAAAACGCCGCACTTATGGACGCAATCAATAGACATAATTTGTGTATAAGCTAAATACGCGCCTCACAGCTTTACAGTGCTCGCTTTCTCGGCCGAATGATGCAAAAGTGAATTTCAGACTGGCACTTATCACGTACCACAAGAATACGTTCAAGTGAATTGAGGATTTTATATGTTGAAGGCCTCTCCTAGGTACTCTAAGTCACATTGCATTAGAGGCCGCTCAATTGATTTGGATAACCTAGACCATTGCGTCCATCTTGCACCTAAATGTGGGTGCATGGGTATGTTCACACCGCAATTAACGATGTTTTTGAAGTGGCTAGCTTCTGCCAGTAGAGAAATATGGGTGAGTTAGTATTAGTTTATGGTGGTGCAAGCAGCTTAATTAGAAAAGAGAACAGCAGAATTCACACAAAGCAGGAATCAACGCCCTTGCTTAGTTTTGTGCGATGCTTATGCATATTTCAGCTGTAATCTTTTTCTGTGAGTGCCCAGTCTGACTGTATACATCAAAAGGAGAAGTTGGCGATGAAGTGGCCCAAACTTAAACAATGCCTTCTCTTAAATCCGAATGTTAACTGCGCACACTGCTCGGAAAACCTTGGTTAATTATTACTGTGATTACCCGCTTGCCGCAGACCGAATGTTTAGCTCCAAATCTTTAGCGGAGAACTGTTCATGATATTCTGCACAGTATAAAAACATATCCAGCAACGAGTAATTGCATTCCAAGTTGTTACATCACCCATTCCGCTGCGACATTCGCTGAAGGGAAGAGACGTTACCGGTCTGGATTTGGCACCACATCCGACGCTGCTCGATCTGTTGTCACCTCAGCTCAGTAATTTTGCCTTGTTTTCTAGTTATTAACTAGGTTATTTCCATCCTTGGAAGACGGCCGCGTCTTTAAGGCGGTACTGTCCCTACGGGAAGGGTACGGCAGCTCCGGCGCCGGTATCCTTAAAGGGACAGCGCCATCCGAAGGAGCCCAGTGGGGCGGAGGCGGCCATGGCATCACATGGCGGGGATCTGCCAGTCATCAGGGGCGTCCAGCAGTGCAGTGCGTCATCATAGCTCAGTGGGGACGACTCAACTATCGTCGCCTCTGACGAAAAAGTGGCTGACATGGCGGAAATGGACAACGGTGGCTTCAAAGTGGTGAGTCATCGGAAGCACCGCACAGTCGGCATCCCATTGATAGTTCAGCCAAAAGAGAAAGGTGTTGACTTCAGAGAGTGGAACCCTATCAGGCTGTTCGATGATATTAAAGTACTACTGGGATCTGCTCCGAATCGCAGTCGCTTCACAACGCAAGGGGCTCTTCATCTAGATATCTCAACCGAAGAGCAAGTAGACATTCTTCTGCGGTGCTCTCAGATCGGTGGCATACGAGTTCAAGCCCGGTTGCCACACTCCTACATGACTAACACACGTATTATAAGGGGAGTACCAGTGTGGTATTCGGAAAGTGCCCTTCTTGACTACTTGAAACCGCAAGGAGTTCTGCACGTGCGACGGTTAATGCGCCGGGTGGAGCCTGGAGACCAACAATGGGCAGCGAAGCCTACAAACTCTATTGTGCTAACGTTTGTTCCCAACACCGAGCGCCCTGGAATAATTGACCTTGGTTTCACCAAACATGCAGTCCACGAGTTCGTTGAAACTCCTCCTCGGTGCTTCAGGTGCCAACGTTTTGGACATGTAGCGAGAGTTTGCAACAAAGATCAACGTTGCAAGCGGTGTGGTGGTGGCCATGATCACAAAGAGTGCAAGGCAGATTTTGCTTGCGCTAATTGTGGAGGTGACCACCCAGCGAGTTTCAGTGGCTGCACATTTCGTGTAAGCGCCTTACACCGTCGCAAGTCCTTCATTAGTGGCCCCAAACCACAACCTACTGAGAAGCCGATACATGGAAGTGAAGAGTTCCCTGCGCTCGAGTCGCAAGCTCGGGACGTGGTAGCAAGCGACGTCGCTGCACGACCTGATCCGAGCAAGTCGGCAACGGCCTCCGAGGGTGAGTCGGCTGTTCGATCTGCTTCTGCAAAAAGTGTCCATGTTCCTCAGCGACCAGATCACAGCAAGACTCGACAACATGGAGGACATCCCCTTGCCTTAAAAGAGATGCAGACACCAGCTACCGTGGCCAAGAGTGGGTCCCAGTCCCCGTCTTTTGTCGAAGTGGTGCGCCAGTGCGTGCAGCAAAATAAGGAGCTCAGAAGCCGGAATCTCTCCGACCTTCTAGGCGTTTTGTTTGATGTCCTGCGTTCATTTAGCCAAGCGATGCAGCCTGGCACTTTGAAGAACTTTATACAGCTGGTGCTTACCATTGAGACCTTGATCACCGCCTTCGCAGAGAACTTCAACTCCTAGATGGCTAGTTTTCTTCAACCTGTTGCAATTAAAACCCTAGAAAAGTGCCGTTTGTCATGCAATGGAACTGCGCTGGGATTATAAGTCGATTAGCAGAACTAAAATTGTTCTTGAAAGAGAACTGTGTTCCAGTACTGGCCCTCTCGGAGGCTGGCTTGCCAAGCGGGAGGTCTTTGCCGGGATACGTCGCCCACAAGAATTGCAGCATCAAGTCTTTTCCCGCAGGAAGTGCCGCCCTTTACATACGAAGGGAGATTCCTCATGTGGCTTTGAACGTCACCGATCTTTGCACCGACAGTATTGAGGTAGTGGCTGTGAGGATTCGGCTCGCCTTCCGAACTCTGTCCATTGCATCAGTATACGTGTCCCCGCGGAAGAAGGTGGATATGGCTTTGTTTCTCCAGCAACTTTGTGACCGCTTCCCAGCACCCAGAATCATCTGCGGTGACTTCAACGCCCACCACCCTGCCTGGGGGGACAGGAACACAGATCCTCGCGGACGCCAACTTGTAGAAGTCATCGACAGTTTGGACCTGTGCGTGGCCACTGACGGAAGTCCCACTTTCTTTCGGCCTCCAACCTCACCCACATCTATAGACCTAACCTTACATTCACCTGACGTCCGTGTGCAGTGGTCAACTAGAGCTGACCGAATGGGAAGTGATCACTACCCGATATTTGTGTTTACTGCCGACTTCCATCTGCGTGGTGTTAAAATTTGCCATGTTGTTAATTGGTACAAATACAGAGAGCACTTAGCCTGTGTTTCCGGTGATGTGACAGACAAAATGATTTATGCTAAGATGGCTGCTACCACGGCGCTCAAGCTACCTGATCATTTTCCGACTCCGGATTTAAAACTCAGGAACCTCTGCGCAGCGCGCAGAAGGGCGGAGCGACAACTGTTGCGGAAGAAGCACGACAGAGCCTTGAAGACAACTTTCAACAGGCTCAACTCTGCCATTAGACGTCATGCGAACAAGCTCTGTAGGTACCAGTGGGCATCCTTTTGCGCTAGTTTGACTGTTTTCTCACCGATAACGAGAATTTGGCGTGTCGTTGGCAGTCTTGCTGGTGGCTCTCGTCCGAGTAAACCTTTCGAGGCGCTTGCATTGCGCACGCAGAAACATCTCGTGTGCTTGGCAGAGGAATTTGCGGATGCATTTGTAAATTCCAGACCAGGCATTCATCCCTGCTCTCTACCTGCTACGTCGCCGTCTATTATGGACGCCCCGTTCACACTTCGAGAACTACAGACAGCGCTCCGCAGCCTGCGGCGTCGCTGTGCACCAGGTCCTGATGGCATTACCAATCAAATGTTACAGAACCTGCCTCTGGAACACCGGAAGATGCTCCTAACCTATCTCAATCGAGTGTGAGAGTCTGGTGACGTTCCCCCTTCATGGAAGGTGGCTTGTGTAGTCCCACTGCAGAAGGCCAGCAAAGACATGACAGACGCGGCCTCGTATCGTCCTGTATCGCTGACGTCGTGTGTAACTAAGCTCATGGAGAAGATGGCAAGTAAGCGTTTGTCTTGGTGGCTTGAGGATTGAAGGGCACTACCAACATGCATGACTGGATTCCGCACAGGTTTAAGCGCGCAAGATAGCGTCCTGGACTTGATAAGCCACATTGAACATCAGAGTGCTTTTGGACTTTCAACACTAGCTATTTTCCTAGACGTATCAAAGGCTTATGATAGCGTCCTCCAGAGCTCAATACTGAATAGTCTGCAGGTCATAGGCGTACAGGGCTATCTTCTGCGATTCATTCACTCATTTCTCAGTGATCGTAAATTTAAAGTGCGGTTAGGCAGAACAATGAGCTCCGAAAGGGCGGTATCGCGAGGGGTACCTCAGGGTAGTGTCCTGTCCCCAATGCTCTTTAATGTTGCCATGGCTGGTCTTCCCGCAAAAGTGCAAAAACATTGTAAGCATGCCATATGTCGATATATGCAGACGACATTTGTCTTTGGTTAACCGGATATCAACACAAACGCTTAGCTCTATTAGCGCGACAGGCCGTGCTTTCAGTTAAAAGTTACCTTCAAGGTGTTGGGTTGACGCTCTCGGTGGAAAAATGTGGCTTCGTCCTGTTTCCAGGTAGGGGACGACGGTATGCGCGGCTGAGCATAACCCTTGATCAGTCTTGCCTTCGTCAGGTTAACCACATACGTTTTTTGGGCGTCACTATTGACTCACGTGTACAGTGGCGACGAGCTGCGGACTCGATTGTGGCTTCACTATCTTCGCGTCTCAGTGCGCTTCGTAGAGTTGCTAGTGAGCAATGGGGAAACCATCCTGCTTCAATGATCAGGCTTCACGATGCCCTGGTGACAAGCCGCATAATGTACCAGCTCCCTTTAATTTCCCCCTCGGTATCGCAGCTGGAACGCCTTGAGGTTTTGCACAGAATGGGACTAAGGAGGGCTCTCGGCGTTCCGCAGGCTGCTCCAAACAATGCAGTACTGTATGAGTCTCAATCGAAACCTCTTCGGCTAGCCGCTTCACAAAGACTTTTGCTGCAAATTGGCCGCCTCAGAGAGACTGTTGCCGGGATAGCGCTTCTACAGCGCCTTCGAAAGAGATCTGAGTCCCGGGCGTACTTGGCTTTAAATACTCTTCGTTCTCTAGGTCTCGACCTTCGAGATCGACCTAAGACGTTGAAGCCACCTTGGTCCTTTCCGAGCCTCGATTGTTTCTTGACAATTCCCCACGTTCGCGCTAAGCGGAATTCTCCTTTAGCGGCAATGCGTTCGCTCGTACTGGAACATCTTGAGACCGAATATGCCAGTCATCTTCAAATTTTTACAGATGGCTCTGTGATCTAGTGCAGCTGCTTTTCATATTCCATCTTTGAAGTATGATTGGTCTGTTCGTTTTACTAAAGTCGTGTCCTCCACAATGGCCGAAAGCGTTGCCATTGAGGCAGCTCTAAAGAAGCTAAGGTGTTGTACGCCTCAACCTACTGTCATAATTACGGATTCAAAATCTGCCCTTCAAAGGTTAGAGTACGGGTTCCCCACTGATGCCTTGAGTCTTAGATCCCTACGTTTGGTGCAGAATCTCCATAGCAAAGGCTTCTCTATACGTTTTCAATGGGTGCCCTCGCACATAGGTGTCTTAGGCAACGAGATAGCAGACAACCTCGCCCATACAGCTCTCTCCGGGATTCCAGTACATAGAGTCACTCATGAAGTCAAGCAAATGTTCAGAGATGTGGTGTTGTGCCACTTCAGTTCTTTGTGGAGCTCTCCTCATCAGCCATGTGTGACCAAGGGTCTCAGGTACCAAGCCACTTTGCTGCACCGCGTTCGCACGGATTCTGCTCGTACGCCGGCGTGGATGTATAAGACTGGCCTAGCGTTGTCACCATTGTGTTCAACGTGTGGTGTGTGTGGTGACATAGAACATTACCTCTTGTGCTGTACATTGTACAACGCGGAACGGGCTGTGTTATTCGGATCCCTCAAGAAGGCAGGAGTTCCTCACAGTTCTCTACAGGACATTGTTTTCCCGCGCGGGAGCCAGTCGAGTAGAAGGGATGCTCCTCGCCTTCTTCTACTTTACCTGCAGGACACGGATTTGGCCTCCACATGGTGACCTCAGGAGTGCCTATTTGGGTTTTTGCAGACAGTGTTTCTGTGATTTCTATTTAAGTGTCGCTACGGTGGAGCAATTGCTGGCAGCAACTGCAAGGCTAATCCCACCGGTAGCTTACAACCACTCAACTCAACTCAACTCAACCACATCCGGTAAAGGCATGAAAAGCTTCTAATGCTATAGTGACGACAACACATAAAGGAATAAGCTATGCTTCTGAATTTCTGTCGACAATTTGGCATCTTGTTTTGAAAATAAGTGTTTGTTTTCATGCCGTCTCTTCTACTATCAGTAAGAAATGAAACGCCAACAAGACAGTGGAACCACAGACTGCAAGGTATGCCACCTTTAGAGAGGGGAGGCTAGATACTAGCTACTGCTATTTTAATTTTGAAGTTGCGAAGAAAGTTCTGCACAATTTTTATTCAACCTCGCTTGTATTTAAAATTTAAAATCCAGGAGCAAATATGTTGGCGCATCTGTGTTGCCACTTAAATTTCTTGTTCGCGTTTCATTTCTTCTTTTATAGCGAAATGTTTTGCCGCAGGGCATCAATAATAGGTGAAGATGTGATGAAATATATAGTAGTGATGAAATGAATGAAAAAAGGCTAGCTGATTTGATGAAGTCGAATAGAGAACGACGGTACGGTCCCTGCGTCAAGGCAATGTATGAATCAAGATTGCTTGGTGAAAGACCCGCTACATTTAGGTGCCGGATCCTTGTAGGCTTGAGTGCTGGGCAGTCCCACAGCAAGTGATGAATGTCGGCTTCAATGTCCTCGTGTGTATATATCGGGCACCCTGGCCGAGGAAACGAATCTCGGTATTGAGGCCACTTCCGAGTGACGGCAGGTGTGAGGGCAACCGTGACCCGGATTCTCCTAACCGCAACCTCATCTGCACGGGTAAGACCGCGGGGAAGGGTAAAGCACACGGAGAGATGAGAGCACGTGTGCTGCGCCGGGGAGATTCTTTCTTGATGAAAGGAGGGTAAAATTGTCCGAATGAAGGAGCCGAGGCAGTGATGAGTCTGGATTCGCAAGGCGGGTCGCTAAATCTGCCTGGCTTTGAGTGGTCAGCGATCCCGTAGGACCCACTCAATACGTACTGGCTGAGGGATGCGCGCCGCGAGCCGGTGGATATCCTGACATGTTGGACCGCAGATAACACGTCGTAGCTACCGGACAACTTGAACGCGTCAGTGTGGATGCCAACGCGGGCCGCAGGAAGCATAGTTATGTCGGCCACGGAGCAGAGTGCTTCTTGAGCTGCAACGAGCTCAGCACAAAATGACGAAGGGGGTTCTGTAAGTTGAAGCCAAGAGATTTGATTCAGGGCAGGTCTGCACAGGCAGTAGATAGCTGTTGTCGCTTTGCGGTTTTGTATGCTTGCGTCTACGTAGACAACAATGGATCCCTCAGGTAGGGAAGCATCTTGTTCGTCAAATTTCTGGCGAAGCAACGATGCCGAATTAGCAGATGTTGGTCGGCGATTATCTGTTGTCTGGTCGCTGAGTAGCACAAACATCCATGGGAGAACTGGCGTTGGCGGCTGAAGAATGGAGTGTGACGTTGCATAAGTCCTCAGTGCATGCGTGGAGTGCGATAGACTGGCCTTAGGGCTGCGCGCATCACGGCTCTGCTGCACCAGCTCATCAATGGTAATGAGCTGCTCATTCTCTCGTAAAAATATGACCGATGTGATGTGTGGAAGGCACGTGATGGTCCTCATAGCCTCTTGCTCCACGGCTTCAAGGCGATCCCATTGGGCTCTTGTAAGATGTTGAAACTGGGCTTGATAACCAATACGTGTCTGAAGAAATGCCCTAACCAACTGCTGTGCAACGAACGAGCCTGCGCCACCCGTTTTAGGAGCAATTCTTCTAATCAAACCCAATGTCTGAATAGCTTGCCTTTTTGCCTGAGAAAGCCATGCAGTCGCCGGTCCTGATTGGTGAATTATTAAGCCAAGGATTTTTACACTCGGACTTCCCTGTGGTAGGGTGCCTGATAGACAAAGCCGGATTGGACTTGCAGCAAGTTTGCGGCGTCTCCAGCGGTTGGCGACTGAAATGTATGTTGTTTTATGCATGGATAGCTGAAGTCCGATGGATGATGCGTAATAACAGGTAACATTCAAAGCAGCTTGAAAGGCAGCCTCCTGAGTACTGAGACCTTGGTGAGTACTCCACACCGTGAGGTCATCAGCGTACTGAAGAATTTTTATGTCACGGATGTCATGTAAGCGCCAAGCCAGCGGGATGAAAGCAATATTAAATAACGTCGGCGACAATACTGATCCCTAGGGCACGCCGCAGAGAGGAACGAATGGTGCGGCCGCTTCACCGCTGAGGCGTATTGCAAATTTTCTGCCTTCCAAAATGATTCGACAAAACTACGCACTCCCAGAGGAAGATGAAGCATGTCAATGGAGTTCAGAATGGCTGCATGACTGATGTTTTCATATGCCTTTTCAGCGTCCATTGCTAAAACAGGACGCACATTGCAGCTGCGGGTAGATGATAAAACTGCAGATGCCAAGACGGCCAACCCGTCCTCTGTACCAATATATGGACGAAGGCCGATTTGTGCGGGGTGATAAAAATCGTGCTGCTCTAGCTACCACTACAGTCGTGTGGCTAGCATTTTCTCCGCCAGCTTGCACAGCGTAGGAGTTAAGGAGATAGGTGGCAAGTTTGCAAGGTACGTCGGAGGCTTTCCTGGTTTCGGGATAGGAATCACGACGGCGGATTTCGAGCTCTCGGGCACGACACCTGCAGCCATACTGTGTTTATGGTGTCTAGTAGTAGAGGGAGTGCAGCGTTGCACAGGATCTGGTACACCTCGTACTGAATATTGTCCGGGCCGGGTGATGTTTTTCGTTTCGCCTCATCTAGTGCAGCCAGCAACTCAGGCATAGAGAATGGACATGCAATTCCATCTGCGTCGACATCAGACGGCATTTGATATACATGCGCTGGGATGCCTGCAGTATCTAAACTAACGGATGAAGAAGGCACTGCATCGTATTTTTGGAAAAACTTTCGCGCTGCTTCTTTGGCGAAATCATCTGGCGACAACTTAGCCACGAAGCATGCAGTTGCTGCTGCGTCAGTCGAATGGCGACCGTTTTCTATTTTATGGAATGTTTCTGTTTTATGGAATTTAAGGATTTTGCAGAAAGTTGTTCACACCACGCAAGCCACTGCCGTCGAGAGAGGTCGCGTTCATATTTGTGTGCCTTAACTGTAAGATAGTGCAATCGCATACGTGCCTGCGACGAAGAAGGCTCGTGCGTAGCAGCCAGCTCGGCTGTACGGCGTGCCGCCCGCAAGTTAAGAAGGCAGAGGTCTGGAGCCAGTCGACCAACATCAGTTCAGGTGGTAGTCGTACCACTGTTGAGCGCTGTTAGAATGCGCTCAACAAGATTTGGCGACGAATCTGAGGAGAGATTGTCCAGACAGGAGCGAAAACTGTCCCAGTTGATCACAGAACATTTATAGCGTAAAGGTCGGAAATGTGAGGTGTGAAGACCGATGATGATCGGGTTATGGTCACTTCCCCAGCAGTCTGGCTCCATGTGCCAGGAGGAAGTACCCGGACCCGACCATCACGTCTAGCCTGGAGCATAGAAAGCACTGCGAGTTTGACGCACTGGCCGTGTTGCTGTCCCAAGATGGCTGAGCAGCACAAATTGGGAATCCGTGAAGGCATCCCACTCAGGCCTGCCACGAGGGCTCGAAGTGGGGTACCCCCAATCCTGGTGAGCGGCGTTAAAGTCACCTCCGACTAAAATCGGACACCCGGGATACTGCCGACGGATAGTTATTAACCAGCCAAGATTAATACGAAAAGAAGCACCACCGGCCTGTCTAACGTAAAATGAGACGACAACAATGGTTCCTGCTTAAATTTCTTAGCCACTGCCACTACCTCTTTATACGACGTGCACATGTTTTCAAGGCGTACATGCGGAAAACGTGAGTCCACATACACCGCCGCCTTTCCCGGGGGAGCAGCAGTTTGTACACGACGGTCTATCATTGAAGGATACATGTAGGCACTGAAGCCTGGAATCGATGGCAAGGCGTTTGTTTCCTGCAGCAACATGGCCCATACCTGGAGCTTGCGAATTTGTGTCGGGTCTTGAGCTTTCCCACCTTCGTGGAAATGCCTCTGCAGTTCCACTGCAGCCCACCAGCATGACTGGAACTTGCCATTTATAGTTATCAGCCCAAGCGCTGTAAAATCACGGACGTCAGGTTAGACAACTGGTTGACCATACACCGGAGCAAAGAAGTCGCAGAGTTGTCCAGTGGCATTGCGGTAATCTGGGAAGCGGCGGCAGGAAATGACACTGGTGGGCGGTAGGAAGGCGATGTTGCTGCGCCATTGATAGATGTGGCGTCTACGTCGAGCGAGCAGTTCACGGTGTTGCCGGAGCTTGATGACCGCTACTAAAAGACGTGCGATTTGTTCGTCGACTGCGGCCATATCGTCCTGCGGTAGTTCAGGCACACTGCGCTGCTTTGTTGCCTGTTTTTGGAGGCGTTCTTTTTGCACAGTATCGTTAGAAGGCTGCTGAGTTGAAGGATCATGCGAGGTGTGCTCAGGGAGTTCCGACCACTCGTCGTCATGCCACTGGAGAGCTGCGAACCGATTGGATGTCTGCAATGAAGTTATACTGTCATGTATTGGCCAATGCTTAGTCATTCGACGACGAGCCTTTTGTGTTGACTTTTGTTCTGTCGGACAGCTTGGAGATGTTATCTCGTGGTCGTCGGATTTACAAAGGCAGCATCGATGAGCCAATTTCCCTTCTGATGTACCTTCACCGGCAGCAGTGAAGGGGCAGGATTTGCGTTAATGACGAGTACGGAAGCAGATATATCAATATACCGCACTCGGTTTATATGGCGGAGGCCGTAAAATACGGCCATAATAGTACAGACTGGCAGTTAGTGTAAGAGGGCCTTGCAAGGGGACTATGCAAGAGCGCCCCTTTCCCATGCGTCGGGCCTGGATGACAAGGTGCGTGGGACAGTACAGCGCACGCCAGGGTGCAGTTTGATCCTCAGTGATATTGACGTTGTAGACGACGCAGCGCTGCAAGTCGGAGCCTTCATCTAAATACAATTCTACTGGCACTGAGATTTCGCTTGTTAGTGAAATACTGGTGGGCGTTTGCAGCCGTTCTACTGCAGTTAGAATCGGAAGCCACACTGCAGTGGTGTTGGACTTTGTCCTGGCTGCGAAGCCCCGAAAACCTTTGTTTCCGAGGCACGCGTCCAAGTTAGCTTTTAAAATCTTTGGCATATCCGTGAGCCATTTGTTGGCCAGTGATTTAATGTACACTTTGTAAGAAGACCATCCGAGTGTAGGCTCCACCGAGTTCTCTATCGTAAGACAAATGCGCTTGCCTTGGGTGCCATCACTTCCCGAAGATGGAATCGGTTGGCTGTCATTTGAGGGACGCTTGTGAGTAGCACGAGGGCACTCTCGCACGGGTATAGGTGGCGATAAGTTCATTGGAATGCTCAGTTCATCATGCCGTGCGGTTTGAGGCCCATTTTGAAGTGTAGGGTAGATAGATGGCCATTGGTCCTGGAGGCAGATCACTTACGAGCATGTCGTGCAATTCAAGAAGGCAGGACGTTTCATTTCTTGCTGATAGTAGTTTTTCTTTTCCTTGAAAGGGATGAACAAACTAATCGTCCATATTAATCACCAGTGGTAGTCCGCCTGCTACTAGTTTATAAAAACAGACTTTAGAAGCACTTGCTTAAGATTTTTACACTACCCAATTCAGCCGAAAATTTATATCAGCAGGGGGCAAACTTTCATATTTTTATTTTATATTAGGTGCTTGCCGAGATATTAAAGTAAAATTTTTCATTCTTCCAGATGCCTAATTATGCTGTTTGTGCAGGGATCTTTTATGGATATAAATTTATTTATTCTAGATTTCACAATGCCTTTTATAGCTTAAATGACCTAACACTAATAATGAAATTAGTATACTATGGTTTTCGTAGCATTGTCTTGGCATTCCTTAAATCCTATCTGACTAACAGAAATCAACGCGCTGCTATAAAAATAAAAATTTCTCCTTTTGTTGAATTTTAATGGAACTGTTGCGCACAGAAGCATATTCGGGGCCACAGCTATTCAACTTATATACCAATGAAATAGTGAACATTACCAACCAATCACAATTTTTTGTTCATGCGGATGACACAAGTCTTTTGTACAGTCTGATAATCCCAGTGACCTGTGGCTTGTTGCAAACTCAACACTACAATAGCTATATGAATGAATAGAAATTCCCTACAGATAATCAGCGACAAAAACCAAAGCTATGGCATTTACATTATGTAAAAAGCCAATAAATTACAATTATTACATTTTTATTCGAAATGATGCTATTGATATAGTTTCGGAAACATGAACGCTAGGTGTCGTATTAAAACAGGACTTATCATGAAACTCACGCGTGCGGAGTACTCTCACGGCTCCGCTTAGTTTTGGCACTGAAATTGAAGTTGCTAATATATAACGCGCTGTTGCATGCCCAACTGAATTACTGCAGACTAGTATAGAGCACCGCTCCAAAACAAAACGTAAATAACACTTTTGCTTTACAGGAGAAATCACTTCATCATGTAACAAAGGTTCGTAATGAAAGCCCCCTTACACGACATGTGTTATGCAGATATTATTATACAGTTTTCGAAGATATATGATTTCAACCATTTCATGAGATACAATCATAGTTTAAAAAACAATAACACCGCATTCTTATCCCTACATAAAGTGACGAAATCTACATAAGGCGGCGAAATCTTAATAAGCTTCATTCCTCGACCAGTTTGATGGCGTTGAACACTGTCAATCTTATTCATAACTATACTAAGCAGTATGTAAGAAGACGTTAACTAGGACTGTGTTTATGTTCTTTATTATAGCTTGCTTTTTTCAAATCCCCGATAATACTGTTACGCGAGTGTTTGCTGTGCTTTTAACATTTTTGCATGGAACATCATCTTTGTTGTGCGTATAAATCGCATGTGCTGCCTACCATTAGAACTCTTTTTAAGCTAATGATTGAGAGCTGTTGCAAAAACTGCCATGTCAAGGGGGGTGGACACCTGGCCAAGCTCACCTCAGAGCGGGTTTTCTTCCCAATCCCTGCATGTTTTACCTGCATAAAATTGAAAATATACATTGATTGATTTATTTATTGAATGATTGATCTCTTCGTCGTGACTGCACATTGGTATTATGGTGTCAGTTAAATTGCTTTTACCTCATTCCTGCTATAGGAACACGTTGGAGAAAAAAACAATGAATTTTATTCATTTTAAACCAAATTGTCGTGTGCGTGGTAGCCCTGCCCCGAACCACGGACCAAGCGTGAACCGCGTGTGTGTGTCTGTGTGTGTGCGTGCGTGCGTGCTTGAGATTGGCCCAGCCAGCAGCCGAAGCTCCGTTGCAGCACAGCGGTTCAAACTGGCGAGGAGGTCGCGGGCTGGCGACGGACGGGCGTTGAGCAAGAAGAGAGCCGCTGGCTGCAGTAAGCGCAGCCCTCGAAGAGACATGGGGTCCCTTGGCAGTCATCCCCAGCAGAGGCAGCCTGTGTGCAGTTCAAGAACGCTTCGCAACAGTCGCGCATTTCTAAGAACTCGCAGAGCCCGTTGGCTCTCTGGTGTGAAGGAAGCGTCTGTGCATGCGGCGGCCACAACGAACTCGCTGGGAAAGGAAGTGCTGATGGAGGGAGCGAAAACAGTCCGCTGGCAAGGTTGATCCCCGAGGGTGGTTAAAAGGCTCGAAAGGACGCAGCCGGCAAGGGAGACCCGTTTTCAACACCGGGCAGAGAGGCCGCGTCCTGACGGCAAGGTTGCGATAAAGCAAGTGCATATAATGCGAATAAATTTTGGTGTAATCTGAAATCTTCATGCGGTTTGGCTGAATCGGGAGGATATGAAGAGAAAGCAGCGAAGAAACGCAAGGAACCTGCCTGACTGCCCCAGTCGACGTGACCTCCCGACAGGAAGCGGACCGGCCATGTGACTCATCGAGATTGCAACAAAGGACTCAGGGATGAGTGACCATCTCGGGCTTGGACCAGCAGGCCAAGCCATTTCCTACAGTGAAGCAGGTTGGCGGGCTTTAGGTCCTTCCGCTTGGCACTATGACAGTTGTGGGGCATAGTGTGAGCGGGGAGGACGGGAACCGATGACGAGGAGAGTCAGGCAGGTTCCTCTCCTCCCTTCACTATATTGTTTTTCTCTCCTCCCGATTCAGCCAGACCACACCAAACATTCCGATTACACAGTGCCAAATTTATTCACATCTATTCTCCTTCTGCAACCAAGATATTCTCTATTATTAAACTCGTACCTGCACGTCTTTCCAAACCAGCCTTCTGAATACTTGGTGTTAATTTTGTTTTGTTACTTTTGATACTTGCCCGACTGCCTTCCTGTTTGGAACTTTTTCACGCATTCTGAGGACGACTATGCTCAGTACACAGTGCCTCCATGCATTATCTAAAACGTGTAAGCGCGTGGTCAGAGGGATATATAGACTGCGCCTGGGGCCACGGAACTGTATTCGCGTGCCATCTGGCAACATTTGAAGAAACTGGCTGGGTCTTACAAGTCTAGACTGCAGGAAGCATTAGCGCGGTCATCCGTTCGTAACCATCTTGCCACCTTAGGCTGGCTCCTGTCCGTCCCTGCAGTGATCTGTGTGTTCAGATAGGGCGCTAATTGCATTTGCCCTAGCATGGCCATGCAACCATAACGTCCCCTAGTAAAAGCTATCAAGTGACGTAGGCATTGGCAGAGACGGTGATCTTCATGCATTACATTGATACCCGCCGCGAATATTTACATCACGACGGACTTTTTTGCGTAATACAAGACGCAGAAATTAAACCGCACCACACGAAGAAAACTCCCACGAGGAGCGTCTCGAATAATCAGGCATCAAATATTCCACGTTTCGATACGATGAGTGTTATTGACCTATATAGAATTTAGCGCATTTAGCCACGCTCAATGACGCTGGTAAATAGAATATTCCGTCCCCATCCCGATATAAAAGTCGCAGATTAAGAAATGTGTTGAAGGCCTGTAGAAGGTCAGATTTTACCTGCAGCAGAGCTACAGGACCAATAAATTTGAAGCTCGACAGCACGGAAATCTTTGTTATGCAGCTACTGACTTGCGTATCTATACACATTGCGTTCAGCACTAAGACGCCGTTCATGGAATGGGCGGGAAAAGAGCGCAGACTTCATTTTAAATTATTGAATGGGTCTGGAAGCCTTCGAACTGCCTGTGCCATATGGGTGAGTGATCGACATATCCCTTAGATTACTAGAAAAAGTTCAGGCATCAAAAAATCAGAGATCAATGAAGAGTACGGAGCATTGATGTGTGCATGTAACTGCACAGTAACCAACAGAAAACATTAAGGATGAGGCATGAAAAATATGTTGCAATAAAAGATTGAGGCGAGAATGCAGTAATGAGGGTGACAAAGACAAAGATAGGGAGAGAAATTGTCACTAAATTGAATTTGTATAACTTATATCCCAACTAACCGTTCTGTACAATGTTTTGTATGCAGACTATTTGGTGCAAAAATGAAGGTAATAAAACCAAATCAATTTTTTAATTTATTCATTTATTTATTCTGTATACTCCTAAAGGCTCTCCTTCGTGGGTATTACATAAAGGAGGGCAGTCAAAGTAAATAACATATACAAGGAACATCACTAACAAGCAAAGGAACAATAAACACTGACATGTAAAAATAATTAAGCACCAGAAAGGACAAAATAAGCAGGCGATAGAAAACAATATAATACAAATTATAGGTTTAAAAAAAACGATTAGGCATAACAGAAATGAAAATTACTACAGTGTGCGTATTAGGGACCAAAAGAACAGAAGTAATCACAACCCAGGCAGCACAAGTCATTGGCCCAATATTGGGATTGTGATAGCAAATGGTGGTCCTACATAGAACCAGCATCACAAGTATTACCCCAATATAGGCAATGCCTCTTTCCGACAGTTCCAATCATGGCCCTACATGTTCTATGTGTCCCCTATATTGGCAGTGCCGCTTAGTTACTTCGCCACTAATGGCCCAAGCTGGGCAGTATTTTCCCGATATGGGCATTGCCACTCACTTACATTTCTAATAATGGCCCTCGTTGGCCACTATGTCCCCCGTAATGACATTGCCACTCAGTTGGCAGTCAGTGGCAATCCGCTTCGTTGTCTAACAATGCTTTTCGCTCTTGGCAGGCCGATCAGGTGTGCTGCGATCTTCAATGGGGCGGCTGCGTCCGCGCGGCGATCTCGGACGCCTGCATCAGGATTCCCCGTTGCGCATGCGTTCACCTGGGCTGTTATCATCCACGTGCAGTAGACAAGCCCAAAGTGCCCGAATGCAAGAAGCCGGGCGGAGGATCACGTGGTGTCTGCCATCAGCTATATAAACCGTTTAACACCCAGGCATCATCGCAGTCAGTGGCAATCCGCTTCGTTGTCTAACCCTGCTTTTCGCGTTTGGCAGGTGAGTTTCATTTGCCTTTTGCTGTAACTGGTTGCATTGTAATTTTTTTTTCTCCGCTGACTGCAAAAATGACTTGTACATGCTCTGCTTGCACCAAAACCCGTTGACGGGAAATGTTTGACTTGTTCTCGTTGCAAAAGTAGTTACCACTTTGGAAAGAACTGTTCTGCTATCACGAAAAATGCGTTTTCAAAACTGTCCACTGCCAAGCGCGAAACCTGGGCATGTCCACCTTGCGTATCTAATTCAAGCAATCAATCCGACTCGGATGATAGTGGAGGAACTGCTTCAATTTAAGGCAACAGGTGAAAAGATGGCTGAAGCTGTCACTGACATCCAAACATCAATTGAGTTCCTATCTAATAAATATGACTCTGTTATGTCCACCCTGGAAGCTAACTAAACTAAGCTAAATGAGCTACATGCCCGTGTGGAATCACTTTCTGAGACTGTGGTTGCTCAAGCTGAGCTGCTGGATAAATCAAGGTGTGCAGTTAAAGAACTTGAACAGTACAGCAGGCGATGCAACTTTGAAATACATGGTCTCTGTACCAACCCTAATGAGAATTTGGTTTATTTCATGGGCGATCTAGCTCAGAAACTAGCGTTTCCAGAGTTTGAAGCTAATACAATTGCTTCAATACATCGAATGTCAATCAAGGACAGTTTGACTCCCCCTATCATTGTACAGATGCTTGACGTGGCGTCTAAAGAAAAATGGCTTGCTCTACGGACAAAGCTTCGCAATCTGCCTACAGATGAGTCTCTTCCTCGGCTGTATTTCAATGAAAATTTGACAACGACAAACAAGGAGATTTTCCGATTGGCCAGGTCTAAGGAAAAAGAAAAGCAGTACAAATTTGTTTCGACACGTAACGGCCAAGTTCTGGCTAAGAAATCAGAAGAAGTGAGGTCTGTCATCTGCATTGAGACGATATCTGACCTGGATAAGATCTGCTAACGATGGGCGATCTTGAATTACTTGCATGTACAACATTTTTTGAAGCAAAAAAATTCTTAACAAGTGACGCATAACTTGCGTTTCGTGCAACGCACGTTAATATCCGCAGTATTCGAAAGCACTGGTATGAATTCTTGGCACAAACTTCTACTTATCGTTGGACATTTGACGTATTTGTATTGAGAGAAATTAATATTTAAGCTGATATTTTCAATCATTACGCAATACAGGGTATCCAAGCAATTTCATGTAAACGACCTGCAAAAAAAGGGGGCGGCGTCGCAGTTTTTGTGAGAGACAGTTGGACAGTTACAGAGCTAAATTTTTCCTTCCAGCAAGCAGAAGTTGTAGCATTGCGTATGAGCACGCCAGCTCTATCTTTGATACTTTTTGCACTATACCGACCCCCCTGCTTCAATGGCAGGCTCTTTTTGGCCGAACTTGACAACGCCCTCTCAGCTCACTCCCATGGAGACTATATCTGTGTAATGAGCGATGTTAAAATAGATACATTTCGCCCATCTAAGGCTCTGGTCACAGGTTATCTTTATCTGTTATCAAAATGGGGACTGCAACCAACCATCCAGAAAGCAATGCGAGAAGAATTTTTGGCGGGGAAAGTTGTCGTCTCTTGCATCGATTATATAAATATAAGAGCTCCGAATTTCGCGCTACAATCTGCTATTGTCCAAGCAAAGCTGTCAGATCACTAGTTTGTTTTTTGCTCTTTAGCCAGGAAATTGAACCCTCCAACAGCGGATCGCGGTAGAAGAGAAATAACCATCTGTGATCCCAAAATCCTCTACAGACTGGCATCGAAATACGATTGGGAAGTGTTCTTAGAAAACGTGTCTCCGATATACATTTATGATAAGCTTGTTGAAGTAGTACATGAATTTAAGAAAGCGGCTACTCGCGTGGTTGAAATCAGGCAGTGGAGTAAAGAAAACTCATGGATGACCTCGAAAATATTATCAGCTATTAAAAAAAAGATTTACACTGGGCCCAGTCGAAAAGGGCACCCGCATCTCTCCTGCTACGGGCAAAGTTTAAGGTGGCAAGAAATAAAGTAAATGCAATGATTCGGCAGGCTAAACGAGTACATTTTCGTAACGGGTTTAAGGATGCAGGCTCAGATACTAGAAAAACTTGGTCTTTGATTAATAATCTAAGAGGTGTCAAAAGGCGTGGCAATGTTAGTAAAAATTTTTGAATCTTATTTCGGCACTGATGAAGAAAGAATAGCTTATGAATTCAATAAGTTTTTCTCGCAAGTTTCGGGTAGCGCACCACAGCATCCCTTGTTTTGTACTCTTACGAACAGCACAGTCGAATCTGCACACCTACCTTTGCTAAGTGAGGATGAGCTAAGTTCAATTATTTTTGGTCTTAAACGCAACAGGTCGGTGGGAATATATGGCATTTCAGTTGATGATCTGCGAACCTTGTTCGAAATGCTTACAGGCGTGTTGCTATCGCTGTTCAACAGCCTTATCTCAAGTGGCATGATCCCAGCCAACATGAAAGCGGCTATAATTACCACAATTTACAAAGGTGGTGCACATAATAGGTATGAGGATTTTCGCCCTATTTCAGTTTTGCCCTGTTTGACTCAAATATTAGAAAAACATCCGCTGTCTACAATGAAAAGTTTTTAGAAAAGCACGAAATCCTGTCACCGCATCAGTATGGTTTTGTGCAAGGCAAAGGAACGGAAATGCTTTTGGAGGACTTCTCTTACATGTTAAGTCGATCCTTGGAAAGTATCCAAGTGGTGTGTGCACTGTTTTTGGATGTCAGCAAGGCTTTTTATAGTGTATGTCAGAGTGTGGTACTGTGTAAACTGTCCAGGATAGGCTTCCGTGGAGTGTTTCTTTCGCGTTTGGAATATTTTTTACGGCACAGAACGAAATACGTCTCGATTGGGCGAGCAAAGAGCGCTTGTTTGCTTATAAAAGCTGGCGTTTCTCAAGGTTCCATAATTAGTCCCCTGTTATTTAACATCTACGTTAATGACCTTACAAATGCTGTGCCTATAGGCATGTATTAGTACGCTGACGATGCTGTCCTCGTATCCCAGTCGCCGAACTACTCTGACTCACTTTCTTCTCTTCAAACTACAGCAACTATTGCTATGGACTGGTTCTCACTCAACCTAATCAATGTTAACAGCTCTAAGACTCAACTCATACGCTTTCACAGCCATGAAGATGGTAGATTTAAACCACCAGCTGTTCTTGCACGGATTTGATTGTTCCCAATATCAGTGTGTACCCCTGAGCTATACAACAACAGAGAAGTACCTCGGAGTACACTTCGACAGTGCTCTTTCCTGGAACGATCACTTACTTATCCCACATCTGTAAAAAGCTCAGAACCGTCTCCTGTGTGCATTACAAAATTAGGTACTACATGCCGCTTTCAATATGCAAAGCTATTGTAAATGCTCTTGGTTATAGCGTACTGCGGTATGGCTTAACGACTTATGGTCACTGTGCGGTTCGCTGGAAGTATAGGATCAATTCTCTCCTACGATCTTCGCTAAAATATTGGCTATGACTTAGGCTTTCACTCTAGTTAAGGTAATTTTGCTACCAGATTTTGATCGCCTTTTGTAGGAAACGATTGTCCTGAAACATTTTTGTTGTAGATACTTTATGATTCCGTATCTTCCCACACGGTCTCTTCGACCGAAGGTACCTTTTTATTCCCCGACGGTCTACAATATACGGAAAGCGAGTAAGAGACTATTACGTTACGTTTTACTTTAACAGGTTACTTCTAACTGTTCGCCGGGCAAAAACTAAATATAAACTAAAAAAGATGCTGCGATACACTAATTATTGGTTTTCGACCTTGTACATATTACCACCTGTCGAGTAAATCATGATTTCACTTGTAACTGCTGTATTTTTTGCACGGATTTCAGGCATTTTTATGCCATGTTGGTTTTTTGTATTTTGTATTTTGCCTCTGTACTAATTTGATATTCTGTAATTTTTAATGTGCGTTTACGCCTGTGGGTATGCTTGCGCGGTTCCGCTGCCTGTCGGGTTGTGCCACTCAACCCTTATGAGGCTTTGGCAGGCCGGATGTTTTGTACTTTATTTAAACATTTGGCGCAATAAAGTACTATTATTATTAGTTATATTCCCAATATTGGCCTCATTTGGCCCTTATTTTCCCCATAGTGTCATTGCCACTCAGTTACATTCCAAAAAATGGCCCTGGATGTCCACTCTTTTCCCAATATAGGCGGTGTCACTCAGCTACATTCCCAATAATGGCCCCGGATGGTCACTATTTTCCCTATATAGGCAGCACAAGTTCATTACATTTCCAATAATGGCCCCGGATGGTCACTATGTTTCCTATATAGGCAGTGCCACTTCGTTACATTTTCAATAATGGCCCCTGGTTGTGTAGTATTTCTCCAGGATTGGCAACGCCACTTCAATAGGCTGAACAATATCGGTCATTGTTTGCCACTAATCCTCCAACATTCCAGTGCAGTTACGTGCATGCATGCGTAATCTATGAACAGTTTCGACATATGGCGCTGAGAAACGAAATGTGGGGGTGATAATCCATGAGGATTAGCTTGGCGCAGCTATTGAATTTACACAAAAAATCTTAGGCAACTAGATCGAAAGAAAAATAATATATGCGCGTTAGTTCTTTGCAAATCTCTCATCAATCACGATATATAACCAATGCGGGCTGGCGCGAACCGTAGGAAATCGGTCGATTATACGTACGCATGTGTACGCTTAGTGGTAATCAAGAACATTCATTCTTTGTCCGTGAGGCTCCGTGTAGAGCACACGCGCAATTCATCGCGCGCAATATGGGACAGCCTGCAGCGCACTCATTTTAAGTAGAATGAAAAAACTGTTTGGCACGAACACATCTTCAATGACGAATGTCTCTTAGGAGAATAATATATGTGGTGCAGATGGTCTAGTTCACTCGATAATTTCCAAGCGAGGGGTTTATAAGCAATTTTCAGCTTATTCAGATGAGCATCGCCACAAGCTATATGGCCTCAGCTGTCGCATTTTCCATCTGAATTTCGAGAATTTGGATAAAAAATCGCGACTGCTATGTACACAACCGGCGTTAGCATGATATGCAAATAATTCAGGGGGGCACTTTGTTGACCTAAGTGCGGTGAGGCAAAACTCGAGCGCGGTGTTGGTGCTTGTGTCACTGATGTGTGGTTAAGATGTTAGGTACATAATTATTTGTGAATGTCTTTAACCGTCTTTAAGGTGCACCAACATTTCACAGCGCACGGGCGCCTTTTACTAACCTATCAAGTGACTAAATCTTTTCAAAACTTGACGGCTAATGAACGATGCACACATGCATTTGTGATCTGATGTCCTTGATTCATCTGCATCAACAGCGATTGCCAGTTCAAATTCGCATGTGATCTCAAACACTGCAATGCCTTGTTTTATGGTGATATCTAGTTTCCAGGTCACTGGACTGTACAGGTTTGAAAACATTTAGGACTGACAGCGCTTTGTCCTTGTCCAAGTTTATCGCGCGTGATGGCAAAGATACCTCTATCACATGGGCATTTCAATGACTTTCAAACCAATTGTCTACGACTCAGGAGATGAACTCTAGTTGCTGCGCAGTTAGCTGCAGCAGGCATTTAGCCAGTACATGGCTTGCTCGTGACGTCACTTCTGCCCCTATCAAGCGCTGGCGGCCGTGCTTCCAAACCATTCGATCCCAGCCCGTTCGCCTTGCAAGGCCTGACTGCTCCTTAGATGCGTTGGATTATTTCATTATCCTTTCAGGCGTGATGCTGCCTCCACAGGGGAATCAGCTATTGAATGCAGGCTATTACTTTGAAATTGCTGGATCGGTACACGTGCACTGCACAGAAACGGTGGAAATGTGCGACAATATGGATCTACAAACAGTGTGGCCGGGTTACGACGCGATGATGGATGTTGATGTGGTCTGAAGTAACCCACTGGGATCGTGAGCTATATAGTTTACAATTCAGATTTTGGACATTAGCAAGAATGTAAGCCTCAAATCATTGGAAGTACACAACTATTTCACGAGCTGCTGGTTGAGGATCCCCTCTGCAACGAGTCTACGATGCTTAAAGCTTGGCCTCCGCACGCTGTCCTCTCTGCCGTTGTTGCTGGCTCTGGCCGTGGTGATCTGAACCACTTTGTCTAGTGCTTTAGCAGAGGTACATGCTGTGACGCAGGGCCCAGTCTGGGTTTGGGTTGCCAAACAAGTCAGATGGCCTTAATAGAAACAAAAACATCCACTTCTTCAGGGAGTAGTCCTTGCTTACCATGGTTTTTTGCAGATATTAAGTTCGAGACCCAAACCTCTTATCTGTCACAAAGTGCACTCTGCACTCATGTAAATTGAGGCTCTTGGGTTCCAAATTGTCTTGCTTAGTGCGAGCCAGCCACAACCTGCGGCTGTTTGTGCTCGCTAATCTTGGAGTTCTTGCGCTAAGTTCATGTTAGTCTGCTTCTTCTTGTGCCTGTACATGTCGCTATGAGAACCACGGAGAATAATGCACAAAACCATAGTGAAGCTGCGGATGGGCGCGAATCATCTCTGTGTGAGCAAACAGAGACAGCGGTAAGCTAGAGGCAGTCTGGCGGTGGTTCAGCACAGCGTGCCTGCCTGGCAACCGATGGGCATCGAATGCGACATGCGAGTCATGTATAATGTATTGAGACAGTGAAGCAGCACGAAACTGGGTGGCGAATTTGAAGGCCTTCAAGCAGCGGCAGTGAGCACTCTTGAAGGTGGGAATCAGAGCCTTATAATTGGAGAATAATTGCTGATGTTTAAAATATACAGTTGAACCTTGCTGTAACGAAGGGAAGCCCAAAATATCTTTGTTTTAGCCGTTCCTTTTTAATGGCGGTCATCGACTTGGGTTGTAATTGGATTTCATGCTAACAGGTTTATCTACTAAAACGTTTTGCTAATTTGCATGAAATTGACTCCGCATTGCAGCGGCACTGCGAACTAGTCTAAGAAAGGTGGGCAGAATCGTATGGTTTGCTTTGTCACTTGAACGCTCCACTGGTACTTTCTTACATCACTTTTGCTGTGACAATATATCTTTGCAATGCTGTTCCACTAATTCTTTGAAAGTAATGAGATAGAAGAGCTGCTGATATCATTATAAAATTTTTCTGATGCCAGCAGCACAAAGAAATCAAACAAAGAGGAGGATGTTTCTCTGTATTGCAAAATTTGCTGCATCATGACAGTGCAGTTATCAGGAACCCAGTCTATATCTGAAAAAGCGAATTTGCCTTGACTAGAAAGGACTACGTAAATATCAAGGACAAAACAAATGGACACATTTCAAGTGCAAGTTTTCTGCGGGACTCTCTGTATTGCAGGCCTTATTACAGCATGCATGCATAGTGGCGTCATGTACCGCAGCGGTGGCCAAGTGATTGAGCATCCGCCTCACATGCGGGAGGTGCGGGGTTCGATCCCCAGTGCCGCCAGGCACCCACCAGTGATACAATGGGTGCAAGCGTTCCCCTGGTCTGGTGCTCGGCTTATCTAGGGTGAAATGCTTGGGAAACGGGTCTTTGACCCCACCTTGAGAAATATAAAATACCTTGTGTGATGGCGCTCTTTGGCCATAGATGCCCTTGCGCTATAAAAATTCATCATCATCATCATGGTGACGTCACGTTCATTACATCCTTTCATTGACCTCAAAAGGAAAACAGAGGGACTGAAATGCAGAATTGCTGTGAGGAAACAGCGTGTGGATAAAGGCGATTGCGTTTGTGTCGCTTTTCATGTGGTATGATTGTAAATTTGTACTCGTTTCATATGCACATTCTTAAAATTATTGGTTAAATTAAAACTGCTGAAGATTACATCTTTATCAGCTAAAACCTAAATCGAAGCGACTGCCATACTTTCGAGACTATTTCTTGCAAAGCAGCATGGCAAATTGACAATGGCTCGGTCTTGCTTATACCCATGCCACGCGGCAAATTTAATGTAATTCTCATCGTATGACATTAGCACCTAATGCCATTAATCGGTTGCTCCATGGGAACGTTTAAAATCATTAGGTTGGAATGACATTCGTCATCGAATGAGTTCAGAGAACTCATTCGCACACGATCTCGAACCGAATGTGTACTCTGGACACCAGATACACAGCACACCGCAAAAATAGTGCGCGCACTGCCAAAGTCAGAAATTGTATATATTTAGTCCTGCTAAAAAATGTTAATTTTGGGGCGAACCTCTTGACACTTGAAGCGGTCGTGGATTGTTACTCTAGGTCCCAGCAGCAGCCAACGACAGCGGTCGAGCGTGACGCAGGGCCTTTCCAACGACTGTCGATCAATTTCGGTCGCATGTTTCTTGCTGGTTGGCGTTCCATGTTTGTATAGCGCGGGAGTACTTAAAGATGAAACTGAGCTCATCACTTTTTGGAAGTTATTTCCATGGTCCGCGCGTCTCCGCGCTACAGTGAATCTTGTGGTGACTTTGTACTTGGCTTGGCTTTTGATGGCTAAAGTGCTGCAGAATTGTGTCAATGTTATAATATTGCACAGAAATGTTCTCACCCGCTTTAGAAACACTACATAACAACCTCAAATTTTTTTACGCATGCTGATGTATTTCTATTGTACTTTTTTTTACTGATTGTCACTGCCATCATTTTCGAATGACATTTTTACCGTGTAGCACCGAAACAGACTGAATGACATTCGATGCATCAAATGACATTTGGTTGGAATGACATTAAATTTGTCGTGTGGTAGGGATATTACTTGAACCCTTGGGTTTGACTTTCCCCTGCTTTACAAAATTTATTTTTTGTCGATGTTATCAAAGTTAAATTTTCTCCTAAGTTCAAGTTGACTGCTGTTACACCTTACACTAGTGTTTTCAACCATCAGGCAGCAATTTCTGCATTGCTTATAGTTCATTGTGATTAATGCAAGGTTGCTTCCTCCAACAAGCATGCACAGATTTATTGTGAAATTTTAAGAGAAGTGCTACTTGTGCAGGCTTACACCGGGAGATGTCTCTATAGCGCCACCATATTGGATCATTTGAGGCGTGTCCTTTAGGTCACGAAATCACACAGTCCAGTCCACTTATAATGGCTCAGATATAATGAATGCTTTCTTATTATTTACGAAGGTGTTGCTACCATCACAATATACATTAAGACAATGGTGCTGCATCTTAGATGCCAGGAACGACCTTGACCGCACAACTCGGAGCGTTCGTGGCAGTGCTATAAACTTGTTCCCGCAATCGAAAAACATGTTATTTTTACCACCTTGTTGACTAAAAAACAATTCTCCCCTTGTGTGGCATTCCCACATCCAATGTAGTGATGAATAAAAAAAGCAACACAGACTGCAGCAACAAAGGACCATGGACACAAATTTTAGTTGCATATTTTCTTCGTTCAAATGATGTGTTAGCCATTAAAATACATAGCTCACCATGTAGTATTTGACTACGAGCCCTAAAAATTTGCAATTGTATTTCTTCTTGATGCTTTTTTTGGGCTTTAGTTTCACCATTCTAACGAGAGCTGTGACGTGTAGTTGATGGGAGTCTAGCTAAGGTCATGTGGGCCACAAAAACTAAAATGTTATCTCATACGTAATGTTAATTACATCAATTAAGCCAACTACTATGAGAGCTGGAATTAGAATGAACAACGCCTTGGCCGTTGTATTACCATCATTTTTTCATGCCTCACTTGACCTGAACATCAACTACACGTCACAGCCATCGTTCGGCTGATTAAAACGGAACAGTGTCAAGCAGAAATTCAATTACAGCCGACTCCCGTTTAGCAATAAGTTCACTGGTACCGCAAAAAAGTCGAAATAAATGTACTTCAAAATTAGCACAAGGCACAAAAAGAGCATCTTTATTAGTCACGAAGTAGAGTTTCTTAAGAAAAATAGCTTGTCATCTTGCTCTGCTTTTCCTTGTCGAATCACGCTGCTGAAACCGAGTTCAGCAAGCTGTATATGTGCCCTATAGCTTCTTCTGTATTACCTTAAGCAGCGAAAAAGTGCTTTGTGAGGAAAAGATCTGCAACCCCATTGGCAACCTTTGGCGGCAGCTCGTCTTTAATGTCGTCGACATCACTTTCCTGACTTGGTTCGTGATGGGGGCGAACGATCTCCAAAATTTCGCTGTCTGTCAGCGCACTGCACGTTTCGACTGTGGCATCTATGGCGACATATACTTCAAGCAGAATGCACTGAGAGCTTTTCCCGAAATCCCTGCAGTCAGGCTTAGTTGGTCGTGCTTCCCCTGACGAGCTAGCAGAAACAACTCCTAAGTAGTTATAACAAAACCATATGCCACATGCTTGCTCTTTAAAAAGTTGGAAAGCGTGTTTGGCTTGATCCTTTACCTTCGCGCAATGTCTAGATTAGCGGTGCCGTCCTTTTAAACTTATTTCAAAATAAAAAAATTTCGTCATCAGCTCGAGCGTGCAGTGAGAGCCACGGGCTGCCATGATTAGCAGTAATGACTTCAGTCGAAATCCGAAGCGTGGCTTCATCCGTGGAGCAGGCGAGCCAGTCAGCGCGCTGCTAACACTGAAGCAACTTGATGAAAGTGACACCGCTGACGCAGCTGGCCTGCCTTGCCTTGATGCACTTTCAAGGCTAATCTCGCACAATCTCGCTGCTTTCAGTATACAGCGCTGTAGGCGCCTATGGCAGCTATAGCAAAGAATAATCTCGCCACTTCAAAAATTGCGCTGCGGATTGCTGTGATGGCAGTGACACTAGCACAGAACACAGAGCTGCTGTGGCATTTGAAAAATTGTGCATTTGGTTAAAAAATGATGGTCGCCTCGAGCCTTTTGACTAAAAAACAATGTTCAATTATCGAGGGATTTCTTCTGTAGGGTTATATGCTAAATTGACGAGACCAATGCTTCACTCATAATTAACAGGAAATTCCAAATAAATGAATTGAAAATATCGGCAGTCAACTGTATAAAATATTTAACGGTCGTAGGCGAATACCACGCAGTGACCTCTGTATACACTGATGTCTACCGCATCATTTGAAAGAAAACGCTCAACCAAAAGTTGAGAGTCTATACTCCTTTAAATCTGTAGACCAAGTGCGCACCAACAAGCTGTGGTGTCAATCGATGCATGTGCATGTACCTGTTTGTCTTAAGTAAGCAAAAGCATTGGGCGCACAAGACAGGGGCAGCTTTGAAAGCAAAATTACAGCATGTGGTTGGTGATCAATCATTAAAAGTGCTCTCGGGACTGATTGCTGATCACGTGGTGTAACTTGCTGGCCCAGCAAGTACGTCGCCCGCCCTGTCAACTCTGCAACTTGTGCGGCGGAGGGGCAGTGGGCGGGGCAGTGTGCACACAGTAGGCAGTGCAATTCATGTTCTGTATGCACATGCGGTGCACCAGCATCGTAGCTGCATCCTTCGAACTTGGTCAAAAATTGGAGACCAACCCAGCGCTAGTTGCTCCAATTGCTTAAATTTGTAATTAGTAATATCATATCACTTAAGCAGATTGTTTGTGGCAAGGATTGCCACTTTTCAGCGTAAGGAAGCAGATGTACATAAGTCTTTAAAAAAATTAACACCGATTTTGCCTTTAATTTGCATCTATAGCAGAGAATGTACAGAGAATACGAACCCTGGATAAAATGAATGTCATCGCAGTGACCGTCATGTTTGTTATCAGTGGGCATGACAGTACCGAGGGAAGCGTAGCTAGCTTAGTGTGTCACCACTGTGCGTTGCGGGAGCTTTCAACACACACTAGTGCCCGGTTCATGCCCTAATATAAGTAGACCAACTGAATATGTCAGCCTTGCCAAAGCTTGCCTGTTTCTTGCAGAGCCCACTTGGGAACAGCTGTCTTCCCACAGGCCTAATCGGCTATATATAGTCATGATGACAAGGCAGTGGAAAGCGTTTTGCGAAGATGTAGAATTGGCAATAAGGAAAGTAAAAGCGCAGTATTCTTCATTATTGGGAGACTTCAGTGTCAATGTTGACAAAAATCAGGCTGGAGACCAGGCAGTAGGTGAATATGGCATTGGCTCTAGGAATAGCAGAAGGGAGGTATTGAGTTCGCTGAACGCAATAACTTGAGAATCATGAATACTTTCTTCAGAAAGCGGAAGAACCGAAAGTGGACATAGAAAAGAACTAACGGGGAGACTAAAAATGAAATTGACTTAAAGCTGTGTTCTAACCCTGGCATTATGCAGGATGTAGAAGTAATCAGAAAGGTGTGATGCAGTGACCACAGAATGGTAAGGTCTCAAATTAATTTCGACTTGAAGAGGGAACGGAACAGTCTAGTAAGGAAGAAGTCCATCAAAGAATTAGCGATGAGAGGGGAGGTAGAAAAATTTAGGATCTTGCTACAGAACACATATTCAGCTTTAACCGACGAAGACGACCTCAGTGTAGACGAAGTGAACAATAATTTCAGAGATATCATTACCGAGTACACGGACGAAGTAGGCGGCAGAATAGTTAGAGAGTACACCAGTAAGGAATACAAACAGACGAAAAATTGGATTAAGAAATGAGAAAGTGTGAAAGCCTCCAACACAACAGACAAGATAGAACTGGCAGAGATATCAAAGCTGATTAACAGGCGTAAAGTGTACGACATAAGGAAGTATATTGGTGTGCGGATGTGCGCAGCTTCGTCGGCCTCTGCTCGTACTTCCGCCGTTTCATCAAAAATTTTGCCGGCACCGCTCGCCCCCTGACCGACCTTCTAAAGAAAGACACCCCTTTTACCTGGGGCCCTGCCCAAGAGGAGGCCTTTTCTTCGCTAGTCGACTTACTCACCTCCCCACCTATTCTGGCCCATTTTGATCCGTCGGCTCCGACTGAAGTTCGCACAGACGCCTGAGGTTATGGGATTGGCGCCGTGCTAGCCCAACGTCACCAAGGGCAAGAACGCGTTATTGCATATGCCAGCCGCCTCCTTTCTCCAGCTGAGCGAAATTACTCAATTACAGAGCGCGAGTGTCTAGCTCTTGTTTGGGCCGTAGTTAAGTTCCGACCGTACCTGTTTGGCCGTCCATTCTCCGTAGTGACCGATCACCACGCCCTTTGTTGGCTGTCTTCACTGAAAGACCCCACAGGCCGGCTCGGACGTTGGAAGTTGCGCCTCCAAGAGTATTCTTACACTGTTCATTACAAGTCAGGGCGTCTCCATCAAGACGCCGACTGCCTGCCTCGGCCCGTGCCTCTTCGCTATCTCCGATCTGGTTAACATCGCGGACGAGCAGCGACAAGACTCTTACTTGCGTATTCTCATTGATCGCCTCAACTGTGCCAGCCGAGATCCTTCATTGCAACTGTTCGTCATTCAGGATGGCGTCCTATACCGCCGCAACCTTCGTCCTGACGGACCTCCGCTCCTGCTCGTCGTTCCCCAGCGTCTCCGTTCATCTGTCCTAGCGGAACTACACGACCTACCGACCGCAGGCCACCTCGGCGTCTCCCGCACATACGATCGGGTCCGACGCCGCTTCTTTTGGCCTGGTCTGTACCGCTCTGTTCGGCGTTACGTTGCCTCCTGCGACCTCTGTCAACGCAGGAAGCGACCATCAACGTTGCCTGCTGGCCTTCTACAGCCTATTGACGTACCTCTCGAACCATTCTACCGTGTTGGACTCGACCTTCTCGGACCTTTCCCGACGTCCTGCTCCGGCAACCGTTGGATTGCTGTCGCGACCGACTATGCGACCCGGTACGCAGCCACGCGACCACGCAGCCGAACAACCGGGCACGCGAAGCCCAGCAGCAGAAACGCAACGGGGGACATTGCCTCTACTTCTTGGCGCACAAGTCGTGTCAGGCTCTCAGATGTCGGCAGACGGCTCGGTGGAGTCGAGTCTACACAGGACGACGTCGCAGTCGTATTCGGCAACCGCGTGAACTGCGGAGAAATTCGGCGGCTCTTCGCTTGTTCGAACCGGCGGCATTCCTTGATGATTGCGTCAACCGTTCCGCAGTCCTTGTATACAAGAAGGTTAAAGGCGTCATCTGCGATGCCTTTGAGCACGTGACCTACTTTGTCGCACTCTGACATAGTGGCGTCGACTTTCATGCAGAGAGCTAATATGTCCTGAATGTATGATACATAGGACTCTGTGGACGTTTGTGCACGGCATGCGAGCTCCTTCTTCGCAGCGAGCTGACGCCCGAATGGCTTACCAAACAGGTCACAAAGCTTGCGCTTGCAGAGATCCCAGCTGGTGAGTTCATCCTCGTGGGTCTCGAACCATACCCTGGCAGTGCCCGTCAGGTAGAAGATGACGTTGGCCAACTTTAGGGTCGGGTCCCACCTGTTGTGTGTGCTCACGCGCTCGTACATTGCGAGCCAGTCCTCCACGTCGACGCCGTCCGTTCCGTTGAAGGTCCCAGGATCTCTCGGATGGGCAATGATGAACGCCGGGTTGGCGGACGCCGACGGAGCGGCCCCTTCGCTGGTCATGGTTGAAGAGCCGGCGAGCTGACGACCGCTGCGAAGTTCCGTGCTTGCTGTGGCTGTACCCAGCACCTCCACCAATTATAGAGAAAATCGAGCATTCTTTAAAGAACTGTGGCAGCCTGAAAGCAGTGACGATGAGATTAGGCATAGGCAAAGATCATATATATGCGCTAAGAACAAGGAAACAATGTCATTACTAATATGGAGAAGTTAGTCAAAGTAGTAGAGGAGTTCTATACTGGCCTATACAGTATTCAGAGTAGTGAGGACAATGAGATTAACAGTAGAAAAGAGCAATCAAACGTTCTTCCAGTACCGAAAAACGAGGTTAAGAATTCTTTAGAAGCTATGAAAAAAGGGGAAAGCAGCTGCAGAGGATCCGGCAACTACAGATTTGTTGAAGGATTGTGGCGTTATCGTGCTAGAAAACTGGCCAACCTGTATATGTAGCGCCTCTTGAGATCGCCGGTACCGCAGTGAAACACTGCTCACATTCAGGGCCACTGCACAGAATGCCTCCGCGACAAAGTTGTCCGTTCTTAAAAGTTCTTTTGTCAACGCAAGCTAGAAGCTAATCGCAGGGAAAATTTATAAGGTGTGTATTCTAGAATTTTGGTGCCTGGCTTGTTTCATAATTCAATATACTTGCACATTAGGAAGCTGATTTCGCTTACTGTTCTGACCGGCCAGAGGAGAAATACAGGGTACTGCACATTATGACCGAGTGTTACGAACTGCTGCTTTTTTTACGTTGTATCTTACTATAATTGAGTGCACAAGCTGTAGTTTGTAATGTAGTGGTACTTTTCGACCTGAGTCACTATATCTTTCCAGCATCTGCAGTGATTGGCAACCGTTTGTTAAGGGATTAAGCTAATGGACTGATGAGTGGAACACTTCGCAAGACAATGAGGATTACACGGCTGGAGTTTAGTGCAAACTTGCAACCCATTGAATGGCAGATGTCAACAGACAGTAAGTGCAGTCCTCCTCCGTTGAGAGGGTTCTTGCGCTTCACCGAAGTAACGTGCTTGAGTTAGGATTACGCCAGCTATTCGAAGCACCACAGGCGTGAAATTTCATTCAATGCCAGCATAGAATTCATTTGCAGCAAAATGCTTTCTGCTTGCCGCCAACCACATATACAATATATTTAAATGGTGCCATAGTGTTTCTCACAATATGTGTACATGGTCATTGCAAGCCCATGCGGGTACAGGGTCGTCAAATTCAAGTTTGAACACTGCTCCGGGCAGCCCGCGCTCTGCGCAGCGCTTCTCGGGTGCCTGGGTAACTAGCGCGCAGGTGCAGTGAAAACCACAGGCGTGGTTTTCGCCGCGTCGTTTGCTACAGCACGCCAGCACTGCTGGATTGATCTCGCCTTGCAGCGAAGATCACGTGGTTGAGAGCTGCATCCACGGTGGCAAAAGCTTTTGCTTATCGTTTCTTCTTGCGACCAATACTTAATGAAAGGCTGATACGAGGAAAAACTTCATCCTAGTGTGAGTTCAAGCAGCTTACTTTGAGCCATCTGCCACTTCTTAGCTGTGATATTTTATAATTTGAAGCACTTTGTGCCGAGCAGCAAGAATAGGCCAACGATTCACGGCTGTTTTCATCTGCTCAAAGTGCCGCACCCCAGTACAATGCCAGTGCAAAATTTATTGGCTGGCATTACAAGTGCAGGTTAGGCGAAATATTTTTATTTGCATTTTTAGCTTAACGCACAGTGGACTAGGCTGCTAGGGAGCTTCACGATTTTGATAAAATAACGCCTTATGTATTAACACACCGCAGCATTCTTGTGGAAATGATTTTCAGTGGTCTCGAAGCCCGCCTTGGATGCTGCTCATGTGCGGCCACTGTTTTGCCGCAGATGAGCAAAACATGCCCATGTTTTTCATTCACTCTTCTTTTACCATTTTTACGGTGCAGTGTTGGTGTTCATACTGGCTTTGTATTAATCTCCCTCCAAGGCAGCGCACCATATATTTAGCAGTAACACTGCCGAGCGGCGCTTTGAGCGGATGAAAGCACTCGTGAGTAACCGGCTTATTTTGGCTGCTGGGCAAGAAGTGCTTGAAATTATGAAATATTTCAGCTAAGTGGTGGCGCTGGCCTCCAAGTAAACCGCTGGAACTAAAACCTGGACAGGGTTTCTCTGTGTCGGCCTTTTATTATGTATTGATTTCAAGAAAAAATTATAACGAAAAGCCTTTGCTACCGTGGATGCAGCTCTCAAATACGCTCAGGTGATGGGCTTCTAAGCTGCTGTGTTGGAAACAGTAATCCCCCGGGCGCTCTGCGCTGAATGCGAAAGTGATCTTCACTGCAAGGCGAGATCAATCTAGCGTTGCTGGCGCGCTGCAGCAGAGGACGCGGCGAAAGCCACGCCTAATGTTTTCACTGCACCTGCGCGTTAGTTACCCAGTCACCAGAGAGGCGCTGCGCAGAGGGCCGGCTGCCCGGAGCAGTGTTCAAATTGGAAGTGGACGACCCTGTACTTCATGTGAAATTACTGAGCTCGAAGCACCTACCGCTTTTGTGATGCAAATAAAGTTAAATTCCTGAAGGTTCCAAAATACGTAATGAAAACCTCACCACCGTTCTGCTAGCGACTGCAACACCACCTCGTTAGTTTGTAAATATGGCGGAGGCCTATTCCAGGAAGAGCACCACTTAAGCGTTGTCTTGGCCCTTGGCACCTGCTTTAATTTTGTCAGGTTAATCATATATCATGCTTGCTTCCTTCAGCTTCGAACACATGTGACAATGCAAATGAAGAAATGGGCATGACTATGCTGACATGTACTACGAATTTGAAGGTACAATTTGAAGGCCTAAAGCATGAGGTTCAGGTTGAGGTGTTGAATGCTACAGGTGGGGTTAGCCTTGCTTTGTCTGCCGGCAATTGCTCCACCGCAGCGTCCCTTCGATATTAACAATGACGCATCTACCCCGCTAAGCGCACAGTCTCTTATAATAGCACACATCCTCTCCCGCAGTCACCATCTATGCACACAATCAATCCACACAGTTCGCATCACAGTCCACTCCAAAAGTCACCATCTATGCACATATTCAGTCACAGTAGAACATAGGCCATTGTAGTGCCACACTCCATGCACACATTCACTCACAGTTAAAGTAGTCCACTCCGGAAGACACCATCTACGCACACATTCAATCACAGTAGGCCATAGCCCGTTCCTGCTGTCATCATTTAAAAACAAGATCCGTGTTCTCCAGAAATGTTAAAAGAAGGCGTGCAGCCTCCCTTCCGCATGTCTGGTTTCCACTAGGGTAGACAATGTTCCGCACTGTGCTGTGACGGGTTCCTGTTTTCTTGAAGGAAGCGAACATCACATGCCTTTCCGCGTTGTACTCTGGGCAGTACATAATATAATGTTCGATATCCCCGCACACACCACATAAAGAGTAGAGCGGAGACGATGCTATGCCGGTCTTAAGCATCCATGCCGGAGTGCGAGCAGAGGCCGTGCAAATTCGATGTAGAAGGGTCGCCTGAGATCTCTCTGTCCCTTGGTCACACATGGCTTGTGGGACGCACTCCACAGGGTACTAAAGTGATCGAGCACCGTTTTCCTGCAGAGACTTTTCCCATCTTGAGGTACTTTTTTTGATGGAATCCTTGAGAGAGCTTTATGGGCGAGACTGTCTGCCACCTCATTACCGTTGACTCCTATGTGAGAGGGCACCTACTGGAAATGTAGAGTAAAGCCTCTGCTGTGCAGATTCTGCACCAAGCGCAGAGAGCTTAGAGACAAGGCGTTAGTAGGGAATCCGCGCTCTAACCTCTGAAGGGCAGATTTTGAATCAGTTAGGATGACAACAGGTTGAGCCGGACAAGACCCTAACTTCCGTAAAGCCGCCTCAATAGCAACACTTTCAGCCGTTGTGGAGGATACGACAGCAGTACAGCGTACGGACCACTTACAGTCCAAAGAAGGAATGTAAAAAGCCGCTGCGCTAGCTTGTTTGACCTTGTCCACAGAACCATCCGTGAAAATTTGAAGATGGCAGGCATACTCTGTTTCCAAGTATTCCAGTACAAGCGAACGCGTTGCTGCCAAAGGAGAGCTGCGCTTTGCGCTCACATGGGGAATTGTGAGCTTACAATCGAGGGTCGGAAAATACCAGGGGGGTTTCAATCGTTTCCTTTGCCTTCTGACATTAATGCCTAAAGAACTAAGAGTATTGAGTGCCAAGTAAGCCTTCGACTCATATATCTTGCAGAGCCGCTGGAGAAGGGATCGCCCAGCTACCGTCTCTCCTAAGCGGTCAAGATGCATTAATAGTCTCTGAGAAGCGATAAGGCTAAGAGGTTTGGATAGGAACTCATGAAGTACTGCCTTATTCGCAGCCGCCTGGGGAACTACAATGGCTCTTCTTAGGCCCTTTCTGTGGACAACTTCGAGACGCTCAAGTTGTGATGCTGAGGGGGAAATTAAAGGTAATTGATACATTATCCGACTGACCACCAGCGCTCCATGAAGTTTGACCATTGAAGAAGGATGGTTTCCTCATTGCTCACATGCAATTTTACGGATCACATTGCGACGAGAAGATATAGATGAAGCAATCGCGTCTACAGCTTTTCGCTACTGTAGACGGGAGTCAATAATGACGCCCAGGAAACGCGCGTGGTTGAATTGACGGATGCAAGAGTGACCGAGGTCTATCTTCAACCGCGCTTGACGTCTTCCTACACCTGGGAACAGAATAAAGCCGGATTTGTCCACTGACAGAGACAACCCCACACCTTGAAGGTAAGCTTGTGCCGAAAGTATAGCCTGTCGAGCTATCAGGGCTAATCACTTGTGTTGGTAGCCAGTAATCCAAATACAGATGTCGTCAGCATAAAGTGACATACGCACTTGCCTGCAACTTTTTTTCAACGAATCGGGTAGGCCAGCCATTACGGCGTTAAAGAGCGTGGGGGGAAGAACACTTCCTTGAGGCACACCTCGTGATAGAACCCTTTCGGTGCTTAACGTACTCCCTAACCGTACACGAACCGCGCGATCACTTATAAACTTGCAAATGAATCTTAACATATGGCCCTGTATGCCCATACCTTGCAAACTGTTTAGAATTGAGCTCTGAAGCACGCTGTCGTAAGCTTTCGCAACATCAAGAAAAATGGCCAAGGTGGAAAGGCCGAAAGCAGTTTGGACCTGTGTGTTGCCAATGACGGAAGCCCCACTTTTTTCCGGCCTCCAGCCTCAACGACAGCTATAGACCTGACACTGCATTCACCTGACGTCCGCGTGAGTTGGTCAACAGCGACCGACCGCATGGGGAGTGATCACTATCCGATTTTTGTGTTTGCTGCCGACTTCCGTATGCATGATCCTAAAATTAGCAACGTGGTCAACTGGGACAAGTACAGAAAGCACCTAGAACGTGTTTCTGGTGATGTTGTTGACAAAATGATTTCTAGTAAGCTAGCAGCAACTACGGCGGTCAAGTTACCTGATCATTTTCTGGCCCCGGATTGAAAACTCAGGAACCTTTGCGCAGCGAGAAGAATGGCAGAGCGCCAACTCGTGCGGAAGAAGGACGATAGGCAACTGAAGACGACCTTCAATAGGCTGAATTCTGCTATTAGACGGCACACGAACAAGCTGTACAGGTCGCAATGGGCCTCATTCTGTGCTAGTTTGACTGTGTTCTCACCGATAACGAGAATATGGCGAGTTATTGGCAGCCTTGCTGGAGAATCTCGCCCTTCGAAGCCTTTTTAAGCTCCTGCAATACGCAAGGAAAAACCTATTGCGTGCTTGGCAGAGGAATTTGTAGACGCACTCGTATGCGTTGATTCTGGAATAGATATATATATTCACCACCTGCTTCCTCCAGGTCTATCATGGACGTCCCGTTCACGCTTCGTGAGCTTCAGACTGTGCTCAGTGGCCTGCGGCGCCGGTGTTCACCAGGTCCCGACGGCATCACCAATCAAATGCTGAATAATCTGCCCTTGCAATTGAGAAAGGAGCTCCTCAACTTCATTAATCGAGTTTGGGAGACTGGCGATGTTCCTCCGTCATGGAAGGTGGCACATGTAGTTCCGGTACTGAAGCCTGGCAAAGACATGACAGACCTTGCCTCGTATCGCCCAGTGTCATTGACCTCCTGTGTAGCTAAGTTGATGGAGAAGCTGGTAAATTAACGCTTATCATTGTGGCTTGAGGACAGCAAGGCACTGCCATCCTGTATGACAGGATTCCGCCGAGGTCTTAGTGCCCAAGATAGCGTCTTAGACTTGATCAGTCACTTGAACACCAGAATGCCAAAAGGCTCCGGTGCAACAAAGATGGAGCTAGCAGTGGGGCGTATGTGTGCACCCAAGTTTATATCCTCCACCTACTTAAGCTGGCTCTTGCCTCAGTGGCACATGCGTGGGGAATGGTGCTATTAATAGCTTGCTGCTTCAGACTCCTTTAACATGTGCATTTTACCTTGTAGCAACTCGCGCCTCCACTTCTGGACGTAAATTGACCAGGGATAAAGGCATCACAGAAGGATGCATACTGAGCATAAACTAATTGCAAAACTGCATATCATTGTCAGTCAGAGAAAACATGCAGTAATTGGGCTGATCACACAAAAGGCTGCGTTATTTAGCATGCATGACACTCTGTATACTACGATCAAACCTCTGCCACACTTCAGGTTTTTGTTCACATACCGATGTTGTCAGCACACTGCCCAGATATAAAAACAGGAAATATTTGTGCCACTGATCGGTACCTATGCAGAAAATTTCTTTACAGATGAAGTTGCCATTATAAGTCTAATTGCCATGAGTGCACAACAAAGGCCTTTCCCATATCCCTCGAGACGACCCTGTCCTGTGCCGGCTGTGGCATTTTGTGCGTACAAATTCCAGTCGAAAACGTTCGTGCATCATCGTCCACCACCTTCCAGCCTAGCAGGAAATAAACCACATGCGCAGCAAAGGCCACTCGTGCTACCACAGAGGCTGTGTGCTTGGCCACTAAGGTCACATGATAATCTACATCCCTTACTTACATTGCCTTTCATATCCCACAGGCTGCTTCAAGATGTTGAACCCCAGATGCCTACAGTAAACTGTTTATGTGTGTGTAATAGCCAGGAATTATTGCCTTAAAAGTAATATCCAGGAATTGGTGAATTAAAGGTTTTGCCTTATTTTCATGTGAGGCAGCAAGTTTAGCGTGGACCGCACTTGAGTTATGTGTTTGATCTCTTATCTTGTTCAGGAGCATACAAGAATGCAGAGAAAAAGGCAAGACGGTATAAGTACAGCTCTGAAGTGGAATGCTCTGCAATTTCTGGTAATTCGAAAATCCTAAGTTTTTAAACATTAGTAAAATGATTGCATACTCAAAATATGCACGCATTTTTTCTTTTTTAGGCAATGAATGTCCGGATGTTCCTGCAGTCCGGCTGCCGTCACCACTGAGGCTGCCATCACCACCCCGACTGCCATCACCACCCCGACTGCCATCGCCACCCCGGCTGCTATCACCACCCCGTAAGCCTTTACCTGTGTTTAGTCTTAAGATTTGCATTGATTCAGTTATGGCTTAGTGAATTTATGGTAAAATCGCGTGAGAGAAAGGGGGGACACCAAGTCTCTAGCCGTGCATGCTTCTTATTGATAGCAAAAAATGCATATGGGTGACTCATCAATTTGAGCTCAATTAAGACCCTGTTGCAAAACTGCATTGTCTGCTTTCCTGCATAGCAAAAACTCCTTGACACAGAGTCCATGCGAGTCCTTCAAAATCTCGAAAGCCTTTCAAGAGGGAGAAGTTATTTTCAAGGGCTGAAGAACAATTTGAGATGAACGCAACGGAACAGATTCATTCCGTTGCCAACCCGTGTGCCGTATCCTTAGATGATGTCATGGCTAGTTGATACAGAGTGTTAGGCGGTAGCTTTAGAGATAACTTCTTGGTTTTTGACGTTGTTACAATGTTCTTTTAGGTGCCTTTAATATAACCAGTCACACCTGTGTAGGCACTGTCCCCTCAGAACACTGCAGCATGCGCTGGTTAATGTCAGACGTTCTTTCCGAGAAAAAGTACCCTGGCGTTGTTTACAGTGTCCCGTGTTCCGAACGTGGCAATGTCTACATCGGCGAGACTGGCAATTTTAAGAGGCACCTAAAAGAACATTGCAACGATAGATTTGTGAAGAAAAGAAATTGTAGTGAGGTACTGTAAAAATTGACAGTCATGAAGTTTAGCATTTCACTGTTTTCTAGCAGAGGATGGAAGGTGGAATACAGTTTTTGTACTGAAAATTTAAAAGTGCACAGAAGACAGGGACAAGAGGACTGCATGGGACAAAAGCTGCTCACAACTGAGTTTATTCAGAGACATTTTTATTACCAGCCCACCTGTGAAGTCATAATCAGCATCGACTTGCACAATGTAACTGCCAGAGGCAGGACAGAATTTAAAAATTGTAATGCATAAGAATGTAATCAAAAGATGATGTTACGTGTGTGCAATGCTTGCTGACACCAAAGCATTTACTGTAATAACCATCTGCTATGTTCACATGAACAGCAACACTTTTTGAATCATGGTCACAGAGCTTTTGCTCACTAACTTGACGCACAATTTTCCGCAAAGGCTTTGTGGTTATGGTGCTTGGCTGTTGGCGCGAAAGATGCCGGCTCAATCCCGGCTGTAGTGGCCTCATTTCAGTGGAGGTGGAATGCTAGATGCTCGCCCGTGTACTGTGCAATGTCTGTGCACGTTTAAGAACGCCAGGTGGTTGAAACTATCGGAGCTCTCTACTGAGTTGCTCCATCTAAGGTGCTTTAGGACGTTAAGCCTCGTTAGCCATAACCAAGAGACGCTTTCGGTATCTCCATTTCAGTTTGTCTTTTTGTCATATCCCCCGACTGCAGTCATGTGCACTTCAGGGAAGCATCCGTGATAGTCCTCACAATGATGTGGCAGATTCAATTCACTGCGTGTTTCAAAGGACGTGGGCGCTCTCTGAGGCGGTCGTTAATACGCCAGCCAATTTGGCTGATGTACACTGCCACAGCTGTGTGGTATTCAATAGATGACACCAGTGCAGCAAGGAACATACACGTTTTGGTGCTTCTTCCGGCAGTCAGTATGGTGATGCGGCCATTCCTCTACAAGTCTTGCATATCTGCGACAGCTTAGATGGCGCAAAAAGAAACCAGCTGTATGCCATACCTAGAGGCAATTTTGTTCAGGTTATGAAAGGTTTGTGCTAAAGGGCGCAACCTCATACCTTTTGCTCTTGGAACCTCATATGTTTTGATCTCGAAAAGTATGAGGTTATTGCCTAACTGCTCAGTCTCATAGGCTGAGGATAATTGCTTCTCAGTATGACATACGGCTGGTGTTTTCTGTGCCACGTATGCTGTTACAGTTATGCAGACTTATAGAGGAAGAGCCATATCGTCGTGCTAGCAGCCAGAAGAAGCACCGAAACGTGTATGCTCTTGCTGCGCTGGTGTAGCCTATAGGATGCCACTCAACTGAAGCAAAGTGTGCATCAGAAAAACTGGCTAGTGTATTAAGAATATAAAACCCTCCTTTTGAGTAGTGTTTTCATCTTTATAACACTGTGTAAGGGAATGTTATACATGTATTACCGTGTGGTATTTTTTTGGCTGCTATTTAATTTACAATCCACTTTCTTGTGCTGTTTTGGCTTCAGTTTAAGCAGCTAAAGAACGACTGCGACGTCAACATGTGGTTACAGGTCACGTGAGGCATGAAAAAATGGCAGCATAATCGCTACTTCTACATTTGTTATCATTCGGGCTCTTTGGGCGAACGCGCACTTTTCGCTCCTTTCCTTGTGATGCGTCAGATCACGGTTCGCCTTTCTCGAAGGTCCATGTCTGCCCCACTCCACAGTTTTGCCGTCCTGCAAAGCCACATATATACAATTTGTTGTGTTATTTACGCGTAACTGTCATGCATCCTTGCAAGTGTTTTGTTTTGACGCGTTTCTGAACATCACTGCACGTATGAATACGTATTACTCCCCCGATAACAGAGCAGAAAGCTTCCACACAACTGAGTGAAAATCACTTCTAGCATTAATTTTATTCGAACTGAGCACAGAGAGGAGGAGGGGCCTTAGAGAAAGGCGCATACCGTGATCACTGCCGTGCCACAAGGAAAAAAGTGAAGTGTGTGCTTCCGCCAGAGCAGGCGGATTGGTGCAGCACCCGTTCGCAGCAGTCTCACAGAAGCAAAGACTCCTTGGGTGCTTTTATTTTTTCTGATTGCAGGCACATTTTAAAGGAAACCCAAGATCCAAAGTAAGAACGAAACAGAATACTCTTTTGGAACAGACAGCCGATCAAAACTTCAGCGACAAAGGTTGTAGATGCTACGAACAATGCCGCCTGCCATTTTTGCCTGCCAGGAAGCCAAAGGCGAGTTTAACGGAAAAAAATAAAAAATGCATATGCGATCCCCAGGTCTAGTGAGGCAGCCAGATATTTGACTGAGCGTCTGCTTTCGTCCAGATTCCGAGTGCAAAGAGAGAACGAGCGAATAATTTACATGCGGAAAACACTGTCAAGTAACGTAAAAATTTGTATTCAAGAGTCCAAGTGCTCAGCAGGGGACGTCGAAGGGCAGCAAATCATGAAGGGTCGTATTAGAGGAACAAATGGATTAAAAGAAGGTAAGGCGGCTGTCGGGAGTATTTGTCGAATAAGGAGCAAACACCAAAGTGTCAAAGTTGAGCCAACATCACTATAAGTGCTAGTTGCAATGGGTAGTTCCAGTGACTGCAGCAACTGCGCCGCTCTACCGATTCATAGAAGATATTCATTGCAAGGAAGTTCATTTGAAATAACATAGCGCCTGCAAGAATATATTGTCTCTTGTCCCTGAGCATTGGGTTTTGTTGCTGAATTAATGAAGTTGTTCGTGTAAGAAGCCTGCCGAGGAGCTGAAAATGCATGACTAGAGAGGATCGGTGGGAACGAATAGCTGGCCACTAGTTTGATTAAACATTTTAGCTTCTTTCGGATTAAAATGACAGCAATTACCTAACAATGGGCATGGTTATCATACGAAAAGGTAGAGAAAGTTTACTGTAACTAAGTCCTCATACAAATAAAGGGTAGGACTGTGCGAATTAGACAAGGACAGGAGACACAGGAACGGAAACTCCGCCACAAGCGCAGTGTAGTCTCGCTGCTGTGTCTGCTGTCCTCGTATTGTTCGCGCAGTCCTACCTTTTAATGAAATAAACCAACTAGCTCGCAAGAAGGTTCTAAAACGAGTAAAACTGCATGGCCTCGAATATATGCAGCACCTTATAAACATACGTAACCAGTTTTTGCATAGCTTTGATCTTCTTGAGTACGGTAAACGCTAGCGAACGTAAACAAAGGCTATGACAATAACATCGCAAAACTTTCGCTATACAATCATGTGGTAACGCAAGCGAACAGTTTAATAAAGCTTTGAACAAGCCTGTACATCAGCAAAGCAGTGTAGAATTAGTCTAAAAACAAAAAGCGCGGAAACAACCTCGCTTAGCGGAGATATGAGCTTCGTCCTGGACACTTTAAAGCGACACCAATGACTGTCATCGCCTAACCATTGCTGTGATATGACATCGGCAGATGTCGTTGCGTGATGTGGCATTCGTGTCATTGCGTGATATGGCGTTAAGAGACGGCTCTCCACCCGTGTACCACATAGACCACGTAAACACGACAGTACGCTTGATTGTGTGTCGCGTACAGCGCAGCCAGTGGAGTGCTGCGCTAACATATCACAAGCAACCAGAATTCTGTACTAGCGTTCTTTCGTTGTAAACAACGTGCGCACGTGCCCACCTTCATAATGTGACATAAAGAAAAAAAATTGCAGTCCAAAAAAAAACGTGTGGCGACATTTTTGCTGCATCTTTTTTTGATAACTCACGATCATTTTCTGTTGGAAAATTTCTTCTCCGCTTCGAATGTTTGTTTCTGCATAAACGCGCCTGTACTGAAGTAACTGAATACGTCGCGGAATTCAAATCTTAGTGGTTCGAAATGTTAGTTTTACACTGTATCAGAGTTGCTAATTTCCTTTTTTTGCTTTTATTCCACGACGCAAAGAAAACAGTTTCGCAACTTTTGTAAAATAACGAGGTAACGTTTATTCAATGTTAAACTTAGTGTGATAGTTACATATTCGGTAGCGCGCAGTTCTTATGTTCTTAAAGCATTAGCAACATGCTACGGCTGGCGGCGGCAGTCATAGTGATTGACTTAGCCGCATCTTCAGCTCTCGCCCACTGGTACTGGTTTTTGACGATGATGATGAGAAAGCTAGCAGCCACGTGCAAAAGCCGCTGAGCCACTTCCTGCATAAGGGGTCTGAGGTATCAGATGCTAGCGGAAGGGAATTCTTGTAAGTGTAAAACGTAAGCAACCTATGCAATATCAGCTGCCGTGAGCTGTATTAATGATATGCCACCAAATTAAAGAAAGAGAGAGAGATAAAAGGAGAAGGGAAGGCAGGGTTGTAAACCAGAAGAGTGTTCTCGTTGGCCAACCTGCACAGGGGAAAAGGGATGAGGGGATTGAAAAGGAAAAGAGAGAGGCGTACGAGAGGCACTGTCACAACTGGTCCCTCAAGCCTCTCAGGAAGCTGAACAGTGCCTTGAGGGCAGTTGATTGCTGTGACCACGGCCCCAGGATCTTTTCCTCTCTTAAAGGGCGAGGATCGAGGCGGTCCAGGGCACAACTCAGCGCCCGTCTTTCGGTCGCCAAAGCATGGCACTCACACAGGAGATGTCCAATTGTCTCTTCGCAGCCACATATTTCGAAAGCAGGGCTGTACAAGCAGGGTTGCACAGCACAGCAGGCCTGTGCGCTGAAGGCAATTATGGCAGCATAATGCTGGAGGTCGGCACCGAATTCACGCAAGGGCCTTCGGGGTAGAGCGATGAAACTATATTGGAGATTATCCAGCAATTATTTAGTGTTTCTACAAATAAAACTCGATCGCCACTTGATCTACGGATTATAGCAGCAGCTTTAAGCCCATGAAGCCTTCACTGGAACACATATCCTGCACAAATTGAAAAGCACAAAAAAATGCCACAGGTGCACCGAGGAGAAATTGGCTATACTTTTGTTTAGCTTGTTTATCCTCCCAGTGGTTTGTCTGCTTCCTTTTTGCACGTTAGGAACGAAACGCTCGGGAGTGCTTCCGCAATCAGGACATGCAGCGAAGTTTAAGTTGCGTTTAAAGCTGGTTCATCATGTGGCATTGTGCGTTCTGTACTGTTGGCAGCTTACATGTTATGCCGCCAGTGCTACCAGTTTCAGGTGTGTGCTGACTTTGGCAGTTGTTTTTCGGAATCAAAACGGAAGGCATCGTTGTGTGTGAAAAACAAAATTGGCGTTCAAAGTTTCTCAAATTGCAAATAAAATTTTAATGTTAAAAGTTACTCTAACAAAAGTTCATTAAAAGTGAACGGACCGTTCAAAATAAATGCTTTGATGCTTTGCGCACATTTAGTACCGAATACAGTAAGCGAAGAACATACTTTTTCTTTTTAGCAGGATTTGACTCGAGTTTCTTTGAATTTGCCCTTGCAAAAAGAAGCAATTTACAGGTGCGGTAGTACATCTAGTCGGTGATGTCCTACAGGTTAAAATAAATACGCGCAGGAAAGACACATGTACATGTGCTAGAAAGACACCACACTGAATTATACGAACAAAGCCTATCACGAACTCAATGTTCAAGTATTGTACTGCCCCTTACCACGGCTCTGGTATGAGGAAAATGTGACTCACGAACCTGGGAAGCAAAGTAAATCAGCCATCTATTGGAATATTTTTAACGTAACCCCTGCATCAAGGAAATATATCACCATTGTCAGCATAATCATCATTCTCAGTAGGCTTCAAGACTCCAACCAGCAATGCTCGTCGCAATTTAAGAAAGGTATTCGCCAAGGCAATCTGAATAAGAGCGACAATGAATAATGCTGCTTCTAATAGGTCATGGTTGTTACAAGCGTATTATGTCCAATGACGCCGGCGGACGGCAAGGAAAGAACTTTGCAGGTACTCCATAATCAATATTACATGAAGATATCACGCAATACTTTTGAATAGATTTGAAAACCTTGGTATATCTGCTTTTCGCATTGAATATGATATGTGTGTGGTACACAAAGTCGGAGCCGAAAAGCCCTTATCATAAGCATCACAGAAAACTTTCGGCAAGACAGTCTCTTGATGAAGAAAAATGATTTCCTGAACTCGCCACCTAAAATATCTTAGAGACAGGATTTATTACCACGCCGAGTGGAGATGGCAGGTTTCACTTCGTCTAAGGATATAGTCGTCCCAATTGCTGCTGACTATTTCCCGCCAAGTCGGGGAAACGGTTCGTGAAATCAGTGTAAAATGTGAACCGCAATTTCGGTTTCCACTATTCTTAACTGCCGGCATTGTAGTGAAAGAAAGCACCAGGACTACCAGTGGTGTCACAACGGCGCAAGTATTCGTGAAAGAAATGATTTTCGTAAACGGCCATTCGTGATCTGAGAAAGCCTGCCATGTGTGCTCCATCCCATTCTTATTCATCTAGGTATTTCCCTCTCTTGATCGGGATCAGTGGTCACTGCCTGCCCTGATTAGACGTATTCCCTTGTCGCTTTCAGCCCCTTGCAACCAAATGTGAACTGCTGTTTCATTGCCAAACGGTTGAACATTACTTTCGGTTTCTGTATGTTAATATTTAGGCCCACCGCTCTGCGCTGCCTTAATCATTAATCATAGTTTAGAGCTCATCTCCTGATTGACTTGGCAACGGAATGTCATCAGCGAATCGCAGATTTAGATATCCTGCGCGAACTCTTGTCCCAAACTGCTCTCATTCCAGGCCTCGGAACACCTGTAAACAGGCGATGAATAGCATGGGCGAGATTGTGTCTCCCTGCGCCTGACATCCTTCCTTATTGGAACATAGGACTATGGTTGCTGTGCTGTTTCGCTTCTCTAAAACGTGATTCCGCAATACCTGCATGACTGCTGAGGTTTCCACGCAGTCAAACGGTTTCTCGTAACCAATGAAGGCTTCATACTGGGCTCTGGTTGTAGTAAGAGCCTGAGCTCGAACTACTCGCATTCGAGCGTTCCTTATCCGTCCGCGATTTCAATATGGCGGGCTGAAATCTCAGGTCAGCAGAATGTGAACCCCCTTTCACGTGACAGCACGAGCGCCGTCGTCAGGCCGGCACGGCGGCCGGTTTACCCCCTGCGATGGCGTTCCGCTATATAAGCATGGTATGAACCGGTGCAGAGACAGGTTCCACTTGAGAGCGCCATTGGTGACAAAATTGTGTCCCGCCCGTTTGGCGCAGAGGGTTAGGAGTGCTGGCAAACGAATCGGCACGGCTCGATGCACAAAGTTATTAGTCGAGTTGAAGTTTGGTGCGTGTGAAGGATCCGCAATGACGACCTTTGTTCCTCGAAGCCGTAATGGGGGCTACCTTCGGTGGGCCGTGGAGGGTTAACCAGTGGTCGTAGAGTGATGTGGGTAGCACCAAACATATCGTCATTTCGTGATGTACACCTTGGTATCCGAATGTGTCGAAATCATTGGTTAAAACATCTTAGCTAACTGTCTTCCTTCATTTCGCATTCGTGAACCATTCTTTAATTTTTTTCGCATTTCTCTATCACCTCTTTTATAGAGTAAATATGGTCTGCTGTCGAATATTCTTTACCAAAGCCTGCCTGATATTTTGGTTGATTGAAGTCTAAGGTTGTCGTGACTCTATTAGCGATTACCTTAGTAAATACCTTGTAGGCAACGGACAATATGCTGATCGGGTTTTATTTTTGTAATAATAATCATAATAATAATAACTTTATTTGCATCACAAGCGCTTGATGCCAGAGGCCTGCAGAAAATCTGTCATTAGGGCAGCTTGACTAGGCCGCAGGCCCCCACGCTGGCAACTACACGTAGCGGTCAGCAATCACGGACAAATATATACAACAAAGTATGAAACAGCAAACAATAGTCATTGCATTGAAAAAAGAAATCTCATCGCCAGTGATATTTACAGACAACATAGCAGATGAAAGGAATGGTTTGAGATAAAATGTGTTGAGACTATTTTGTTGTTTTGATGATTTTTTTTTAGTTCCTATAGTAGTGACGAGGTGTCTTGAAAGTAATATTCTAGGGTTGGTATGTTTTTATTATGCAACGTGTTTAAAAGTCTTGGTAACCGGTTTTTTAGCATTTGTAAACCATATAGCGTCCCACATGTTTCAACTTCCCATATCTCAAAATTTCGCGTGTTGTATGTGTTAGGATAATCACTTATCTTGGCGATCTCGCGCAAGAAACACGTACCATTTTTCATGTATTGTTTGTATTGTTTGCACATACGATAATCATGTTGACTTGACATATCCTTTTTTACGAATTAAAATAATTATAGCGTTCTTCAAAGCTTCTGGCACGCTCGAGAACATAAGGCATTGTGTATTAAGGATGAATAGCTTTTATAGCACAATATATTCTGCGTTCTTCAACAAACCGGCTGCTACCTGATACTCACCAGCTGCTTTCCCCTTTTGGATCACCGCTAAGGCTCTCTTTATTCATCTTTTGTTACGGAAGGGATGCCCCATTGCTGTGCGCTACTGCCTCTTTCATTAACCTTCTCTTTACATTGGCTACTGTATGGATTTGCTTAGACCTCTTCGGATAATCTAATTATTCCATCAATTTTGCTAACAAAATTACACTCTTTGTCTCTTAACACACACATCTGGTTTTTACCTATGCCAAGTTTCCTCCTCACCCTTTTTAGGTTGCCTCTGTTCTTTAGAGCATGCTCGATTCTCTCCATAATAAACGGGGTGGATTCCAAGAGAAGGCAAGCGTAGCAGGGGGCGCCAGTTATGTAGTTGGGTGGATGAGTTTAAGAAGCTCGTGTGGATACGGCGGCTGCAGTTTGCAAAGGACCGTGTTAATTGAAAAGACATGGGAGATACCTTTGCTTTGCAGTGGGTGTAGTCAGGCTGATGATTATTATTAACGAATTGTGAGAGGATTGAATCTAATTGACGCCAAAATTGGTGAGGGAGGTATTTCCCAATATAAAGTAATGCATTTAAAGGAATTTGCAGGCACTGGGGGTCAAACCGCCTCCTTGTTTTGTAAAAAAATTTACGGCGTTTCAAAACCTCACTCGGTTTCTTCGTCAAGTTGTGACTGAAGGCAAGCTGAAGCTTGTCTTTTAGGCGAACGCAGAGTTGACCAAGAGGTCGCTGAACTTGAACTGTACATCTAGGTAGGAGAAGAGTTCCGAGGGAGCGGTAAATATTTCCGGACATCTGGTGAATGCGCCATAACTGAAACTGAAGCCTTGTGTGGCGATTAGGCTCGGCCTCTAACGCACAATAATTGCGTCAGTATTTCCTCTGGACACATGCCTAGCAGTATTGGGTCAATGCACTTCACTCACTTTGACGTCAGCTTTGTGCTGCTTCATTCTTTCTGTGAAATACTTCGCTGTGCCAACGAAGAAACACCGTACAGTCAGAGCTGGGCATTTTCTTGGGGCTTTTCTTGGGATTTTTCTTGGGTCTTTTCTTTAAGATGACGGTCTTTTGGGCTACCCATGAGGCGCCCGGTGGTGGTAATAGGCTCGAGTAATGTTAGCACCCCTGCCTTTCCAAGAATAAGAGCCAAGGTTGTGCTGGCGCTTTTATGCATGGAATGCATACGCGTCTTTCACGCTGGCGTATGCTTTGGCTGTGCGTAGAATTGTTTTAGTTACGTCTTTTTCGTTCGCAGGTTATACTTGGAACGAGCCAACGGTGGTATTCTCTTCTCTTGAGGTCAGCAGAAAAATATTCGCCAAAATCTCTTTTAGAACACCACGGAAAGCTGCGATTTGCACTCAAAGCTGCGCCGGATCCATATCGGCAGCTTCTCCTGTCGTTTGGTGTGTCATTACGACCTCTTGAGCTATCATAGACGGCGGCATGCACGCCCCACTGTGTACGCCGTAGCGCCGGCCGCATATTTCATCTAAAAAGCGCAATTTGTTCTTATTTTTAAATAATTTGGGTTCGATATTCTAGTATGGAGCATGAAAAACACTACGATGCCACTACTAGCCCGATTTTCACAAAACGTACTTCAGTGTCCCTATAAAGGGCAAAGCGCCCTGTCCATATTGCCGATAAGACGCGCTCTATATTGCCATCGAGAAGCCCTTGTGGACTTTCGCATGCATCGCTTCGGACGACGCGGTCGGTGAAGGGCAGTAGCAAAATCATGTTCCTTGCCCTTCGATGAGATCGCACCAGCTGCTTCAGCATGCTTGGCGACATATCATCTGCGAGCGATTGGTGCCGTATCTATATTTTTCTCTAGAATAAGGCGCTGAGCCAGAGTGGCTATATTTACTATATTTTAATGCAGAAATACAATCAGCGATTTCACTTCAACTCTCTTGGCCTGCAACTTTTTTTTCCATCCGTCCGCACCGCGAAAATAGAAAACACACACGGCAAGACTCAGGTTTCAGAGGGACTCCAACACACTAATTGTAGGTGCCAACCGGTGTGCCTAACTACTTGGCTATCTCCACATTTTGTTTAGCCTTAACAATGTATATATTACACTATAGGAATATTATAAGCACTGCCACAGAAAAAAACTTACTGGCCCATCTGCTCCGCAAACGACGGCGGCTGGATACAACACATGTAATGATGATGCTGATTTCCTTAGGCTTAATGGCGCTTGTGGAAGTGAAAGTTGATATCCCTTTACCCTTATGTAACTGTGGTCTGCAACCAGCGACAAATTACGGAGCTATGGGCTTCGTTTACAAAGCACACAGTCCAGAGACTTTTGTCCGCGACGGTACGTGAACTATTACAAACTTAAAGCAGCATCAGAGCGATCTGAAAACAAAATACGCCAAAGTAACAAAATACTAAAGGGCAGGCAAGGAAGCTGCTGCCACTGAGTGGAATAGCCATTCTAGCGTAAAGTCTCTCTGGTCATCTTTTCCCTAAGGTGAACAAGCATTTATTTTTCAGACAGTTATTCTCTTTCTGGCAGTTTGTCATTCTGCACCCAGAGAAGTGTTTCTTCTCTAAATGTCGATTTTACGATGGCTTTGAAATTTACGCGCCGTTACATTGCGACTTGTTCGTTTTATTAATTGTAGTTCCCAATCGCGGTGTCGAAGACATGTTGTTTCATAGTTTTCGAGTTCATATCACTATGTGTGCTAGTGCGATTACTACTTCGGTGTTGAAGTTGAATGAATCGATATGGATGTCTAACACCTTGTCACATGATTTGACCGACTGTTGACAATTTTTTTCTTTGCCGTAAAAAATCGCGTGCACTGAAGTTATCTCGAGGATGGAGTGTTCCTTTTTACAGAAAAAGGTAAAAGTGTGTAAATCAAAATAAAGGAAACGCGAATATCCCAAAAACTGTCCTGGTTTAAAGTTTACGACAGGGCTTCGAGCTCCCTGTGATCCCATTCGGAGTCCTTCGTTTTTCGACGCCCTCTAACGCTCTAAACTACCGAAAGAATCCTTGTCCCGGACTAACTTAGGGCCCACTGGTGCCCTCGTGAGCGATTTCAGAAGAATGAAAACAGCATTTTTTTCTGTTCACATTGAAAACGAGGCAGTACGAAGTAAAATGGTAGCAGTGCACCGTATGACATTTTAGGCCAACTTTTCTGCTTAGCTATACTTGTCTCGTAGGTGAAATGTAGCTACAATGTGCAGGTGTATGATCAAGTGTTGAGTGTATTCAGATAACAATACAACTTATTGGCGCTGGTGATGCATTTTTGCCTCCAAATGTGATGATTCCAGTTTGGAGTTATGAGGCTAAAAGGGTTAACAAATGCATTGTGCAGCGGCAATGGATTTTGCCACTACTTCAAAAGCGTGCGACGCCTTTTCGCACACACAAAAAAATCTGATTCCTAATTTTTGATTGCTGAACTATGGTGTAACAGGCTTGGTTTAAGGAAATGTTTAAATAAATCATTAAGTAGCAAGCCATAGCCAATTTTGTACGCAGGTTCTGCAATATGGCCTACAAAGAGTGACAGAGGATTCACCGCCCTCAATCTTCTCGCTAATTTAAATCATTTCTGTACTTTAAAGTAACTGCCCGCGTTATGCTGCAAATGAGAGGCAGTCGTTTTTATAGTGCTCTCATACTGGGGTATTTTCTGAGCACTCAGATGTCTTGTCGCAAGTTCAAACCTCAATACGCACAACTATTATTGCAAGACGGCCTATGCCGAAAGAAAACTACACCTTTGTGTGGCCCATCTACAGAGTACTGTGTTAAGCTGCAAACAGCGTGGAGGCCGCGGCGGTTGCTCAGGAGTTATGGCACTCGGATGCTGACCCGAAAGATGCGGGTTCGATCGCGGCCGCGGCGGCCACATTGGGATGAAGGCAAAATGCAAGAGGCCCGTGTACTGTGTGATATCAGAGCACGTTAATGAACCCCAGGTGGTCGAAATTACCGGAGCCCTCCACTGCGGCACCCCTCATAGCCTGCGTCGCTTTGGGACGCAAACCGCTAACAGAGTGGGATGCAGCAGATAAATGCTCCCTTGTCACACCCGCCTAGTTATACCCCAAAACGCCATGTAAAACAGCTTCGTTACAGCAGAAAGGCCTGTCGTCCAACTCAACGCAATGCTGAACATGCGGTTATGCAGTTGGAGTCGGAAATGTGGAGCCTCAAATCTGAAAGAATTCTGTTGAGCAGTCGACAAATCCGACCTCGTCTGAGCAAGTAATATTCTCATTCCCAGTCAAAACGCACTACAGGATTCTATGACAGAAAATTTCTGTAGTCTGTAGTCTTGTCGTATTTTGGGCATGTCTTGTGTAGTCTGTCTTGTCTTCTGTAGTCTGTCTTGTCTTTTGTAGTCCTGTCTTCTGTAGTCTGTCTTGCCTTTTATAGTCTGTCTTCTGTAGTTTGTCCTCTCTTTTGTAGTCTGTCTTGACTTCTGTAGTCTGTCTTGTCTTCTGTAGTCTGTCTTGTCTTCTGTAGTTTGTCTTGTCTTCTGTAGTTTGCCTTGTCTTCTGTAGTGTGTCTTGTGTAGTGCTCGTACACTGTGTAACAGTCGTTACTGTCACCTGTCAATTAACACAGGATTTGTGTTCTGGAGTAGGCTATGCACAAAAATGCACAGCTTGTTAATGGTCGCCTGTCAATTAACACAAGCTTTGTGCATTCCAGAGTAATTCGTGCACAAAACCACTAGAATTGAAATGAAAATGATCAATATTTATTTACTGTTTCGTGCTTTTTTTTCGAGCTTGCTGACGCATGCTGTCCAGCGTTGTCCTGGCCGCAGGTTCCTAGATACATCGCCCATGAGCCAAGAAAAATGATTTTTGTCTTGGCTGAAAAAAACAAAAATAGAGATCACCGCTGCTACCTGCGCAAAAAATGTGAAAGCGTTGATGCTTCCTCGAGACTGGTCGCCTTTCAAATTTGGTGCCATGGTTGTTTTCTCGTTGACTTGATTGGTTATCAATTAACTCTTATTTTACCCTCATTTCTTCCCAGCAACGATTTCGAGTTTTCAAATTTCCCTCCACGGATCGTTTCTGCCCACTCACTGAATACCCGCCCAGTCTAATCACGCGTTCATTGCCTTTCACTTCTCAATAATTACCTAATTGCCTCTAATTTATCATTCTTTTTCCTATCTCCTGGTTAAGTATAGGACACTTATCACTGGTCACGCGATTGCTCATTTCGAGTTTTCAAACTTGGCGCCAGGCTTTGGCTTTGTCCATACTTCCAGTTTTTCAAACTTGGCACTACGCTGTAGCTCCACCTACTTTCAGCGTTTTCAAATTTCGCGGCACTTTTTCTCTGGCCCAGCCACTTTTTGGACATTTTTGGCTGTAAATAATTATCCCATTATGAAATTTTCTTTTCGAGCAGCATCCTCACATCATCCTCTGCCAATTACACAACCAATCATATGACGCTATATCTTCTGAGTTGCCCACAACTGCGGACACGATCCCCGGCAACATAGCCTAGTAAACTTCTCACTTTATTCAAAATGTTGTAATACTGAACAAGGCTTATGACTGGCCGAGTTGGTACTGACTCACCTTAAAACCAGCCAGAACTCACAAGACATGAGCTCAAGACGCGGGACTAACAAAAATTTAATTGAAGATTTTGATTATTTGATTTGTGAGGGTTTAACGTCCCAAAGCGACTCGGGCTATGAGGGACGCCGTAGTGGAGGGCTCCAGAAATTTCGACCACCAGGGGTTCATTAGCGTGCACTGACAACGCACAGTACACGGGCCTCTAAAATTTCGTCTCCATTGAAATTTGACTGGTGCGGCCAGGATCGAACCTGCGCCTTTTGGGACAGCAGCCGAGCGCCATAACCACTGAGCCACTGCGGCGGCATCATTGAAGGAAAGCCGCAAAAGGAGACCCGCGAAGAGATACAAGCGCACAATAACCCAAAGCAGTGAAAGGGCGAAGTGCAATCAAAGGTCACTGGCATACTAATGAATCATCTAAAAAAGCAAATTCCTTACGGTGAAGGTTTTCCGATGGCTTAGCCACACGTGTCCTTAGCCTTACCGATGTAGTAAGCCTCAACTATCTACCGACAGATTTATCCCTTCCATAAAGCACTGATGTGTTGTGGAAATTAGGCGTGCAGAGACATGTCATCCTCAGATTTGCATTCACAATATTGAGCATACAGTGCCAGATTAGAATTTGCCTTCCCCCTATAGAGTGAAAGTGCTCAGTCAAGTGCAAATTCAAATATCTGCCTGTCTGCCAATATTAGTTGCAACCATAAGGCAGTGGAACGCAATAAACTCCATTACTTTTGCAAGTGGTGAACCTTTTTTTGTGACACTGTCCATTGTGGACAAGTACCCAGTTTTATCAAGCCTTTTTAATGGCGGCGCAAAGGCCTCCTGTCTTGCACTTCGCTCTTAAGACAACAGCAGCATTACGCTTTCCCGCGACTTTCTTGAGATTGTGAAATACTGCTGATGTAAGGTGTATCAGCCTCATCGGAGTATGTTCTCCTTACCCTCGAGCGAGTGAAAACATACTATGACAGGTTGTTGAGATGGGCAAGTGGGAACCCAGCTGCTTGGAAACCTGCTACAAGAATGCGTCCTCAGCAGTGATGGCATGACTTATCTAAAGCTGATGTCATGCACACGATTGCACACCCATCAAGTGTTTCCATCTTTACTGACCTTAACCAGCGACAAATACACCTCTTCACCATCCTTCCCCAGCAACGAGTGGTCCGACTCGTAGCTAAAAAGAGCCTTCACCTATCTTTAGCTGTAGCCCTGACAAACATATTCGTTCACAAAGCGCAAGTATGCATCAAGAAACTGCTAACGGTTCTGCTTAGACAATTCTGATGTAAAAGACAGGCCTTGACCGCATGCCTTAAAGACTCCTAGAACATCTTGTGCCAACTTATCTGAGCCTTCTATGTCCAGAAAAATTACAGTCATGAACATAACGAAATGCTACTATGCCAAGGTCTTCCAAACAGGGCTCTAATGCCTTATTGACTTTAGACAAAAAAATGTTGCTGAGCAAAGGTACGACCTGCGTGTAAATACCGCCCTGCCAACTGACAAATGCGGATTTGCAGTAAAAGGACAACAGCCCCATGAAGCCAGCAACCGATATCACGCAATCATCTGTAAAAGCATGTTCATTGTTCACCCTGATGCAGTTTGCACATACCTCAGAGGTCTATCATGTGACAATGAATAGTGCAGGCCCTCCATGTCGATGCTCACTGCAGAGCACCTGCCCAGGTTGCTGTCCACAAGAAACTAGAACTCCACAGAACTCCACTTTTGTGAGTTGGCAAGGCAGTATTTACATCAGAAATGAGGCATATGCAGAGGGTCCCAGGTTGCACTGTTCCTCCGCGACATTCTTCTGTCCAGAGTCGATACTGCATCAAAGCCTTGTTTGGAAGGCCTCGGCATAGTAGCATTTCGTTATGTTGATAGCTACCTAATTTTTTGCACAAGGAGGGCTCAGATAAGTTGGCACAAGACGTTTTAGAAATCTTTAGGCATGTGGTCAAAGCCTATCTTTTAGGTCTGAATTTCACTAAGCATAACCGTTTGTAGCTTCTTGACTTAGACCTGCGCTTTGCGGACGACCACATATCTTGGCGCCAAAGCGCAAGATCAGGAAGCCTCTTAGCTACGAGTTGAACCACTCGATGCTGGTGAAGGACAGGTTGGCAATCACATGCATCACGACTGCTTTATGGAAGTCATGCCATCACGTGTTTAGAATGCATTCTCGGAGCAGGTTTCCAAGCCAATGGCACCTGGGTTCCCACTTGCCCATCTTGCGCACCTGTCAGAGTGTGTTTTTACTCTCTCGAGGGAACGGAACACCGTTCACATGATGCTGACGTAGTTGAGCAGCACAAAAAGACGGGCTCTATACCTTACCTCTACGCCATTTCGCACCATCCAAAGAAAGTTGCACCAAAGTATGATGTTGCTGTTGTCTTGACCGCTAAAAGTAAGGTAGGAGCCCTTTGCTTCTTCGTTCAAACTAGGCTTGATACAACTACGGGTAATCGTCCGCTATGCACAGTGGCAGATAAAAAATGTTCACCACTTGCAAAAGTAAACCGGTTTTTTGCATTCCACTGCCTCGTAGCTGAAACTACTATGGGCAGACAAGCAGATATCTGAATGTGCGCCTGGCTGAGAGCACTTTCACTGTATAGAGAGGAAGGCGAATTTACACCTGACACTGCACGTTCAATCTCGTGAATGCAATCGGAGGTCGACCTTTCTCTTTGCACCCCTGATTTCTGCGGCACATCAGTGGTTTAGGGAAGTGATAAATCTGTCCTGATATAGTTGAGGCTTACTACATCAGTAAGGCTAAAAACAAGTGCCTGGCTAAACCGTCGGTGAACCTTCACTGTAAGGAATTAGTTTTTTAGATGGTTTACTAGTACGTCAGTGCCTTTCGGTTATTTTTTGCCCTCTCACTGCTTTGGGGTCTTGCGTGCTTGAATCTCTTTGCAGGTATTCTTTTGCCACTTTCCTTTAATAAAATTTCAGTTGTTAGACCAGCCTCATCTTGTGCTCATCTCTTCTCCTGTTTTGTGTCTTCCGGCTGGTTTTAAGATGTAATACTGAATGCCGAAAGAAAGCCATTTTAGAGTCAAGTGCACTTATAATGGCCGCAGCTATAAGGAATGTTCATTTATTACAAAAATAGTGCTTACTTCATTAATTTATGCATGAAGTATATGACACTGCATCAAAATAAAAAAAGGACTAAGCCTCTAACCCTCATGGCCAAACTGCAGTTACAGCAAACAAAAGGAAACCATAAACCTGCCCCACATGGAAAAGCTTGCACTACAGGCCAATGCAGAAGTAAGATCAGATTACTTCCCAAACTGCATGACACTGCCACGCAAAGTAAAGATTGTGACAGGCAATAAAGGAGCAACAAAAAAGCAAACTGTAGGTAGCAGCCAATCTCATGCAGACAAGCTACAAGGTCAGGCCAACATAGATGTGGAAAAAATTTGAAAAAAAAAAGCCACAACAAGCACATATTTTTTGAGGTTTTCACAGCCCTTTAAATGGCAAATACTTTCCTTAAAAAACATAACAGAAGCGGCAATTTTTTTTCGGCAATCAATTTTTTTCATGTACTTCATTATTCTTGAAGCATGGGCGGGCATAGAGTAGTCAGATTAGTGCATGCGTTCCTAAGCAATGCCATGCCAAAAACTGTACTTACAGAAAAAGCTTGCCTTACTGAGTGAATACCACTGGCCATCCACTAATTTCCCAGCCTGCTCCAGGTCCCTGGCAAAAATCACACGCAACTTGGTGGCTTGCAAATCTTCCATGCAACTCTTGGTCTTTAGCTGGAAAAAATTGAGGGATCAGTGAAATATAAAATTTTACATGCATTGCTTTGTTTCAATGACCGACTAAAAAGGAACAGCGGTTTCTGTGAGCGCAACTATTTTTTCACACTAGCTTTCTACAGTAAACCATGTTTATCGCGACCTCATTCACATTGACTTGCTGCACGGCCCCAGCACTACTGTGTATAGCTCTATGGTTTCAAATGCTTGTTAGCTCTGAGCCCTTGCGCTTGCACTCGTTAATGCAGAAAACCTCGGAAAGGGCAACCAGAGCTTCGAGCTTTAAGCCATAGGTATTCAGAAGCTCAGTGGTCTGTGGGAGAACTTTTCGCTGGGTTACACAGTAGCAAATGCTTCTCCAGCTACTTTCACTCCATTGCATAAAACTCGCACAGCAGAGACCTGTCCTCCATTTTGCATTGCAGAAACAATCACTGAAATTCAAAGCACGCATACTAAATGCACACCTACCTTCCAACGCAGCTTCATAATAATGGGTATAATTATTGGAATGAAATACCAGTCAGTACATGTAGTTTTCAGTTTATCCAAAAATTATATGCAACCGACAAACAATAAACATTAAAAGAGAAATAAAATAACCAGAATTGTTTAAAAAATCTGTCAGAAGAATTATGTGACATCCACTACACTCCAGCAGTTCTTCGCGTATGTGCACCTTCAAAACCACACTTTCTTACAGGCACATTTGCACAGAAATTGGGTTGAACCTGATCTTTAAGAATCTTTTTTGGTGCAACAGTAGGAAGAAACCAGGTTTTACCCAAAAACGAAGCACCCTACACATCGCATCACAAGCCCAGATGGTGCACTTGAGTCGCCTCTTATGCTTATGCAAGAAACAGGAACAGAGATATCTTGACTAAATCAAAAAAAGAGGAAGTGCAGTACATGTGTAATGCAGAGAAGATATAAGCAATACCACACTAAAACACTGGGAGGATACCAAGAGTAGGTGAATGCATGAATGGGTGGCAATCAGGTGGCTAAATGAGATTAGGAAATTTTAGGAAAAAGGGTGGTAGCATGTGGCACAGGAGGCAGTTACCTAAAATGAACTAGAGAACCATTGTTCTGCACTAATTTTAACAGCACATTCACACGACAGACAAAATCACTAACTCCAGGAACAGACTGAGCATCATGCAAATCAATGTCAATCACCATTGCAAATGGCACCAGCACCGCAGACAGCACATGAGGAAAAGTAGACATATTTTTGCTCTCAACTTTGAGCAGCAGTCAGCTGCGCTTTTAGGAGCAAAGCTCTAAAGTACGGCAACATTGGCACTTTGTTTTACTGACATGAGGGTGCTTGTGAGCGTGCAAGTCCCATGTTTGTTTTGCACCAAATGTGTTAATTGCGAGGTATGTTTAACTAAAGAGGGGCATCTAACATGGGCATCAGCTCTTCATTACTTCCCATCTATATCCCTCCCTTATATCACGGTTCAAGTGTCCACCAAAATGTGAGACAGTTACTGTTACATTTCCTTGAATTTTCCTTCAACTAATTTTAAATTTTTCAAGTATACAGCTTTAAGAAGGTAGAGGTACAAACAGTGCAGTATAACCATATGCTATGGCAATACACCAGCAATAAATCTGTGCTGACAGCAGCTTGCCCAGTGCATTGCAAGGATGCTACACCATACAAGGATTGGTGTCATCGTGCAATGTTACATTACTGACTGACAATTTGGTCTGTGTCAGAAATACCGGTAAACCATCATTGTAGAGCACAATGTTCTTAAAGGGATAAATGAACATATAGGTCCTTTTCGAGGACACATATGCATACCAGGCAACAGGTGTGCAATGTCAAAGCACGTTTATGTTAACAGCAGCTGCGTCAAGAGCTACATCAGCGACTATATTTTGTACAAGTCTACAGTTCCGGTAATTATAAGCTGAGGTACTGCTGTGAAGTGTATGTAGAGTCTCATGCATTTCTAAACCAAGCTGCAAGCCTATATTGAAAATATTTTTCTAAATAGGCAGCTAAGATAAGCATCACTGAAAAAGAATAACTACCATGAACGGATCAGGAGGGACGACACAGCCGAAGGCAGGAAGCACGCATGGCCCAATAGATGCTGGCCGCTGGCAACTGCAAATAAATATATCCAGAGCAACAGCTGTCAGTGGTTGTAGCCATGCCATGAATGACAAGAGAGGAAATCGTCTACTGCTTTAAAAACTAAACTTAGACGCAATATAAGTAAATAAAAACCAATGAGCTAGCCCATGACAAAACAAATGAACAGATTTTATGTAATGCACCCATATACATTCTTTGAGAAGAGTCACAATGACTGTTATAACCACACTGAAAGATGAGCTGGCTGAAATACTGCACACCAATTTGAATATAGGATGTGCAGGTTTTCATTAATTCCTATCATGGTGCCTTGCACCAATGTCTAGGTATAAAATTGAAAGTTGCAACCAGTCTGCCTTGGTTAAATGAGAAGAGAGAATGGAAAAAAGCATGCCTTCAATAGCAAGAAGCTTGATATCTCACAGCACAGCTTGGCATCATAGAAAAATTGCTAGTGCATTTAACAAATCTGCATACAATTAAAAGCTGCACAAATTTGTCGACTAGCAATGCAAGTAAAAGCAAGAGAAACAAAAAAATACCAAAGAACACTCGTAAGTGCGGCGAAGGGAGGTCTGTGGGTAGGATCCCGTGCCTGGGAAGAGTTCCGAGTTCGGAGGATCGCCGGCACCACAGCTGATGGCACGCAACCAAGAATAAATAACAAAGCGAAAATAAGTAACAAAAAAACCATCGACAATGGCGAACGACTTGAATGTGGGCCACAAAAGCATGGGTTATAGCAAAAAGGTAGAAATCCTAAATAATTGTGCAGTTGCATATCCGACAGCTCGCAGTGCTCAAAAGGAGAGGAAGCATCAACGTTTACAGCTCAGGAGACGCAAGATTGATCTAACTTTGACATAACACTGCCTCAAATCCTGTGCCACTGGGGAAGCACAGACAAGTTTACAAATGACAAGGCGATGAATATGAACTAGCCTTTCGCATGCGATCACGGTCTCAAAATTTAGTATGACGCATATTAAGGCACAAGCACTAATCCGATGAGTACTAACCCTGAGCAAAATAGTGCGGTGTCTGATCGCAGCTGGCCTAGCGCGAGCGCTCCGCCGCGCGGCACTTCTCGCTCATCGTCTTCTACGCCGTGCAAATCCATGCTTTTGCACCGAGTGTCGAAGCGCTAGCAAGCGAAAGCGTAACTCTGTTCTGATATCTGGTGCCATTTTTATTTACCACGGCACGCGAGTAATAAATGCACATAAAGACAATGAGAACAACACTTGTCATGCAGGATATAGGCCCTGCTTTTTTGGCGCCGCATTATAGCTGCGGCAACCGCAGGCGGACTGCCTCCACTCACATCCCTATATAGCCGCATACAAATAGCGCGTGTGAATACAGATAATTAGCAAAGAAACGCAGAGCGGGACTCACCGGCCATGCGATTCATCCAGGCTTAGTAAAACGGCGCAGGAGTCTTCGTTCCCCTAACAGATGAAAAGACGTCGCAGCACTCTTCATGGCTTACCCGTGGAAACTCGCCAATGTTGACAGGCCGAAATCCTGGTCGTTGGCTTCCAAAACACACTCCTGCTCACCTTCCTATTGAATGAGTTCTTCACACGTGTACGCCGTACAAGTATTCAAGCAATGCCTCAAAGAGGCAAATAATACAAAACACGACGTGTCGGTTGCGCTGCAATGGCGCCGACGGCTGCGCTTTCGTGTCGGTGAAAAATTACAACCGACAAAAAAATTTGTTTTTTAAACCATGAATACTTATATTATCTTCACAACAAAGACACTGTGGAGTTCGCTGACCTTTCCGCGAACTCGTTGATATTGTGTCCGCAAGGAAGGTTGCTCCAGCGGGGTCGGAAGTCCCCAACAAAGGGTCCCGTCCCATCCCTGCCGCCCCTTTGTGCAGCGGACGCCCTCGTTTACGCCGCGCCGTCACGGGGATGATGCGCCGGGAAAAACGCGAACCAAGTACAGCTAACGACATGTGGTTGTTAAGGGGTTGACGAGGTTTCGGGGGCGCACGAGATATTAACCGAGTGACCGCAAACCCACTATTCCTGTAACGACTGTCTACTTCCCTTAACGACTGTGTTCTCTTTGTTGCTGTCAACAACCTGAGTCATCGCCTCGTCGGCACATGTTTCTAGCGTCTGTGGTGCCGTGGGTGGCGTGGGAACGGAAGTCGCATTTGTGTTGTTTGTGTAGTTATTTGAAACCTCCTTCCCAAATGTTTTAATCAGACCTTTTTCCCCAATCTCTGATCAGTGGGCGGACCTTATTTTCCTTTCCCTAACCACTGATTGGCGAGATGGGTCGTTGGTTATCTTATTGGTTGCTGTCCCCGCTAAGGGCGGAGACAGAGGTTTTAAAACCAAGCGCTCTGGGTTGAGCGCGTGCTGAATTCGTCTGATCCACGATTTAGTCATGTAAATAGTTTTCTCCTTGCTTTGTTTCTTCTCGTTTTTTTACCTATGTTGTAAATAAATAGTTAACCTTCTCCTTTCCTTGAGTAATGTGAATGTTTGCGAGTAGAACCACCGGGTCATCAAGAAACCCCGATTTCATCATCAAGTAGTTTCCTCTCTTCGCCACCTGAAGGCGGAAATTCAACTGGCGCCGTCGAGGCAGGATCGCAACTGGCGCAGTCGACACAGGATCGCAACTTCTTTCTACTCAAGGCATTGGACGGAAGGTGAGAAGAACAAGTCGGTGGACAAGCTGTTTGTCCTAAAGGAGAAAACCTGAAGCTGCGTCGAAAGACGACGTCGAGAGCTTCAGGATCACGGTTCGAGTTCGAGAGGACGTCGGAGGCTCAAGTCAGCTCGGAGCTGAAGGAGCCGGGCAACAACAAGCCATCGAGGGTTCGAGTCAGCGAGCTGCTGAAAAGAACCAGGCGTCCACATCGAACGGGTTCGAGTCAGCGAGCTGCTGAAAAGTAACTAGGCGACCAAGTCAAGCAAGTCAAACGAGGCAGAAGTCAGCGAGCTGCTGAGCGATCCAGAGCTCAAGTCGTCCGCATCGAGGAGCCTGTCGTCATCACGGAGGACGACGAGATCACCGGGGCAGAGAGCAACCAGTAAGGTAGGAGACCTTTCTGCTTTCTCCGAATTCACCATGTCGGTGTAGTGTTTAGTGCTAGAAACGATAGCACGGAAAACGGAGATGGCTGCCGTACGGTATGATCAGGAGGGCAGGATGCGACGTGTTGAGCAGGAGGAGGCTGAACAGATGAGTGAAATTGAAAATTTGAAACTCCAAATCGAACTAGAAAAGAAAAAACTTGCACAGATGCATAAAATTAAGACAGGAGGCGAAAGTCGATAGCGAGGTCTTATTCGCATCAGTTCAATGTTTTGTCTGCATGAAATTTGGGCATTCGATGATTGAGTGCTCGAAAAAACAAGAACAAGATATTCCCGCGGTGAGGAGAGAGGTGTGCGAGCTAGTAGCTCAGGTGGAGGTACCGGCGCCTGATAAACCAAGTTCCCAGTCGGAGATGGCTGTTGATAAGGTCAGTCAACCAGATAGGATAGACGATCTGGCATGCCGCAACTTGGAATCCGAAGGTCAAAATTCTGAAGCCTGTGTGGATTCAGGGACCGAAATTACAAAATGGCAGTGTGCGGTTCTCCAAAGAGCACAAGCTGATCTAACGTTGTGTGCCGTGCCAGAACAGATCGCTGAAGGCATAGAGGCGTTCGAAACACCTGTGGAGCACGCGCTGTCAGAGCGAGCATATATAGAGCTGACCCCGGAGGCGCAGGAGTGTACTTCTCGTGAACAAGAGTTGAACATTGTGCAAGAGCAGGTCGGAGCTAACTCTGAAGCGGCGGGAACGTGCGAGGAAGAGGTAAATCAGGATATGATAGCGGGCACACTCCTTGCAGGTGATGGTAAGCTAGCTGCCAAAAATGAGTTGGTTAGAAAGCTGGAGCTGACACTGTGCGCAGTGACAGCAGATGTAGCTGCAGGTGTAGGGAAGTTGATAACACTTGAGACGCCCGCGCTGCTAGAGCAGCCAGAAAAGGTGCAGCCGCAGGAAGAAAATGAGAAAGCTGATGTCAAAGAGCATTTAAAAATTCCGCGCGAATCCGTTAGTGACAAACCTGAGGCTTCAGTAGAGCTTCAAGCAGATTCGGAAGCTGCAAATGTCTCAGCAGCAGATTGGGAGTTAACAGCGACAGCTGCAAAGAGTTTCACAGCAGGTAGGGAACTCGGAGATCCGGATACTGCATTCATCCCTGTAAGCCTAAACATGAAGCATAATACCTCATTACCAGAAGTGCGGAACCAAGCTGGTCAAGGTAATTGTGGGGCAAGAATGCTTGAGGAGATGGTTTTTCTTCATGAGAACATCGGCTGCAAGCTCTGCAAAGAGCTAGCCTCACCTGAAACCCGATGTGAAGCTGCATGCGAACTAGCAGATCTGAGAACTAACTTTAGTGCGAGATTCAGAGAACGGGAGAATGCAGACGCGATGACAGCAGCAATCTTTGTCGAGTTCAGGGAGCTGGTGAGCTCTGTCGATTTTGAGCAAGCTGACAATGCAAATCCGAAAGCGGCGGCAGCCTTTACAACCGGCGATGTGCCGGATAATTCGAAATGTAGAGCCAATCTGGTTGACGAAGCTAAAAACAAACATAAGCTTCTCTTTCGAGATGTAGGCGGCTAGAAATCATTTCTGCCAATTTAGTGCACCGATCTGACATGGTAAATTCTGGAATGTGCAGATTGGTGTCCTAACCTTGTGTGCACGGAACGAATTGAGGCTGTGTATGTGTGTGCGCAGTGCTGCTTGGAACTTTGTGGCCGGACTTTAATGTCACACTGACAGCAAGTGTCCGCGTGACATTCTTGGTTGGGAGGTGTGGAGTTCGCTGACTTTTCCGCGAACTCGTTGATATTGTGTCCGCAAGGAAGGTTGCTCCAGCGGGGTCGGAAGTCCCCAACAAAGGGTCCGGTCCCATCCCTGCCGCCCCTTTGTGCAGCGGACGCCCTCGTTTACGCCGCGCCGTCACGGGGATGACCCGCCGGGAAAAACGCGAACCAAGTACAGCTAACGACATGTGGTTGTTAAGGGGTTGACGAGGTTTCGGGGGCGCACGAGATATTAGCCGAGTGACCGGAAACCCACTATTCCTGTAACGACTGTCTACTTCCCTTAACGACTGTGTTCTCTTTGTTGCTGTCAACAACCTGAGTCATCGCCTCGTCGGCACATGTTTCTAGCGTCTGTGGTGCCGTGGGTGGCGTGGGAACGGAAGTCGCATTTGTGTTGTTTGTGTAGTTATTTGAAACCTCCTTCCCAAATGTTTTAATGAGACCTTTTTCCCCAATCTCTGATCAGTGGGCGGACCTTATTTTCCTTTCCCTAACCACTGATTGGCGAGATGGGTCGTTGGTTATCTTATTGGTTGCTGTCCCCGCTAAGGGCGGAGACAGAGTGTTCAAAAAAAAGCGCTCTGGGTTGAGCGGGGGCTGAATTCGTCTGATCCACGATTTAGTCATGTAAATAGTTTTCTCCTTGCTTTGTTTCTTCTCGTTTTTTTACCTATGTTGTAAATAAATAGTTAACCTTCTCCTTTCCTTGAGTAATGTGAATGTTTGCGAGTAGAACCACCGGGTCATCAAGAAACCCCGATTTCATCATCAAGTAGTTTCCTCTCATCGCCACCAGAAGGGGAAACTCAACTGACACTGCATTTATTTTAAATTATTTTTAGATTATTTAAGAATACTAAAGCGTTTTCAGTTACTTTTTCTGGCATGTCGTTTGTAGAAGCTGCGATCCTATGATCCCCTGAAGTGACCCGGATGCCCTAGCAGACGACGGAGCAGACGACGGAGCAGACGACGGTGTTGACAGAATGCAATTTAGTTTGATGCCAGATAAAATCACTAAGTTGCGACAAAAATAGCGAAGAAAAGCGCCGTATCTCAAGCTGGCGAATATCGTGGATAAGTTGAACGCAATTGGCACGATGGAGAGTAGCTGCGATGCATTAATTTGCGCGACACTGGCACGCTCACCGGAGATCATGAAACTTAACAGCTTAATCGGTGACCAGTACAAGCGGAGTGCTTTGATATCAACTGCGTTACGAAACTACGTCGATACTTGCGTCTCACTTTAGCTAATATGCAACAGTGGCTAGCACTCGCCGCATCCTGATCGCGTGTAGTTTAACAAGCAAGAGCCGACTAGCGCATCGAAGCAGGCGTGTTTTCGAGCTCGTATCGTTACGAAAAATACGAGTTGTTTCGGCAGGTACTGGAATTGAATTTCTCAGCCTGTGCGTCACGGACGGTGACGATGGCGTCGCGGACGATCTTAACTAAGACTCGCCGCAAAGCAGCCGATAACCCAAGCATATGTGCGTTAAAGGTTGTTCACCAATAGTGCAAGCGTGGGCATAAAGTATCGCTCAGTCACAGCGCCAGTCGCTCACTTCTCGATGTTCCTGCCTTCCGAGTGAAGGTCGCAAGCTGTTGAGCCAATCAGTGAGCCAGCGGGAGTGAGCGAGGCGAGCTTTCGGGAACGACGCCGCCCGCGGGCGCGCCGAGCAATGAACTACGCGCTACCACCTAGTTGCCCTAGTCGTCGCTAAGCCTAGCCGGTTTCGCATCGATGCAGCAGCTGAGTGCACTTCGAAACTGGCTAGCGCTGAGGTGCTGCTCTCGTCATCGTTTTACTGTGAACCTCGTCTCATAGTAAAACAAAGATATGCTCGGTTTCCGCGACACCTTCAGGAGCGGAGCCAGCTGAGGCCAGGGGAGCCGCGATTGAGCAGCAGCAATTAAAGGCGCCGTGGGGAGACATTTGTTTGTATTCCTGTTATTGTTTCTAACAACGACTCGATATTGGCCAACGATACTCCATCCGACGGCTTAGTATGAACTTGAACAAACATTACTGTCGCATTTTTCTGACGCTGGCGGCCGGTATTCAGGCTGGCATGCCGCGCCCGTACGTTATCATGCCGCTCAACTGTATGGTCGTGGTGCACATCAAAACCCCCAGATATCCCCCTTTTCGCTCAGATTGTCATAACACACAGTCACACTGGGACCAGAGTAGTTTTGAGGACCGAGCGCGGGTGCACAGGAGCTAGACTGTGTCAAAGCAGGCGTAACTCTTTAAAGCGCGCGGTTGACGTCAGTCCCAAGACTTTATTCTCATTTCGACCGAGAATCAAATTGCTTGAAACTCGCCGGCCGCCGCATTTCACCTTCGGCTGCATACGCTGCTGTCTATATTTAGCGACATTTTCGTGTCACCGTCATGAAATTTTCAGTGAAGGCAATGAAAGACATCGTAAAGTAATTTTTTTTGCTATTTTATGATAAGCACCACGTCACTGCCGCTAAAAAAAATTCTCCGCCAACACTGCATCAGCGTTGGACTTAAGAGCGTTAGCTACGAGAGCTTCAAGTGTTTAGATCGGGGTGCTAGATCGGGGGGCTCAGCAAACGTGAAGACAAAATACAAACATCTGAGGGCATTTCGTTTCGGAAAAATTCGTTCTAAGATACAAGCAGCGTCATCTACTTCAAAGATTTTGCACTACTATTACGATTTACAGCCACCTTCGCTATATCCGGTATGTTTCCTCCTTATATATCAGTTAAAGAATTTTATAAACGTGTGCATTACAACAAGATGAATTGTTTGACTGCATCCGGAACTCTCTGCGACAAACGATTAGGCCTTATGGCTGTCTGGAAGTCCCCGGAATGCACGGTTTGGGGGCGAAAAAGTCGTCGGTGCGAATCCCACACATATTTTGGGCTTCATCTAAATATTTATTTTATCCTCAAGAACATGAAAAGTCAAATTACACAACTTCGATCGTTATGCGTCAAACGGGCGGCCCCCAAATTTGATGCAAATGGGGGTCCCCGGGGTTCCTCTTCGATAGCCGCTATAGTGGCATATGTAAAACGGATCGAAGGTATCTGTGACAACTGAGGCTCTACGCGCCCGCTGTTGCTATGTGATATAGTGTGGTAACTGTCTTGTCTAATTTGACCTTCCCTGCAGACAGACGTGTCCTTGACAAACGTAAGCAGTAAGAGCTGACGATCTTAAAACTGAAACGCGCGGAAAAATGACATCGGGGTTGCTTTGAACACTTATACAGAGAACTGCGTGCATGTCCACACATGCTGCCTTTGTGTAGCCGGATGGTTATGGCGAGTAATTTTCCCTGATTGACGATTAACGACATTCTTTTCCGCGACGCATAGGAGTGTCCTTGGTTTTTTCTGCGGATATAGTAGTAGCGGTACATTATGTTACATGGCTTGAACATGTCACAGAAGCCAAGAGGACACTGACTTTCAGTAGCGCCATTCGACTTGCGCACACCGATTGGTGTGCAGGCGCTGTCGTGGCTGCAGCTATATGCCGCCACCGCAGGAGCGTGCGGATACGCAGGCACCGCTGGCTTCGCCGCTTGTGCATACAGCTTTTTGGGCTTTCAAAGCCGCATTATACTCTTGAGCATGCACTACTTTCGTCACATTGTCATGTGGGAACAGAAGGGAATTAGTTGAGTGCTCGAGCAGTGCCTCTCCTCTAAGCCAATTCTCGTTCGGTGAGAGAGCCAGGTCGCGGGAAGTGAGTTGAAAACTCGATTCGCCAATGTGAATGAGCACTTCATTTCGCTCGGTGCCCGTCACCAACAGACCAGAGCACCTCGCATCCTCTTCGCGACTCGCCACAGTGAACGCGCTTTGAAGCATCTTTGGTCAATTGGATCCTATCGGTGTCACACGACCGCACGACAGTATTTCTAGAATTCTGCTGGAAAATAATTACGCTCACTAGGAATCTGTCGTATGACAAATCCCACGATAGGTATCTATCGCGCGGCACAATCCACGGCAGGTATCTGTCGCGTGACTCATCCCATGACAGTTATCTGTCACGCGGCATATCCCACGACAAGCTGTTGTGTCGCGCGACAGGCCGCACTACAGGTACATTTATCGCGTGAAAAGAGGCGCGCTAGAAGTCTGTCGCGCGACTTAACCCACGACAGGCACCTTTGCTGAGGCACGCAATCTCTGTCGCGCGGCACGACTCCCACTGTCGCGCGACAGTACCTGCGACAGAAACCTGTCGCGCGACAAATGCTGCGACAGAGACCTTCTTCGCACGACAAAATGCAGGAAAGATGTCTGTCGTGCGGCAGAACCTGCTACAAACAACTTTGTCGCGCGAAAGAACCCACGACACGAAGCTTGTCGCACGACACAAGGCACGACAAGACAGCTTGTCTTGCGAGACAAAATTGTGTCGCGCGACAGATGCGCGACAAAAAATTCTGTCGTGCGTTTGCCATTTGGTCTTACTTGATTACGAGGTTCACAACATTTACATCTACAGTTTGTGTACCCAAGAACGTTAAAATTAATCTTCGTAGTTAGTTCTGTGCCAACTTCCCAACGCAGTCTGCAATTTGGCGTGGTCACCAATATTATGACGTATCGACCGCTCTATGCAGCTATCCAAAGGATTACCAGCCGTGCGCTTAAATAGCCCGAATTAGCCGCTTAGCCCGATGCCTGTATACAATCCTTCACGCCAGTATTCACAGAACTAAGGTGAATGTGAGCGCAACAGAAATGTCCCGCCACGACACACATATTATTTTCATCTTACTTCATTAATTTGTGTTCCTTAAGATCTTCATATAACATTCAGTGTTTGTTTTCACTTGGCACCAAGGCCCACAACTGAGCGCTTAATGCTAGCTCCGTTCGAAGGTTGTTGCGATAGGCTACAAACGTATGCTCTCATTACCTCGCGTTTTTTCTCTAACCAACGGTACGGGGTTTGTTTTGCTTCCATAGCTCGCTGCGTATCCTGAATAAAATTTGAAGCATATACTATTTAAGCCCCAGTTACCTGATACATAGGGGTGCAATGGGAAAATACAGGGCGGTGTCGATCCCTGATCGACAAACCATTCGCGCGCAGCTATGCTTGAAAACAGGATATGCTGAAAAGCGCATACCAGAAGAAGCAGCACGCCCACACGGCGGCATAAACGCTGCCTTTCGAACGCCGGCAGTGAACCTAAGAGCGTGTCTCAGCGTGAGCGTCAGTAGAGGACAGCGCCATGTTTAAGCACCTTCTCTATGATGCCAAAAGGGTTGGCTGTGAAGATGCACTTGTTACCTTTCGCATGGGTGGCTCAGATGAAGCTGTCCGCGACGCATTACGCAAAACAAGAGCGTCTGTCACAGCAACTCGTCCCATCATGCCAGCTGTGCCAGCAATATGAGCGACAGTAATCTCTCCATGACATTTAGGAACGACAGAGAATCCGTTCATTTTTCGCTCCTGGGAGAACAAGAAAACCTAATTAGCTATACGGCTCCGTACCACGCATGTCAAATATTTTTTCTATTTTATATTTGTTGCGATGGTAGAGAGGTGCGATTGCAGCTTGCGTTCTATCTGCTTTTAAATGCGTGGTCATTCTTCTAGCGTTCTTCTCTCGCTCGCAGATAATTTGGGATAAACGGGAAAATTTGTATACCGCTTCCAAGGGACCTCAAGCGGCACCTTACGGCTTGGACATGCTTCATGCAAACTGTTGTCAAATGCTAACAACACAACGCAAGGCGAGTCGAAAGCAAAGAGCTGTGTCCCGCTATATTACATGGTTCCAGGAAATCGGGAGGTCAATAGGAGGTACGCTAACAGTGCAACCACAACTTTTGAAAACGCTTTCTTTTGTTTCACGTTCTGTGGAATGAATTTTCGTGCTTGAAAAGAACTTCGCTTGATATTCTAGATTTTCCCGGACGCCAACCTCTAGGGACAGAACATAGTGCTTTAAAGAAAGTTACTCTCAAGAGAGGTTTTACGTGCATGTGTATATGGTCTTTGCATGGTTGTATTACCTCTACCAAGAAGCAATTGCTCTGCCAATGATCCTGCTGAGCAATTACTACTCGCTTTTGCTCTTCCGCCTCAACACTTCGTACACACAACTTCGTTCGTTCTGCATTTCCGTATCTTCGGTGGTCGCAGTGTCGGAGCTGTGCTGGTGCTGTGAACCCACATGAGTTATGAAAGAGGAAGGGAAGATTGCGTCACCAGCGACGACTTTATTCACTCGCACATGAAGACCAGAAGGCGGCCAAGGCGGCCGAACGCTGAGTTTCAGGCAGTCGTACTTTGCTACACAAAAATCAGGAGGGGCTGATTGTGGTGATGCAGAAGAAAGCAAACGCGAGGAGGGGCACCAAAGAGCCGTCAAACTGCAAGAGAAGCATGCGCTGGCGCTGCCGCCTGTAGCCGCAAAAAAGCGCCACAGAGACCATGCGCGCTGTGCTGCTTTAAGGACAAAAACGGGCAATGGTGGTGGCACATCCAGCAGCCAAGGAACCGGGCCTTTATGGGAGACCGCCTACCGTCTACGAGCCTTCTAGGAATAGGAATTAGCTACTCCTTACTGGGGTGCGTTCCATTCTTAGATCTACTCTGGACGACAAGGTTGACTGCAAGTTTTAGTACTCGCAGTAGCGGACTTTTTCCATAAACACCACTGCATTTATGTATCTTCTGTGTCTTGAGCGCCCATCGTTTTCCGAAACCGGTGACTTTCAGCAGCCAGCGCCTTTCTATGAATTTTTCTTTTTTTAACGTTTTTTGGCAACCGGCGCACGACGCCGGCTAACAGTTGGTGCCCGATGATGTGTATTAAAAACTCCCCTTTCGCTATCTTAGTCCGGTCGTGGTCGGCGCGACGAAGAGGTGCTTCCTTTCTTTAACGTAACCATGTACAGACATTCTGGAGCTAGGTCTTGTAGTCGAGGAGTCGTTCGGCTGTTTTTTTCCTCACGATGCTCGTGAATGCCATTAATACGTCTTTTCCAATGGCCCCCGTGTCGTTAAAGGAGACTCGTGGTTTTGATTGAACCTACGTGCCAAGCACTTCGGTGTGAAGATGACGTTTCGATTCTTGTCGCATCATCCTAGTTGTCGAACGACGCTGTGCTCTTAGACGCTGCGCTCTCAGAGGAATGGTCCAGCCATTCCTCGCGGTCCTTGCGTGGTAGCCGTTTAAAGTCGGCGGCACCCGCGGCTGCTGTTGGATGGTCGGGTTTGTGGTCAGTAGCGGGCTCATGGTAGACATCGAAGCTTCCTTTCGCCGTGAGGTGTGTTTCGTCAGGGTACTAAATTCAGGTAGCTCGTCTTGGAAACGATGGTTGGCTCCGTAGACTGTGAGGGGTCCTGCGGTAAAAAAGGAAGAGGGCTGGCGTCACGGCTTGCACAGGTGTCCGCTACTTGGGCTGCTACCCAGCGCCTCTACCGTGAAGGCCACGCTTCATTAAATGCTGACAACGAACCTTCGAGGTAAGGCGCCAAATCTAATTATAGCAGTCATGAACAACGCAGAGGCAGCTGCGCGTGGCAGCGGCCATTTTAGATTGACCTGCTCACTTCTTGCGGCAGAAAGCGCTCAAGTAGGGTGTCAGCGGCTTTGAGCATAAACAAACAGAACAAAGCAAAGGTTCGCGACATTATATAATGTCGATATCAAAAACCTCTGTCACTAACCTCTAATTAGACGGCACATCAAGCAGTGCTGCATAAAACAGATGTGCCGAAAAGATCCTTTGGCGGCTTTCGGAGAATGGCCGAAAAAAGCGTTATCAGCAGTGCTCTGTGTGTAATTTTTTTAATCTAGCGACCGAGCTCCTTGACATGTTTACCGTTGTGTTCTAAAAGGATACCAAACGCTTGGCGGTATGTGCGCAACTGGTACACAAGTACCGGGCTCTTCTTGTGAATATAAAGAAAGGGCTGCGTGACCATTCCTGTCTTAAATCTTGTGACGGCGACGATGGTTTGTAAGAAAAACATATTGTAACATAATCAACGCGCTAGCAAAGACTGTTTCCCGCACTAAAAGGGCGTTAAAGGAATCATATCTAAGAAAAACAAAACAAGACACCCGTGCTTCCTTTGTCGTAGGTGTTCTAAACTTATGCGTTTCATTCTATAGGGGTCCTTGCTCTGTGCAGGATTTTTCCAGACTCCGTGCAATGTAGAGCCTTTGTCAAAAGTTTAGAGGCCAAGGAGGTTCCCTCAAAGCCTTGCAGTGGGAGTTTTGTAGCATTTTCGGAAGTCTTACCCGTTGGGTACGACAGGACAAAAAATCTTATTATTTCAATAGATTTTGATCTCTAAGGAAGCAATATAAGTCGCAAAGTGTTGCTCAGAATTGATTTATACAGCACGATTTGAAACGGAGCCGAAGTAAGACTGACGAGGACGAGCGCTATATTTCTCAATGGATCACCAACTCGCTCAGTCTGCAGTTTTATCATTGTTCAGAAGAAAAACCCTTGGGCTGCTAAACCTTTGACACAGGGTCTGCATGAGAAACTTAATTTTAATAGAACTATGAGGTCGATTGATCTTTTCTGACAATCAGAACAAATTTTCTTACCCTTCTGACAGCCCTATGGTAGACTCTGAATTGCGTTATTATAAAATGCATACCTGGTATTGAAATTAATAAAACAATACTTGAATAAGACAGTGCTTCTGTAAAGCGAAGGCTGATCGAGCATAAATATCACAACTCCATATAGTAGCTGCACACAGCAGTTCAAGGCTAAATGTTAGACAACATAAAGACCACAGGTGGTCTTATACGGCTCCCATGTTCAAGTTATTTAAGATTGGTGCTACATGTAGTCATGCAAAATCAGCGATTCACTCATGCACTATGATCTGAGAAGATTAAAAGCACTGAAGTAAGGCCACCTGACATTGGCGGAATGTTAGCGAAGGTTAAGTATGCGTCCCCTGCTTTCAAGATACGCAAGGCCACAGCTGGTTTCCCTTACCCTAAACATGGAGCTCACTGGACAAACTTTTAATTTACAAGATAATTATTTCTGCGAAGAGCGTGCTTCGTGCACAAATGACTCGGGAGACCACTGAGAGGCAGGTCTAAAAACTGTAGTTAGTTAGCCACATGAAGCACATCATGGAAAACTAATAATCAACAATTCATTATGATGTCCCCTAAGAGTGTCTTAAACAGAATCGCTGTTTCCAGTCGATTTTGCCTAAATCTGAGAGAATAATCGTCGCCGTAGCCGAAGACAATGTAGTGCACGTTCTAGCCGATTTTGTACAATATAAAAAATATAACTATTCACATTGTAGCCGGTGACTCTGTTGTGTCATATGGGCCCATTGTGATCCTCAAACGTGCCCCTCGCTCAGAGTTCAACCGATCAATGACACCATTGCTCTTAATCTGTTTACTAAGTCACAAAACAAGCGCGTATGAATGGCATTCTAGCATTTCACTTTATGCGTTTTCTGTTTCTCAAAGGGGTAAAATCCTATAACGCTCGAAGGTTTGCTATTTTCTCGTATATGCATTCAAAACCCGTTATAGGACAAAAGTTAACTTTTACATATTGAACAATGTCATCTAGTTGGATAATTACCTTCTCTTTATATCTTAGTGTCCGCACTAACAGCACGCCAAAGAATACTTTGTGTTCTCTAATGCTACAGCAGGCTACAAAGAATACCCTTTGCACATAGTTTCCTTTAATCAGTGAATAAACATGCTATCTTAATTCTGTGTGGTTTTCTCCATCGACACAAAAGTACCCGCATATGTGCTCTCATTTTACCCCATTGCCCAGTGTGGATCGCCTTATCCTGCTATAAACCGTATGCTCATACGGGCAAGAGGAGACGAAAAAGCCAAGACGTTATTGAAATGCTCATACCGTATTCAACCTTATATTTGCCGATGTCTTTTACGATTTCATTAGCTGGTTTTTTTTTCAACTGTGCGGTCAACAGCTGGCTTAACCTGTTGAAAGCTTTATATAAACGTTTATGGTGATCATCAGTATTTTACGTAGTAATTGCGTTTGGGGCTCTTTCTACTCTAATAGAGTGGTCCTCAAACTAGCTGCAGTCAAGTCGTACAGGAAGTTCATGGCCTGCTAGTGGACACAACCCCCACACTTTCACTTGCGGATTAAAACCAGGGAGGCTGCAATACATGCTCATCACTGTAAGCGCCCCTCCATCAAGCTGGAGTTTTCAAAGTCATAGTGGAACGCTTTATTTTTCATAGAACAGTTCACGAGCACACTTGCAGTGTAGAGCTCCACGTCGACCAACCAGACTACGGCAGCAGCTGCGTTTTAGGCGGTTATGGACACATGTACGCTTAGTTTTGCCGCTTTAGGGGTCAAAGACGCTCATGTGCGCTGCGACGTTTTAAAAAAGTAGCTGCTGCACACACAGTTGCATACTGCCCAGAGGTTCAGGCAATGTAAACAAGAGCAATCCTTTGCCCTTGGGATTCTGTTATACTGTTGCCCGCTTTCAGTCGACGAGATAACGGCTGCCACGTCGACTACTCTAAGCTGAACCTAGAGCAATAGCTGCTTGCATATCATGCCAGCTCGCATACCTTACTGATGGTTTTTTTCTGTAATCCACAAAGCGTCCACATAGGTCCCGCGGCCTTGCGGCGCATAGCAGCGTGCCCACCGGATAGTGAGCAAACCGCCTACCGAAGCAGGTGGCATTTAAGGTAATGATTGGTCGCTCGGGAAGATCAACCAACTTCGCACAAGGCCTAATCCTGGGAGCACCTTCCATCAAAAGGAAGTGGCGCATCTCTGAATCGCTGCACCACAGCCCCACCTTTGATATGAGGACTCCCAGGGCTCTATGAATGTAAACTAGAGAATGACATTTTGCATATACCGGAATTAACACACTACACTGCCGCGTCATGCTCTTAAGGCGGAGCTTAAGTGTGGGCTCTAATTTTTTATTAGTTCAGGTTTTCACGAGTACGTGTCTCGGCGGTGAAATCATTCGGTATCTAAAAAAATCACTCGCCAAGGTAACTAAGGAAAATTGCAAGCATTTACTTTTCAGAACCGGTACGACTGCCTTGTTCGGAATGGGACGAAAACAGATAAGTCGCTGCTTATTTAAGAAAAACGTGGCGTATTGAGCGTACGTAACCTCGAGTAAATTGCTTTGCGTCCTCTTTATCGCTGCCCTTTTTGGAATATAATGCAACTCATTCGGCTGGCGTGTGGAGATATATATTGGCAGTTGAAGAATGCGCGCGGAATCACAGTAAAGCAACTTGCTCGTGCATTGATTAAGTTGTGATTTAAAGTTAGAAGCCAATTTTCTGCTCATTCTGAACGCTTTTTGAGAACGCCATCAAATCACAGGCAAGAAGATTCATTGGGATTGCGCACGCACACTTGACAATGAGAAATCTTGATCAATATGCCTGCTCAGCGAGTCACTTCACATACAAACGACATGTGAAGCAATTAACAGGAGGCTGTGAAATCTTCCCGAGATATACATATGCACTGTGCAGCATGTGTTTCCTACCTACGCAAATGCCCACCAGTTTTCGTTGCATTGTATCCAAGACACCCGTAGTGGTGCCGAAACGTCAGTGTCTCAGTTTTTACTTCAAAGACCTTGCCGAGTGCTTGTATTTCTAATGTGCCCTCACATTTGGGGGAGTTAACACAATACAATCCTGGCTGCCCATCCTGGAGCTCTGCAGCAATGGCTACGGACCTCGATTGCAGACCTCGGCATCATGAGCCCAGGCGCCAGGTCTCCGGCACCTTCTATTTTTTCTCCGGTGCGCTCCGCCAGCTGAACCCACCCATCTTCAGCGGAACTGACGATCAAGGATTGTCTATCATCCTAAGAGCGCGTGAGTGCGCAGATAATTGGCACTACATGCGTAAGTTCAACAAAGTAACATTGCAGCGCGATGGAGAGAGGCAAAGCTCGCCTGTCACTTGCAAAGAACATTGAATTCCAAATATCGCTCCATTTTTTCCCGGTTCTTTCTGCAAAATGGTTTTTTGTCTTCGTGTGGTAGCGGTTGACATTCAGTGTCGTCTGCGAGAAGCATTTCATGTTTAAAATCTAAAATCTAGTATATTTTTTTCTGCAAAAGATCAAAAAACATACATACTGAACATGATCTTAATAACAGGCGTAAATCTATAGCAGTAGGGCGTGCACGCTGTACCCATAGTTGATTGCGCTAGTCCTTTCGACTTTGCTGATTGGCTAATTGAATTCATTCTATGGAATGCAAAATGCTTTTAAGTGTACAATAGATGGTAGAGTGCTCAATTATTTACTGCTGTAAAAGAAGCGTAACGCATCATAAAGGAGAGGACATTCAGTCTACAACCAAATTTTTTTTTCAGCTACGTGAGTGGCTCAATAACAGAACGAAATGAAAGCCTGGAGATGGAATCTCAGCGATGGAGGAGGAAAATACCCGTCTAAAAGCTAGAGTATCACTTCACAACACAAAAGGACGGCACTGAAGGTGTGTGATGCCGTCGCCCCAATTTAAAAGGCGCATAGCATGCCAGCGGCCCACGCTAGCAACAGGGGCTAGTTGTGGCTGGTTAAACGTGAGGGCTGAGAAAAAGAAGCATAAAGAACATAGGAGAAAGAAAAGTTCATGGTTTATGTGGATTTAACGCCCCAAAGCGACTCAGCTATGAGGGACACCGCAGTGAAGAGCTGGGGAAATTTTGACCACCTGGAATTCTTTAACGTGCACTGACATCACAATGTAAACAGGCCTGTAGATTTTCACTTCCATCAAAATTCGACCGCCGCGGCTGGGATCGAACCGAGCGCCATAACTACTGAGTCACCGTGGCGCCCAATTAGAAAGGATAAGGATGGGGAAAATGCATTGGCCTTAGGGGAGTAGCAAGGGTACTTGCGGAGACAGCGTACGGAACACATGGAACTGAAAAAACAGGCAGAAAGGTATGCGCAAATTAACGTCCCATTGTGCACATGGACTGTGATATGCCATAGAGGAGTTTTCTGCATCAATTTTCACTACCTGAGATTTATTTTCCACTAGCATGTAGCATAGTATAGAATAAATCTGATTGTTTCCTTCTTTGAAATGCTGCAGAAGAGATTCATTACACATTAAACACTTCATACATTTTTTCTGTGTCTAAAATAATTTATGTCGTATATAAAATTATAAGAAATTTATCGATTGGGATCCCAAGTTTACAAATGTTTTTCAACTAAGAGACACAAATTTCGAGTCAGGAACGGTAAAGTTTTCATTAACATCTGTTTCAAAGACGGCCCCGTATGAAGACGCAGAGCATGCTGCTGTAATTAGTCGGTGCGTTGAGCTAGGTAGTGCGGTTCATTTGTGTGGTGATGTTCATGACGCTGAGACATGAGACCTCAAAGACTGGGCAACGCGGCTGGGTTTAGTAAGGCTTGGGAAGACTTGCATATATGCCCTGCATGTATATTCCCCATGGCTCATACCTCAGCCCCTCTCATCAACCTGCACACGATGCTAATTTGCCTTCGTTGTCAGTGGAAAAAACTGATTTTTCGAGGCCTGTGTAATGAGAGTCATATAGTCAACATACTGAATTCGTGTTGGACGCCACATAGTGCAGGTCACTGTTGCGTGTTCTGACTGATACAGCTTTAAGTCCATGAGTTCTAGTGCTCCCGCTGGCTTTTCGCTATTCGGCATGAATATTCTCTCTTTCTTACGAATATTGACACAAGACGCAAATAATTGTATAAATATTCACTTCAGGACTTTTATTATTCTATTGTGATTTCATCCCGATTTTAGTTAAGTAGTTGTATTCGATTCGGTATCAAAGCTAGACTATTTGTATTCAATTCGGTTTGAAAAAGTGCTGTTCGCAATAGAGCCTATGATAATTTGTAATTGGAGTTGGAGTCATTATTGGCAGGTGGCAGGTGGTTGTTTCTACAATGCTTTTGTAGATGGCGCTACAAGTTGCAATTGCGAGATGTGCTGTTTTCTAATTGAGCCACAGATGATGCTGTGATCTCAAGGTCGTAGCAGACCTCACGAAATCTCGAAATGTGATGAGTAAGTGCTACGCTCTTAAATTCTTTAGCAGATGTAGGCGAGCACCATGCGATGACCCATTGTAATGTACAATGGACGAGTATAATTGAAAAAACACATGGAGCTAAAATTAGATTACTATAGCCCTAATAATAATCTCTTCAATTCGGCCTGCACTGTGTGAACTTGTTCCGTACTGTGCAGAAAAATTGTTGCACTCATGTAGCACCACAACTAGCGCACAAAAGCATGAATACCACTGAAAAGAAATAAACGCCGAAGTGCAAAAGTTGTAGAAGCCCTCTTCCTCAGGTTCACGGCCGTGTGTTGCAGCCATCAGTCGTTCGCTACGCCACTTATTCTTCTGTGATGTGCAGAAAAAAATATTAACAAAGGCTTAGCCTCTAACGCTCATAGAGGCAGCTATGGAGCTGGTGGACTGACAGCGACAGACAGGAATTCGACGAACTGATTGTAGTGATAGCCAAAAACCGGGAAAAGTTAAACAAACGCCTACTATGGTACGGTTAAGGTGCTACGAGCCATTATTTTGATTCTGAGTTTAGGCCTGTTTTCCACCTTGACACGTTTGACAGTATTTGCAGTTTCTTTTATGTGAGGCCAAGGGAGACCTTCCAAAGAGGGTTTATGGTTTAGGGGGGCTTAACGTCCCAAAGCAACTCCGTAGGGGAAGGCTGCAGATAATTTCTACCACCTTGAGTTCTTTAACGTGCAATGAGATGGCACAATACACGGGCCTCTAGAATTTTTCCTCCATCGAAATTCGACCGCCGTGACTGGGATCGAACCCACGTCTTTCGGGTGAGCAGCCGAGCGCCATAACCACTGAGCCACCGCGGTGGCCACCCCTTCAAAAGATGAGTGCAGAGAGCACGTGCCTGGTAGGTTTCTGCAATTTTGGGACCCAGTGAAGCATGTATGCACTGGCTGACCACTTCCATGCGTCTCTGTCGCCCTTACTTACTTGCGTTGCGCAAGTCTGTAATCAGCTGTAATGATGCAGTTGGCTCATGAACAAAATCGTCACTGGCAGTCGACGAAGTGCTGAGTTTCACTGAACTATGTCTGCAAAGCATCTGCACTTGCTTGAAAAAAGTGGCTTTATGCAGAGGGTGCTAGGCTGCACCCAAGAAAAAATGGCGAAGCACAGCACAAAGAGAACTTGTTCAGGCGGTGTCGGTGAACCCAACGGATCTTAAGAAAGGTAAAAAAAAATGCCTGCGAAAGTTCACAATGGTGCCAAGCAGACAATATTTTTGGTCACCTCTCTAAAACTGCTTTTGATGTGCGTAGTTTTTATCTGTACTATTTTTAAGGCGGCCGAATGGATTGATAACATACTTCTCTTTACTCTTTCCACATCTTTACAGTATCAGTGCCCACTATATTTTGATTGCACTGTATGCATATTGTCCTAAAATACCATAAATGCGTCTAGCTTGCTTTCTGACCAAAAAAACAAAAGCAAAGCAACTCAATAGAGATATCTACAATGCCACAAAGAAAAATAAAAAATTGACAAGAACACAAGGACATGGCACGTAAGCACTAAAGGAAGACGAGTGTACACATTCGCCTATCTGACAAGAGTGCCTTGAACATTTTTTCGGACCACCTCTCTAAAACATGATCAAGCAGCCGTTTCCAATCGACCACTGTGAGTGAAAAATGCTCTTTCGTAACTTGTAGTTCTGCATTCAATTTTGATTATATTCAATCCCTGATCGAGTCTACTCTTCATGAAAGGCTGGGAACCAGACAAGTGCCTTTTTAGTTTTCCCCGGTAACACTTTATAACAACTACGCGAAATTTCCTTCGGCGTGTACATAAGAACCCCCTTTCCGCGCTAAGGTTAGTAACTATACTAGTAAAATTATTTCGAAATAAAAGCCTAGTAGCTCAGTTTTCTACTCTTTCGATCATATGTGTTGAAGTTCCAGTTCATGGGTCCCAAAAAAGCGAGTATATTGTAGTTAGAGCTACAATAGGCTACCAGTTGAGCATTTCTCCGTGAGCCGGGGCAGACAGTTGTGCGTATACACCGTTACCATGGCAACCACTGAGCAGCAGGTACGGCGTGCGCTTCGTCGTCGGCGCGGCCGCGCGCCCGCCCCACCTTCTGAGCCGTGCGTGACGTCACGCGGATGAACAGTTGTGCGCATACGTCGATACCATGGCAACCAGAGAGACCCCACAGGTGAGCCGTGCGCTTTGTCGCCGCCTCGCCGCACGCCGCTCTAACACCAGAACTGCGCGTCGCATGCGAAGCATTGAGTATAAAAGGCGAAATGTAATTGGCGGCTGTATCACAACGTTTGATATGGATACAGAGAATGGGAGTCCAGCCGCTGCTAAAAGGCGGTATAGGAAAGAGAAGATTAACTCTTCCGATCCTGAGGTTGTCGCCTGGCACTTGGCTACTCAGCAAAGAGAGAATGAGCGTAAGAATGCGAAGAGAGCAGCGGACACGCCCCAACAGAGAGACGAACAGCTTATCAAACGGAGATGCCAGACTGCCGTGCGTAATAGACGGCGCATAGCCGCTGAGATGGAGCTCAATGTCTGTTTTTGCTTAACATACAGTGACCACAACAAGGTCAGCCAAGGAAACGTACCTCTCGCTACGTATATCCTGGCATAGCCGAGCTAAGCCACTGCCATTTTCCCAGTATCGGCCGAATATTAGTCAAATATAGGAGATATTTTAACGGTTTCAGAATTCGGTCTTAATTCGTACAACATTCAACAAGCTTTAGAAGCGAGGCGCTTGCCGTGCTTATTCCAAATTATGGAAGCGGTTGTTGCTTCTGGACGAATGTCATATACGTGTTCAAGAATCTGTAGCACCCCTCGCGCCGCGCTCGGCTCGCAGGTTATGGCACGCGGCGCCGGACGAGAAAGAGAAATTTGGGGCTAGGCCGCCGCAGCGTGAAGTGTGCTACGCTGCTTGGCTGCTTCTGCTGATCTGTGGCCTGCCGGTTCCTGCCGCTGTTCCATTCTTGTTGTTATTGTTGCTTTCGTGACATGGCACATACCCACGACAGGAGATTAGCCAAGGTACAGTGAGGAGACCCCACATAATATTGTAAACTGGTGCAAAGCTAATTATCGTGATTTGGGTGAAATTTCACAGTAATTAAAAAGAGAGAGAAAAAAACAAAATATTGGGAGAGAATATCTGAGAATTAAATATATGAAAATACCGAAACACTCCTTTAATGCGGGAATTTTGGAAACAACTAGAATGAAAATCTGCCGGTAGCTGTTATTTAATTGTGGAGGTATTCGCAAACTTAATGCAATGCAAAACCACTGGCGCTCGCGCCGAGAGAGAGGATGAGGGGAACCGACAAAGTGAATCCCAGCTTAGTAATGGGAATTTCTAGGTGTGCTCCCCTCTGATGTGCAAACCTCCGGCAAGAGAGTAGGAAATGCTCCAATATTTCGACTTCACCCCAAGCCGCACAAATGTTTGTGCGGCTCCTGTCTTTGATCTTGTTGCCTCCCCTGGAGCTGCTCTTCTTCCTTCTACGGTGAGGCCGTTCTATGTGTTGGGGTTTTGACCAGGTGTTTTTTTATTGCTGTACCGATTTTTAGACTCAATGTCCCACTAGGGCTCATGCAATATCTCTAGCTTGCCCGGGTCGGAGTCCGGCTCCCTGGTTCGCCAGCCTGCCGGCCCAAATTTTGCCCTTGGATTCTTTCAGTCAGAATGGCGCCAGTGACATCCCAATGGTGCTTGTACCCATTGGAGACGGGGCCTTAAAATTGAAAAATTCTAAAATGATCCAGAATCAGCTGAAGGCTGTTACCAGCTGCCACCTGGAGACCTCTGAATTGCGCCCTTTCGGCAGTAGGGGCACTCTGCGCCCTTCCTCAGATGTGCAGTGCTTGTCGGAGTGGCTGCACTGCACATCCTTCGCATCATTTCCAGTTAAGCCTTTTATTCCAGAGCAATTCGCATGTTCAGAAGGTATCATCCGCGGCGTGGACCCATCGGCCTCTCCTCAGGAACTACTTGACGACTTTCAAGACGCCAGTATTGGCGTGTTAGTCTATTTATGTACCAGAGATTACTGGCTCACGTGTGACGACAGAGTCTGTGATAGCAACATTTTCAGGATGTTGTTGCCAATCTGAGCTTAAGGTTTGGCCCATAGTCCCAGTCAAAACGCACTACAGGATTCTAAGTCAGAAAATTTCTGTAGTCTGTAGTCTTGTCGTATTTTGGGCATGTCTTGTGTAGTCTGTCTTGTCTTCTGTAGTCTGTCCTGTCTTCTGTAGTCTGTCTTGTCTTTTATAGTCTGTCTTCTGTAGTTTGTCCTCTCTTTTGTAGTCTGTCTTGACTTCTGTAGTCTGTCTTGTCTTCTGTAGTCTGTCTTGTCTTCTGTAGTCTGTCTTGTCTTCTGTTGTTTGCCTTGTCTTTTGTAGTGTGTCTTGTGTAGTGCTCGTACACTGTGTAACAGTCGTTACTGTCACCTGTCAATTAACACAGGATTTGTGTTCTGGAGTAGGCTATGCACAAAAACGCACAGCTTGTTAATGGTTGCCTGTCAATTAACACAAGCTTTGTGCATTCGAGAGTAATTCGTGCACAAAACCACTAGAATTGAAATGAAAATGATCAATATTTATTTACTGTTTCGTGCTTTTTTTTCGAGCTTGCTGATGCATGCTGTCCAGCGTTTTCCTGGCCGCAGGTTCCTAGATACACCGCCCATGAGCCATGAAAAATGGTTTTTGTCTTAGCTGAAAAAAACAAAAAATAGAGATCACCGCTGCTACCTGCGCAAAAAAAAATGTGAAAGCGTTGATGCTTCCTCGACACTGGTCGCCTTTCAAATTTGGCGCCATGGTTGTTTTCTCGTTGACTTGATTGGTTATCAATTAACTCTTATTTTACCCTCATTTCATCCCAGCAACGATTTCGAGTTTTCAAAATTCTCTCCACGGATCGTTCCTGCCCACTCACTGAATACCCGCCCAGTCTAATCACGCGTTCATTGCCTTTCGCTTCTCAATAATTACCTAATTGCCTCTTATTTATCATTCTTTTGCCTATCTCCTGGTTAAGTGTAGGACACTTATCACTGGTCATGTGATTGTTCATTTCGAGTTTTCAAACTTGGCGCCAAGCTTTGGCTTTGTCCATACTTCTAGTTTTTCAAACTTGGCACTACGCTGTAGCTCCACTTACTTTCAGCGTTTTCAAATTTCGCGGCACTTTTTCTCTGGCCCAGCCACTTTTTGGACATTTTTGGCTGTAAATAATTATCCGATTATGAAATTTTCTTTTCGAGCAGCATCCTCACATCATCCTCTGCCAATTACACAACCAATTGTATGACACTATCTCTTCTGAGTTGCCCACAACTGCTGCGGACACGATCCCTGGCAACATAGCCTAGTAAACTTCTCACTTTATTCAAAATGTTGTAATAATGAACAAGGCTTATGACTGGCCGAGTTGGTACTGACTCACCTTAAAACCAGCCAGAACACACAAGAAGACATCAGCTCAAGAGGCGGGACTAACAAAAATTTAATTGAAGATTTAGAATATTTGATTTGTGAGGGTTTAACGTCCCAAAGCGACTCGGGCTATGAGGGACGCCGTAGTGGAGGGCTCCAGAAATTTCGACCACCTGGGGTTCATTAGCTTGCACTGACAACGCACAGTAGACTGGCCTCTAAAATTTCGCCTCCATTGAAATTTGACTGGTGCGGCCAGGATCGAACTTGCGTCTTTTGGGACAGCAGCCGAGCGCCATAACCACTGAGCCACTGCGGCGGCATCATTGAAGGAAAGCCGCAAAAGGAGACCCGCGAAGAGATACAAGCGCACAATAACCCAAAGCAGTGAAAGGGCGAAGTGCAATCAAAGGTCACTGGCATACTAATGAATCATCTAAAAAAGCAAATTCCTTACGGTGAATGTTTTCCGATGGCTTAGCCACACGTGTCCTTAGCCTTACCGATGTAGTAAGCCTCAACTATCTACCGACAGATTTATCCCTTCCATAAACCACTGATGTGTCGTGGAAATTAGGCGTGCAAAGAGACATGTCATCCTCAGATTTGCATTCACAAGATTGAGCATACAGTGCCAGATTAGAATTTGCCTGCCCCCTTTAGAGTGAAAGTGCTCAGTCAAGTGCAAATTCAAATATCTGACTGTCTGCCCATATTAGTTGCAGCCATAAGGCAGTGGAACGCAATAAACTCCATTACTTTTGCAAGTGGTGAACCTTTTTTTGTGACACTGTCCATTGTGGACAAGTACCCAGTTTTATCAAGCCTTTTTAATGGCGGCGCAAAGGCCTCCTGTCTTGCACTTCGCTGTTAAGACAGCAGCAGCATTACGCTTTCCCGCGACTTTCTTGAGACTGTGAAATACTGTGGAGGTAAGGTGTATCAGCATCATCGGAGTATGTGCTCCTTACCCTCGAGCGAGTGAAAGCATACTATGAGAGGTTGTTAAGATGGGCAAGTGGGAACCCAGCTGCTTGGAAACCTGCTACAAGAATGCGTCCTCAGCAGTGATGGCATGACTTATCTAAAGCTGATGTCATGCACACGATTGCACACCCATCAAGTGTTTCCATCTTTACTGACCTTAACCAGCGACAAATACACCTCTTCACCATCCTTTCTCAATAACGAGTGGTCCGACTCGTACCTAAAAAGAGCCTTCCCCGATCTTTAGCTGTAGCCCTGACAAACTTATTCGTCCACAAAGCGCAAGTCTGCATCAAGAAACTGCTAACGGTTCTGCTTAGACAATTCTGATGTAAAAGACAGGCCTTGACCGCATGCCTTAAAGACTCCTAAAACATCTTGTGGCAACTTATCTGAGCCTTCTATGTCCAGAAAAATTACAGTCATGAACATAACGAAATGCTACTATGCCAAGATCTTCCAAACAGGGCTTTAATGCCTTATTGACTTTAGACAAAAAAATGTTGCTGAGCAAAGGTACGACCTGCGTGTAAATACCGCCCTGCCAACTGACAAATGCGGATTTGCAGTAGAAGGACAACAGCCCCAAGAAGCCAGCAACCGAAATCACGCAATCATCTGTAAAAGCATGTTCATTGTTCACCCTGATGCAGTTTGCACATACCTCAGAGGTCTATCATGTGACAATGAATAGTGCAGGCCCTCCATGTCGATGCTCACTGCAGAGCACCTGCCCAGGTTGCTGTCCACAAGAAACTAGAACTCCACAGAACTCCACTTTTGTGAGTTGGCAAGGCAGTATTTACATCAGAAATCACGCATATGCAGAGGGTCCCAGGTTGCACTGTTCCTCCGCGACATTCTTCTGTCCAGAGTCGATACCGCATCAAAGCCCTGTTTGGAAGGCCTCGGCATAGTAGCATTTTGTTATGTTGATAGCTACCTAATTTGTTTGCACAAGGAGGGCTCAGATAAGTTGGCACAAGACGTTTTAGAAATCTTTAGGCATGTGGTCAAAGCCTATCTTTTAGGTCTGAATTTCACTAAGCATAACCGTTTGTAGCTTCTTGACTTAGACCTGCGCTTTGCGGACGACCACATGTGTTGGTGCCAAAGCCCAAGATCAGGAAGCCTCTTAGCTACGAGTTGAACCACTCGAGGCTGTTGAAGGACAGGTTGGCAATCACATGCATCACGACTGCTTTATGGAAGTCATGCCATCACAGTGTTTAGAATGCATTCTCGGAGCAGGTTTCCAAGCCAATGGCACCTGGGTTCCCACTTGCCCATCTTGCGCACTTGTCAGAGTGCGTTTTTACTCTCTCGAGGGAACGGAACACGGTTCACATGATGCTGACGTAGTTCAGCAGCACAAAAAGACGGGCTCTATACCTTACCTCCACGCCATTTCGCACCATTCCAAGAAAGTTGCACCAAAGTATGATGTTGCTGTTGTCTTGACCGCTAAAAGTAAGGTAGGAGCCCTTTGCTTCTTCGTTCAAACTAGGCTTGATACAACTACGGGTAATCGTCCGCTATGCACAGTGGCAGATAAAAATGTTCACCACTTGCAAAAGTAAACCGGTTTTTTGCATTCCACTGCCTCGTAGCTGAAACTACTATGGGCAGACAAGCAGATATCTGAATTTGCGCCTGACTGAGAGCACTTTCACTGTATAGAGAGGAAGGCGAATTTTCACCTGACACTGCACGTTCAATCTCGTGAATGCAATCGTAGGACGACCTTTCTCTTTGCACGCCTGATTTCTGCGGCACATCAGTGGTTTAGGGAAGTGATAAATCTGTCCTGATATAGTTGAGGCTTACTACATCAGTAAGGCTAAAAACAAGTGCCTGGCTAAACCGTCGATGAACCTTCACTGTAAGGAATTAATTTTTTAGATGGTTTACTAGTACGTCAGTGCCTTTCGGTTATTTTTTGCCCTCTCACTGCTTTGGGGTCTTGCGTGCTTGAATCTCTTTGCAGGTCTTCTTTTGCCACTTTCCTTCAATAAAATTTCAGTTGTTAGACCAGCCTCAACTTGTGCTCATCTCTTCTCCTGTTTTGTGTCTTCCGGCTGGTTTTAAGATGTAATACTGAATGCCGAAAGAAAGCCATTTTAGAGTCAAGTGCACTTATAATGGCCACAGCTATAATGAATGTTCATTTATTACAAAAAATAGTGCTTACTTCATTAATTTATGCATGAAGTATATGACACTGCATCAAAATAAAAAAAGGACTAAGCCTCTAACCCTCATGGCCAAACTGCAGTTACAGCAAACAAAAGGACACCATAAACCTGCCCCACATGCAAAAGCCTGCACTACAGGCCAATGCAGAAATAAGATCAGATTACTTCCCAAACTGCATGACACTGCCACGCAAAGTAAAGATTGTGACAGGCAATAAAGGAGCAACAAAAAAGCAAACTGTAGGTAGCAGCCAATCTCATGCAGACAAGCTACAAGGTCAGGCCGACATAGACGTGGAAGAAATTTGAAAAAAAAGCCACAACAAGCACATAATAATTTTTAAGGTTTTCACAGCCCTTTAAATGGCAAATACTTTTCTGAAAAAACATAACAGAAGCGGAAATTTTTTTTCGGAAATCATTTTTTTTCATGTACTTCATTATTCTTGAAGCATGGGCGGGCATAGAGTAGTCAGATTAGTGCATGCGTTCCTAAGCAATGCCATGCCAAAAACTGTACTTACAGAAAAAGCTTGCCTTACTGAGTGAATACCACTGGCCATCCACTAATTTCCCAGCCTGCTCCAGGTCCCTGGCAAAAATTACACGCAACTTGGTGGCTTGCACAACTTCCATGCAACTCTTGGTCTTTAGATGGAAAAAAATTGAGGGATCAGTGAGATATAAAATTTTACATGCATTGCTTTGTTTCAATGACCGACTAAGAAAGAAACAGCGGTTTCTGTGAGCGCAACTATTTTTTCACACTAGCTTTCTACAGTAAACCATGTTTATCGCGACCTAGTTCACACTGACTTGCTGCACGGCCCCAGCACTACTGTGTATAGCTCTATGGTTTCAAATGCTTGTTAGCTCTGAGCCCTTGGGCTTGCACTCGTTAATGCAGAAAACCTCGGAAAGGGCAACCAGAGCTTCGAGCTTTAAGCCATAGGTATTCAGAAGCTCAGTGGTCTGTGGGAGAACTTTTGGCTGGGTGACACAGTAGCAAATGCTTCTCCAGCTACTTTCACTCCATTGCAAAAAACTCGCACAGCAGAGACCTGTCCTGCACTTTGCATTGCAGAAACAATCACTGAAATTCAAAGCACTCATACTAAATGCACACCTACCTTCCAACACAGCTTCATAATAATGGGTATAATTATTGGAATGAAATACCATTCAGTACATGTAGTTTTCAGTTTATCCAATAATTATAAGCAACCGACAAACAATAAACATTAAAAGAGAAATAAAATAACCAGAATTGTTTTAAAAATCTGTCAGAAGAATTATGTGACATCCACTACACTCCAGCAGTTCTTCGCCTTTGTGCACCTTTAAACCACACTTCCTCACAGGCACATTTGCACAGAAATTGGGTTGAACCTGATCTTTAAGAATCTTTTTTGGTGCAACAGTAGGAAGAAACCAGGTTTTACCCAAAAACGAAGCACCCTACACATTGCATCACAAGCCCAGATGGGGCACTTGAGTCGCCTCTTATGCTTATGCAAGAAACAGGAACAGAGATATTTTGACTAAATCAAAAAAGAGGAAGTGCAGTGCATGTGTAATGCAGAGAAGATATAAGCAATACCACACTAAAACACTGGGAGGATTCCAAGAGTAGGTGAATGCATGGATGGGTGGCAATCAGGTGGCTAAATGAGATTAGGAAATTTGAGGAAAAAGGGTGGTAGCATGTGGCACAGGACACAGTTACCTAAAATGAACTAGAGAACCATTGTTCTGCACTAATTTTAACAGCACATTCACACGACAGACAAAATCACTAACTCCAGGAACAGACTGAGCATCATGCAACTCAATGTCAATCACCATTGCAAATGGCACCAGCACCGCAGACTGCACATGAGGAAAAGTAGACATATTTTTGCTCTCAACTTTGAGCAGCAGTCAGCTGCGCTTTTAGGAGCAAAGCTCTAAAGTACGGCAACATTGGCACTTTGTTTTACTGACATGAGGGTGCTTGTGAGCGTGCAAGTCCCATGTTTGTTTTGCACCAAATGTGTTAATTGCGAGGTATGTTTAACTAAAGAGGGGCATCTAACATGGGCATCAGCTCTTCATTACTTCCCTTCTATATCCCTCCCTTATATCACGGTTCAAGTGTCCACCAAAATGTGAGACAGTTACTGTTACATTTCCTTGAATTTTCCTTCAACTAATTTTAAATTTTTCAAGTATACACCTCTAAGAAGGTAGGGGTACAAACTGTGCAGTATAACCATATGCCATGGCAATAAACCAGCAATAAATCTGTGCTGACAGCAGCTTGCCCAGTGCATTGCAAGGATGCTATACCATACAAGGATTGGTGTCATCGTGCAATGTTACATTACTGGCCGACAATTTGGTCTCTGTGTCAGAAATACTGGTAAACCATCATTGTAGAGCACAATGTTTTTAAAGGGATAAATGAACATATAGGTCCTTTTCGAGGACACATATGCATACCAGGCAACAGGTGTGCAATGTCAAAGCACGTTTATGTTAACAGCAGCTGCGTCAAGAGCTACATCAGCGACTATATTTTGTACAAGTCTACAGTTCCGGTAATTATAAGCTGAGGTACAGCTGTGAAGTGCATGTAGGGTTTCATGCATTTCTAAACCTAGCTGCAAGCCTATATAGAAAATATTTTTCTAAATAGGCAGCTAAGATATGCATCACTGAAAAAGAATAACTACCGTGAACGGATCAGGAGGGATGACACAGCCGAAGGCAGGAAGCACGCATGGCCCAATAGATGCTGGCCGCTGGCAACTGCAAATAAATTCATCCAGAGCAACAGCTGTCAGTGGCTGTAGCCATGTCATGATTGACAAGAGAGGAAATCGTCTACTGCTTTAAAAACTAAACTTAGACGTAATATAAGTAAATAAAAAACCAATGAGCTAGCCCATGACAAAACAAATGAACAGATTTTATGTAATGCACCCATATACATTCTTTGAGAAGAGTCACAATGACTGTTATAACCACACTGAAAGATGAGCTGGCTGAAATACCGCACACCAATTTGAATATAGGATGTGCAGGTTATCATTAATTCCTATCATGGTGCCTTGCACCAATGTCTAGGTATTAAATTGAAAGTTGCAACCAGTCTGCCTTGGTTAAATGAGAAGACAGAATGGAAAAAAGCATGCTTCACTAGCAAGAAGCTTGATATCTCACAGCACAGCTTGGCATAATAGAAAAATTGCTAGCGCATTTAACAAATCCTCATACAATTAAAAGCTGCACAAATTTGTCAACTGGCAATGCAAGTAAAGGCAAGAGAAAGAAAAAAATACCAAAGAACACTCGTGAGTGCGGCGAAGGGAGGTCTGTGGGTAGGATCCCGTGCCTGGGAAGAGTTCCGAGCTCGGAGAATCGCCGGCACCACAGCTGATGGCGCGCAACCAAGAATAAATAACAAAGCGAAAATAAGTAACAAAAAAACCATCGACAATGGCGAACGACTTGAATGCGGGCCACAAAAGCGAGGGATATAGCAAAAAGGTAGAAATCCTAAATAATTGTGCAGTTGCATCTCCGACAGCTCGCCGTGCTCAGAAGGAGAGGAAGCATCAACGTTTACAGCTCAGGAGACGCAAGATTGATCTAACTTTGACATAACACTGCCTCAAATCCTCTTCCACTTGGGAAGCACAGACAAGTTTACAAATGACAAGGCCATGAATATGAACTAGCCTTTCGCATGCGATCACTGTCTCATAATTTAGTATGACGCATATTAAGGCACAAGCACTAATCCGATGAGTACTAACCCTGTGCAAAATAGTGCGGTGTCTGATCGCAGCTGGCCTAGCGCGAGCGCTCCGCCGCGCGGCACTTCTCGATCATCGTCTTCTACGCAGTGCAAATCCATGCTTTTGCACCGAGTGTCGAAGCGCTAGCAAGCGAAAGCGTAACTCTGTTGTGATATCTGGTGCCATTTTTATTTACCACGGCACGCGAGTAATAAATGCACATAAAGACAATGAGAACAACACTTGTCATGCAGGATATAGGCCCTGCTTTTTTGGCTCCGCATTATAGCTGCGGCAACCGCAGGCGGACTGCCTCCACTCACATCCCTATATAGCCGCATACAAATAGCGCGTGTTAATACAGATCATTAGCAAAGAAACGCAGAGCGGGACTCACCGGCCATGCGATTCATCCAGGCTTAGTAAAATGGCGCAGGAGTCTTCGTTCCCCTAACAGATGAAAAGACGTCGCAGCACGCTTCATGGCTTACCCGTTAAAACTCGCCAATGTTGACAGGCTGTAATTCTGGTCGTTGGCTGCCAAAGCACACTCCTGCTCACCTTCCTATTGAATGAGTTCTTCACACGTGTCCGCCGTACAAGTACTCAAGCAATGCCTCAAAGAGGCAAATAATACAAAAAAACACGACGTGCCGGTTGCGCTGCAATGGCGCCGACGGCTGCGCTTTCGTGTCGGTGAAAAATTACAACCGACAAAAAATTTGTTTTTTAAACCATGAATACTTATATTATCTTCACAACAAAGACACTGCATTTATTTTAAATTACTTTTAGATTATTTAAGAATACTAAAGCGCTTTCAGTTACTTTTTCTGGCATGTCGTTTGTGGAAGTTGCGATCCTGTGATCCCCTGAAGTGACCCGGATGCCCTAGCAGACGACGGAGCAGAAGACGGAGCAGACGACGGTGTTGACAGAATACAATTTCGTTTGATGCCAGATAAAATCACTAAGTTGCGACAAAACAGCGAAGAAAAGCGCCGTATCTCAAGCTGGCGAATATCGTGGATAAGTTGAACGCAATTGGCACGATGGAGAGTAGCTGCAATGCATTAATTTGCGCGACACTGGCACGGTCACCGGAGATCATTAAACTTAACAGCTTAATCGGTGACCAGTACAAGCGGAGTGCTTTGATATGAACTGCGTTACGAAACTACGTCGATACTTCCGTCTCACTTTAGCTAATATGCAACAGTGGCTAGCACTCGCCTCATTCTGATCGCGGGTAGTTTAACAAGCAAGAGCCCACTAGCGCATCGAAGCAGGCGTGTTTTCGAGCTCGTATCGTTACGAAAAATACGAGTTGTTTCGGCACGTACTGGAAATGAAGTTCTCAGCCTGTGAGTCACGGACGGTGACGATGGCGTCGCGGACGATCTTAACTAAGACTCGCCGCAAAGCAGCCGATAACCCAAGCATATGTGCGTTAAAGGTTGTTCACCAGTATTGCAAGCGTGGGGATAAAGTATCGCTCAGTCGCAGCGCCAGTCGCTCGCTTCTCGATTTTCCAGCCTTCCGAGTGAAGGTCGCAAGCTGTTGAGCCAATCAGTGAGCCAGCGGGAGTGGGCGAGGCGAGCTTTCGGGAACGACGCCGTCCGCGGGCGCGCCGGGCAATGAACTACGCGCTACCCCCTGGCTGCCCTAGTCGTCGCTAAGCCTAGCCGGTTTCGCATCGATGCAGCAGCTGAGTGCACTTCGAAACTGGCTAGCGCTGAGGTGCTGCTCTCGTCATCGTTTTACTGTGAACCTCGTCTCATAGTAAAACAAAGATATGCTCGGTTTCCGCGACACCTTCAGGAGCGGAGCCAGCTGAGGCCATGGGAGCCGCGATTGAGCAGCAGCAATTAAAGGCGCCGTGGGGAGACATTTGTTTGTATTCCTGTTATCGCTTCTACCAACGACTCGATATTGGCCAACGATACTCCATCCGACGGCTTAGTATGGACTTGAACAAACATTACTGTCGCATTTTTCTGACGCTGGCGGCCGGTATTCAGGCTGGCATGCCGCGCCCGTACGTTATCATGTCGCTCAACTGTATAACCGTGGTGCACACCAAAAGCCCCAGACATCCTCCGTTTCGCTCAGATTGTCATAGCACACAGTCACACTGGGACCAGAGCAGTTTAGAGGACCGAGCGCGGGTGCACAGGAGCTAGACTGTGTCAAAGCAGGCGAAACTCTTTAATGCGCGCGGTTGATGTCAGTCCCGAGACTTTATTCTCATTTCGACCGAGAATCAAATCGGTTCAAACTCGCCGGCCGCCGCATTTCACCTTCGGCTGCATACGCTGCTGTCTATATTTAGCGACATTTTCGTGTCACCGTCATGAAATTTTCAGTGAAGGCAATGAACGACATCGTAAAGTATTTTTTGCTATTTTATGATAAGCACCACGTCACTGCCGCTAAAAAAAATTCTCCGCCAACACTGCATCAGCGTTGGACTTAAGAGCGTTAGCTACGAGAGCTTCAAGTGTTTAGAACGGGGTGCTAGATCGGGGTGCTCAGCAAACGTGGAGAAGACAAAATACAAACATCTGAGGGCATTTCGTTTCGGAAGCATTCGTTCTAAGATACAAGCAGCGTCATCTACTTCAAAGATTTTGCACTACTATTGCGATTTACAGCCATCTTCGCTATATCCGGTATGTTTCCTCCTTATATATCAGTTAACGAATTTTATAAACGTGTGCCTTACAACAAGATGAATTGTTTGACTGCATCTGGAACTCTCTGCGACAAACGATTAGGCCTTATGGCTGTCTGGAAGTCCCCGGAATGCACGGTTTGGGGGCGAAAAGGTCGTCGGTGCGAATCCCACACATATTTTGGGCTTCATCTAAATATTTATTTTATCCTCAGGAACATGACAAGTCAAATGACACCACTTCGATCGTTATGCGTCAAACGGACGGCCCCCAAATTTGATGCAAATGGGGGTCCCCAGGGTTCCACTTTGATAGCCGCTATACTGGCATATGTAAAACGGATCGAAGGTATCTGTGACAACTGAGGCTCTACGCGCCCGCTGTTGCTATGTGATATAGTGTGGTAACTGTCTTGGCCAATTTGACCTTCCCTGCTGATAGACGTGTCCTTGACAAACGTAAGTAGTAAGAGCTGACGCTCTTAAAACTGAAACGCGCGGAAAAATGATATCGGGGTTGCTTTGAACATTTATACAGAGAACTGCGTGCATGTACACACATGCTGCCTTTGTGTAGCCGGATGGTTATGGCGAGTAATTTTCCCTGATTGACGATTAACGACATTCTTTTCCGCGACGCATAGAAGTGTCCTTGGTTTTTCTGCGCATACAGTAGTAGCGGTACATTATGTTACATGGCTTTAACATGTCACAGAAGCCAAGAGGACACTGACTTTCAGTAGCGCCATTCGACTTGCGCACACCGATTGGTGTGCAGGCGCTGTCGTGGCTGCAGCTACATGCCGCCACCGCAAGAGCGTGCGGATACGCAGACACCGATGGCTTCGCCGCTTGTGCATACAGCTTTTTGGGCTTTCAAAGCCGCATTATACTCTTGAGCATGCACTACTTTCGTCACATTGTCATGTGGGAACAGAAGGGAATTAGGTGAGTGCTCGAGCAGTGCCTCTCCTCTAAGCCAATTCTCGTTCGGTGAGAGAGCCAGGTCGCGGGAAGTGAGTTGAAAACTCGATTCGCCAATGTGAATGAGCACTTCATTTCGCTCGGTGCCCGTCACCAACAGACCAGAGCACCTCGCATCCTCTTCGCGACTCGCCACAGTGAACGCGCTTTGAAGCATCTTTGGTCAATTTGATCCTATCGCTGTCACACGATCGCACGACAGTATTTCTAGAATTCTGCAGTAAAATTATTACCCTCACCAGGAATCTGTCGTATGACACATCCCACGACAGGTATCTATCGCGCGGCACAATCCACGACAGGTATCTGTCGCGTGACTCATCCTACGACAGGTATCTGTCCCGCGGCATATCCCACGACAAGCTGTTGTGTCGCGCGACAGGCCGCACTACAGGTACTTTTGTGGCGTGAATAGAGGCGCGCTAGAAGTCTGTCGCGCGACTGAACCCACGACAGGCAACTTTGCTGAGGCACGCAATCTCTGTCGCGCGGCACGACTCCCACTGTCGCGCGACAGTACCTGCGACAGAACCCTGTCGCGCGACAAATGCTGCGACAGGGACCTTCTTCGCACGACAAAATGCAGTAAAGATGTCTGTCGTGCGGCAGAACCTACTACAAACAACTTTGTCGCGCGAAAGAACCCACGACACGAAGCTTGTCGCACGACACAAGGCACGACAACACAGCTTGTCTTGCGTCACAGAATTGTGTCGCGCGACAGATGCGCGACAAAAAATTCTGTCGTGTGTTTTGATCGGGGTGTAATGAGTCGACCCGCTAAATACTCGTCTTTTGCAATGCAAGAATTGCCAGCGCTTTGGATATAGCAGCCAAGCTTGCAAATCCTCGACGCGTTGCCGACTATGCGGGTAGAATCATCCCGCAGACCTCTGCACATCTGAGGGTCCCGTTTGCAGTCTCTGTGGCGGCGTTCATCCACCTGTTGATGCTGGCTGTCCCAAACGATCAGATGAGCAGAACGTTCTGGACGTCATTCAGCATGGAAGGTGCTCTAGAGCTGCTGCTTATGCACAATTAAACCGGAAGAGGCAATCTTATGTGGGTCTTGCTAGGTTATCTGGGTCTAAGGCAGAAGCGTTGCTGAAAAAGTCTGTGGTGTCAGCTGTCGAGAAGGCGCTTGCAGGTGTTGTGGACCGCATGTTGACTACCTTCATTGAAGCTCTATCCAAGGTCATTTCAAGTCTGGTTGCTCGTTCAGCTGTCAACCTTCCCGTCTCTTCAACTAGTCCATCCCATAGCATCTGTGGTTTCTGTCTCCTGGCTCTTATTCTTTCTGCCTCCTCGTCTGTGCCTGTTCATGGTGCTGGGGATACCGGCCTTTCTACCGTTTGCACTACGGACGTCGAGATGGCGAATCCTTCCCAGAAGCGTCGAGCTTCTTCCTCTCCATCGAAGTCTGGCCTCCCAAGCAACAAAAGAAAGAAAGGTTCCCCCAGTAATCCACATAAAACTCATGTGTTAAAGGAGGCTATCACAGCCTCTCTGCTTTTACAGTAACAATGGCGGATTTAAAAGTACTACAGTGGAATTGCCATTCAGTCGCATCTTCATTTCACGAGTTACAGAACCTTGTCACACAATTCGACCCAAACATAATTTTACTTCAGAAAACTTGGCTTACTCCTATTAGGTAATTCTCCCTAAAAAATTTCCAGGCATTACGAGCCCATCGAAGTGCGTCCGGGGTGGTGGCTTGTTAACATTAATTTTTCATCGGGCGCATTTTTCACACCAAATTCAAAGACCGGACTGCGAATTATTGGCTGTTGACATAGCAATTCCACAGTGTGCTCCCCTTACTGTTGCTAATGTTCACTTTCATTCAGATGTCCCCAGCACAAATTATTAACGGTTCATTTGCGGTCTTACAATAGAGTGGTGATTGCTGGTGATCTCAATTCTCATCACGTAATTTGTGGTTTCCACACTGGCGCATGTGGGCAGCTTCCTGGGCCATGGATGTCGGCAAGGAACGTGCGTTGCTGTAACAGTCCAGGAAATACTTTCATGCGTTCAGTCATTAACTTAATTTTGGCAGTGAACAGGGTGCAGGCTTTTTCATGGTTTACAGTGGATTGTGGCACTTTCAGTGATCCCTTTCCGATCACTTTCACCATAGCAGCTCCTCCCCTCAGGGCGACTGCTTCTCTACAAAAATTTGTAAACCACGAACTAAAAAAAAAACTTGTGGAACTCTATTTCTCCTCCATTGCATCATCTGATAATTTGGATCGCGCTTACCAAGTACTCTTATCTGTGTTTGGGGCCTCTGAGCGTTCCGTGTTCATGGTGCAATCTACGGTCAAAAACAAACAGCCCTCCCTGTGGTGGAATGATAAGTGTGAGAGAGCATATCAACTTATAAAAGCTGCCTGGAAAAGCTCCTCTCCTAACCATTGCCCGCACAATTGGATAAATTACAAATTTTTTGCGGCTTCATTTCAAGGACCATTAATAAGGCGAAGGAGGAGTGCAATACGAATATGAAGTTATCTATCAAGCCCAAATAACCGCAAAGCTTTGTACCGATTCATGGAACGCAACCATAATACACCGTCTTCTCATGTTACACAGTCAGTTGTGTTACCACCCCAGGATGCAAAAAAACAACATGACCATATAGCGCAAGGCCTTGCTGTGCGCTTTCAAGCGCGGTTGGTGGTTCCATTCATCTTACTCCCTCCGCGCGCAGACTTCACTGCGGTTGCACCCTCTGAAATATTTTTTCATTGTAACTGGCCTCAAACCTGCAGCTCCTGTATGGGGTCTCTATCGGTATGGTGAAGTCTCTTGTGGAAGGATTTACCTCGGATGTATTGCATATGTTAATGTGTTCCTGGAGAAAGGTTGGCTCCCTCCTAAATGAAAAATTGCGAAAATAATCTTAGTCCTTAATGATCAAAGATGGGTGTTGTAATTGAAGACATTCGGCTGATTTTCCTCTTGTCTAATCTAGTTATACTCATTGAACGCGTTGTTCACAGCCGTCTTACAGATCACGTTCTTGCAATATAAGCCTTCAGTGCTTCTCAGATAGGGTTTCGTCGAGGGTGCTCGATTTGGATTGCACATTTAGATTTGGAAAGCAGAATTAGGGTTGCAATCTGGGCGAAAGAAGGAAGAGGTCGCGGCTGTAGTCACTTTGCATATCGCTAAAGCAAATGACAGCGCAGAGCATTCAATACTATTGAACAAGCGCGACGAAATTCGGCCGTACTTTTACATTCTTGCATGGGCTCAGGATTCTTAAAAAGTAAACGTTTCTTCTGTTATGATGGTTTCTTTACTTCCAAAACTTTTTCACAGACTAGGGGTGTGCCTTAGGGTTCGGTACTGTCTCTTTTACTTTTTAACATACTTCTGCCAGACATACAAATTCAGGGTGATATCAAAGTGCATGTGTATGCGGACATCGCCTTTTTTGCTTCCGATAGTGACTAAATTTAATTTACCGGCTATTTGAGGACTACCTCAATACCCTGGAAGTATGGCTGGGCAAGTTGCACTTAATTCTCAACGTGAACAAATTTTTTGTTCTTGTTTTTCTTCCGGTGTACCCTCTTCATGTCTCTCTACTGTATTGTGGAGCCAAAATCCTGCAATTTGAGTACGTAAAGTACTATGTGTAATATGCGACCCTCATCTAGACTGGCGAGCTCATATTAGAAATATAGTCCACAAAGGTGAGCGGCTCTCTGACGCCTTACGCGAATCAGCAATAAGAAATTCGGTATGCGCAGACACTTCCTTATCTCTACAAGACTTACGCAAGGCCAATTTTGGAGTTCGGTTGTGTTCTGTTCTCCGGTTGTCCTAATTACAAAATTCAACCTCTGGTTCTTTTGGAGAATCGCGCTCTATGCCTTTGCCTGGGTTTACCAAAATCAGTGTCAAATTGTATCCTATTTCTGGAAGCTCGCATACGGGACTTCAACTCTCGCTTCCAGCTTTTCACAGTGTGCACATTCTTACGGGGACTTGAGCCAATGCCTGGAGTGGCTCCTCCAATTTTTTTTACTTACCCAGTTTTGTTTCTAGACAAACATTGGCCGCTTTGCATTCTGCCTCAATTTGTGTTCACTGAGCACCTCTTGTCTAGACTTGCAGTCTCGCTAAGGTCCGCGGAATGCATCAGCAATTTGCAGGCTGCATCAGCAGTTTGCTTCGACCATACGCTGTCGCTTATCTGCCAATGTGCTAAACGGTCTCCTGAAGGAATTTCTGTTCAGGTATTCGAGTCATGCTGCAAATTTCACAGATGCCTCTTGACAAAGCGTAAAGGCAGCAGTAGGCATTTTTTCCTACACACTAGATTGGAGTAATTCTAACCGGGTTCCTGATTATATACCAATTTTTGCTGCTTAATCTCTCGTTATTGGTTTGGCCCTTCAAATCGTTCCCCGCAATATTTCTCAAGTTCTCATTCTCTCGGACAGCCTCTCAGTCTTGGCAGCACTAGAAAGTTCGGAAACTAGTCTCTTGTACCGAGCCGTAACGTTCTTCGTGCCACGTCATGTCCAAGTGGTGCGCTTTCAGTGGGTCCCAGGGCACTGTGGCATTACATCAAATTCGATGGCCGATTTCTTATTGAAATGAGCCATCAATTGGCCTGTTCCCATGTCGTTCCGATCCTCACCCTCCTGACCACTTCCCGTCATGAACGTTACCAAATATACCATTACCTGAGCCATGAGCCCATCCTTGGTACTGCGGATTTCGAACATTTAACGTTCCCATGGAACATACGTTCCAGCGCGTCAAGACAATGAGAAGTCTCCGTGACGCTGTGCGCTGCAGGATTCTTCTTCATCTATATTTATGCCATTCTGGGTTCACACCGTCGAATCTATGTGCGTCATGCGGGGACGTTGAAACGATAGATCATTTTATCCTCTACTGCCGGCGGTTTGCACGGCAGAGAATTCAGTTTCTGCAAAATCCTATCGCTCAGTTAGTGTTGCCGTTTACTCTGCCCGTCCTCGACTCTTTCGGTGAAACCGTCAAAGGGCATGCCATTAGGCAGGTGTGTCAGCTTCTTCGCTGTGTATTGTTGAAACCGGGAAGTGTGAACTTCTCGTTGCCTTGATTTTCTTCTCAAAATTATAGTATCTCGGATTAATTCTTTAAAATTAAATTTTTCTACCCACACTGCTTTGGTTCCTCGGTTATTTTATTTTATTTTATTTAAGCATACAGTAAGCCTAGTTAGGCTCTTACAGGATTGGGCAAAATAAAGGGAGAATTATACAAACAATAGCATATCCAGTATAACATACACGAGATGCAAAACATGCGCCTGCAGTAGAAAAGACCATAGCAAGTAGGCTGAGACCATCAACGGTCAAAGGACATGCACATTGCTATACACGTTCATTTCGATGCATTTAAAACACTGGAAAGGAGAACGACGAAACCACGAAGTGATACAATCAGGTCAACACGAAGCTCTTTTGTTCTTTTTATTGTAAATTCTGTTTTTCAAAAAACGACTCTACGTTTTTCAAAAAGATATCAAGAGTGACGTCGTCCATGAATTCGTGAGGCAGATTATTCCATTCTTCAATGGCTAACGAAAAAATGAGAATTTATATGTGTTGCATCGCGTTGGGATGGGTCTGATGCACTTTTCATGGTTTAATCGCTTCGAACGATGATATGGTGCCTTGATGTACTGATTTCTATCAACTCTTATGCGATCATTGTAAAGAATAAAAAGAAACATCATCGAAGCAACGCGTCGCCGACAAGCAAGGGTAGGGATACGCGCTTTAGCTCGCAGGAAAGATACGCTGTCATGACGTGAGTAGGAAGAATAAATAAACCGGAGGGCCTCATTTTGAATTTTTTCGAGTTGATAGCTGAGGTAAGACTGTTGGGGGCTCCAAATGATGGTGCCGTATTCAAGGATGGGCATTATGAGGGTATTATAGGCTGTCAGCTTTACATGAGGAGGAGCTGCTGACAGTTTTCTACGGAGGAACCAGAGCTGTTTGAATGCTTTGGCACACGTGTTGGATATGTGCGTGTTCCAGCTTAGCTTATGGGTAAATGTAACGCCTAAATATTTCACCGTATCCACCCTCATTATGTTAGATCCTGATAAATTGTAAGAATATACAAGAGGCACTTTTTTACGGGTAAATGAGATGCAAGACGTTTTGTTGATATTAATTTCCATTCCCCATGTTTCGCACCACCTGGCAATGTTATTTACAGAAGAATTTATTTTTAGCTGGTCGTCCGGTCTACGTACCGTAGTGTACAGAACGCAGTCATCAGCGAAAAGCCTTATTGTTATTCCAGGTTCAGCGCAGGCATGAATATCGTTGATATATATTAGGAAAAGGATCGGTCGCAAGACGGATCCCTGTGGGACCCCAGAGAAAACGTTCAGTCGCTCGGATTGTGCATTATTCATTTCAACATATTGCGTGCGACCTGTGAGGTAAGATTTTATCCAGGTTATTACTTTTGAGTTAATGCCAATAGTACGGAGCTTGTCGATCAATTTAGAATGTAGAACACGATCAAATGCCTTCCTAAAGTCGATCAGAATGGCATCTGCTTGAAGCTGGGAATCGATCACTTGTGCAAAATCATGTTATTTCTAATAGCTGAGTGATTGTTAGCAGCGCTTTTCTGAAGCCGTGTTGTCTGCTGTAAATTAAGTTACTTTCTTCCAAAAACGTTGTTATGGACTTGTTGATTATATCCTCTAATAGCTTGCAGCTGCAGCTAGTTAATGAAATTGGTCTATACATATCTACAGATAGTCTGCTGCCGCTTTTGTGAATTGGAATAACCTTTGCACATAGCCAGTCGGACAGAAGGGCGCCCGTTTCTAGGGAAAGTGTGAAAATTTTGTGCAAAAACGGGGCCAGTTGTTCCGCGTATCGCTTCAGAAATGTATTTGATATGTTGTCTGGACCAGGACACTTTTTCACATCAATCTGCAAAAACAAGTTCACTATACTTGTCTCGGTAATCACGATATCCGGCATCAGTGATTGTGGCTCACTTATGATAGCGCTTGTAGCAAACTCGCGAGCAAATACAGACTGGAAATGTTGATTGAAAGAAGTTGCGATAACATGGGGGTCTGTAACCACTCTACCGTCCATTTCTATTTGTGATACACGAGGCTCAGGGCTCGATAAATACCGCCAGAACTTTCCTGGATCTCGAGTAACAAAATTAGATAAAGTTGTTGAGAAGAACATTTCCCGCGCGTTCTTAATTTCCAGTCTTAGTTTGCTCGCAAGTTCACTTCGATTCCGATTTCCTCAAGATCTCTCAAAATCCGTGTTTTTCTGTTACTCTCAGTTTCCACTATATTTATGAGCCTTTGAGATAAACCTGAATGAGTTTTTATTTTTCGGATCTCCACCAAACCCTGGCCATTCCCGCACCATGGGTATGTGTCACCGTATTTGAGGCAACAATAACCACAACAACAGCGCGAGCCGCGCAAAAAACAGTTCGAACCTCAACGCTGTCGGAGCTGGTTCTTCCTCGCCTTAGCTTTGACAGATTTTGCGACCCAGCTACGAACACGCAATCCCATCATACTACATTGATTCCCCTGGCTCTTCCGCCTAACTACCGGCAGCGACATGCCCCACAAGGCTGAGCCTCTCGGTGCTTCGGTGGCCACGTTCCGGCCAGTGAGCCTGCCGCCATATTGACCCCATAGCTCGCGCGCCTGGCTCCCGCAGATTGAGGCGCATTCCCAGCTGCTACGTATCACCAGCCAAGGAACCAAGTTCCTCCACATGGTTTCCACCCAGCCTCCTGAAGTCGCTGAGGAGTTAGTGCACGTCATCAGCTCGCCGGACACGGCTCGCCGCTTCGATACGTCGAAGACATCTCTCATCGACCGCAAACCCACGTCCGAGCGCACCAAGCTCCAGCAAGCTCCTCAGCGCTAGAGCTTGGTGACAGCCGCCTTTAAAAGCTACTCCGTCACATGCGCCAGCTTCTGGGAGACTCCGCTGCTCAGCACGACCCACTTCTATGTGAGTTGTTCCGTTAGCGTCTTCCCCAACACATGGTCTCCATTCTCGCAGCTGCGGGCGATATTTCATTAGAGAACCTTGCTGAACTCGCTGACTGTGTTGCGGACTACTCACGGCTCCCCAACGGCAGCTCTGTGGCCAGTCCGCCTCCAACTACTGCCGCAGACTCCCAGCTTGCCAGTATCGAATTTCGAGTTGATGCTTTTGCCAGGCGGTTCGATGTCCTCGCACCTTTGCCTAGCCGTTCTCCGCCGAGGTTCAGGCCAAGCCGCCGTTCCCGGAATCCCAGCCACCCGACGCACGGCCGGCCATCTCGTCCTCGGCTGTCTACTGGTACTATAGTATTTTCGGCAGCTCTGCCCGCAACTGCACACACCCGTGCTCCTGGTCGGGAAACGCTGCGACCGGCCACTGAGGCGGCAAGTGGTGCTGGTGGACGGACATACCGCCTCTTTTACGTCTCGGACAAGATTACTGACACTCGTTTCCTGGTCGACACGACACCACAAGTCAGCGTCATAGCGGCTGCTTGGGTCGATCGCCGTCGCAACAAACAGACCTCCCCGTTCCAGGCGATCGACAATTCTCCTATTCGCACGTACGGCCAACGGTCCCTGACGCGTTAACTCGAATTGCGCCGCACGTTTTGCTAGACCTCCTTTATCGCTGACGTCTCGCAAGCTGTCCTCGGCGCGGACTTCCGCAGTTTCTTCAACCTAGCCGTCGACATTCAAGCTCATCGCCTCATATATCTCAGCATGCACCTCTTTGTCAACGGCGTACTCTCCACTACTGCGGTGACGGGGCTTTGCGCTCTCGTTCCTGTTTTGTCGCGTGCAAAAGTTCTGGCTGATTTTCCCAACATGACAAAGCACCATGCCAGAGAGTCTCCGGTGAAGCACTCTAATAATCGACACATCGTGACTTTGGGACCTCCGGAGTTTGCTCGCCCTCGCTAATTGTCGGGAGAACGCCTCGCTATCGCTTCCAGTTTGTTCGAACACATGCTGGAGCTCGGCATAGTACGCCCTGCGTCCAGCAATTGGGCAGCGCCACTTCACATGGTGCCAAAGAAAGATCCGGGCGATTGGAGACCATGTGCAGATTACCGCAATTTCAACGCTCACAATTTACTAGTCCGCTATCCACTTCCTCACATACAGGACTTCACATCAAATCTTGCTGGGTGCACGATCTTCTCTAATATTGACTTAGTGACGGCTTATCATCAAATTCCTGTGGCGTCCACTGGTATTCCGAAGACGGCCATTACCACACCGTTCGGCCTCTTTGTGTACGTGCGGATGCCTTTTGGCTTGCGCAACCCAGCACAGACTTCAGCGAGCTATCAACGAGGTTACGCGAAGTCTCGACTCAGTATTCGCTTACGTCTTTGATCTCTTCGTGGAAAGTTCATCCGGTACTGAGCATGAAGCTAATCTGCGCCCCCTCTTCCACTGACTGGATGAAAATGGGCTCGTCAGTAACGGGAACAAGTGACTCTGGCGTAGCTTCAATACAGTTCCTCGGCCACCTTTTCACTCCACAGGGCACTCGGCCTATCGACAGAAATCAAAGCAATTCAAGATTTTCCCGCCCCCACGCCTCTCAAAAATCTCAGAGAATACTTTGGTCTCCTGAACTTTCATCACGCTTTTTCCCCAAGTGTGCCTCTTTCCTGAGGCCTCTGACACATATTTTGGCTGCGAAAAAACATTCTGCTGTGCTACTTGAGTGGACTGAGGACACTGCCGCTGCATTTGCTGCTGCCAAGAAGGCGCTCGCAGACTCACTTTGCTCATACACCCAGTTCCTGGTGCTCCAATGCGCCTTGTCACCGACGCCTCGAGCAGTTCTCGAGCAGTACGTCTCTAGTTGGCAGCCCCTCGGTTTTTTCTCCCAAAAGTTGAAGCCACCTGAAACAAAATACCGCACCTTCCGTCGAGAATTGCTTGCTGTGTACCTCGCCATCAAACACTTTCGCCACTTCCTGGACGGCCGGGACTTTCACGTCATCACTGACCATAAGCACTTGATGTTTCCCTTCCAAAGAAACCACAGCACCTACACTGCACGTGAGATCCGCCAACTGTGTTTTGTCTCAGAGTTTACAGTGGATCTCCGTCGCGTCCATCGCCCGGAGAATGCTGCTGCTGATGCGCTTTCTCGTGTTAGTGCCATGGCGTCTGGATCACCAGTGGACATGGAGGAGTTAGCGGCTGTACAGCGCAAAGATCCAGAGCTGCATCATCTTCGCTCCTCATCCACGTCCCCAACTTTCGCCGAACATCCACTGCCGTTTTCCTCCCAGTTCGTTACGTGCGAGACATTCACTGGCGTCTTGCGCCCCTACGTACCTTTGGCTTTCCGTCACACCATTTTTGAAAAACTGCACCGCCTGGGCGACACAAGTATTAGTGCTACGCAGAAGCTGATCACATCTCGTTTCCTTTGGCAAAACATCAATGCCGACGTCTGCCACTGGGCACGAAACTGACTTCACTGCCAGCGCGTCAAAGTTCACTGGTATACCATCACGCCGGAATCTCCTTTTCAGCCACTTGACGCACGGTTTTCCCGCTCGATTTTATTGGACTTTGAAGGGTCAGACCACGACGGACCGCTAAGCATACCGGTATTGTTAGCTAACTCGGCGACATTCGGGCCCGAAATCACGGCAGACATGCCCCTTGATCGGCAAATCGAGGCAGTTGAAATGGACTTGGAGGTCAACAACATCCCCGCTGAAGAGGATTTTTTGCAGGAAGGCTGCTACACAGTCAAAAAAGATTTAAAAGTAGAACCGCAGCAACACGTGCAGCGAAAACTGGAAGTAGGTGCTGCCCCCTGGCGGGAGCGGCCGAATCATTTCAAACGCGCCACGGGAAAGAAGCTGGCGCAGTAGTCAGTGGGAAAACAGTACGTGCGCATCCCAGAGGGCGCCACTAGAGTAATTTAGCGACCGCAAAGGGGCTTCGGCCCTCTAACCATGCTTGGGAAAGTCAAACTGCTCTACTGCAATAGCAAAGAAACTTGAATCCCGTATGGTGACGTCAGGAGAGACATTCTCTCCCTTAACGAGGCCCAGCAGGCCCTGCTAATCGCTACCGAAGACAGAGAGAGGGCAGTAAAACACCGGAAAATCACATTCATGACCACGGAGGAGGAAACCATGACTGAGATCAAGGCGCACATGACAATCCCCGAGCGGAGAGGGAAAGGGGTGATACACAAAGTTCACCTTAATATCTCCGGCGAGGAGTTAGTCGAAGACCTGGAGTACAACGCAAGCCAAGGAATCAACCCGAAGGTAGTTGCAGTCAGGAGACTGAGCCCCAAATCAACGAGGATTCTTCTCTTCAGCTCTTCAAGCTCTTCAGGTTTTACGAAAGATGTTTTCTTGACAAGAAGAGATACGAGGTATGTTATCAGTGCGGAGAGCTCGGACACCGAGTGGACGTCTGGCCGAATCCCAACGCAATCCGGAGATGCAGAAACTGCGGAGAAGGAGACCCTAAGAAGAATCATAGCTGCAAAGAAACTCGATGCATCCTATGTGGCAAGGAGCATCCACTCGAAGACAAGAAATGAAAGGCCATGTTCAGAACTTCATACCAAGTCAATAAGAACCATTGGGAGAAGTATCTTGCTGGGAGAGCGCTAGCGAGGGAAAGAGAACATGATCTCGTACCGATTCTGAAGATCCCTTCGAAAGAAAGAAGATTGAGAAGCAGAAGCAAATCCCCATCCCGCTTCCAACCCCACTCATCCCCCTCCTCTTCCTCTAATTTCAGATCCCGCTCGAGATGAACATCCAGAGGAAGAACGATGGGCCAGGGCAACCCTCCTGGAGACAAGACCAAGAGAGCGCCGGACGACCCCTCCCCCACTCTTCAACACTCTCCCCGGCAACAACCTAACAGTGATGAAGGAAAAGACTTCATTCAATCACCACCCACCAAACGTAGGTGCGCGGAGAAACCAGAGGACAAGTTTGTCGCGAAGGAAAAATTCGAAGCAACATCGAGAGACCCAAACAGCATAATAGACAGGATGAAAAACATCTTTATCGAGGTCAAGCAAACCATAAAAGCTATCTTCACGCAAGCGCAGCGCTTAGCAAATGAGTTCAAAAACTTTCGGGAAAGACCTAGGAACGACATTGGAAACTTCATAGCAGACCACAAAGAACAGTCACAACAACAAAAGCAAACTACCCTGCGCCAAGAGAAACACTCCAATCCCCACTACGATTCTGCAATGAAATTGTAGGGGTTACAAAAGCAAGAAATCACTCTTACAGCAAAACATAGATCAAGAAGAAACCTTCCCCTTAGCTATAAAACTCGAAGAAACAGGCGCAGACTGGGTAAACCAGATGAACTATCAAGACTACATCAGTGACAGGGGAAACAAATCCCGAGTAGCCGTTCTCGTCAAGAAGAGCGTCGCGGTCATCCATCATAAAATGACCCCTAAGGACATTGAAGCGGTGCTAGTAGAAATCATCACGGGTGACAAGAACGATTCAATGGATCTTTATTCTCAACACATACAGCACACCAAAGCATAAGAAGATCCGCTACAGATCTCTCTTCAAATACGCCATCAAAGCAGCTGGCAAAGCCCCCCTGATCATTACAGGGGATTTCAACGCTGCGCATCAAGAGTGGGAATATCATAGGCAAGACCAGAAAGGTAGACAGCTGTGGGAGGACACACAGGAACTCGCGCTCACTCTTCACAGAGACTCAAGCTCTGCCACGAGAATCGGCAACAGTGTCTCAACAGACACGTTGCCAGATCTCACTTTCACCAAAAGTGTGGCAGACCTCAGATGAGAAAAGACCACACACAACCTGGGTAGTGACCACTGTAATCTAAAGCACACGCTCCCACACGGTAAGAGGTTGGGACAAAAAAGAATAAACTCATAGCGTCTCACAGACTGGGATAAATTCAGGTAAGAAAGAACCCAAGCCTCATCGCCCGGGGCAATTGTCGACATCGAAAAATGGACCAAACAAATCCACACGCACGTAAAAACAGGACGCAAATCATAGAGGAACAAGATGCCCCCATCATCATGGATTCGCACCTCCTACACATGTGGGAGGCCAAAAGAAGCAGTGAAAGGAGATTAAAGAAACAGAGATGGAACCGAAACCTGAGGAGAAGGATCCACAGACTTAACAAAGAAATAGAAAAGAACGCTCTAAAATTATGCGAGCAAAACTGGCTCATTCGATGCGACGACATGGAGAAGCAAATGAGTCTCCCCAAGACGTGGAGCATCTTCCGCCACCTATTATGCCCCAAGAAATCTAAAACCCGCTCGGGCATAAATCAACGGAAGATAAAGCACTCTTTCGAGGGCTCAGAAGCAGACTTCTTTAAAAAACTGAAAGACAATTACGTTGGAGACAGCATCATACAAGCACCTCCAACATACTCGGGACTAGAAAATCCAGAGCTGGACAAGCTCATAACGGAAGCTGAAGTTAGATCAGTGATTACCAGCCTCAAAAGGAATTCTGTACCCGGTCCCGATGGCATAACTAACAGAATAATTAGAAACATAGACGATAACTCCATCGCCAACCTCACCGCATGCGTGCAGAAAGTATGGGAAAGGGGAGAGCTTCCCCCACAATGGAGATCAGCGAGTGTTATATTTATTCCCAAGCCTGGAAAACCACAGAAACTAGAATACCTGAGACCTATATTCCTCACCTCGTGTCTATGGAAACTGATGGAAAAGGTCATCCATACAAGACTAGACAACTACATGGAGGCCGAGGGACTCTGGCACCATGAAATGGTTGGCTTTAGAAAAATCTTCAGCACACAGGATGTCATGCTGCGACTAGAACACGACATCATAGACAAAAGAAAGACTACGGACACAAAGGCCATACTAGGCTTGAACCTCACAAAGGACTTTGACAATGTCAGGCATGATGCAATTCTCAAGAATCTTGAGGGTTTGATTGTCGGCGCAAAAACCTTTGCCCACAAAAGTTGCTTCCTCTCAGCGAGAAGGCTCAAGCTAAAATTCTTAGCGGCTGAATCACCAATCATCAAGACAAAAGGCAGAGGCACACCACAAGGATCGGCACTCTACCCCTTGGTTTTTAACATAGCAATGATCAACCTCCCGTCTCTATTCAAAATAATCCCAGACATCAAGTTCTGCCTCTTAGCCTATGACATTAACATCTGGCTAAACGAAGGCTCGGACGCGGAAATACAAGAGAAACTACAACACGCGGTCAAAACAGTTACGGAGTACGCAGCCAAAATATGACTCAAGTGCTCGCCGCAATACTCAGAACTACTGGTACACACAAGTAAGAAGAAAAAACAGTTTCGACATCATTGTAGACAGCCAAAAAGTACCCATGGTGAGCCAGATCAGGATCCTCGGCCTCATTATTCAAGCCGACGGCAAAAATGGCTCCCTAATCCACAAAATACGAGGATATGCAGCACAAGTCACTGGCCTTATCAGAAGAGTGTCCCTGAAAAACAGGAGACTCAAAGAAAAGAGCTTACTAAGGCTAGTACAGACATACATAATCAGCATAGCTTGCTACGCAACACCCTACCTGAACTTAACAGCAAGAGAAAGAGAAAAAGTCTATACCGTAATAAGAAAAAGCGTAAAAAGCGCGTTCAGCCTCCCCAACAGTACATATACAGAGAGAATGGGAATGGGAGTACACAACACGTGGGAGGAAGTGGAGGAAGCTACGCGAGTCGCACAAGTAGAAATACTCAAGCAGTCCGAAACAGGTCGACAAATCCTAGAATGGGTCGGGCTCCAGCACGACAGAGGGCCAAATCCCAAATCCAGCCTAAGCCAAGGTTGCAGAGCCAACTTGCGCATCCCCACCCATGCCAAGAAATATGAGTCCCACCCACAACGAAGAAAGAATAAGACAGGGCCAAGGCCATCGAAAGAGAAATGAATGGTCTAGAGCCAAACACTGTAGCATACAAAGACGCAGCCACTGGCAAGTCAGGATTTGCAGTCGCGACAGTGGTAAATGGCAGTGGCACCCCCTTGATCACGGCATCGGTAAATACAAGAGATGCAGGCGTCGCTAAGGAAGTGGCGATCGCTCTAGCCTGCGTCGGCACGAAGGTAAATATAATAATTAGTGACAGCAAAACGGCTACATGGAACCTAGCGGAAGGAAGAGTCTGTCGAGGCGAAGTAAATCATCGAATCAAGAGAGATCACACGTAAGATCACAATCAAATGGACTCCAGGAACAAATCGGTGTCAGGACACGAAGCCGCTCACGCGCTCTCCCGAGATATCTACTACCGGACGAGCGCAGAGAGGCTCGACAACCAAGAACACGAGGAGACGCTAAGCACATACAACGACATCTGCGAATATTACAAGCTCAGCAGGAAAATATGCCCAACACCACACAAGCAACTGAACAACGGAGAGGTTAAAAGCCTTCGAAGGCTGCAGGCTGGAAACTACCCCAACCCCGTATTGCTGCACTACCTCAAGATCGATGACAGAGACCACGATAAATATAAACATTGAGGACAGAGGGGCAACTAGACAACATCATGTGGAAATGCCCCTTTTCACCTGGGGCTATGGCCAACATCCTAGGCGTAGAAGCTTGGGAGTCCCTGCTTCAAAGCTCAAACCCTGACGACCAAAAAGAACCCATCCGCCTGGCGGCTGAGGCCGCGAAGAATCAATGCATTCTCGCGCGCTTTTAGTTGCGGAGTCCCGGCCCCCTGCTCGGACATGCGTACCTAAGTAGGGTGGAAGGGGAGCCTCCTATATTGGTGGAAACAAAGTTTTCAATCAATCAATCCTAAGTTCACATAGACAATGTTGGGCCAATCCCCTTATCACGTGTGGTCTCTTATCTGCTCACCTGTGTGGACCGTTTCACCCGCTGTCCCGAGGTGTTGCCCATTGCTTCGGCTTTTATGGCCGGCTGGGTCTCTAGCATCGGCTGCCCATCTCTCGTCACCACCGATTGCGGCCGCCAGTTTCAATCGGCCCTCTTTTTACTGCTCTTGCCAATAGTCTGGGCGTTCGCCACATCCATACGACCGCCTACTATCCTTCGGCCAATGACATGGTGCAACGTTTGCATCGACAACTGAAGGCTGCCCTTACCACTTAACAGCAGAGGGAACTCTGGTTCGACCACCTTCCCCTCATCCTCTTGGGCAGTCGCTCGGCACTTATAGCTCACCTCGGCAGCTCTACTGCTGAGCTAGTCTACGGCGTTCCCCTGCGTCTCCCTGGTGAATTCTCTCCTTCCTCCCCTACGTTAATTCATGACGCTTCCACCTACATCCAAGACCTACGCAACACATTTCACCACATTACTCCTGTCACCCCTGCAGCCCGTCATACTCAATCCGCGTTCGTCACCCGGGACCTGGCCTCCTGCACCCATGTCTTCATCCGCCGTACCCAAGTCCGTCCGCCCCTCACGCTAGCCTACGATGGGCCGTTCCGCGTCCTCCATTGTGCGCAGATCTTCACGTTAGACGTCAACGGCCGTGAAGACGTCGGGCCTGCTCACCGCCTCAAACTAACCTACACTGCCATTCCTCTGCACGTCGGCCCTACGCTCGCTCTCGCGTCGACTGCGTTACCATTGTGCGGAGCTTCCTCCAAGCACATCCGCTGGGCGAATCCGGTGGCTTCGATCTACGGGGCGGGGGGGGGGGGGGAGCGCTGTAGCGCCCCTCGCACCACGCTCGGCTCGCAGGCCACGGCACGGGGTGGCGGACAACGAAGAGCAAGTTGCGCTAGGCCGCTGGAGCGTGAGCAGCGCAAATAAACATTTCGAACCTCAACGCTGTGGCAGCTGGTTCTTCCTCGCCTTAGCTCCGACAAATCGTTGCTGAGGGTAACCTCTGCTTCTTCATCGGCATTTTTTCTGCTCGTACAGCAGACAGTGCAACGGAATCCAATGAAAGACAATAAGGTGGCCTTTCTTTCGCGCAGGTGGATGCGAGAGACTATTTTTGCGGACAAATCGGACAAATCGCTGGAAGTAGGAGCAGAAACCGACGAAGCTGCGCAGATATTTTACAGAAGGGGGCTTGGGAAATGCGGCCACACCTCGCAACTTAGCCGGGTCCGGGAGAACGCCACCCTTGAACACGACATGTCCGAGAATAGGTTTGGTTTAGTTTAGGGGGATTTAACGTCCCAAAGCGACTCAGGCTATGAGACGCCGTAGTGAACGGCTCCGGAAATTTCGACCACCTGGGGTTCTTTATCGGGCACTGACATCGCACAGTACACAGGCCTCTAGAATTTTTCCTTCACTGAAATTCGACCTCCGCGGCCGGGGTCGAACCCGCATCTTTTGAGCCAGCAGCCGAGCGCCGTAACCACTCGGCCACCGCGGCGGCTATGTCCGAGAATAGTGAGCTGACAAGCTCCGAAGCGGCCCTTTCTCAAATTGAGTTGGAGGCCAGCGTCGGCCAGGCAGCGGAAAACAGTCGCAAAGCACTGGAGGTGAGACGAAAAGTCCTGGGAAAAGATCACAAAGTCGTCTAGGCAACAAAGACATGTGTGCCATTTGAGCCCTCGGAGTATGTTGTCCATCATGCGCTCGAATGTGGCGGGTGCATTGCAGAGGCCGGGGGCATGACATTAAATTCATAGAGCCCGTCGGGTGAGACAAATGCGGTTTTTGGGCGATCGGCCTCCGGCATCGGCACCTGCTAGTAACTGGAGCGCAAGTCCATTGAAGAAAAGAACTCAGCGCTCTGCTGGCAGTCGAGGGCATCGTCGATACGGGGGAGAGGGTAAACGTCCTTGCGTGTAATCGTGTTTAGACGACGGTAGTCGACGCAGAACCGGATGGAATAGTCTTTTTTCTTGACCAGGACCACTGGCGATGCCCACGGGCTGTGCGAGGGCTGTATCACCTGCCGCTTGAGCATGTCGGTCATCATCATCATCATCATCAGCCTTACTACACCCACTGCAGGGCAAAGGCCTCTCCCATGTTTCTCCAATTAACCCTATCCTTTGCCAGCTGCATCCACCCTTTGCCTGCAAACTTCTTAATCTCATCCGCCCAAATAACCTTCTGCCGCCCCCTGCTACGCTTACATTCTCTTGGAACCCACTCCGTTACCCTTAAGGACCAGCGGTTATCTTGCCTTCGCATTACATGCCCTGCCCAAGCCCATTTCTTTCTCTTTATTTCGACTAGGATGTCGTTAACCCGTGTTTGTTCCCTCACAAACTCTGCCCGCTTCCGATCTCTTAAAGTTACACCTATCATTTTTCTTTCCATGGCTCGCTGCGTTGTCCTTAACTTAAGCTGAACTCTTCGTTAGCCTCCACGTTTCTGCCCCGTAGGTGAGTACCGGTAAGATTATGCTGTTGTACACTTTCCTCTTGAGGGAAATTGGTAAACTGCCACTCATGATCTGCGAGAATTTGCCATATGCGCTTCACCCCATTCTTATCCTTCTAGTTATCTCCCTCTCATGAACCGGATCAGCTGTCACTACCTGCCCTAGGTAGACGTATTCCATCAACATTTCTAGGCTCTCGCTGCCAATTGTGAACTGCTGTTCCCTTGCTAGGCTGTTGAACATTACCTTGGTTTTCTGCATGTTAATTTTTAGACCCATCGATATGCTCTGCCTGTCTAACTCATTGATCATGATTTGCAGTTCACCTCCTGAGTGACTCAACAAGGCAATGTCATCAGCAAATCGCAGATTATTTAGGTATTCTCTATTTATTCTTATTCCCAACTGTTCCAAATTCAGGCCTCGAAATACCTCCTGTAAACATGCGGTGAACAGCATTGGCGAGATCGTGTCTCCTTGCCTGACGCCCTTCCTTATTGGAATTTTATTGCTGACTTTATGGAGGACTGTAGTAGCTGTGCAGTCACTACATATATCTTCCAGTATTTTGACATAAGGCTCTTCTAACTCCTTATTACGCAATGCCTGTATGACTGCTGAGGTTTCCACTGAGTCGAATGCTTTCTCGTAGTCATTGAAAGCTATATATATAAAGGTTGGTTATATTCTGCGCATTTCTCTATCACCTGATTGATAGTGCGAATATGATCTATTGTGGAATATCCTTTACGAAAGCCTGCCTGATCATTTGGTTGATTAAAGTCTAACGTTGCCCTGACTCTATTAGCGATTACTTTAGTAAATACTTTGTAGGCAACGGATAGTAAGCTGATCGGCCTGTAATTTTCCAAGTCCTTGGCGTCTGTCTTCTTATGAATTAAGATAATGTTTGCATTCTTCCAAGCTTCTGGTACAGTCGAGGTCATAAGGCATTGCGTATACAGGGTGGCTAGTTTTTGTAGCACGATGTCCCCTCCATCCTTTCACAGATCTGCTGTTACCTGATCCTCCCCAGCTGCTTTTACCCCTTTTCATTGCTTCTAAGGCTTTCTTTACTTCATCTTTCGTTACTGGCGGGATGACGCATTGCTGTGCACTGCTGTCTCTCTCATTAACGCTCTGATTGCATTGGCTACTCTACAGGTCTGTGTAGAACTCTTCGGCTAAGTTAAATACCTTATCCATATTGCTAATGACATTGCCCTGCTTGTCTCTTAATGCATACATCTGGTTTTTACCTATGCCTAGTTTCCTCTTCACTGTTTTTAGGCTACCTCCGTTCTTTATAGCATGCTCGATTCTCTCCATATTAAACTTCCTTATGTCGGCTACCTTGCGCTTATTTATTAACTTTGATAGCTCTGTTAGTTCTATTCTGTCAGTAGGGTTAGACGCCCTCATGCTTTGGCGCTTCTTAATCAGATCTTTCGTCACCTGAGAAAGCTTCCCGGTATCCTGTCGAACTGTCCTACCGCCTACTTCTACTGCGCACTCCGTAATCATTGATGTCAGATTATCGTGCATTGAATGAACATCAAGATCATCTTCCTCAGTTAAAGCCGAATATCTGTTTTGCAGCGCTATCCTAAACTCCTGTGCTTTCCCTCGTACGGCTAACTCGTTAATGGTCTTCTTCTTCGCTAGCTTCTCCCGTTCCCTCTTCATGTCTAAGCTAATTCTAGACCTTACCCTTCTGTGGTCGCTAGAACGCACCTTTCCGAGGACGGCCACATCCTGAATGATGCCAGGTTTAGCGCATAGTATGAAGTCGATTTCATTTTTAATCCTACCGTTGGGGCTCTTCAGGTCCACTTCCTGTTTTCTCGTTTGCGGAAGAAGGTATTCATGATCCGTTAATTATTTCTATCCGCGAATTCGACTAATAACTCTCCCCTGCTATTTCTAGAGCTTATCCCATAGTAACCTACCGCGTGGTCGTCAGCCTGCTTCTTGCCCACCTTCGCATTGAAGTCGCCCATCAGTGCAGTGTACTGTGATTTTACTTTATTCATTGCTGATTCTACGTCCTCATAATTTCGGTCACCTGCTCGTCAATGAGGCGGCGCTCAGCGGCTGACACGCGGTACGGACGTTGACGCAAAGCGGCATGGGTTCCAGTGTCAATACAGTGGGTAACGGTGGTGGTGCGGACCAAGAAAGGTTTCTGGTAGTCAAACGAAGCTTGAAAACGGTGCATAACGGCGACAAGCTGCTCTCGTTGGGTAGATGTCAGGGCGGCGTCGACAGAACGGTGAAAAATATCGACAGCAGACTGATTTGTGATGGGAACAGGCGTAACGGCGCTGATGTGAAGGCCGGCCGTGCTATCGACGAGGGGATATGCTGAGGCGGGATCGAGAAATGCAACACTACCAAGCGATTGGCCAAGGAGTAAAAAAGTAGGGCAGGAGAACGGGTTGGCCACATAAATAGCCCTGTAGCCAAAAACTATTGTCACCACGGCATGAGGCAGCAAAAAAGACTTCTTGTCAGTGCATCGTAAAGAGGCGGTATAAGTGGCAGTTGGATCTGAGAGAGCAGCACAAGAGGCACCAGCACTGAAGAGAAAGGCGGAACGTCTGTGTCCTCTGAGAAGACCACAGTAGCGGAAGCAGCACCGGGTACGTCGAAGGGAGCGTCACTGGAGGGCGACAAGTCAAGCTGAGCACGGGCGCAGTCCATATCGGCGTAATGTGAGGAGAGGAAGTCCCTACCAAGGATAACATCCTGAGAGGAGCGGGCGAGGATGATGAACTCGATTGTGTAGGAAATGTTCTCAATGAGCAGGCGGGTGGTGCAGGCGGCTAACGGTCGAAGGTCCTGAGCGCTGGCGGTGCAGAGAGAAACGGCAGGAAGGGGCATGATCACTTTTTTGAGTCTGCAACAGAGGGTGTGACTGAGAACGGAAACGGCTGCGTGTCAACAAGTGCTTCGACGGCGACTCCCTCAACGAACACGGTAATAATATTGGCAGCTACAGAAACAGGTCTTGAGTGAGTCACTGATTACGCAGAACTTGCCACCGGAGCAGCGGCCGTTAGTTTTCCGCGTGGACGGAGAGTTGGCGGCGGAGCATCGGAAAACGGGAACGGCGGCCAGGAGACGGCGAGAGGTGGGAGCGAGGATGGTAACTAGGAGAAGAAGAATCCGGAGGCGGCTCGTGTGACGCAGGCGAGGACGACGGCGGAAGGTCGTACGTCTGCTCACGCCTATAATCGTAGGGACGGTGGTCGCGACTGCGACACAAATGAGCCACGTGGCCAGCGATGCCACAGGTGTAGTAAATAGGGCGCATATCTTGTGTGTGCCAGGGGTTGAGTGGCTGCGGCTGTGATCGGGGGCGGGAAGCCGGACGGTAAGGTTGGGTTGCAGGTCGCTGAGGTTCTAACTGCCGGGTATGTGGCCTGTAGACAGGGGCAGCAGGTGACGGCCGCGACGCACAACGGCATCGGCGTACGTCAGAGGAGCCGCGATCACGGGTGGCTGAGGAGGAGGTGGCAGGAATTCAACAACCTGCTCCTCGAAAGCACGCTGTAGGTTGGGAGTGAGCGACGGCGCTTGCGTAGGCGGGCAGGCAGACAAAGATCGCTGGCGTGCGACTTCCTCACATACAAACTGCTGGGTGCGCTGGAGGAGCGACTGTTGGTCCAGAGCACCGTCGCCTTGGAGAGCCAATCTGGAAAGTGTGGCCTCCTGAAAGCCTGCACGCTAGGTAGAAAGGCGGTGTTTGCGCAGCTCTTCGAAGCTTTGGCAGTAGCCGATGACACCGGAGACAGTCTGGGGATCTTTGACGACGAGTATCTGGAAGGCAGTATCCTCAATTCTTCTCATAAGATGTCTGATCGTGTCGGCCTCGCTCATAGAAGGGTTGACACGTTTGCAGAGGTCGACAACATCTTCTATATAACTGGTGAAGTTTTTCACCGGTTTGCTGGGCCCGACCTCGCAAGCGTTGCCCGGCGCGAAGCTTACGCACTGCGGGACGGCCAAAGACTTCTGTCAGACTGGTTTTTATTGCTGCCCAGCTTGAGATGTCAGCCTCGTGGTTTCGAAACCAGAGATTGGCTACGTCGGTCAAATAAAAGATAACGTGGTGAGCTTGGCGCTATCGTCCCACTTATTGTATGCGCTTATGCGTTCATAGGAGACCAACCAATCCTCCACATCCGTGTCATCTGTGCCACTGAAGATGGCCGGGTCACGCTGCCGCGCGGCGCCGGAACAGATGACAGCCGACGGAAGCGGCGACTTGGGAAGCGGTGGCTTGGGTGACGGTCTCGGGCGTTGCAGAGGCGGTAGGTACTGCGCGAGTGCGAAGCTACAGGGCAAGGGGATCGTTGGCACCTTCACCAGTTGTAATAAGGAAAGTCTTCCAAAGCACAGCGTTGCGAACAGCCAGCGGTACAATTCAGGAACAGACCACATGCAGCGGTCATTACAGAGCACTCACGAGGGATGGTGTGTTCGGCGCTGGAGCATCGGAGCGTTCGGCGCTTCTCGTCGTCTTCTTTGTTAAGCGCCAGCCTCTGAAGATCCCAAAGCCGAAGGCGAGAGAGAGAGAGGGAAAGACAAAAGGAAAGGCAGGGAGGTTAACTAGGCAGCATCCGGAATGTTACCCTACACGTGGGAAGGGGAACGGAGGGAGAGATAGAAAGGGGAGAGAACAAAGGGAGATGATCACTTTTCCACACGTCCGTTGGCCATTAATTTCAGGGTACACAGGGCACACACTGATAGTTCACAACCTTGCACTCAGTCCTGAGTCCTTCAAGAATTTGAGAAGTGCCTTCAAAGCTGTCCTTTGCGATGAAAGCTTACTACAAGGACCCAGAATCTTGGCTTCAGTAAGGGGCTGAGGATCTAAACGGCGCAATGTTGCAGCCAGGAGTGCACGCTCACGCAGAAACCGAGGGGCAGTTACAAAAAAGGTGTTCTATAGTTTAGTCGCACCCACAGATCTCACACGCAGGAGAGCTTGACATTGCGATTAAGTGGGAGTAGGCATTTGTGAACGCCGCTCCCAGCCACAGGCTATACAACAGCGTAGCATCGTAGCGGGAGAGGCCGGACGGAGGACTGATTTGAAGTTAGGGGTCTAGACGGTGCAGACGGCATGTGGAGTTGCCAGTAGAAGACCATGACGCTAAAAGCTCCCTTCGGCCAAGCATTCGCAGATGTCTTGCTGAGTCGGCTCTTGTCAACGCTATCTAGACAATGTTGGCACTGCCGCGAGCCGCTCGAGCTGCTGCGTCAGCTGCGTCGTTTTCGACAATGCCAGAGTGTACTGGTATACACTGGAAGTCGATGTCATGACCCTCTTCCTGCGCCTTGTCGAAGATGTCTTAAGCAGAAGGCCAGTCTTACAATATAGAGTATATACACGCGATGATGAGAAGCGAGACCGGCGGCACAAGTTTTTAATTAACGTTTGTTTTCTAATCCTCCCGCATGGATAAAAGGACGCGAGGCGGGGGGGGGGGGGTGCAGCGTGTCTTCAAACCGCGCCAAACTTAGTACTTGGGTCGAAAACAACGCGTATTTTTAGTCACGTGGAGCTCAAAACGAAGTTCAAACCGCGAAGCGCGTTTCACGTTTAAAACTGGCCAGTGGGATGACTGTATGCGCGAAAATATTCAGAGTGTAGATGGATACTGCGCTTGGATCCGGCGCATCCACGAGTTCGACATCATCATCGTCTACAAATCTGGAAGCAAGCAAACCTATGCGGAATGCCCATCTCGAGCCCCTGTCCAGAAGCTGCCCGAAGAGGACGATGAGGACGATATTTTGGGACTGAGAATCACACGCAGCGTCTGAGGCCTTCCTTCCTTCCTTCCTTCACACGCAGCGTGCACCTCAGGTGGTGGTCTGTAGCTCCGCGCCTGCTGAAGAGCCAGTCATCAGCTCCTCTCCTCGCCTGGACCTCGCCTCGACCGGTCTGCAGTGCCGGTCTCCAGTGGCTACAATCGCTGCTCTGCTGGGATCGATCGGCTAAGTTTCGGGTGGCTGGTTGTGGCATTTTCTCTCTGCGTCTTAGCGCGGTAAGGCAGTAAGCGCGGGCTATGTCCACCCAGTCTCCCGGCCAGGGGAGTTCCCTCTGGTCGGCTTCTCCGTCCACTGATCTCCTACCGTTGGAAGCTTTTTTGCGCAGTGGTGTCGGCAGTATCCCTGTCGCGCTGGTGCCTAAGGATGGTGGTGCAATCAAGATGAACAACCCTGGTGCTGTTCGGGCTGCTCTCTAGACGGCGACTTCTCATTATGAGTCAATCTCAGAGATTCGCCAGTTTGGACGCGGCGGGATTCTGTGTAGATCGCCAGACCTCGCCTGTGTAAGAGATTTACTAAACTTCTCGTCCTTTTCCTCCCTTCGGGTATGTTCCTTCATCCCTTCACGTCTGGCGTGCACGAAAGGTATTGTACGAGGCGTAGACTCTTCCCTGTCTCCGGCAGAGACTCTTGAGCTTCTGTCGGCTGCAGGTGTTGTTGCTGTGCACCGCTGTAGCCGGGATGTAAAGAACTTGCGGATGCCCACTGAATCAGTTATTGCTACCTTTACCGGCACTTCCTGCCCCTCTGAAATCAAGGCATGACCTCTAATTTTTCGGGTAGACCCGTTATCATCTCGGCCTCTGCAGTGTAACAACTGCTGGCGCTATGGACATAGCGCCGGCGGTTGCAAATCCAACTTGAGGTGTTGCAACTGTGGGGATGGTCATTCAACGAGCACCTGCACTGAGAAGAATGAGAAGTGTTGCCTTTGCTGTGGTGCTCACTCTGCAAACTACTCAAATTGTCCCTCTCGAGCTCAGGAAATTCAAATTCTGGAGATATTTGGCAGGAAACTCTGTTCACGCCGTGACGCTTCTTCAGAGGTCAAAGAACGTGCCCACGGTTATGCCGGTGTGACCGCTCGGCAAGGTGTTATGTTAGACTCAACGCTGTCCCAGGCAATTGCGGCTGCTGTGGAGGCTTCGATGTGCAAAATGGTAGAAAATTTGATTGTCGCAAGTGTGTCGGAGTGCCTTACAAACGTTCTAGCGACTCACCTTACACATGCCGTGCAGGCCAGTTTGGCACCTCTTTCGACAGCAATTCCCTCTCCTCTTATCCGGTCTCCAATTCCAGTAGCATCACAACCCCAGGAACAAACTTCTGTCCCTTCCGCTGTACCTACCTCGGGTACTTCGAAGGATGTTGATATAATGTATGATTCCGAGGTGGTGGAGCCCGATGCGCGGCTTCTTAAGCGCAGTGGGTCCCCCATGTCTCATTCGTTGTCTTCTCTGGGCACCCAGCCCAAATCAAAGAAGAAGCAGCTTGGCACTAAACCCAAGGATACCATTTTGGAGCAGGCGGTTGCTGCGGCTAGACTTTCGCAACCATAGCGTCGTTGCGAGTTCTGCAGTGGAACTGTCGCTCTATTCTTTCCGCTTGCACAGATTTACACTGCATTTCTACACAGCTTAATCCGGATGTCATAATTCTGCAAGAAACGTGGCTTTCAACCGACAAACATTTTCATATCAAAAATTACCGTTCATTTCGCCTAGACCGCCAGTCAAGAGGCGGGGGTTTAGTATCTTTAGTCTCTTCAAATTTTTGCCACAGGGCTGTGGTATCTTTTCAACAAATGTCTCCTGACTGTGAGATTTTGGCACTAGACTTTGTACTTCCTGGGTGCTCTCCATTTTCAAAAGCAAATTGTTATTTCCCCAATGGAGTCCAGGATGTCAGACCTCTGGACGTTTTACTCGCTAACTGTAAAAACCCAGTTCTCGTTGCTGGGGACTTCAATTCTCACCATGTGTCGTGGGGTTTTAGGACTCATACATGCGGCAAGCGCCTTTGGAACTGCGTTTCTGATCACAAGCTGATGTTCTTAAATACAGGATCGGCCACTTACCTTCGCTCACACACTCAATCTGTTTTAGATTTCAAGTTCATTAGTCCTGGAATTGGCGTAACGAATTGGTCGACTGTTGATAGCGGCACCTCAAGTGACCATATACCTATTCATTTTGATATTATATGTCGTGTTACTCCGGCGTCTTCTCAGTTGTGGTCACGTGTAAATTATGACAGATTTCAGATGCCGTTGCGCTCTGCTCTTGCTTCAGTGTCTAACATCGCCGAGGTCCACCAGTCAGCAAGCATATGTCTGGCCATAGAGGAAAGTCGTAAAAAGTCGGAGTTCCTGGTGAGGCCAACAAAAGAGAATTCTTCAAACTGGTGGAATGCGGACTGTACAAGAGATTACAGGCGGAGGAAGGCAGCATGGAAAAAGCTTCTTCATAACCAATGTCCGAATAACTGGAGTGATTATCAATTTATTGCAGACAGCTTTAAACGCACAGTTTCTCGCGCGAAGGAAAAATATGACTCAGAAAACTTCGATTACCTTTCAAAGGCGGGCAACCGACGTGCACTATTCGGTTTTCTACGCTCTAGGAAACAGCTCATGTCCTCTCATAATTTTCAGTCATTAGTTATGTCACCTGTAGAAGCTATCCAGGCGGTTGAATTATTAGCCACAGGCCTGCAAAAGCGGTTCTCGTCTTTACTACCTTTGCGACCATTGTTGTTTGCACCAGTCGTGCCATATGATAATGCCTCACAAGTAAATCTATCAGAGCTTTCACAAGTTGTCCAGAGATTGCCAGCTGCTGCTCCTGGTCCTGATGGTGTTACTACAAAGAAGCTCAAGATTCTATTTGAAGAGTCTCCCCACTCCTTATTTCACCTAATAAACTACTCTCTCAAACACGCATGGATACCTTCTGAGTGGAAGCTGTCCAAGGTGATCCCTTTAATTAAAAATCAGGGTGGAGGCTGTGAATTGGATAATATTAGGCCAATTTCTTTGACATCAAACGTGGTAAAGTTGATAGAAAGGGTGTTACTAATTCGGGTGTCAGCCATTGTGGACCGCAAAACTATACTCAGCTTGTGCCAACTCGGTTTCCGGCCACGGTGTTCGATATGGAATGTACATGCTGATCTTGAGAGCAGAATTCTCCTTGCTCGTCGTCAACGCCTGGTCGCGGCTTTGGTTACGTTAGACGTCGCCAAAGCTTACTACAGTGTAGAACACTCCATCCTGATAGGCTACAGTCTCTTCAATTTCCAGATTATTTAGTTGCATGGATATCTGCATTTCTTTATAACAGGGAATTATTTTGCGTCCATAATGGTGTTCATTCAGAGAGGTACAGACAAACGCGAGGTGTACCGCAAGGAGCTGTTCTTTCTCCTGTGCTCTTTAATATTCTGTTGAGCTCAATTTCTCTCCACCGCCATGTACGCACTTACGTTTATGCGGACGACATTGCGTTTTTTGCTGCTGCGCCAGATATACATTCTCTGTATGGTCTGTTGCAGTCATATTTGAATAAACTTGAGCACTGGTTGAGCGCATTACACCTGAAGTTAAATGTTGGCAAGTGCGCCACTCTTATTTTCCCTCTATTCACTCCTGTAGGGGTCTCTCTCACTTGCCAGTTAAAAATAATACCGCAGGTTCAATCCCTAAAATACCTAGGGGTCATTTATGACAACAAACTCACCTGGCGACCTCACATTGACCATGTCGCGGCGAAAGGGGCTCGTGCCGTGGGCATGTTACGGAGATTATGTCATCACCGGTACGGCATGCGCAGAGATGCGCTATTAATGATCTACATAATGTATGTCAGGCAAATTTTAGAATTTGGATCAGTGTTGTTTTCAGGCTCGGCTACCTATAAACTACGCCCTCTCGTCCTTTTAGAGAGGGAAGCACTTCGCATGTGCCTCGGCCTTCCAAAATTTGTGGCTATCAATGTGCTGTACCTTGAAGCCCGCATTCCGTCTCTCTTATCACGACTTCAATTTTTAACTGTGAGAACTTACCTCAGGATCTATGAATCCCATTTCCACCGTTCCCAAAGCATTTTCTGTTCTCAGCCGACCTCATTTTTTGGTGTCCCCTGGTCTCGTTTCAATTCCCCTCAGGTAGTGTTTGTGCAAAGATTACTTCAGCCTTTAGATGTAAACATTTATGATATCCTTCCTGCGTTTCGCAATGGGCCCACTATCCACATTGTTTTCGACGACATATTCCCAAAAAATGCAAAACATTTGCCACCGAGTATTCTAAATGGTCTTCTAGAAGATCATCTGAGGACCCTACCTACAGATAAAGCAATAGCCACTGATGCATCGCAATGCAATGAAAAAGCAGGTGTGGGAATATTTTGCTCGCATTTAAACTAGTCCTTTTCACTGCGCCTTCCAGATTTCACCCCTATTTTTCAAGCAGAGTTTCTAGCAGTTGTACTTGCTCTACGCAAGTTAGACCCCTCTATTACAGCAGTTGAAGTAATTACTGATTCTTTATCTTTGTGTTCGTCCCTCGCTGCACATGTTGACGGTCCCATTTTAACAACTTTCTTATCCCTACTTCCTCCGCATTTGAGCCTTGTTCATTTAGTATGGGTTCCCGGTCACAGCAGTGTGACAGTAAATTAGATTGCTGATAATCTCGCAAAGGCTTCCCTCAGCGGCCCCGTGTTGCCAATCATCCCGGCTACAGCCTATATTACAGCATCTAGATTTCGGCGACGTGCGTTTTTAAGCACGCAAGACACATCACTTTTAACATCGGCGGATTTTGAGCACCTTAAATATTATTGGAACAGGAAAATTTGTTGCTCTCGGCAGCTTGAAGTTTCACTGACGAGGCTGCGCTGCCGCATCCCCCCTCTAAATTTCTATTTACACAAGTCGGGTTTGGCGCTCTCTCCCCTTTGTGCATTTTGCCGTGAGCCTGAATCTATTGAACGTTTTTGGCTGTATTGTCGCCGATTCAACTCTCTGAGAAAAAGGTTGCTGGAGGAGCCCATGCAGCATCTTGGCCTTAGTTTGAGCAGCCCGCTCTCACTATCATTTGGCGCCACCACATTTGGGTTCAGCCACAGATCTGTTTGTACCGCTATTCTAAATTTCCTGATAGAATCTCACCGACTGCCTTGCTAAGTGTTCCAAACTTTTCTTTTCTATCAATTACTACATTTTGACTAAATCATTAATATTTAATCCCTCTCTTTATTACTATTCTTAAAATTTTTAAATCAAAACACTCATCCCTTTTCTGTTCATGACGAAAAATTCACCGCTGTTGCACTCCCACGTGCTTTTCCTTTTTGTTAACTGCATTCAGGTGAATAGCCACCCGATACTTGGCCGATCCCCCAGTGTGGGTATGTGCCATCTTTTGATAGGCTAACAACAACAACAACGACTGAGAATCAACAGCGACTTCACGGAGCTCCAACTCTCGGAAGCGACCTACAACCTCTCATCCGTTACAAGGAAGGCAAGGCTCTTCATCACCAGCAGCGTCGAAGCGCGTTCGTCTCTTTCTGTCTGCGAAGTGACATACTCGTGAAAACGAACTTTGCCCTCAACAAGACAGCGTACCTTCTCTTCGTTCCAAAAAGCTACCAAGAATAAATTATGCAGACTTCGCACAAGAAACCAAAAGCTGTACACCTCGCGTTTACCTGGAACCTTCGCCGCATTCAGAATAAATAGTACTCGCCCCGGTTGCCCACCGATGTCCCACGATGTATCAAAACATGCTGTGACTGTCAAGGCCGAAAAACGCCGCTGATTAGGCCACTTAAACTTTAGGAGCCCATAAAACAACCAAGCAAGCCATTTCAACAGATTTGGAATTGATCTCATCGACCCTTTACCAACATCAACACCGGCAAACGAGTGGACCATCGCAGCGGCCGAATATTAGACCCGCTACGCCTAAGCAAAAGCCCTGCCGAGTAGTCCGCGTTTAAGTCGTCAGGTTTTTGTCAAGCAGATCTTTTTGTGTCACGGCGCACCAGGAATTTTCATCACGGATAGCGGAACAGCATTTACGGCAAAGCTCAACCATGCCATTCTGAACTTCAAGCACGCAAGCCATAGAAGAATTACCGCACACTATTCACAGACCAACGGTATTTCGAAGCGTCTCAACAAAACTATCGCTGACATGCTCGCCGTATATGTGTACGCCGAACACAAGGCCAGGGATGCCATCCTGCATTACTTTGTCTTCTCATACAACAACGCTGAGCAGAGACCACCCAGAATGCTCATGCATGGTAGGGAGGCACCCACCACGCTCGACGCCACGCTCTCTAATATCACAGAATACAACGTCGACGTCGCCGAAAACCTTCAGCGCGAACAAAGAGCCTGACGACTTACCCGATTACTGATCAAAGATCAACAGCGCACCGACGCCCGATGGTAACACCTATACCGACGTCACTAGGAATACAAGTCGGGTGCCCCTGTATGAGTGTGGATGCCCCCCATTCGCCGGCGTGGACTTAGTGAAAAGCTTCTGCGCCGCTTATTCCGCCTATATAAAATCATTCATCGACGTGGAAAACTTGTCCGCGAAGTTTCTCTAGATGGAGCGATAGCACCCCACGGGCGCTTTTCACGCCCTGAAGCTGCACGTGTCGTGCGCCTGAAGATTATCACGGACGCTAATGGGCGCGCTGTATTTGGAGTCTCAACATTTTTCTCTTCCCTGTTTTCTTTTTGTGTTAACGGGAAAGAGTTCAAGGGCCCTTTGTCCAGATGTCTGGCGCGAGCGTCGGCACTGTGAGTGAAAAATCATGAACATTGTTCTTGCAGGTCGTACCCAATCAACAACCTAAGCGGCATGTGGGCCACCTAGATGACGATACCTTTCCGCGTCAAAACAGTGTTCCCACCGGATAGTGAGCGACCTGCCTACCGTGGGCGTTTGAAATTAAGTTAATGATTGGGGCCTCGGGGAGAGCAACTTGGGTCGCGCAAGGCCTACCGCTGGGAGCACCTGCGATATCAGGGCAGTGGCAGATCGCTTAACCGCTGCACCACTGCACCAGGACGAGTATGAGCACCACTAGGGACCTATAAATCTAGAGGATAACCTTCTGCATTTATTGGAATTACTCACGCCTCGCGTGATACCTTTAAGCGGAGTTTAAGTGTTTGTCTCCGATTATTATGCAGTCATTCCTTTCTGTTCTAAAGCATCGAGCTGATGCTTAATTGAGAAGGGACTAATGCCGCGGATCTTTCTACTGTTTGTTCGTTCACGCTCAAAGCTGCCGGCAGGCGAATTTATCACTTTGTTTGCGACGTGGGTTGCCACCAGACTTATCACGATTGATCGTGGCCACATTCAAGCGCTTCCACATTTTTCGCGATTGTTCTAGTTGCTGTTGGTTCCTTCTATTGAATGTTCCTTGCCAGCTTTAAATTGAACTCGGCCAAGAGCAGCCGGAATTCTCTTGGATGACCACTGAACACGCTTGTTTCTTCCGCGGATGATGAGTAATTGAGTTTTTTCTGGGCAAGGTTTCCCAATAAGGAGTTTTGTTGGTAAGCATTTTCTCTGTCTTCCTGCACGCCCGCCTTCCGCCACCAATACATGATAATATTACAGCTGAAGATCAACCGTTTTTTTCTGTGACAAAAATGCACCCGTGATGTTTGGTACAGTTAGAGATGTCAAACGGCAGCGTGAATACCTTAAGGAACGTTTCTTTGGAGTAAATGGCGTAGAATCAAATAACGGTTTTCATAACTCCTGTGTCCATATAAAATTGGATTTGGAAAAAAAAGGACAGACAATTTGTTCAGCTATCACTCGTGTGCCGGCAGTCGGATGAACGAAATACGCACGTCCAATAGCGCACTTTTGGCAATTTGTGCAGCAGCTGTTAAAATGCAGCTACGGCAAAACGACTAGTTAAACTTCGCGGCAACAAGGTCACTTGTTGAAGTAAGAAAACGTTTACCTGAGAGAAAAGCATCACCTAAGTATTGAGCCTTCGTAAAATGTATGCTGTTTACTGCTCTTGGCACTGGGCGACGTAGTATGAACCTTACAGGAACACAGCCACTGGCGCTGGGGTAAAGGTTGCTAGTGCAGCTCAGCTGCTACAGATTTGGAATGGTAATGATGAAACTTTTTCCAGACTGCATGGGCTGCCCGAATCCCAGGGGCATATGTACGTAACGTTCTACATGTACGTACATTCGGGCACAAAATTGCCCAGGATACGCGACAGGGAAACAACACGTGTAGCTTTGTTATCAGCCGGTAGTTGCAATCCTCATTTGCGGAGGTGAATGGTGCTCTGATGTTCTCTGTGTTCAAGTGAAATTAGCCGAACATTGGTACACATCGCACCTATGAGGCAAGATAGGCGGTTGCTCGTTCTAGAGATTTTCGCCCCCAGTAGTACTGCTGGTCACGATGCCCTAGATGCACGTCAGCTTTAAAGAAGACTAAAATATGTCCGGCTTTATAAATTGAGCGCAGGCGAAACATGTCTAACCGAAAAAAAGGAAATCGCATTTAAAGAGTTGAGTGATAGTTTGACAGGCTTTCTATATTGCCTACGAGGCAGATGTTACTGATGGTTTCGTGCGGAAGGTAGAACGAGATTCAAAACGTCGGTGCCGTATTATAGACCGCGATACTACGGAGCCAGGTTTTCTGCACCAAAGCACACATGCATTTAATCAAGTTCTAGAAATGCGTCTACATCAAGCAATCCTCTCCATTAAACTGCTTTGAAAACATCGCCAGTAGAAGGCGCAGTAGCTCAGAGCGTGACGTACTTACGGAGGCCGCGATGCACTGCTACGAGGAAGAATTGGATACTCTCACGTACTAGTGTCGCTCATGAGCAGTTGCATCCTCGCACGAGGGTATCACGCATCTACTCACGTTAGAGCTGGGGTACTCGCAAACGGCTGTCGACTGTGAAAATTCTTCAGCGCTTTATTCAGAGTGGTGGATCTACAGCAGAGAGGTACTTGGGCTCCTTTTTAAACTCAATTTGATTTGTCCCTCTTCCTTATTGAAAAATATGTACAGGTTTGAGTTGGAGACAAATAGGATTATGGCATATTTCGGTTAACATTATAGGATGAAGCATCCAAAGCGGTTCAGCCTTTGAGTGTTTCCTTAGTGGAGGGCTCCGTATAACTACCATTACCCGTGATTAATTACCGTGCACTTACGTCGCACAGTGCATACAAGTGGTGGGTTCGAACCCACCCACTACGGTAGCACTTCGATGAAGGAAAAAAGTGAAAATTCCGTTTATTTTGCATTGTTAGTGCCCATTAAGAACCCCCGGTGGTCGCAAGTATCCGGAGCCCTCAACTACGGCGTCCCTCATAGAGTGAGCAGCCTTGGGACGTCCATCATATAAACCCAAACCAAATGTGCCATAATCCTATTTGCTGACCCGTTCAAACTTATATGCATTTCTCAGTAGGGCTTTCTATCCTTGATGCGAATATAACTGAATAGGAGATGCAGGCTACCGCTAAACTGATTATTGTAAAGAGTCAGGCATACTCTTTTCAGTTAGTGTGAAAGGTGTAACGAAATATGGTCTACTTTTAAGCTGTGTTGTTTCTCATGGGAAGGGTTAAGAAAGTATTATCTCGTTTTTAATCGCATCTTTTAGCACTCCTAAGCAGAGCTACAGCACACAGGGGCAGCCAAAATGCGGAACGTTTGAAACGATTGATTTAGTTTAAGTGTTTACGATCACAGCGTGAATACCGAACGCGGTTACTTAGTATGCATCGCCAAATCTCTTCAGACACTATCCTACAAGTTCTTCGAATTACTCTATTCTGACTAAGCATTGTCTCTGTCTTCATAATTAAATTCGGTGCACCTCTTCGTCAAGTGGCAAAGAAAATTAAAATATAGGAACCTGTATTTAAGGTGATATGAGATTCACCTTTAGCTAACCTAATGATATGCGACCATAGATGTTGATCTAATTAAGCTTAAACAATTCAGCAGGACATAGCTGTAATGTTTTCTTTGGTTAGTTTGCATGTAACCACATGTACGACACGACCTTTTCTGCATTGGAAATTCCAATACGGAATCAGCCTGAATATTTTTGCTTTTTAACACAAGAGCATCCAATTAGTGGACAATTTATGGCTTGCTTCGCAAGTTCATTTGGATGCACCTATGAGCAGCGCCTTCGGCTATTAACGCATCCGTATCGATTGGGTGCACAATCTGCACTCACATTCACTTAGCGCGCTCACGAGCAGGGCAGATTTCAAGCATAAGCCAGATTTAGATCAGTTAGAATAAAATTTTCGTTTCAGTATTGCATTTCTAAATGTTGACGGAAGCAAAAAAAAAATGGCTGTGGTTTAGGTCTGCTTAACCCTAGCTGAATTGAGAAAGCTTCGTTTCTTCGGCACGTCGTCTACCCAGCGTCTCATTCCGACGCTCTCGAGAACTCAAACCGGTCTCTTCCGCAGTTGAAGAGTGTGTGTGTGGCACGTGGCACGACTTCTTCTAGCCGCATCTTCGTTACGACGCTTCTCGTGTCGTGCGGCGCGTTCTTCTGGCGTCTCTTGAGCGCGTTGTCTCTTCCTCGCTTCGTTCTCTCGTTGTTGCGTCTCTTTCGCGTTCTCTATAGGGTCATTCCACGCCAAACCTCCCAGACGTTGCGCTCAAATATCTCAAATTTTCTCAAAAAATTCATGGAAACTTACCCTGATATGTGTAATGAAAGCCTGTAATATTTTTGCCAAAAAAATTTATTCTTGAGGTGGGGGCAGTTTGAATATTTAGAAAAGGCCAGAAACCAGGCATTGCTCAATAATTAATAAAAAACTAAAATTTACAGAAAACACTTTATAATTTTTTCTTTGACATTGGCACAGATACTTGCTTTTGGTATTATTCGGAGCATGCAGCTTTGTAAAGCATAAATGCTTTTCTTTATTGAAAAAAGTATGAAAATGTACCATTTTTGAAGTTTCTTTTTAAATATGAACTTGTTTACGGAAATTCTGAAATAGCCGTTTTGTTTCTTTAGATGCATTGTACCTGTAGCAAATGTTACAGGTGATGAAACGTCGTACATCAAGGTAAAAAAACCATACTAAATTTAATAATAATATTAATTGGTTTTTGGGGAAAAGAAATGGCGCAGTATCTGTCTCCTATATCTTTGGACACCTGAACCACGCCGTAAGGGAAGGAATAAAGGAGGGAGTGAAAGAAGAAAATTTGCAAAAAGTGCGGTTAATTTCACACTGAGGTGATCCCAGTAAAAAATACAAACGATGGCGGGTCACGTAGAACAGTATTTTTTATTCATTTCTGAAATTTGTATTGGCGTTAATTTTATTTTAAAGTGAGAAAAGAATTTTTGAAGTTAAGCACTCGCGCCGGAAGTTGCGTCGTCTCTTAACGCCTCTTCACCGCAGAACACGCCTCCTGGAGTGGCACGACACCTATGGGCAGGTAACGACAGTTTGCCGTCGTTCGCTGTCGTGAATTTTTAGGACAGAAGCTAAAGAAGATATCGCGTGACATTCGGCAGATAGTATGCAACAAATGAGATCGTTTTCGCTTTCCGAGTTCGAACAGACCCGCTTAGGTGCGGGGCAGTCAAGAGAGAAAAGCAAGGGTATTCAGCGTGCTGTATTACATGGACCACGAGGAGGTATGACCAGCTAGCATTGCAGGCGTATCACAAGTGCTTTATTTGTATCCGAATAAGATCGCGACGAACGCGCGCCTCGGAGCGCACGTGAAGGTGTGAAGTGCACACCGCTCCGGCGAGTAACGCGGGACGCGCTGGCGGTGAACGCGGCCCGCTCGCGCGCAGGTGCGTCGCTCGCATGAAGGTACTTCACCAGCGCAGTTGATCATCTACAGTTGTCGCTGGAGTATGAATGCAGAAATATCACTGGCTAAATCAACTACAACAAATACTCCACATGGGAAGCAATCGGGCATGAGCCTCTGACGGCCACAAGGGTCAGGCACCACGTGGTACTGCTGCGTTGCGGATTTTTTCAACACCGGATCGTTCTCGTTATTTCCAGATTAGCGTCTCACAAGCTCTTAAGCTGGAGCTTACGTCTGCAATGGGGCTGGAAAGAACGACTGACTGCGACAGAACTACACCGAACAACTAGCTCACTTGGGCATGTGCCGCCGCGGCAGCATTAAGAGAATCTTTTCCCACGTATACCTGTTCGACTACTCAACGTTCCCATGCTTGCCTGCAGTGCAAACCTCACTTAAGGACAAGACCTACAGATTTCGAGTGGCTACAGTGTCGATAATGTCGTGCTCTGCGGTGAAGAGGCGTTAAGAGACGACGCAACTTGCGGCATGAGAGCTCGACATCAAAAATTCTTTTGTTCCTTTAAACAAAAATTACCCCGATAAAACATTAGGAAATGAAATGCAGTAAAATGTTTTACGTAACCCGTTATTGTTTGTATTTTTACTTGAGTCACCTCGGGGTGAAATTAACGAGTGGTTTTGGCTCAAAACGCACTTTTTACTACTGTAGTATTTTTTTACCTTGATGTAAGCAGTTTTGATGTACGCTTGTAACATTTGTTATAGGTACTAGATATCTAGAAAAAACAAAACGACTCCTTCAGAATTTTAAGCGCAAGCTCATATTTAAAACAAAAAAACACAGAACTGGTACATTTTCATACTCTCTTTCGATTTTTAAATATATTTATGCGTATAAAGCTGCATGCTCTGAATTATACTAAAACCAGAAACGAGAAGAATTTGAACTTTTTATTAATTATTGAGCAGTGCCTGGTTCCCGCCTTTTCTAGATATTCAAACCGCTATCACCTCGCTAATAATTTTTTTTCGGCAAAAGTATTTCAGGCTTTGATTACACACATTAGGATAAGTTTCCAAGAATTTTTTGAACAAATCGGAGATGGTCGAGCGCAACGTCTAGGACGTTTGGCGTAGAATGACCCCATGATGACTACAATACTGAGGCGGAGCGCATATATATATATATATATATATATACCCCACGAGGCGGCACCTCCTCTCCCTCTACCCCAGCGGAGCACATCTGGTGGAGCTAGCAACGACTGCAGCGGCGTCGACGGTGGTGCCATCTGTTGGAGCGCGGCTGCGGCGTTGCTAGGCAACGCCACGGCATACGGCAGAAGTGCGACCACGCGGTGAGCTGACATGGCTGGCTGGCTGGCGTAGTGTTGCTGTCGCAACAAAAAGAGGAAACACTGGAGAGACGGTAGCAGAACACATGCGCTCGCAAGGAACTTTTTATTACAAGAATATATCGCGCATAAACAGGCGATTTCATGGATAGCACAAGAAATACGTTTTTGCACACGTAAAGAAGAGCAGACAAACGTGGTCTTTCTTCTTCAAAGCCGTTGAAGCTTGACAGATGCAACTGTTCAGAATGTGCTTCGTTTCTAAAACTTCCCTTGCAAGCTGATGTTTGTTGCGCACAAACGTGCGTGTACCTTCCGTCTTTAGGGCGCCAAAGCAACCGAACAGGTTTCTCTGCTAAATGAGAGTGCAGGCATGTTCAAAGAGCCGAGATATTACGCGCAGAAGCTTACTCTGAGAAATATCTGAGAAAACATTTGTTCTTCAATGCACAATTTCACTGGTAGACTTCCTCTTTTTAAGGTTTCACAATTGGCTGCAACGCATGGTCCATGACAAAAATGCATGCAGTTAGCCATGAAATGCAAAGTTTTCGTTGTTAGAATTTGAAAGAAGCTCAAAAATTATAGTTCATATAAAAAAACTTCAAAACCCTCACGGCGCATCGGAACAGAACGGAGCAATTTTCACAAACACCAGGATAACATCCTTATATCAGAAAACACTGACAACCACCCATTGCAGTCTTGATACCAGATTGTCAACACGTTCCGAAAGTTTAGCAGGATGAGCGAAAGAAAAAGGAAATTCTGATGTTCCGCACATATACGCAGGGATGCATTTCCTTAATAACTTACGCACCATTTCGCCGTAACTACCATGTCTTCAGCGCCCAAGAACCCTATTGCTCTAGGTTGCGTCCCGCAATGAAAACTTGAAAGTGTAATCAGTGCAAGTGGTTCAGGGTGCAATGTGCGATTTAGAAGCAAATGGCTGAATTGCGTTACTGGTATTCAATGCATACAGGTTTTAACCTGGGCTACAAATTGGAAAAATAAGTAGCGACCAAAACATTACAGCAAGATGAAATAAAAGTTCAAAACGTAGTGCAAAGGCAGACTTAATTGTGTTCAATCGATGTTGATATTCAAAACACTCCATGAAAAGGAATCTTAAAGAACTGTGTTGTATGTCAAGTTGCCCTTAACGAACGCAAAATTCTCACGCCCGATAACAAAAATTAAACAATTGGCGACATATTGTCGCAACTGTTTAATTGCAAAAATGGAGAAACGGTACTGAGTAAAGTTGGAGTAAAAATTGCAATTTTAATTATACTTCAAAGCTTAAGCGCCAACCATCCAACCATGGATCTGTGCTACGTTTGTGTGCACCTGTCGCACTAGCGTTTAGAGACCCTGTATAAATATTCATTAAACAGCCATAACTGGGATGCAGCTTTCATAACAAACCTCGTTTCGCTATATCATGCACTATATTTATGCATCAAAGAGCGTGCTCAAAATTCTGAGGCGTAATGATCGGGCGATTCTGTTAGATCACTTATATAATCGTCAAATTCATTTCATCGGTCCAACTTACTTATCAGGAAGTTCTATTCCTGTACACTGCAAGGCCAGCAATCGCCGAATTAATTACAGTGATTTTTTAAACGACCACGTATACACGTTTAGCGAAACGCAGCTCATTCTTGCTGGTGATTTTATTCTTCCTGGCATTGATGGGGTGAAGGAAAAGATTGGAGCTTCACAGAGCTAAGACGAGTGCACGACTCTTAGAGTTCATGCTTTGACCAGAAGTTCCTGGGACGGTCTTATTCCGTCTTTTGCGTTGTTATAACTCAGGGCATATAAGAGGTTTTCTAGCAGCTTTTATATCGTTAGAGAGATTTAGCATACTGGAGACGTACTAACAGAGAAGTATTCCAGTTTGCAGTGACACGCGCGTAACCGGGTAGGACCACTGCGCGTGCGCAATAGACGTATGTAAAACCGGTATATGTCTCGGGTAGTAGGTAAAGTAGCGTATACCTCTCATTTATCACTTTTACTTTTAAAGACAACAGTCTAGACGATTATTCGAAAGCGGAGATGAATTCATACTAGATTGCCTGAAACATATTTTGGACACAGTTTCGAGCACCAAGATATCAGATTTGGGGAGCTCATTTAAAGGTTATTTTTATTACTGTATCAGCGCATTCATTCCTAGAAACAATAATGTTCAAAAGATGAAATCTTCGTATTGGTCTGAACAATACTAATTTAAATCGAACTTCAAGCATGTAGGAATAAAAAGGATGCCAAATCTACTGTTTTGAGGACATTTGAGTTTGGCTATCATCTAGTTTATATAGAAAAAAAGACCTTATTTTGTCGACAGCCTTCTCCAGTTTATGCGAAATAAGCAAAACATTATGCAGTAATATATTTTACACTCATCAGCCTATTGTCTAGTTTTTTATGAAAAAATGTTATCTTTTATGAAAGTGGCGTTGAACGTATATTACTTAATTTCAAGTGCGTCCCTTATACATGATTACGTGGAGTTTTAGTGCGATCTATAAGACGATATGTAAGCTTGCTGTTGCATTAAGATGTCATTAAAATGCTAGTTAAGCTTACACCCCAATCTTGGTTTCGCCCTGATATCTCCATTTAGCGGAATTTTTGCTGTGTAATTTTCACCTCCTTCATTGCTACCCAACTAGCTTACAGGTCACACAGCGCTTGAGGCATGCGTTCCCAAACATTCCTACAGTGTGTGTGTATGGAGGGGGGAAGGGTAGATGTCGGGCTTTCGGGAGATGCCTTCGACCCAGCGTGAGAAGCTTAGCCGGAACGAGCTAGCAAGTAACAAGGGAATTGGTCGTTTGACACCCAGGGCGCTTGTGGTGTACGTTCCTAAACGCCATTACATTGTGTGGGGTTAGATGTTCCGTTCTCTGCGACGATTTCTTCGATCCAGGGTGGTAAGCTCAGTCGGAACAAGCTCCCAAGTAACAAAGGGGATCGGCCGTTTGGTGCCTAGTGCACTTGTGGCGTTCGTTCCTAAACACGATTAGAGTGTGTGACGGTAGATACGCCGTTCTCTCTGCATGGAGTTGGTCGTGGCAAGCTCAACCGGAAGGAGCCACAAAGTAGCAAGGAGAATTGGTCATTTGGTGGTCAGTGTGCTTGTGATGTGCGTTCCCAAACACCCTTACAAACTGTGCGATAAGATGTGCCGTTCTCTGCGGAGAGGCCCTCGATCGAGCGTGACAAACTCAGCCTGAATAAGCTATCAAGTGACAAAGGGGATTGGTCGTTTCGTGCCCGGCTTTCATTGGACGCAAGCCCGAGGATGGGTCCGAATTAAAGGCTCGAAAACGAAAACAGGCTTTACATAGGAAATAGATGATGCAAGGGATTTTGCATAGCACTCAAAAAACGCGTGCAAAATTATCTACAAACAATACAACACAATTGCAATTATACTGGAGAGCCTGCAGTACAAAAGAAAATTTCGTACAAAAGCAGGAATACAAGAGAGGTGTCAATCAAAAGAAAATTCGTTTACCCCGCACTGCGACAATCCGATGACCAGAGAGTCGATATAAAGCCATCCCAAAGATTGGCGCGCGCTCCCTTTGCAGCCCAGTGGCTAGGCGAATGGTGGTGAGGCAGGAGTCCTGAGGAAGCGCTTCTTCGAAGCTGGAGCTGTGCCACGTGCTAACATGCGATCAATGTCCTTTAAGCAGTAACCGCATGAGGCGAAAATTCGCGGCGACGCGCCGCACAATGGCATCGCGCGATGGGCTGAGGGCCGCCGAAGCACTGTCGCTCATCGCGTCGCCCAGGTTCTGGGTTTGCAAAAAATTTCGCCCATCGCCCAGAAGTGCCGTGCGAGACTAGCCAATGACGGTAGGTCTTGCGGGTGAGTAACTTCTAATCCGTCTTGCGCGCGAAAGTCGATTTTTTCTTTCAGCGGGCTTTCCGCGGAGCAACAGCCGACGCATCCCTCACCATGACAGCTATGCAAGAATTTAATGAAATGCTCATTAATGAAGTTCAAAAGTAAAGGGTGTTGTGGGTATGTCCTACACGCCCTATAAGTCGCAAGAGCGCAGGAATGTCGCCTGGCGCCGCATCGCAGCGTCCCTCGGGCGCGCTTTTCTGCGTCACCAGCCTGTGTGTAGTAGACTAAAAATGAAATTATTACTCAAATATATCTTTTAATGTTTTTACTGTGTTTTGCCTTGTGTGAAGCCTTACGAGCGTTGTTCTACTCGTTAATTAACGCAAAATGACTGAACGCTGAAGCTGCCGCAATCAACACTGATAACGCGCCGCTCCGACGCCGAGTCCCGTCGCTTCGTGCGGTTTGCGCCAGCGGCAGCAATGGGCGACGGCGGCGTCATCGCGCGACGTATCGCGAAGGAATATCGCCTCATGCGGTTACCGCTTTAGTATTTAGGGTGCCCTGCGCCTCTTTTGCCATTTCGCGCCAAGGCAGGCACGCACCTACTCGTAACATCCGCAGCACTGACGCCTCTCTGGCTCGCCCGCAGTGCGCGCGTCGATGTTGGTCAGGCGTTCAGGCAAGTTAGAGAACGCTCGACTCCTTCCTTTCCGACCCGAGTGTAACTCAACTCTACCACTTCCGAGTGAAGTGGGGTCGGCATATCACAGCACTCTCAAGACTACTCGTTCTTCGTGGGCAATCGGGATGTGTTTCTCCAAGCTGTCTGTCTTTCTGCGGAGCGCGGGCGACAGGTCTTTCACGTAACCTCTGCTTTACGAATGTGCGCCGATTTTTGTAGAACCTGCTAATAAGAAAGGAGACCGCGTACCTGCGATTAACTATCGTCCTATTTCTCTTATAGCCACGCGTTGTAAGATGGTTTCGGATATAATCACAAGTTATAATATTCAGATTATGACACAATCATTGAGTGGTTGGCGACCGCACCTCACCATTGGCTGCATATCGTGGCCAATAGCAGCCAATAGTTAGGTCCGGTCGTCAGCTGTTGTCAGAGCACTGCGATGCATCTTACCATTGGCTGCATACTGCATGGACCTTCAGACAATAGAACGTCTGGTCACCAAGCGCAAAATGGCCAGTAAGCTTCCCACAGACGCTTGAAAGCCGCGGATATATCTGAGTGACCAACGACAGAGAACTGAATGAACGCGGAATAGACAACGTAAAAGGAACAGCGCATGGAATAAGTCCCCCGGTCTATACTTAAAAATCTACAGAGAATGTTTGCTACATTCGCATCAGTGTAAAGCGCTGATTAGTGACACGTAAAGAAGACAATGAGTGCGAGGTGCCACGGGGCTCAGAGCACGCGCTAGGGCAGCTGCGAACATACAAGGCAACTGACAACGGACGAATTTTCTTGGGTTTGGTACTCATCCAAAAAGTGCTCACGAGCTAAAATATGAAAACCTATGTGTTCAATGTGACCAAGGGCTGACACGAGGTAGACCTATTAGAGCGGGCCGGCCGTAAATCAAACACCTGGGCTTAGAAAGACGTGCACTATGTGTGCAAATACCCTGTGTCTCTAGTTGGCCGCTTTTTAACATACGCCCTTCTTTAGACTCAACTATGTGGACGTACTGTTACAAAGTATATATACATAAAAACTCTAATGTCAGCACGGAGAGGCGCAGCTCTTGTTTGTTTATAACACAGACACATGCAGGTGACAACTGGATTCTAATATTATTTGCGTAAATTCAACAATTTCTTTCTTTTTCAGAAGTGAAGAACCCAGAGCGCGAGCGATGGCGGCCGAAGTTTTTCGAAATATTGAAGGAATCTACGTGGGCAAGCACTTCTCGGATGATGCAATCCGCTCTACAATGTCGTACAAGCCGCGACCAGGCGACCTGTTTTTAACATGCTACCCTAAGTCCGGGTCTTTCTGGACGCACCGGATTATCTACAACATCTTGATGGACGCCGCAGATCCGGACGACCCAATGGACCCCTACCTCCGAATTCCATTTCTGGATATGCGAGGCGGGGATGCCGCCATCTATGCTCCCCGACCTGCGGCCTTTAAGACTCACTTGCCTTTCAGCAAAGCTCCTTATTCACCAGAGGCAAAATACATCCATCTAGCAAGAAATCCGTATGATGTCTGTGTTTCCTTCTACTACCACACGAGAAACACACCGGCGTACAATTTCCACAACGGCACATTCGACGAGTTCTTCGAGCTGTTCCTTCAAGGTCGAGTTGATTTTGGAGACTACTTTCAGAACGTTCTTTCCTGGTACAGACACCGGAACGATGCTAACGTTCTTTCTTTAACTTACGAGGAACTGAAAGAGAACACACGTGAACATATTGTTAAGATTGCTGCCTTCATCGACCCCGACAGAGAGAAGAAGCTTAAGGAAAACCCGGAACTCGTTGAACGCATTCTCGAAAAGACGAATGTTGAAAACATGAAGAAGGTTTTAAATTATAATACAAAGCGGCTCACTCTAAAGGAACCTAGGCTGTTGGACAATGTCAGACCGGAGCTACAGAAAGGGCTTCGCACTTTCTTCGATTTTATAAATGTGCCCATGACGGGCGACTTTGTGCGGAAGGCGCAAGTTGGTGACTGGAGGAATCACTTTTCACTCGAACAAGTCGCAAAAATGAAGGAGCGAATAGCTGAGGCAACGGCCGGCACAGACTTCATGAGCCTATGGAAGGATGTGGACCTACCATGAATATTGACGGTATTTTCCTACTACACCGGGCGATAACGGCGAATTTAGAGCAGCGATAATCCTTCCCGGCGGATGCCTTCCTTTAAAACGGCTGAATTCTTTCCTTTTTCTGCGTTCATGTGTCATTGTTACTATTCTTGCGTACGTCTTCGTGCGTTTATTTCTTCAATAAACGAAGCATGGTAATGGGCTTTGCCTCTTTGATGGACTGAGCAGGGTCTTTTATGATTTTGTTCGTCGTGCTCTCGCGTCCTTGCATTTAATGCATGTGAAGGCAATTTTGTCCAATGGCGGTGATATTAATGCTAAAGAAGTAATTACGCATTACCAGGCAGCTGGGTGTAGCTACCAGGCTAAAAAATTAAAAACAAGAGAAATTTTTCGAAACCTATTGCGTCACTCAAGCGAATGGTAATGAGAAATTAGTGTGTGTGTGTTGAAATGCGCCCACCTGCGTGCAATGCACTAAATTAATTGAACTACATTCATATTATCTCAGATCCAAAATTACTAAACGGCACGGAGGCCACTTCCGCTGCGCAATGCCTTCATTTGTAAACGCTAGGTTCTCTTCGAATAAGTAATGTATAATGACGCATTGCAGTGGAAGCCACAATACACACCCCTTGTTCTTCTATCGTCCGCTTGTGTTCACGCAACTCATTTCTGGCTGTTTTCATCTTTGCACAGGTCCACTTCGTAATAGACTGTTTAATATTAGTCAATATAATTCATTACATTAGTCCGATTTGCATTATGTGCGCCCGTCGGCTTGCCGTCAAGATTTATTAAAGAATATCATCATATCCTCGGGCAGGATTCGAGTCCTCCTAACAAGCGCGTGTGTCAAGTTACCTTTTTGTAGGCTTCCCTGTTCATCCATGCCACAACATGAGTAAAGCTTGAGTAAATATTAGCACCTCTATTAGTAAAATTTGCCGCATACTCTTTGAATGCAGTCCCTCTTACAGCACTGAAAGTTGTTGGTGCAAACAACTGTGACGGGCTAATAATCATGGCGTGTATCTAACTACTCCTGTAATGTAGTGGCCACTTCAATTTAGCGCGCACGATGAGGCTTAAAATGGTTTAACGAACGCTAAAAGTAGCTCTATACTATACCTGTTGGTTGTAAAATTAGCCTTCACAGATTTTTTTTTCTGTAATGACACCTGTTCAATGGCGAAAGATGCAACCATTGCCGAAACAATTCTATTTAAAAATGAAAGTTTCTTCCTTGGTGTATTGATACATGTGATGTCAATGTGAAAAGCGAATACGTAATTACCGCTGGAAAGCAACTCTCAGCGTAGCCGAGACTGTGCTATCCGTACCTAAAGCTCTCTGGAGCTCAGCGCAGTTTACATCTTAAACCAGCCGCTGGTGGTGGCAGCTGCATTTCAGTTTTTCGCCTTTCCAAGCTTAAGTTTCGTTTTCATAAAAAGTAGCCCCTTTTTTTTTGTTGCAGTGCGCTTGCTTACACTTTAAGTGAGCTCAGTTCATACTAACAGTATGAAAAAAACCTATAAAAAAATTTTGCACATCACAAGCAGTCGAACAGTTCGATAAGAAACATGTGCACATACACACATCCGCACACTGGCGTTCGTCTTTGAGCTGTTGTAGTGTTCGAAAAGCCATAAAAGTAGGGCATATGTATGATTCATGTGAAAGTCCTCGTAAAGACATCATGATGACAACATATAAACGTGACAAATGAAAGACAAGTTAAAAAGGATGACATGCTTAAGAACAAACTCATTACCATTGACCACAGAATTGCTGTGCAACATTGCGTGAAGTCCGCTGGCGATATCAGCGCCAGAGTCTCGCCACAAGCCGCCTTCATAGCTGCAAGCCTCAGAAATTATTTGAACATGCGTTCAGCCGACTGCACTCTCACTGATAAGTATGTTGCAAGAAGGGTACTGTACACTAAGCGCACTTAGCCTGCTACGCTAGCGAGCCGCAGTCCCGCTTAAATTTGCGGTCGCCTTAGCTAAGCTAACTGAGCAAATGCTGCAGCGCGGCGAACTCTAAAGACAAACACTCCTCCCGGATCTCCCATTTCAATTTAGTTCGCAAACCATGAACAGCAAGGCGTCATGGGAACTGGAGGGCCTGGCATTCCTCGCCGCAAATATATGGTATCTTGACAAACAGCTCCGATTTGAAGTATTATGGGTAGCCGGGATTCGGTCAGCACTTGCTCTCTGTGCTAGCTGTTAAGTAACCGTATATTGTTTGCGTTTAGCAACCATGGTCTTCAAGATCTTGGTGAAACATAGCCACCGAGTGGTAAAAAGCACAATGCAGAACACAGGTGTATTCTCTATTAGGGCCTATTGCATACTAGTTAGTGCAACATGACAATAAAGAAGATCAAAAAGAAAAGAGAAAAAAGTAAAAAACTGCACTTGTGTGCATCTTTTAACAAGCTTCAGTTGTTAGCGTCGGTGTCGTTCATCTCTCATCCAGTTGTATGCGCTGTTCATTTCTGTCGTGTTTTCGCCCTTTCTTTTCTTCTCCAGAGAAGGGCTCCCATTTGTTCATGACGCCTGCCGTTAGGAGCATATCAAGTGAGCACGGGCTACAATGCGCTACGCATGGTAATAATCAGCAGCAGCATTACTACGGTCATTAGAGGATAAAGTCCGCTGCTGTATGAAGGGATTGCACATTTCGGATTAGACCGAAATAAAGCGATGAGTGCACACTGATTTGGATTTTGAAATTTGGTTTTATTAGAAAAAGGTCGATATTCCTGGAATGCAATACATAATAAGCTGGCAGTTGCTGGCTAGCTGCCGTAAATAAATCGAGCTGGAAGTCCGGAGCATGATACGACGCTGATGTTGTTGAATAAGCAGCGCAGTTGCGCGACTTGAGCTCCCTGCTAACTTTCACGTCTCTGGCGGCCGGTAAAAATCAACTCCTCGCTTCCTGCAAGCATGGAGGTTAATCAACTGCATGCAAGACATTGCCATGAAACCGTTAATCAGGGGTCGCGAAAAGCCATCTTCAGGCTACCGCGACAATTGGGCTTGCTGATATTCAGGAGTAGATGGTGACATATTGAGTACCTTCTGCGTATTTAGGCACATCGTTAAGAACCGAAGGGGTGAAAAAATGACAAAAGTAGCATTTGCGAGTTATAGTAGCAAAAATTTCAGCATGGACATATGTACTGAAGCAGCCTGAAGTCAACATTGCTTGAAGGGACAGTAATGAAGATACGTGTAGCATGCTTGGAGAACACCTTCATGGGACACACATTAGCAGCTCATTCCTGCGTATAACGTCCGCTGAGCTATGAACACACCGCTCATCCCGTCAAAAATCTGGATTTTCACTTGGGTGCCTGAGTGCGCATTTTGATACCAGCACTCTAAACCGCTGTTCATTATGACGAGGTGGGCCAGCAATGTTTTTGGGTAGAAGCTGAACGGTTGTAGTATTCGCAATCATAAGGTTCGCGGATAACATCAAAGGGATTGCTGCGGACATCGATGATATGCAAGGTGAAGCCGCAAATTCCTAGATCTGCTCGCAAATGATATTGCGCTGGCGATTCTGTTATTTGCGGGGAGAATTTGCGAGCCATAGCACTGCTTTGAAATTCTAAATTCACAGTGTGCCTCAATGCCGATAAGTGCATGGATTCCTTTACTACTGCGGCTTGTAGTCAAAACAGCTTCATTGGCTGCTCGTGCATTCTAGACAGCCGGAAGCTGAATGAAGAGGCACTGATTGTGTTAGAGCCTGTAATTCCCGCATCAAAGTAAATCCTTAGCAGGGTACAAAGTTTTGTTTATAAATAATGTCAATCCCCTGAGCGATGCTTACAGACGCGGCACTTATGCATATATATATATATATATATATATATATATATATATATATATATATATATATATATATATATATATATATATATATATATATATATATATATATATATATATATATATATAAACAATAAAAAATTACTAAATGCAAAAGCAGCCATTCTTAATAAAGGAAATAAATGTATGCTATATGATAAGTTGAGAAAGAAAAAAGAAACACCTCAGTCTACATTTGTGGACCAGAAAAATATTCCTCAGTATAAGACACATCAAAGACGCAATGAGGAAATAATTCTAAAACAATACCAAAAGAAAAAGCGTTATAATGAAAGAGCGTCCCAGTAGAAAATGCCTGATGTGTGCGTCAGATTAGGAACTGTAAGGCCAATACTGTTGTTAGATTATTGCACTTAAATGTTCTAATTTTCATGCAGGAAAGTTTCTTTCATTCCGAAAGTGGATATAAAAATTGGAAATGGAAACAATGAGTGTTTAAAACAGCTAAATTCACAGCAAAATTTCTTTAATTTAAATCTACATTTATGGCATCTGGGCTTTCTGTGTGCTTTGTTGATGTACATGTACGCACCTTCAATAACATGATGATGAACAAGTTGGTTCAGAATTTTTTAGAGTGCCAGTAAGGCTTTGTATCCAAGTTCAGCTTACCAGTTTTGATCTGTGAATCGGTTGGCGAGTTAGTCAGTAGGCATTTTGGTAAAAATGAATGTGATTACTTTTGTTGTATCCCTTTAATTTGTTTATGTTTGGTTTTGCAGTCGGAAATAACACGACGGTTTCACATTCTAATATTGGTCGTTTGAGTACACTATAAGCTAGCATTTTCGTTTAAGGTGGCTCCACTCGCAAGCTTCTAAGAAAAATTAATTTTCGCGTAGCGTGTTCTGTAACCTGATTTAATTTCGAATGAAATGGAGCTTGAAGATTTCCTTTTTTTGGGGCTCCTACAGAAGCCACAATTTTGATGAGAAAGCTTGGGGACTCCTGCTTCTCATGCCCAAAGGATAAAATTATTTACTAAGCTTAGAGCTAGCCTTTCACAATGGAAGATGTCTGCTGTCAATAATGCAGTTTTAAGCAAGCTCCGAACGACATAGCTATCAGAGACGCAGAGACACTATCAGTTGCGTTTAGTGTTAGCAAATGGTATAATTTCCTGATAAGTACAGGTAATTTGCCATTTAATATGAATTAACACTACTGTTTAGAAAAGAGCTTCAGGTCTTCGCTTGCATGGCTCATAAGATGAGAAATTTGCTCCAGAGACTACACATCTGAGTAAATCTTATTGGCTAAAGGACGCTTGGTGCAGCATTATGCTTTTTCTGGATGAGGATAGAAATCATACCACTGAAAAAATTCATTTCGGACAGTAGGCTGCCTGCTTGAGATTTACACATTTGTTATAGAAGGTCAACAACAATCTTTTTAGAACAGACTAAGCATTACGGCGCACCAACAGATCAGTTATTTAGCGGCTTTATATTACGCTGTTGGAGTTATGAAAAAAGGCAATTAAAGAATTTATAGTTGTACAATACAATTTACGAGAAAAACGGCAAAGCTTCTTCCTAATTATGGCATCTTACTTCCTTCTCAGTTGAACTCTCCTATTGCTTTTCCCAGTCAGGGACACCAGCACTAGCAGTTTGGAAAGTGCAAAGTACAAGAAGTGACGAGTCGTCATATAGGGGCGGAGCGGCCACTGAGGGTGAAATAATTACTACCAGTTACTGCTAAAATATAGCAGGCTTCGAGAAGCTTTCGAGCTAACGAACCTTTCTAGTGTGCGTAATTTTTCGAAATAGCCGAAATTTGTTAGTGCACAGCGTCGTAAGTAACGGCGTCATCCAATGTCTTAAACCTGGTATGGATATTACTTTCGGTGGGCTACATATCTCTCAATAAGTAAGGGACCTACAGCATTAGGTAGAAAAAGTAACTTTTTTAATATTTATTCACCGAGCTACTAGTTCGTAAGCCTTAGCTGTAGTTTGGTACGATATATGATACAGATGCTGCGTCATTTCCTTTCCCAAAAACTAGTTATTATTATTATTCTTTTTAAAAGGTGAACGGCCACACGCTAATGCGGCTTTTGCTGTTGTTAATGCGGCTAGGCGGACACAAGGTAGTAACTATACCCATAACTGAAGTAATTAAGTACAATTAATTAAATGCCTTTTGATTGGCTGAAATTCGCGTGCATATTTATATTTAGAACTTGGAGGCAGCTGCTTTTGAGGGCTATTCCATTTTGTACAATTTTAGTAACGCGCCTGTGTCCTGAAATGCGCGAATCTAATTTCGTCGAATTATTCTTGCGAGAGACCGACTCTCGGCTTGAACCACATCCCTCGTGTGACGCAGCTGTTGCGTTTTGGAATCCGCCTTGCAAGATTGTGCAGCGAACACTCTTGCAAGGCGGAGTGCCATGCACAAGCTCGTCCGTGACCCAGTCAGGGTGGCAGATAGTGTCAGCGTTGGAGACGAGCTACATAAGCTACTTGGTTTTTGCAAGAGCGGCGACTGTCTGTGGTAACTTTGGTGAAGACGTACTTGACATCACTCAATCGACTCGAAATGGCGACATGGTCAAAATACATAAAAAGAACTTCTGGTATAAACTGCTTTTGCCGAATGGCGTCCAAATCCGCAGAAAATCTCCCGGAGCGTATGCAGTCGCAACGTCACACTCTTCAAAGCGGTCTTTCGAGGTGAGTTAAGACGAAAAACTGCGCAAGCAGGCCACTCCTCGAGCAACTTTATCGCAGCATAACAAGTGATAGGCGGAAAGGTCTTCGTGAAGCGACAAGGGGAGACGTCTCCAGAGAAGAGCGCGGCATCCTAACTTAGAGCAGGTAGAAAGGGGAATACCCGGTGACCTCATGCTTTGCGGTATTGTATGCGTAGGTCACGAATGATAACAAGACATCACAGTTCCGGTGATCCGATGCAACAGCCGTGCACCATTGGTGATGCTGCGTTTTGTGCGCTGTGTAAGACCGTTGTTCTGGAGGTGGAAAGGTGTGGAGTGGCGGTAGCTTGAGCTGCGCAGTCGAAGTACCTCTTCGGCAACGTCCGAAGCAAACTGAATGCCACGGTCGCTGATGCTAACAAGGGCCGCACCACGGCGAAGAATAATAGAGTGCTGCATAAAAGCCGACACCTGACTTGCTTTCACTGAATCAAGCGCTGCAGCTTTAACGCATCGCGTCAAATAATCTACAGACTGTAACGCAGCGGCGTCCTTGTGAAGAATTAGAAAAAGGGCCAAGAATGTCGACACTAACTTTTTCAAAAGGCGTAGATGGTGGCTTTAACGGCTGTAGAAGGCCGACAGGAACACCTGTGTTCGGCTTGAGACGTTGACTTTGGTCATGTCCTGCCACGTATTGTTTAGTTGTCTTATATAAGTTTGGTCAATAGAAGCGCTGCTGAAGTCTGTGCAGTGTACGGGAGAACCCAAGATGACCCGACCTGACGTCATTGTGCATGGCGTGCAGTACATCATTTGGGAGATTTTCTGCGACAACCAGAAGCATGGACGCGCCATCGAGCGAGTAGTTCTTGTACGAGATCCCATTTTCAACGATGAATGGCGTAGACAGTACTCCCATATGAGCTGCCGCTAGAAAACGTCGCAATGCGAGGTCGTTATGCTTTTCGCGCTGAAAGGCCAGCCTGTTAGGGAACGGTGGGGAGAGTAAACCCAAACGCCCATCGAAGTTTTCCTCCCCGCTAGATGTAGGTGGCAATGGATGGCGCAACAAGCAGTCGGCATCGCTGTTGAGGCGACCACTTCGGAAGGCGACTGAAAAGTCGTATTCGTGCAGGCGCAGAGCCCAACGCGGCAAACGACCACACGAATCGCGCAAACTAATGAGCCAGCGTAGGGAATGATGGTCGGTCACGATTGTAAACGGATGGCCATAGAGGTACAGGCGGAACTTGTAGACTGGAAATACAACAGCCAAATATTCCGTTTCCGTTACAGCGCAGTTGCTCTGGACCATCGTTAATGTGCGACAGGCATGCACGATAATGTGTCCTGCGACAGTGTGAATCTGGAGCACAGCCACAAGGACGACGCCATTGGCATCATTGTGGAACTCAGTGGCAGCGGAACGATCGAAGTAGCGCAAAAAGGGTGCTGAGGTGAGAACAAAATTCAGCTGTTTCAAAGACGAATCACAATCGGTGGTCCAAGCGAACAGCGAATCTTTGTGCAGAAGAGACGTGACGAGCTGTGCAAGGTGCGCAAAACAGGGATCAATGCGGCGGATAAATGTCTAGAGTCCCAGAAAACTTCGAAGGCCTTTTAATTTTTGTGGTTATCCAAAATTCCAAACTGTGGCAAGCTTGTTCTGCTCTTTCCGGATTCCGTCCTTATACACGAGGAATCCTAGAACGAGATGGTGCCGCACTCAGAAGAGGGCCTTCTTAGAATTTCAGATCAGTCCAGCCTTGCTGATAATGTTGAGAACGATACCGAGATACCGAGGAATTCATTGTGCGCTTTAAATGTGCTGCAAAAGATTACATAATCCAAATAGACCATGCAGATGTCTGACTCTCATCCACAGAGGATCGTATTCATGAAACGCTCGAATGTCGCAGGCGCATTCGCAAGCCTAACTGCAAGACATTGAATTCTAAGAAGCTATCGGGAGTCAGGAAGGCGGTTTTCTGCCGGTCATATAGATGCAACGGCATTCTCGAATACTCAGATCAGAGATCAACGAACGAGAAGTATGCTGCGGAGTCCAGGCAGTCAACAGTGTTATCAATTCATGGTAAATGGTACACGTCCTTCTTTGTGGCCGCATTCAAGCGGCGATAACCGATGCAAAATCACCTTAAATGTTTTTCTTCCTTACTAGTGTTACGGGCGCGGCTCAATGGCTGCAAGACTCCCTAATAACTCCTTTCTGCAACATCTCTTGGAGCTGATTGTGAATGATTTTGCACTCAGCCAGAGAGATACGATACGGTTTTTGGCGAATAGGCCTGTCCTTCGCCGTATTAATTTTATGTTGCATGCGAGAGACTTGCGAAGAAGAAGTAGACCCGGTCCGGGTAAAGTCGAGCGCGTGGCAATAAAGCGCGAGAACGTCCTTCAATGCGGGCCGTTCGGTAAAGGGGAGCGACTTGTTGATCATCTGTTGCAGCTGAGCGGAATATTCCGGCGTCTAGGATGCAGTTCGGGGACAATCGGAAACGGCCAAGAAAGTGTTGGTGACATAGTCGTCAAATCTCGCTAGTTTACAGCCAGACAGGAGACGCACTGGTTGTGCAGAAAGGTTCAAGACCCACACGTGCGTGAAACCGCCCACTGCGTCTATCACTGCATGTGGGAAAAGTACGTTTTTCTTGAACAGATTGGGTATGTCAGATTAATTTATGATATGGAAGGGCCCGATGGCATTCCTGAAGATTGCACGCGTGGAGGAAAGCTGACGTCTGAGCTGGCAGGGACACGTCTTGCGTGAGAATAAGCAAGCCGTTGCGTCTCTGGGGCGAATCTTTGACTAGTATAGCATAGCATGTGTGGAGTTCGCTGACCGTTCTTTGAACGAAGACTGAGAAAGGCCGCGCCAGTGTCGGCGCCGCGTGCCGCATCAAAGGGAGCCGTCTGGTCCCTGCTTCCTCCGTCTTGCAGCGGACGTCCTTGTTTACCCGCGCCGCCTCGGGCATAATCCGCCTTGAAAAAGCCTAACCAGATACAGCTGTCGACATGTGTGCGTCGTCAAGGGGTGACGAGACTTCGGCGATGCGGGAGAGATACAGCTGGGTGGGGACCGAGTGCTGGGTGACCAGGAAACGGATTATTCCCTTCACGACTGTGTTCTCTTTGTTGCTGCCAACAACCTGAGTCATCGCCTCGTCGGCACATGTTTCTAGCATCTGTGGTGCCGTGGGTGGCGTGGGGAACGGAAGTCGCATTTGTGTTGTTTGTGTGGTTATTTGAAACCTCCTTCCCAAATGTTTTAATCAGAACTTTTTCCCCAATCTCTGATCAGTGGGCGGACCTTATTTTCCTTTCCCTAACCACTGATTGGCGAGATGGGTCGTTTGTTATCTTATTGGTTGCTGTCCCCGCTAAGGGCGGAGACAGAGGGTTTAAAACCAAGCGCTCTGGGTTGAGCGGGGGCTGAATTCGTCTGATCCACAATTTAGTCATGTAAATAGTTTTCTCCTTGCTTTGCTTCTCCTCGTTTTTTTACCTATGTTGTAAATAAATACTTAACCTTCTCTTTTCCTTGAGTAATGTGAATGTTTGCGAGTAGAACCACCGGGTCATCAAGAAACCCCGATTTCATCATCAAGTAGTTTCCACTCATCGCCACCGGAAGGGGAAACTCAACTGGCGCAGTCGACACAGGATCGCAACTTCTTTTTGCTCAAGGCATTGGACGGAAGGTGAGAAGAACAAGTTGGTGGACAAGCTGTTTGTCCTAAAGGAGAACACGTAAAGCTGCGTCGAAAGACGACGTTGAGAGCTTCAGGATCACGGGTCGAGTTCGAGAGGACGTCGGAGGCTCAAGTCAGCTAGGAGCTGAAGGAGCCGGGCAACAACAAGCCATCGAGGGTTCGAGTCAGCGAGCTGCTGAAAAGAACCAGGCGACCAAGTCAAGCCAGTAACAAGAGGCAGAAGTCGGCGAGCTGCTGAGAGATCCAGAGCTCAAGTCGTCCGCATCGAGGAGCGTGTCGTCATCACGGAGGACGACGAGATCACCGGGGCAGAGAGCAACCAGTAAGGTAGGAGACCTTTCTGCTTTCTCCGAATTCACCATGTCGGTGTAGTGTTTATGTGCTAGAAACGATAGCGCGGAAAACGGAGATGGCTTCCGTACGGTATGATCAGGAGGGCAGGATGCGATGCATTGAGCAGGAGGAGGCTGAACAGCTAAGTGAAATTGAAAATTTGAAACTCCAAATTGAACTAGAAAAGAAAAAAACTTGCACAGATGAAATTGAAGTTAAGGCAGGGGGCGAAAGTCGATAGCGAGGTCTTATTCGCAGCAGTTCAATGTTTTAACTGCATGAAATTTGGGCATTCGATGATTGAGTGTCCGAAAAAACAGGAACAAGGTATTCCCGCGGTGAGAAGAGAGGTGTGCGAGCTAGTATCTCATGTGGAGATACCGGCGCCTGATAAACCAAGCTCCCAGTCGGAGATGGCTGTTGATAAGGTCAGTCAACCAGATAGGGTTGACGATCTGGCAGGTTGACGATCTGGCATGCCACAACTTCGAATCCGAAGGTCAAAATTCTGAAGCCTGTGTGGATTCAGGGAACGAAATAACAAAACGGGAATGTGTGGTTCTCCAAAGAGCACAAGCTGATCTAGCGCTGTGTGCCGTGCCAGAACAGATCGCTGAAGGCATAGAGGCGTTCGAAACACCTGTGGAGCACGCGCTGTCAGAGCGAGCATATATAGAGCTGACCCAAGAGGCGCAGGAGTGGACGTCTCGTGAACAAGAGTTGAACATTGTGCAAGAGCAGGTCGGAGCTAACTCTGAAGCAGCGGGAACGCGCGAGGAAGAGGTAAATCAGGATCTGATAGCGGGAACACTCCTTGCCGGTGATCGTAAGCTGGCTACCAAATATGAATTGATTAGCCAGCTGGAGCTTACACTGTGCGCAGTGACAGCAGATGTAGCTGTAGGTGTAGGGAAGTTGATAACACTTAAGACGCCCGCGCTGCTAGAGCAGGCAGAAAGGGTGCAGATGCAGGAAGGAAATGAAAAAGCTGATGTTGGAGAGCATTTCAAAATTTCGCACGAATCTGTTTGTGACAAACCGGAGGCTTCAGTAGAGCTTCAGGCTGATAAGGAAGCTCCAAATGTTTATGCAGCAGATTGGGCGTTAACAGCGACCGCTGAAGAGAGTTTTAAAGCAGGTAGGGAACTCCGAGATTTGGATCCTGCATTCATACCTGCAAGTCTAAACATGAAGCAAAATACCTCATTGCCAGAAGTGCGGAACCAAGCTGGTCAAGGTAATTGTGGGACAAGAATGCTTGAGGAGATGGTTTTCCTTCATGAGAACATCGGCTGCAAGCTCTGCAAACAGCTAGCCTCACCTGAAACCCGATGTGAAGCTGCACGTGCGGCAGCAGATCTCAGATCTAACTTTATTGCAAGATTCAGAGAACGGGAGAATGCACACGCGATGACATCAGCAATCTTTCTGGAGTTCAGGGAGCTGGTGAGCTCTGTCGATCTTGAGGAAGGTGTCAATGCAGATCCGAAAGCGGCGGCAGCCTTTGCAACCGGCGATGTGCCGGATAATTCGAAAGGTAGAGTCAATCTGGTTGACAAAGCTAAAAAGAAACATGAGCTGCTGTTTCGAGATGTAGGCGGCTAAAAATAATTTCTGCCAATTTGGTGCACCGACCTGACATGGTGGATTCAGGAATGTGCAGATTGGTGTCCTAAACTCGTGTGTGCGGATTGAATTAGCCGCAATGTGCGCGCGTGTGTGTGTTTGTGGACTGATGGAACAGCCGAGCATACATGGCGCGTGTGTGCAATTTAATTTTGTTCCGGGAAACTGTGAATGAACTATTATGTCACACTGACAGCAAGTGTCCGCGTGACATTCTTGGTTGGGAGGTGTGGAGTTCGCTGACCGTTCTTCGAACGAAGACTGAGAAAGGCCGTGCCAGTGTCGGCGCCGCGTGCCGCATCAAAGGGAGCCGTCTGGTCCCTACTTCCTCCGTCTTGCAGCGGACGTCCTTGTTTACCCGCGCCACCTCGGGCATAATCCGCCTTGAAAAAGCCTAACCAGATACAGCTGTCGACATGTGTGCGTCGTCAAGGGGTGACGAGACTTCGGCGATGCGGGAGAGATACAGCTGGGTGGGGACCGAGTGCTGGGTGACCAGGAAACGGATTATTCCCTTAACGACTGTGTTCTCTTTGTTGCTGTCAACAACCTGAGTCATCGCCTCGTGGGCACATGTTTCTAGCATCTGTGGTGCCGTGGGTTATTTGAAACCTCCTTCCCAAATGTTTTAATCAGAACTTTTTCCCCAATCTCTGATCAGAGGGCGGACCTTATTTTCCTTTCCCTAACCACTGATTGGCGAGATGGGTCGTTTGTTATCTTATTGGTTGCTGTCCCCGCTAAGTGCGGAGACAGAGGGTTTAAAACCAAGCGCTCTGGGTTGAGCGGGGGCTGAATTCGTCTGATCCACGATTTTGTCATGTAAATAGTTTTCTCCTTGCTTTGCTTTTTCTCGTTTCTTTACCTATGTTGTAAATAAATAGTTAACCTTCTCCTTTCCTTGAGTAATGTGAATGTTTGCGAGTAGAACCACCGGGTCATCAAGAAACCCCGATTTCATCTTCAAGTAGTTTCCTCTCATCGCCACCGGAAGGGGAAACTGAACTGCATGTGTTGTTGCACATAAACTTTGCCGGCTCTAACGTCTAGTCTAGTTCCAGACTCACGCAAGAACTCAATACTTCGGATTATGCAATCCGTAGGACGTTCTAACGCAATAAATTCTATCCGGAAAATTTCTCCAACAGTGCTACAGATTAACAGCAAACACCTAAACGGACTAAAGTTTCACCCCCCAAAACTGCAGATTATGGTTGGTCGGTCCCGCGCAAACATTACTTTGTGCCTAAAGTGTCATCACAAACACAGTCGCACCAGTGTCTACCAAAGCAACTATTTTACATTGTTGATAAGCACAGCCACTTTGTTCCGCAGCATGCGAATGGGAAGAGGAAACGGCCGCCAACCTTCTTTCGGCCCCGCTATCGCCGTTACCCGCTGTATTAACACTGACACCCACGCCCCTTTGCGCCAACGTATCTATCCCGTGTCAGCCGTTAACCGCCGCATCATTGATAAACAGCTGGCCGGCATGCTTAAAGGCCACGTGATCCAGCCGTCGCACAACCCGTGGGCTTCTCCGGTAGTCCTGGTAAAAAGAAGACGCTTCCAGCCGGTTCTGCGTAGACTAACGCCGCCTGGACAACATTACACGCAAGGACGTTTACTCTCTCCCTAATATTGATGACGCCCTCGACAGCCTGCAGGGCGCTGAGTTCTGGTCTTCATTTGACTTGCACTCCGGTTACTGGTAGGTGTTGATGGCAGAGTCCCATCGCCCAAAAACCGCTTTCTTTACACCGTACAGGCTTCCCGAATTTACTGTCATTCCTATCGGCCTCTGCAATGCACCCACCTCATTCGAACGCGTGATAGACAATATACTGCGAGGGCCCAGACGGCACACATGCCTTTGTAACCCGGACGATGTTGTTATTTTTTCCCCGGATTTTTCGTCTCATCTCCAGTGCCTTGAGACTGTTCTTCGATGCCTGGCCGACGCTGGCCTTCAGCTCAATTTAACAAAGTGCCTCTGTAGAGGGCGGCCGCTCACCATTCCCGGATATGTCGTGTCAAATGATGGCCTTTTCCCGGACCCAACAAAGTTTCTAGCTGTGGCAAAACTTCCAAAATCTACTTCTGAGAAAGAACTCCGCAGCTTCGTCGGCCTCTGCTCCTGCCTCCGCCGCTTCGTTAGCATTTTGCCTTATCATCGACCCCTGACAAAACTCCTTTCCAGCCACGCCCTTTCGGCTTGATCGCCAGCCTGTGATGAAGCATTCACGATACTCTGTCAGCTTCGGACGACTCTACCAATCCTGCGTCATTTCGACCCTCGTTCTCCTGCGGAAATCCACACCGATGCCAGCGGCGGTGCCCTCGCTGCGGTACTGGCTTTGACGAATACGTTGTAGCTTACGCGAGTCCACACTAAAAAAAGGCTGAAGCCAACTATTCCGTCACCGAGAAGCAGTGTTTAGCCATCCTTTGGAAAATCGTAAAATTTCTCCCCTATTTCCACGGGCGCCCTTTTGACGTTGTCACTGGCGCGTTGTGCTCTGATACTCCATGAGAACGACATCAACGTTGTGAATCGTTCTGGCTGTAAATATACTGATTCTGATACCCTATCCCACTCCCCTCTGTCGTCTGAACCAGTGCCGTGCTATCCGCCCTGCTTCTTTGTCGTTTGAGCCGCCGCGGTGGCTGAGTGGTTACGGTGCTTGGCGGCTGGCCCGAAAGACGCGGGTTCAATCCCGGCCGCGGCGGTCAAATTTCGATGGAGGCGAAATTCTAGAGGCCCGTGTACTGTGCGATGGCAGTGCACGTTAAAGAACCACAGGTGGTCGAAATTTCCGGAGACCTTCACTGCGGCGTCCCTCATAGCCTGAGTCGCTTTGGGACGTTAAACACCCATAAACATAAACCTAATCTTTGTCGTTTGATGCCACCGATATGGCTTCCGAGCGACGCAGAAACCCACGGATCGCTTGCCTCTCTGATTTCTTACTTGCCAATCCTCATGATCTTCTTCCCGTGCTTTTTGTCGCGAGTCCCACAATTTTCCATCAGAGACGAGCTTCTTTACCGTCGGAACTATCTCCTCGATGGTCACAAGTGGCTGTTTGTCATTCCGACCCATCAGCGCTCCGCCATTTGCTCCTACTACCACGATGATACCCAGTGTACCCACGCCAGCTGCAGACAAATGCAATGATTGAATGTTTTAAACGCACCCTCGGTGACATGCTGGCCATGTATGTTGCTTCCGATCGATGGTACTTGGGCGGCTTTCCACGTTCCGTCATTTATGGTTCTATCTTCGCTGCTCAAGCTACTGCCGGGTTCTCTCTGTACATGGCTGGTAAAGCGAGATAGGAAAAAACGGACAGAAATAAAGACACAGACAGGCGCCATGTCGCATCTGAAGTTTATTCGAGAAAGACATGAAAATAAGCAGGAAATCGACAAAGAACCAAAAACAAAAGCCAACAACCAAACAAAGGCGCCAATCTTTTTCCAGCACTCACGAAAAGAATAAAACGAACACCTCTTGATTAGGTTCGGAACTCCAACGATGCGGCCAGAAATTGAAACTTCCAATCAGCAAAGAAACCAATGTTTGGCTTATACATTTGTCACTACCTAGACGCATATAAAGGGCTCCAATTATCTTGCGAATAATTTGGCACGGTGTCTGAAAAGAACCGTAGTTCTTCCGAACAGCGGAGTGAACAGTATCTTTTTTTCTTTGCCATTACTTTTACACGTGCGGCGTTGTATTGTCCAGTTATAAAGGGCGTCCCCACCTAAAGATACTTTATGGTCTCGTAATCTTTTGTTAATGTACGATTTGTCTGCCCAATGTATAAGGCACGGCAGGACATGGGTAACCTGTACACAACCCTGACGTTACACGGAACGAAAGGTGCTTTGTACTTGATGGTGCACAAGTTTTTCTTTTTTGTGCATTTATTCTTTTATGTGATCTTCAGAACAGATTGCGTCCAATTTGCGAGCGGCAGAGAAGCCAACCGGAACCTTGTATCGTCCTGCAACGTTCTTAATTAAATGGGATGTTTGTGCACATACGGATTAAAAGCAACTCTGCGATTTTCTGCAACTAAGGATTGAGGGCTGTACCCTGAGTTGACATGGTTTAACACCCTGCCACTAGCATGCATGATTACATGCTTCGGATAGTCGCTTGATATCAGCATCCTCACCTCTACCTTGACACTTTCATCACTCTTGCGCGCAGGACTTCCACATGGCTGCTTTGATACGCGAAGCTACAATGCGGTTCTTGACAACTTTGGAATGGCCGGACGAGTAACTTGGTAGTGCTTTTATTTGCTCTAGGATGGCAGGACCAACAGACATGACCAGGTCGGAAGCACAACAATATATCTGGAAACTGAAGCGTGTCTTCCCTTCGAATCTCGGCTGCAAAACTGAGAACGTTGACAAGTTGTTTAAATACCTTAAAATATCTACAGTGCTGCGTTGCAGGTTGGATTGAAAAGAGAGCACGAGGTAGTCATCTACATAACTGCAGATTTTTAGATCTAACCCAACTAACTTGTCATGGATGGCTTCGTTTACTTTCGCAAGATACTCCTGAATGACCACCCGCACTTGGAAACTTGCGAGGCAAATAAAAGGCGCCGGTTCATGCATGTCGAATTTCTCTGATATTTTGCAGCACATTGTAAAAAATATTCCCCTTTGCAGCGCGCAGAAAACATAGGAGACGACGCGCTCGTATAGCCCGGCACACGTTAACGACGTGACTGCATGAGCATTTGTGCATGAGCACGTACTAAAAATAAATAAACAACACCTTAGAATTTCTGAATGACCACAGCCAGTACAAAGTAGCCGGTTCGACGGCTGTATTAAAGAATGAAACCGCTTGAACGACAGCGTAGTAAAACACACACAGCGTGAATTTCCTTGAAACCTTCCTGTTTTAAACTTCGTGTGTGCAAAAGCTACACACTGCTTGAGTGCACAGAATGCGTCGCGGAAGATCCAGCATTCGCGCTTGCGAGTAACCTTTCACTGCGTCGTGCGTATCGACCGACCTGTTTTAATTAAGAGATTCTTCGCACATTCGGCTATACTAATGCGCTGCTTTCCTCATACGTCGACGGTTTTGCTTTTCGAGACGGCTATATATCTTTCCTTCACAGCGCTCCCTAACACGGCAGTCGTTGCCGGAGCACGATCAATCTTCAAGTGCTATTGAAGGGCGCCGCGTGAATCTCGCTTATGCGTTGTTTTCTAGCTTTTAAAAGCGATGTTTTTGGCGGAAGTAACATGTTTGCGATCATATTTGGGTCATTCCACTCCAAACGTCCCAGACGTTGCGCTCGACCATCTCCAATTTGTTCAAGAAAATTCACGGACAATTATCCCAATGTGCCTAATCAAAGCCTGGCATATTTTTGCCGAAAAAAATTTATTCGCATTTGAACATTTCCAAAAGGCGAGAAACCAGGCACTGCTCAATAATTAATAAAAAATCGAATATTTGAGAAAACACTCCACAATTTCTTCAGTGGTATTTACTCAGATTCTGGCTTTCGATATAAATCTGAGTGTGCAGTTTTATATCGCACAAATAATTTTAAAAAATTGAAAGAAATTGTGAAAATGTTTCATTTTTGTCGTTTTTTTTCTTAAATATAAACTTCCTCTCGCAAATTGAGAAATAGCCTTTTTGCTTCTCTAGATGTCTAGTAGCTATAAAAAATGTTAAAGGTGACGAAACTTTGAACATAGAAGTTAAAAAAGATACTAAATTTGCAAAAAAGTGCGTTTCGAGCTAAAAACGGTCATTAATTTGACCCTGAGGTGGTCCTAGTAAAAATACAAACAGTAGCGGGTTACGTAGAACTGTTCATTGCCTTAAATTTCTGAAATTTTAAACGAAATGATTTTTGTTTTAAGCGAGAAAAAAATTTTTGAATTGGACCTCTCGCGCCGCAAACTTCGTCGTGTCTTAACGCCACTTCACCGCAGAACACGACACCCGGCATGGCACGATCCTTTTGGCGAGATAACTGCTTCAGTTTTCCGTCGCTTGCTGTCGTGCATTTTTAGGGATAGAGCTAAATGAAAAGCTGTGCACATGCGCCGTGTCAAGTGGGACATAGATGAAGGAACGTCCAGCGAAACGGCGCGGCGAAAATGACATAGATGCAATTTGACTGAGCGAGTTCCACTCGGCCAGCTGTAACTATCGCGTCACTCCATGTTTAACCAGAGCTGAACCACATCCATATTTTTTTATCCGAATAAGATCGCGGAGCGCACATGACGGTGCGAAGTGCGCACCACTGCAGCGAGTGACCCGAGACTCGCTGGCGGTGAGCGCAGCCCGCTAGTGTGTAGGCTCGTCGCACGCATGAAGGAGCTTCAGCCAGGATAGGGTGTCTAGAAGGGGAGGTGTGAAAAACGCGGCGCTCTACCCATAGAGAGGTGTGGTCCCCTGCGCGTGACGGCCGCCAGGGCCAAATCGAGCGCTGCGGTCTGGGCCGCGGTCAGAATTCCGGAGCAGACCACAGGGTGGCGGTTGTTACAGCGTCGTTTGGTCAGTCGTCATTGTTTATTTCGGTGCGATTCCCAAAGATACTGTTCCAATACAGATTCCCAAAGATACTGTTGTGTTTCTCCATGTTTGTGTGAACAACGGCGCGGCTGTTGTCAGCGCGGCAGTCACGCAGAAGGGGCCAGCTTTTCCCGGCCGGTTTACACACCTCCCCTTCTAGACACCCTAGCCAGGAGGCTCGTCTACAGTTGCAGTCGGTTGTCTGCTAAGGACGGAAGTTGTTTTCGTCTCATGGAGGAACCAGGCCCATCTAGCAGTACTGCGGGTCCTGCGGATGTCGATGCGGGTAAGTAAAGAAGTCTTAATCTTTGGTTTTGCTAAATTGAGGTGATAGTATCCGTTGCATAAATTTAGGTCTACGTATTCTGTCAGTATTAGCTCCTGCATTATCTTTTTTTTTTGCCTTTTCAGTGAGACCATAAAAAAAGAATGATGCTCGCTGTAGAATGAAGGTTAGTTCGTGGTATATGAGACACAGATGGGTATAAATTAACCAACGCAAACAACTATTTAAAGACAAGTGCAGTTACATTATACACCTGAGTTGTGGAGTCCTATTTGAATTGTGTATGTGTAAAACTTGCATGAGTCAGATGTCAATGAGTCGAGGCGTTTTTATAGATGCGCATCAATTTCTGTTTCGTTTGTAGAAACCGAACATCCTCCGTGCTCTCTTGGTCCAAGTGGGTGCCACAAGGTAACACAGACCAAGAAGCGTTCCATCATCATTTATGAAAAACTGACAGACACACACAAGCGACTTCTTTCTCTGCGCTCAGGGCGCCCACAAGAAGACATCAGTACCGTGTGTGCTCATCACTATCAAGTTTTCCTTAAGAAGTATTCATCGCTGATTGCATCTAAGTGGTGTTCTAACCCTTTCTTTAAACACAGAAAGAACTACCGTGGAACAAACAACATAACATTAGCTCTGGCAGACGCACACCCCGATTTTAATCTTATTCCTGGTAGCCGACTGTGCCAGGCATGCTGGCGGCATTGCTTCAACTTGAAGAAGAGTGGCATCGGCGGCGCACCTCATCAGGCTCGCGATGCCCAGTGCGAGCAAGATGACGTCGTGGTGGCATTCTAGGCTTGCAACGAGGCCCTTGTAGCCATTGGAGAAAGCCCCCTTCAACGAAAACGCGGGAGAAAAGACCGGGAAACCTACGCGCAAAAGAAGGTTCGAAAGCTCAAAGCGAATGCTGAAAAAAGGATTTTAGATCATTAAGACTGCACCACAAATCAATCCTGCAGCGTGACCGGAGAGAAGGTTTTGTTCTGAGCGATTACGTGAAGCTTATGCAAGATGTCAAAGAGAAGTTTGGCCGAGAAGAAAGTCGAGAAACACGAATACAACTTCTTACGTTGGCTCCCTCGTCTTGGTGTCGGCAAAAAATAATGGACTTTTTCGGGGCCTCTGAACGGCAAGTGCGTCAAGCTCTGAACATGAGAACAGAAGGCGGTGTATTAGGCACCCCAGCAAAGCGTAGAGGCCGCCCGTTGAGTTAAGGAGTCAAGGCATCCATCATCAATTTTTATGAAGATTACGGTCTTTCGTACTGTCTTCCAGAAAAGAAGAACGTGCTAAAGGGTCGTCAGAAGCGCCTCTTGCTGCTAAACCTCAAGGAAATGCATGAGGAGTGGAAAAAAAGTTCTCACTTAAGGTGCGGCTTCTCGACATTTGCGAGTCTCCGACCTTCACATTGCTTGTTAGCTGGAGGGAGCGGCACTCACACAGTTTGTGTGTGCATGCAGCACCAAAACTTCAAGCTAATGATACAGGCTGCGGGTTTAAAGGAAAGTGCCGAAGAACTTCTAGCCACTTCTGTATGTGAACTGGGCAAAGAGGAGTGCATGCTTGGAGCGTGTGCCAAATGTCCGGGAACTAACTGTGCAGATATTTTGCTCCGTAGAGCTCCAGTTCTCGACTCGGAACAAACAGACTGCGTCCAAGTTCAACAGTGGATTGGCGGGGAGCGTTGCCAACTGGAGACAATTCTACTCACACCAGACCAGTTCTGTGATAAATTCTTAGATATACTTAAGGAGCTTAAGGCCCACCGCTTTGTAAGCAAACAGCAGGCGCGCTATTTGCGGGAGCTGAAACGGAAGATCGGGACACATGAGGCAATTGTCCTCATGAACTTCGCCGAAAATTATAGCTTCGTTGTACAGGACGCTCCACAATCCTATCACCGGGTGAATACTCAAGCCTCTGTACACCCTGTTGTAATCTACCTTCGTGAGCACAAAGACACTGCAGAAATTTCTGTAGAATCTTTCAGCTTTATTTCTGATTGTCTAGACCACGACACGGTGGCCGTTTCTGTATTTCAGAATGAAGTAATTAGGATACTGAAGGAAGACTTTCCACAAATTTCAAATATCCATTACTTCTCTGACGGAGCATCATCGCAGTACAATAACAAGAAAAATTTCGCAAACCTCTGTAAGCACGAAAATGACTTCGGAATTTGCGCTCAATATAATTTTTTTGCAACTTCCCACGGGAAGAGTGTTTGTGATGGAGCTGGGGGCACCTTGAAGCGTTTGGCAGCAAGGGCGAGCCTTCAAAGCCCCTACAACAATCAAATCATGACAACCTATGAGTTATTTAGCTGGGCCAAAAATAACATCAAAGGTATTGTGATCCTTTGGATGCCAAAAGAAATGGTTGAAAAAAAACGAATTCAGCTCGCTCCAAGATTCTGTTCAGCAGTCCCTGTCAAAGGAACACGGAGTTTTCATTACTTCAAGCCAACATCACCTTTCAGGCTGCAAGCTGGCCTTACATCCTACTCATGTACAAGAGAATTCGTAGTTATAAAGCCCATTTCTGCGCTGGAGTAAGGCAGAAATCGCAACAATTAAACCAAATAAAACCCAGACATCACATCGAAAACAATCCGGCATGAGCCCCTGACGGCCGCAAGGGTAAGGTACCACGTGGTGCTGCTACACCGCGGATTGCTTCAACAGCGGATGGTTCTGGTCACATCCAGATCGGCGTCTCAGAAGGTCTTATGCAGGTGCTTACGTCTGTCATGGCGCTGACAAAAATGACTGACTGCGAGAGGACCACACCTAACAACTAGCTGATTGGAGTATGTCCCGCCCCGGCAGCGTTAAAAAAATATTATCTCTCGCATACCTGTTAAGACTACTTAACGTTCCCATGCTTGCCTGCAGTGAAAACCTCACTTGAGAACAAAAACTCTGCGTTTCGTCTGGTCACAGTGTCGTGCTCTCTGGAGAAGACGCGCTAAGACACGACGAAGCTTGCGGCGCAAGAGCTGAAATTCAAAAATTATTTTCTTACTTAAAACAAAAATTACTTCGATTAAATTTTCAGAAAGGGAAGGCAATAAACCCTTCTATGTAACCCGCTATTGTTTGTATTTTTACTAGGACCACCTCAGGGGAAATTGTTGAGCGTTTTAAATAAATAAATAATTGATTTTTGGTGGAAAGGAAATGGCGCAGTATCTGTCTCATATATCGTTGGACACCTGAACCGCGCCGTAAGGGAAGGGATAAAGGAGGGAGTGAAAGAAGAAAGAGAGAAATAGGTGCCGTAGTGGAGGGCTCCGGAATAATTTCGACCACCTGGGGATCTTTAACGTGCACTGACATCGCACAGCACACGGGCGCCTTAGTGTTTTTCCTCCATAAAAAAGCAGCCGCCGCGGTCGGGATCGAACCCGGGAACTCCGGATCAGTAGTCGAGCGCCCTAACCACTGAGCCACCGCGGTGGGTCATGAGCGTTTTTGGCTCATTATGCGCTTTTTTGCTACTTTAGTATTTTGTTAATTTCTATGTTCAAAGTTTCGTCGCCTGAAACATTTTTTTATAGCTACTAGACATCTAGAGAAGCAAAAAGGCTATTTCAGAATTTCTCAGAGGAAGTTCATATTTAAGAAAAAAAACGACAAAAATGAAACATTTTCACAAACTCTTTCAGTTTTTTTTAAATATTTGTGCAAAATAAAGCTGAATACTCAGATTTTTATCGAAAGCCGGAATCTGCGTAGATATCATTGAAAAAATTGTGGAGTGTTTTCTCAAATATTAATTTTTATTAATTATTGAGCAGTGCCTAGTTTCTCGCGCTTTCTAAATGTTCAAATTGCGCTCACCATGCGAATAATTTTTTTTCGGCAAAAATGTGCCAGGCTTTCATTACGTACATTGGGATAAGTGTCCGTGAAATTTCTTGAACGAATTGGAGATGCTCGAGCGCAACGTCTGGGACGTTTGGCGTGGAATGACCCATTTACGCTAGCCTAGCATTCAAGCCTCACTTAGCTATTATGGGGTTTAACGTACAAAAAGGACTGAGGCTACGAAGGACGCCGTAGTGGAGGGCTACTAAAATAGCGGCTTGCTGGCCAACCTGGATCATCCCCAATGACGTCACGCAAATCAGGCCTCCGGGCTCTGCGCAGGAATTTCGATTGCGATTCAAGATTTGTGCATTTGTAAACTGCTTTGCGTGCTGTAAAAAATGAAGTCCCTTACTGTGACCAGAGCGCCCTTAGCAATTTGAATCCCCTATTACCTCACCGACTCAGGAAATCGGCGGAGTAGGATTTTAACGTTGACTATATGCCACAGTACCCGGGTCTCTAGTATTTCTGCTGCATCGAAATGCGAGCGCTGCAGCCAGGATCGATATCACGACTTTCCGGTCAGCAGCCGAGCGCCGTAACGACTCGGCCACAGTGGCAACCTAAGCCGGACTAAGTATTTCCCTTCAATATCTCTTTCAGCACAAAACATACGGATGCCATTGGTCTATTGATTGTGCTCTTTGTATATAATCATCATGACTGGCGACTCGCATATAAGTCAATGACCCCTTTTGTGTTGTACGTACCTGGGTGATGTGTACTCTGTCTTGCGTCTCGCTACCGCTAGTTGTAATGTCAATGTCAAATACACATTTTCTAACCAAGCCGCAGCGGTGACTCAGTGGTTATTGTGCTCGGTAGCTGGTACAAAAGGCTTGGCTTCGATTCCGGCATCGGCGGTCGCATTTCAATGGAGGCGGAGTGCTAGAGGTCTTTGTACTGGGCGATATCAGTGCATGTTAAAGTGCCCCAGGAGCTCGAAATTATCCGGAGCCCTCTACTACGGCGTCTTTTATATCCTGAATGGCTTTTGGACGTTCAACACTAATAACTAACTAGACAAAATGTGTGCTTGTCAAGTACAAAAGCTGCACGTGAGCTGCTAGGGATGCCAGATGAATGGCCTCCGGATTATTTTCGGCCGTCCAGGCTCCTTTGTCGGTCACAGCGATCGCAAAAGGCAGGAGCATTGTGTGCGCTTCTCCTACACCGAAATGCAGCTACCTGGCTATGTGTTCCATTAGATTTGGCTAACTGATAACGAGGATAATAGCCAGTCCTCATTTTTTCGGTCGGCGGTTCCGCTGAAGATGGGTGGGCCCCGCTCGCGGAGCGCACCGAAGCAAAGAATGGAAGGTGCCGGAGACCTGGGGCCCGCGCTCATGATGCCGAGCACTCTAATCCAGGTCTGGGCCCGCTGGTGCCGAGCTCCAGGATGGGCAGCCAGGATTGTATCGTGTTTTCTGCCCCAAATGTGAGGCTGCATTAGAAATAATAGCACTCGGCAAGGTATTTGAAGTAAAAACTGAGACACTGACGTTTCGGCACCGCTATGGGTTTCTTGGACAAGTGCAACGAAAAAAGATAGGCCTTTGCTTATGTAGGAAACAAGTGGCGCACAATGCATATGTATTTCTCGGGAAGATTTCACAGCCTCCTATTTATTACTTCACTTGTCGTTTGTATGTGAAGGAAATAACTGAGCAGGCGTATAGAGCAAGATTTCTCATTGTCAAGTGTGCGCGCGCAATCCCAATCAATCTCTTTGCCTGCTATCTGATGGCGTTCACCAAAAGCGGTCAGGATGAGCGGGAAATTAGCTTCTAACCTTAAATCAGAACACAATTAATACATGGACTAGTTGCTTTACTGTGATTCCGCGCGCATTCTTGAACAACCAAAATATATTTCCACACGCCAGTCCAATCAGTTGCTGTATATTCAAAAACGGCAGCTATAAAGAGGACGCACAGCAATCTACTCGAGGTTACGTACGCTCAATACGCCATGTTTTTCTTAAATAAGTAACGGCTGATTTCTTTTCGTCTCATTCCGAACAAGGCAGTCGTACCGGTTCTGAAAAGAAATTCTTGCAATTTTCTTCAGTGAGCTTGGCGAGTTATTTTTCTAGATGCCGAATGATTTCACCGCCGAGACGGGTTTCCGTAGAAACCTGAACTATTATAAAATTGGCGGCGACACTTAAGCTCCGCCTTAAGAGTATGACGTGATAGGGTAGTGCGTGAATTCCCGTATTTCCAGAATGACATTCTCTACTTCACATTCATATATCACTGAGAGTCCTCATACCAAACGTGCAGCAACGATTAAGAGATGCGCCACTTCCTTGCGATGGCAGGTTCTCCCAGGAGTGGGCCTTGTGCGAGTGGGTTGATCTTCCCGAGCGACCAATCATTAACTTAAATGCCACCTGCCTTGGTAGGCAGTTTGCTCGCTATCCGGTGGGCACGTTGTGAAGCGGCGGGAGGCCACGTGACCTAGGTGGCTCACCTGCCTACAAAGTTTATCTCTGGGCACCACCTGCCAGAGTAATGCTCGTGATTCTTCGTCCACAACCCCGAAGCCGACAGCACCGACGCCGGTTTTTCTGGACGATTCCTTTAAGGCTATCGCGTTTAAAAGTTGCTTGCATAGAAATCAGCAGTGCAAATTCGGTGTCATATACTACTGCAGTTCGCTGTGATAGACTATTGCAGGTCATTTTGCTCAATGCAAAATTGTGATTGTTATTTTCAAAATCAAGTTTTATACTCCAGAATATTTGAAATATGAATTCTAGTACCTTGTTTGTAGAAATTTTTTCGGTTACGATTAGCAAAAAGCCACAAAAAACATCAGTGACGATGGAAACTGGAAAAAAACTCAATTGACTCAAAAGCAGACTCCGTTCAAGCCATTATTAAGCGTACAATGTGACCAGGCGCGCAGAATGATTTAAAAAGAATATGAGACGATACGGGGCGTTCTTTGTTCACTACGCACCGTGCGTCGGCCTGTACGCTAAACTATTCTCCCAACCAACTATTCAAACGTCTATATTAACTGTCACATTTGCGTTGCAGTTTTTTACTCGGGACAAAAACACCAAATGCTAAAAACACTGCTAGGCAATCTCAGTTAGCCACGTAAGCTTTGTGGATTACAGGAAAAACCATCAGTAAGGTCTACGAGCTGGCTTGATATGCATACAGCTGTTGCTCTGTTATCTTCTGAATTGAAAGCGGGCAACGGTATCACGGAATCCCAAGGGCAAAACCTTGCTGTTGTTTGGATTGCCTGAACCTGTAAGCAGTATGCAACTGTGTGTGCAGCAAGTTCTTTTTTAATACGTCGCAGCGCACGTGCAGTGCCCTTGACCCCTAAAGCAGCAAAACTAAGCGTACATGTATATATATTCTGCTAACACACAGCTGCTGCCGTAGTCTGGTTGGTCCAAAGGAGCTTTACACTGCAAGGGTGCTAGTGAAATGTTCTATGAAAAATAAAGCTTCCCACTGTGACTTTGGAAAGTCCAGCTCAATGGAGGGGCGCTTACAGTGATGAGCACATGTTGCAGCCTCCCTGGTTTTAATCCGCAAATTAAAGTGTTGCGGTTGTTTCCACTAGCAGCCCATGCACTTCCTTTACGACGTGACTGCAGCTACTTTGAGGATCGCTACAGTAGAGGAGAAAGAGCCCCAAACGCAATTACGACGCAAAGAACTGATGATTACCCTGAAAGTGTTTACAAAGCTTTCTGCAGGTTAAGCCAGCTGCCGACCGCACAGTTGTAATCAACACAGCTAATGAAATCCCAGAAGGCATCGGCAACTATAAGGTTGGTTTGGTTTGGTTTATAGGGGTTTAATGTCTCAAAGCAACTCCGGCTATGAGAGACGCCGTAGTGAATGGCTCCAGAATTTTCGACCACCTGGGGTTCTTTAACGTGCACTGACATCGCACAGTACACGGGCCTCTAGAATTTCGCCTCCATCGAAATTCGACCGCCGCGGCCGGGATCGAACCCGCGTCTTTCGGGCCGGCAGCCGAGCGCCATAACCACTCAGCCACCGCGGCGGCTAACTATAAGGTTGAATAAGATATGACTTTTTTCAATAACGTCTTGGCTTTTTCGTCTTCTTTTGCACAAGTGAGCACATGATTTATAGCACAAGACGGGGAGCCACACCAAACAATGGGATGAAATGACAGCAGAGATTCAGGTACCCTGTGTACAGGAAGAAAACCACATGGAAGATAGCTAGTTTATTAACTAATTAAGAGAAACTATGAGCAACGAGTATTTGTTGCAGCCTGCTGTAGCATTAGAGAACACTAAGTATGCATTGGCGTGCTGTTAATGTGGAGACTAAGATATAAAGAGGAGGTAATTATCCATCTGTAAAGAGTTGCATAAGAGTGACGCTATTGCGGTTAATAATATGTACAGCATTCACACAAACAAATGTGTATAATAAAAAATTGCAAGGCGCTTCTAAGGAAGCATTGAAGCTTATGGGCTATTCTTCCTGTTAGTAGCAAAATATTTCTTTAAATTTTTCCATCGCTCGTGTCTAGCAGTTAAGACTACCTTAGAAAACCAATGGTGAACGCTTTTAACTATAGGAGAAACGTTAATGGGATTAAAATGTAAGCCTCTCGACGGTACACCTGCGGCTATATTGATAGTTTTAGTGATATCATGCATTATAATGTTGTTCTCATAAACATTTTCCTGTTAAAAGATGCTTTTGTACAGAATTTTGAAGTATCACTGCGACATCAGTTTTGCGCTTCTCCATTCGTCAAAAGTGATGTCAGTGTTTTTTGCACTCTTCCTCATTGACAACATCAGTGAACTCTAGCATGAGTGTCAGGAAGGAGATTACCAATATTTAAAATTAGGGTTTTTGAGGTAAAGAAGACGTCTGTGCGGCATAGTAATGCCAAGGATGGCGGACGCCAAAAACTGCCGAATAATTTTAACTATTCAAGTCATTACCTAAGTTTTAATAGCTGACATTATAACTGTTAACGATAGGCACCTGTGTGCAATTAGAGAATTGTAGCCCGTCGTTAGTATGTGCCATACGAGTATTTAAAATTTCGAGAACGTGATCGCCCTCGGATCTGTGGCACGACAGAATATAGCTACTTCGTGCAAAAATACATGTGCTTACGAAAAGCGTGCAGGCAAAGCAACCGCTCCTGTGTACCTAACTAGTAGAAATAGTCAATTTTTTTCGAACCAGGGCGCCGAGGGTACTCATGTTTTCGAAATTGCGAAAAACTGATAGGGCTATTACTAACGGCCGGCTACAAACCTGTATTTGAAATCGAATGGCTATTGGTAATATTTAAAAACAGCTATTACAATTTGGTTAGCCATTTTACTAGTCAACATGATTACCCTGTTTTATGACGGCCACCAACACTGGTATTATTACGGAGGAAAAAGCTTCTCTTTACCTCAAAAGCGTATTCTAAAATTTAGTTAAACACGTGGTAGAATCACTTGCATAGTGCATGCAACTACACACCCCACATTTGAACTTGTTTCTCGAAGCGCATTGGAAGCGCGTGTTGTGTCAGGTGACACGCAGTTTCTCTGGGACGTGTCTTTCTAGGAAGTTCAGAACTTGTGATGTTCGGCCGGTTAAAGCGAACCGACTAACCAAAACTACGGAACTCCATAACCAGCAAAACGGGTGCTCTGGCTTCGTGCTTAAGGCGCGCACGTCGGTAGCCAGTAAAAAGAACAAAAGTGCAAAACACCGACCGTTACACACGCCAAGCACAGAGAAGCAACGGCTTGTATAACCGCAGATGCAGTGGCAAAAAAAATTTGCCTCAAGCGTCATCTTACATCCAATAGCACAGAGAAACTTTTGTCACCACTAAACGCACATTTTTGCAAGAAATGAAAGCGAACTAGAGAAACGTCAGTGTACCAGAATTCGTACAGACGCCCATTGTATTGAGAACCGAGCGCACACCTCATTAGGTCCTGTAGCAGACAGGCTTGTCTAAAAAAGAGTAGCCTTTCGTACGAAGCACAGATGGTGCTGGTGTACACCGGTCGCATTTTTATTATAACGATTAGTTTTAGGCCGAATCATGGGGATTGTGCTGCCCCGAGCTGTTGCAATTGGTTGTGGTAAGCGTTAAAGCATACTGCCGGGAATATTCCTAGTGTTCCTTTGTTCATTCTTCAAAGCTGCTGACACGTGTCTCTATCGCTTTGTTTGTGATGCAAGACACGACCACATTGATATCGATTGATCGCATTAAGATGGACCTGATTCTAGGTTGTTCCAGACTGCTGCAGTAACTCTGCACGCCGTACCTACCAGGTTTAAATTGAACACGGCCGAAAGCGGCGGGTATTCTCAGAAACCGATGAGCACGCTTGCTGCTACGCCTCCGCCGAGTGATCCAGTTCATTTTGGGCGTAGGTCAGCCCAAAGAAACAGGTTCTCTTTAGACGCACTTTTCGCTGTCTTGCTCACTGTCTGAACTCCACTCACCACTACGCGACAATATGCATGACGGCTGACATCGCGTTTTTAGTTTTGTTAGTTGCATCAGAAATGCCGAAGCTTGTGTACTTAGCGCGCGACTTCCCAACCGCCCATCTTTCTTGATATGAATATTTCCCATAAACAATATATAAAAGGTAATATGGGGAGGTTTCAGGAAACGATGAAATCTGACGTTTCTCTTCGTTTTTTTTACGAACAAGTTAGCTCAGTTGCAGTAATAGGCTGCTGTACAATATAGTCTGTGCAAGAAGAAACGTTAGATATCAGGTAGCAACGTTTTCTGGAGTGTTGGATTTAGCAATACACGAAGGTTCGGTTCAAGGATGGTCTTGGGAATTTTCTATTCTGATCTGCAACTGAGAGCGCCAAAAACATGTTATAGATGTTTTTGCAGTACCGTTGGTGTCTCTGAGGTAGTAGCGAAGTTGAAATAAGATGTAACGGTCAAAAATACTGTTAGGAGCAGTAGTCGCTATATTGTGATAGTGTTTTTAAAACCGTGTAAAATAACATCCGCCAACGTGGGGATAGTTGACTGCTTTTTGTTTCGCCACTCGGCGGTTAACGCACTGCCAGCTGTAGAGTACGGGGCTGCATTTTACTGGCACATTTATACCGATGTCTCCGGAGGAAAATTTTGGGGCACGGATTACCGAACCGAGCGAAGGGAATGCAAGTGCATGTGGGCATGAAGTTGTTTTTCTCTGCGGTACACCAAAGAATTCTTCCAGAGAATTTTCTTTTTCCCGACTGAGCTGCTTTTTATTATTGATTGCCCCCACTTCCTATCATGCAAACAAGCTGGAGCTAGAGGTCACATTTTTTTGCATCTTAGGAAGAGTGTACTGATGAAGTATTTTGAATAAAAAATAAGAAAACGTAGGCCGTTTGGTTCCGCACACTGTCACATCCAATGACACAAAATGCTAAAAGCTTCCATTCAGCCTTGTTACGTTATCCGGCCTCCATTTTTTATTGCGTTGCAGGATGACCGTATTGAGATCTGAGGCCTGCACGGAAGTATTTTTGTCGATGTCGTACATCATGTCCGTTCAAAGGGCAAGGATTGCCCAAACGTTGTGTTACGGTTTTCCTCCCGTGCTGTGCGGGATAGGTTTTTCTCTGCGGCTAGAAAGACAAGAATCAACACTTCTGCTCTTGACTCTGAGGATAGCAACCCGTTGTATGTCAATGAGCACCTTTGTATCGAAAACAAGACCCTGCTGAGCAAAGCGCGTCAATTATGCAAAGAAAAAAAATGGAAGTTTGCTTGGGTTTCGCAGGGAAAGATCCTGGTGAGAAAAACAGAAACCTCCTCTGTGTTAAGAATCGACTGCGAGAATGACCTGGCTTGAGTTGTATAGTCTTATTGCCTGTTTTTTTTTGCGCTTCTGTTTCATCGTGGCGTTTAGTTTTGATCAAATTTATCAGTTAGCTATAGAAGATGTGTTCTCAGTTTTTGACTGTAATGTGCGTAGTATTCGAAAAAACCTCAGCTCAGTGATTGCTTACCTTTCCCAGCACACTTATCTGTATGACCTGATAGCAATTAGTCAAACCTGGCTGAAGGATAAAGAACCGCCCTTCATTCCTGGTTACAAACTTTCCTCCCTACGAAGGGAGTCACACGCACGAGGAGGTGGTGTTGCCTTCTTTGTAAAGGAGAACATAGTTTTTGATGTACTTTCTACCCTTACTATCAGCGATTATGCAATTGAGGCGCTTTTTATAAAACTTGAGTTTGGCATAATTGTCGGTGTGGTCTGTCGCCCTCCTGGTACTGCGATGTTGGTTTTTTTTGAAAAACTTGAATCAGTGATAGCAGCCTTGACATCTAAACAAAAGTAACCATGTTGTAATTGTGGGAGACTTTAATTTAGATCTTTCTGGAAAAGCTAATAATTACACTTTACTGTTACAGTCGTATAATATATGCAATCTTGTTACAGAACCCATACACAGAACCGGTAGTTCAAGTACATTACTTTACCATGCACTTAGTGACATCACCTGTAACAGATGGGCTGGAACTTGTCTAGATCTAATAGCTGACCACATGCCCATATTTGTTTTCATTAAAATCCAAGGAAAAATAAGTCCGAGAACTAATGGCAGTGATCAACAGAAGAAAATTGACTATCGATTGCTCCGTGAGCTCCTACAGCAAACTTTTTAGATACCTACGACAGTGACATAAACAATGAATACAAAAACTTCATCACCATTATTAAGGATGCAATTTTTAAGAGTACTAAACGAAAGGCCTCGGGTAAATATAATGCGCCCATATGCCCGTGGATGACTAACGAAATCATGGACGTAATAAAGGAGAAAGAAAAATGGCATGATAAAGGGAAATGTGTTAAAACTGATACTTATTATTAAAAGCAATGTAAGCGTTTAAGAAACCTGTCAGTATGTCTAGTTCGAGAAAGGAAACGACCATACTATCCATCTCTTATTCATAACGCTTATGGCAACACAAATAAAATCTGGAATTTCGTAACAGTCGCATTGGGGTTCCGTTCAGACGAACGCATACTGCCTGATTTTATTGATCAAGCAACATCACGTGAGTTTAATAAATATTTTGTAAATTCTGGGCCCAACCACCACCAGTCACTGAATACTTGTAGTGAATGAAATCGGTTGTCAATACTTTTGTTATTGAGGATATTACCGTGCACGAAATAATAGCAGTAGTTAAACAGTTAAGAACCAGCAAGGCAGAATGGCTTGATCAAGTTATGGTAAAGCTGGTTAAGAACAATATAGACATATTAGCAGACCTTTCCTTCATCTGTTCAATCGCTCCCTTGAATGCGAAATTTATCCTACTGAATTAAAGGTAGCTAAGGTTGTTAAAATTTTTAAAGACGGAGATCACTCCAATCCATCAAGTTATAGGCCGCTATAAATTATTAGTGTGATCAACACAGTTTCTGAAAAGATTCTTTGCGCGCACATAAATAAATTTCTATCCAAATAAAAATCCTGAGCCCCCACCAACACGGTTTCCGACGTCATAAATCTACCTCCACCACTGTTCTTGCTCTTACACAAAAGCTAAATACAGTTCTCCACTAGAATAAGATTGCTGTCTTAGTGTATCTCGATATATAAAACCTTCATCACATTTACCCACCAGATATTACTAAGCAAGTTTAAGAACTATGGGTTCAGGGTTAAAATCTTGAACTTAATTCAAAGCTACCTCAGTGACCTTCAATAGCATAAAGTAATAAAAAACTTAACCTCTACGTCTCAAGCTGTTTTAACTGGCGTGCCACAGGGTTCTGTTCTTGGGCCCGTATTCTTTTCACTTTACATAAATGATTTCTCTGCAACCTTAAAGTACAGTCAACCGTTATTGTATGCCGACGACACCGCTCTTCTGTTTACTGGAGAGAATTTGCGTGAAATTCAAGACAAACTCTCTGATGAGTTAGAAATTGTTCTTATGTGGTTCATACCTAATCAACTGACCTTAAATCTTAATAAAACAAAGTGCACAATTTTTCATTGTAGGAAAAAACAATTGAATATTGAAGAACTGAATATATCATTACGCGGAACAAAACTTTAACAAGTCGTCTCCTGCAAGTACTTAGGTGTATCTTTTGAAGCTTACATGCATTGTAAAATACATATTACACATCTTTGTTCGAAGCTGGCATACGGATGTTTTTTTTTAATTAAGGCTCGTGAATGTTTCCAGTACCCCATCCTATGCATTCCTTACTTTTCGTTTATTCAAAGTCACCACAGTTACTGCATTGAGTCATGGGGAAACACCTTTACTACTTACCTGGAACCTGTATTGTCTCTTCAAAAGCGCGCGTTAAGAATTATATTCTTTTCAAGGACCTCTCAAAGTAGCATGTACTTGTACAATTCTCTTCAATTTCTGCCACTAAATGCACTGTACGAATTCAAATTTGCTCAGATCGTTCATAGAATCATAGAAACCAATGATCCACTTCCCTTCACTTTGTTCAAAATTTCGTTACTAAACACAAGAGCTGCCACAAACTAAAATTTAGATCTACCTCTATGTCAACACCTGTGCGGCAAAAGAATCTTAGAATTTAACGGCGCTCTTATTTGGAATACTTTGCCACTAAACATAAAACAAGCCCCTAATTTTACTCCTGCTTCAACAAGGTTCTTTTTTCAGAAATATTGTGAAAAAGTGACTTCATATTCATTTTTGTATAAACTATGCATGTTATGAGTTACTGTGTTATAGATTGTATTTCCTGTTTCATTTGTTTGCGTGCTGCATTTATTTTGTATATTATGCTGATTATGGACCCGTTACTAGCCAGTGGATATGGGTCCATCAATGTTTGTTTGTATTTCGCAAGATATGCAATAAATAATGAATGAATGAATGAAATGAAAAAGTATCTTCGTGTTTGTTGAATTGCAGAAGGCACTAGTGCGTACGATGCAAGAGTTGTTTGGGATGCAATATGTTACAGAGCTTGAGGAACTTTAAAACGATATAATCAGTCTCATTTGGCCAACGACTTTTGTTGTAGATTGAAGATGTGATCCTGCTCAGCGAGAAGTATATATTGTGCTGCCTGTAGGAGTGCGGAATAAAAGGACAAAATGGCTGAGTGCAGAGCCTATCTGAAATTCACTTTAAAAAATGAGTTATGAACCAGTTTTTCCAACAGAACCCAACGTCATCCATTTTAGTGCGCTGTCAGTCACCGAAGTTTGCAGTATTCAGATGGGCAGAAAAAAACTACTCGGAAGCAGACACATGAACCAATGGTTTGAAATGTCTGGCGGTGTGAGGGGGTGAGCGTTCCCCATCAACTTATGCAATTTACAGCCGAATGTGTTGAGATGTAGCGCAACAATAACTTCTTTTTCTAAGAGAAGATATCCTGTGATATTCTGCTACCTATAGAACATATGCGGACACTATATGACCAGATGGACTTCAAGCCTGAATGGCACTCGCTCTCAGCACCACTCCCAGCCTTGCCGCCTTTCATTGTACCTTTTTCCTTCGAAGTGTTTGATATTACGATGATTTTGACACCGTTTGTTGAAAGTTTTATCAACTGCGCCTGAACGGGGCTCGAGGGCATTGTTATTAATTTGCTGAGCGCGAAATCGCGGGTTCGATCACAGCCACGGGCGCAATAGTTCGATGGATGCAAATTGCGAAATCCTACGTGTGCTCTGCGATGCCAGCGCAATTGAATGAACCACAAGCGGTTTAAATCATTCTAGAGCCCTCGTCTACGGCGTTCCGCTTTGTCTTTGTATCGCTGCGGGCCGTTAAACCCCACAATTTACAATTTAATAGTTCATGTACATACAGGAATATATCTCTTTAAAATATCTTATTAATAAAAGACAATGGCAGACTTGCCGCGGGCTCGGGGCTATACTAGAGTCTTTTTTTTCACCTGGATGCTACTTGGGAGCAAAATTTTGAAATCCTTCACAAAAGCAGGTTTATGCCGTCAGCTTTGTGCATTTCCTTATATTCGCTCGCTTTTAGGAGCAACAACTAGAATGAAAACCTGCAAGCATTGCAGCGAAACGCATTTATTACTTATACGCCGCATCGTTTTTAACAACGGAATGCTGAGACCCTCGCGACGCAAGCTAGAGTGAAGGCAAAAAAAATATTAAGCACCTGCGACGCTTCGTTTTCGCAGAATAATGCACCTATTAGAACAGGGCTTAACTTTTTTTTTATTACAGAGCACGAGATGGACATCGAGCCAACCTAGTCACCATCCTCGGCGCAGCTACAGCGACTGACAGGAAGCATAATGACATTTTTTTTCAGTTTTCCTCAGTTCCACGTGCCAGAATTTTGCACACGGCGCTAGTTGCAGCGAGTATAAAGCAAGACTTGCCGCTTTAAAATCAAGTCGGCAACCTAAATCAGGACAGTTAATCAGGAGGATGACAGTGAAAAGTACGTCTAAAGGGAAACTGTTTCTTTGGGCTGACCTACGCCCAAAATGAACTGGATCACTCGGCGGAGGCGTAGCAGCAAGCGAGCTCATCGGTCTCTCAACAGAATACCCGCCGCTTTCGGCCGTGTTCAATTTAAACCTGGTAGGTTCGGCGTGCAGAGTTACTGCAGCAGTCTGGAACAACCTAGAATCTGGTCCACCTGAATGCGATCAATAGAGATAAATCTGGTCGTGTCTTGCATCACAAACAAAGCGATAAAGCCACGTGTCGGTGACTCTGAAGGATGAACAAAGGAACACTACAAATATCCCCGGCAATATGCTTCAACGCTTACCACAGCACATTCCAACCGCGCGGGGCAGCACAATCCCCATGTTTCGGCCTAAAACTAATCCTTATAATAAAAATGCGACCGCTGTACACCAGCACCATCTGTGCTTCGTACGAAAGGCTACTCTTTCTTAGACAAGCCTGTCTGCTGCAGGGCCTAATCAGGCGCGCGCTCGGTTCTCAATACAATGGGCGTCTTTATGAATTCTGGTACACTGATGTTTCTCTAGTTCGCTTTCATTTCTTGCAAATATGTGGGTTTAGTGGTGTCAAAAGTTCCTCTGTGCTATTGGGTGCAAGATCCCGCTTGAGGCAATTTTTTTTGTGACTGCTTCTGCGGTTTTTGCAAGCCGTTGCTTCTCTGTGCATGGTGTTTTATTCTTTTTCCTCGCTACAGACATGCGCGCATTAAGCACGAAACCAGAGCACCCGTTTAGCTCGTTATAGAAGAAGTCCGCAGTTTTGTTTAGTCAGTTCGCTTTAACCGCCCGAGCATCACAACTTCAGTACCTCTGGGCGACACACGTGGCAGAGAAACTGGGTGTCATCTGACACATCACGCGCGTCCGGTGCGCTGCGACGAACAAGTTGAAGTGTGCGGTGCGTAGTTGCATGCGCTATGCAAGGGGTTCTACCATATGTTTCACTAATTTTTAAAATACGCTTGTTGAGGGAAAGAGAAGTTTTCCGTGCCATAATAATACCAGTGTTGGCGGCCGTCATAAAACAGGGTAATCATGATAGCTAGTAAAATGGCTAAATAAATTGTAATAGCTGCCTTTTAACTATTACCAATGACCACTCGATTTGAAATACATGTTTTTAGCCGGCCATTAGTAATAGCCATATCAGTTTTAAAAATTGCGAAAACGTGAATACCCTCACCGCAGTGATTCGAAAAAATTTGGCTATTTCGACTAGTTACGTACGCTGGAGCGGTTGCTTTGCCGGCACGCTTTTCGAAAGCACATGTATTTTGGCACGAAGTAGCTATATTCTGTCGCGCCACAGCAGCGAGGGTGATTACGTTCTCGAAATTTTAAAAACACGTATGACTAATGCCAACGACGGGATGCAAATCTGTAATGGCACTCAGGTGCCAACCCCTGAAAGTTATAATGTCAGCTATTAGAACTTAGATAATCACTTGAATAGTTAGCATCACTCGCCTGTTTTTAACGTCCGCCAGCACTGGCATTACTATGCCGTGCAGACATTTTCTTTACCAAACTCTATTTTTAAAAATTAGTGATCACTTTCCTGGCAAAACATGGTACAGTTCACAGATGTAGAGAATGAGGAAGAGTGAAAAAAACACTGACATCACTTTTGACGAATAGAGAAGCGCAAATGTGATGTCACAGTGATATCAGGGTGAACACGAAATGTATTTTTTCGATTACATACTTAACAATTCTGGACAAAAGCCTTTTTTAATGTTAAAGTGTGTATGAGGACAACTTTATATTGTATAATTTCACTAAAACAATCAATATAGCCGTATATGTACCGTCGAGAGGCTTCCATTTTGTTCCCATTAACGTTTCGTCTATGGTTAAAAGCGTTCACAAATGTTTTCTATGGTAATCTTAGCTGCTAGATGCGAGCGATAGAAAAATTTTAAAAATATTTTGCTACTGACAGTAAGAATAGTCCGTAACCTTCAATGTTTCGTTAGAAGCAGCTTAGAAATTTTATTATACAAATTTTTTTGCGTGAATGCTGGACATGTCGTTAACCGCAGTAGCGCCACTCTTAAGAAGCTCATTGCGGAGCTACGCGAGCACGATCCACGCCCGAGTAGGTGCGGAGAGAATCCGTGCGGTGGCCATATGGTTCTTGAAATAAAACTCTATATATCCACACACTATTTCCTGTGTATGATTCCTTTGCAAAGAGATTCTTTCTAAAATATCCGTGAAGCCCGCCTCTCGGAAGAGACGACGACCGAAAGGAGAACCGGACCATCAGAGTGACAAACGCTTAACCTCTTTGCAATTCACCTCGAAAGGAGCCGAATGAAAAAGAAAATGAGACTTGGCAATAATGACTAATTGCAATGTAGAGTAAATGTTACTATAGGAACCTCCTACCTACTCTTCCTAAAGGTATAAAATATGCCTAAATTTAGTTAAAGTTCCTACCTACTCGAGGGAGTAAATGCTACTATCCTGCACTATTACCTATAGGTAGTAACACGACTGACAATCCGCGACACCCAACAAAGTTAGCTACGGGGATTAGCTCTGTTTTCCTTTATTTGTTTCGTAGACAGTGTCTCAGAGGATGCCAAGGCTAAAAGCTAAGAGCATGGCAAGGCCTTGGCCCCTTGTATAAGTTTTTGCAGCAATGAACAGGACTCAGATATGATGCTTCGGTCATTAGCAGGGGTACTCTGTAAACAGCTTTTTAAGAAAAAAATTGTAGAGCCCTGTTCTTCAATCTCAAATGAAGCAAATTTGTAATCAGAGGACAGAAAATGCAGCTTCTTATAGCCCATACATGTTTGTATACAAAGGGCGCAGGCAACAGGAAACATCGAGTGCGAAACCGGCACTACAAACATAAAAGCCAATACACGAGAAAAGCAAAAATAAAACACTAGAACAATTTTGTATCCACTGGCAGGCATTGCAATCAATATGCCATGGTTAAACAACGGAACACATATTGGCGATTCAACCGATATGCTAACTTTCTATTAGTAATATATCATTGACTTATATGTCAAATTGCTGAACTAACCAATAAGTGTCTCCATTCACATTTAAAACAATAAAGGATTTTTTGAAATCGATGTGCATTTCAGAACTATTCAACAGTTTACTAGATTGAAAAGTTACCGCTTGGTGCCCAGAATTAGTTCGCGTCATAGGCGCTTTCTGTTTAGGATCGCGGATTGGGTATGCACTTGTATGTTGTTGGAGGGATATGTAGTTTGTTTCGGTCGACCCACTGGGGCAGTTAAAATGTTAGACCTGGTTTGCCTTTAGTATGTTGCATTTAGCGAAAAGCGGTCCGGTCAGTAAGTTTCGTCAATCGCCCGTACAGTTCTCAAACGAGCGTAGTACCTTTTTTGTGTGTCAATTCATTTATTATATTTGTAGGCTGTTGTCGTTCCCCGGACGAATGATCCGTAACTTAACCCAGACTACAAAACAGAATATTATAATTCCTGTTTTAAGAAGGTGGGTATAAGATTCCAGATTTTGTAGACGGTTCCAGTTATTAGCGCCAATTCAGCTTTTAATTTATTAACACGCGTAGTGCGCGAAAGCTGTTCTATCAAAGATCCGTCATAGCTTACATTCATGGTTGAATAGTGTCGCCTATTTATGGGCTTGAATATTATAGACTTCGTCTTGCTTGTATTTAGACTCAATTTGTTATTTAAAATCCATCGCGATAATTTAAGAAGTTTTTATTAGCAGCTTCTTCTAAGCTTGGTTTGTTTGCTCCAGTGAAGAAGACAGTGCTGTCATCCGCATATAAAACTAAGTCGGTAAAGCCAGTGTCGCGAGGTAATATCGTTGATTTATAACAGGAATAAAAACAGCCCTAGAATGTATCCCTGGCCGTACCATATCAAAATACGATTTTAGAGGATAATATGCCTTTAATATCAACATAGTGGTATCGACCACATAGATAACTTTCAATTGAACTCCGCGCTATTCCTAGTACGCCATACATATCAAGCTTCTTTATGAAACTGTTGTGCTGCACACTGTGCAATGCTTTCTTTAGGTCGAAAATGAAGCTATGGCGAAAAGTTTCTTTTAGATATTTTCCACTATCTTTTCTTTATTATGAATCAGTGTCATTTACGTTGATTTTTTTTTGGTACCCTTATTGGGCAAGGGTAATAACCTAATGCTTCTCAAAATATGGCACGAGTCGGTTATTAAAGCCCTTTAACTTATCTTCGCAAAAACCGGGAGGACAAAAATAAGACGATAGTTATTGGTGTGAAATGCACCACCAGCATTGCACACGGGCGTGACTTAAGCAAATTCTACTCTTCAGAAAAATCTCCAGACTCAAGCATCGCATTAATGATATGTGCCACTGTTGGCCTAATCTTAGCTGCAGTGTATTACAGTGCCAATGATTCTATTCTAGCATATCAAGCTGCTGCAATATTTTATTGCTGCACTAATATTGTGTGAATTTCAGCAGGAGTAAATGCCAAAAGCGAAACAGAATCCGGCACCCTCTGTCTTCTTATCCGTGCACGTGTTTTGCCAAGCATACTGACCAATGTTAACGAAGTGATTCATTTCATCTGCCAGTTTCTGCCCATTCACATGCTTTTTGTCTTTTAATATTTCTTGCACATAATCACTAGTCAGCTTTCCGCTCATAAGGTTGCCGATCATGTCCCAGATTCTTTTCTGGTCTCTGTTGACCTGGATATACTTGTTCTGATAAAATTTATATTTTGCTTATTTCAGGTCCGACCTCAGTCTTTTCCTGATGTCTTTGTACTCAACAAGCAAGGCGGGATCACGGTTTGTATAAATCGTGAATTATTTTATCCCTTTCTGTTATTCTTTTGCAAAGATGCTTGGTTACCCATAGCTTTCTTATTTTTTTTTCATTTTGGTCTTACTTTCTCGCAGAGGCAAAGCGTCCAAGGTTGCGAGGAGAGGAAAGTCTCGTTCATCGTCTTCGCGCGCAATGTTGACTGGGGGCCTGGACAAGCAGTCGGCATCGTTATGTTCGCGCCCTGATTTGCACACGATGGTCATGTCGAACTGCTGAAGACGTAAGCTCCAATGCGCAAAGCGGCCGGATGGATCCCACAAGTTCTTCAACAAGCAGAGAGAGTGGTGGTCGCCCACGGCTTTAAAGCGCCGCCCTTAGAGGTAGGTTCGAATTTCATTACTCTTTATACAACGATGTAGAGCACCCGTCTCACGTGCAAGAGGACCAGGGTTTGAATCCTGGTGCCGCGCAATTCTCTGCCGAGTTTGGAAAAAAAAAATTCGCGTGTCAATGGAATTGCATAACGAGGCCTGGGGCGCGGCCTGATCTCGGTAACAAGAACCGACAACGCTCTCCCTAACCAGAACAGGATTTGGCCACCCTGGTGTAATACTCGCCCACAACCTGCTATGAACAAACCAATTAACCCTCGGCCCTCAGATCCCAGCGGGTGCGGAGCAACTGACCAAGGCGGCGGTCAGACCTGTGACGCGGCGGAGAGTGATAATATATTTCTGGCTCCGGACAGGCCGCCATGGAATCTGAACCTGGCAACGTTTAACGCTAAAACTTTATCTAGTGAGGCTAGCCTAGCAGTGCTGCTCGAGGAACTAGCGGGAATTAAGTGGGATGTGATAGGGCTTAGTGAAATTAGGAGGACAGGTGAGGCGTATACAGTACTAAAGGACGGACACATAATGTGCTATTGCGGATTAGCGGATAGACGAGAACTAGGTGTGGGATTCCTCATTATTCAAGACATAGCTGGCAATGTAGAGGAGTTCTATAGCATTAACGAGAGGGTAGCAGCTATTGTGATTAGCCTCAATAGGAGGTACAAGCTGAAAGTGGTGCAGGCCTATGCGCCGACATCCAGCCATGATGACGAGACCGTTGGAAATTTCTATCAAGACGTGGAATCGGCAATGAATAAAGTAAAATTACATTACACTGCACTGATGGGTGACTTCAATGCAAAAGTGGGCAAGAGCGAGGCTGGCGACTACGCGGTAGGCGATTATTGGATAGATTCTGGAAACAGAAGGGGAGAGTTATTAGTAGAATTCGCAGATAGAAATAATTTACGGATCATGAATACTTTCTTCCGCAAACGAGAGAACAGTTAGTGGACCTGGAAGAGCCCCAATGGTGAGACTAAAAATGAAATCGACTTCATACTATGCGCTCAACCTGGCATCGTTCAGGATGTGGCCGTCCGCAGAAAGGTGCGCTGTAGCGACTACAGAATGGTAAGGTCTCAAATTATAGACTTGAAGAGGGAACGGAAGAAGCTAGTAAAGAGGAAGTCCATTAACGAGTTAGCGGTAACAGGAAAATTACAGGAATCCAGGATATTACTGCAAAACTGATATTCGGGTTTAACTGAGGAAGACGATCATGATGTTCATACAATGAACAATAATCTGACAGCCATCATTACGGAGTGCGCAGTAGAATTAGGCGGTAGGACATTTCGACAGGATACCGGGAAGCTATCTCATGTGACGAAAGATCTGATTAAGAAACGCCAAAGCATGAGGGCGTCTAACCCTACCGACAGTATAGAACTGACAGAGCTATCGAAGTTAATAAATAAGCTCAAGGTAGCCGACATAAGGAAGTTTAATATGGAGAGAATCGAGCATGCTCTAAAAATTTAGGTAGTCTAAAAGCGGTGAAGAGAAAACTAGGCATAGGAAAAAACCAGATGTATGCGCTAAGACACATACACACATAGAGGAAAATGTCATTAGCAATATGGACAAAATAGTTAATGTAGCCGAAGATTTCTACACAAATCTGTAGAGTAGCTAATGTAATTATAGCGTTAATGAGAGATAAAGTAGCGCAGAGAAATGTGTCATCCCACCAGTAACGAAAGAGGGAGTAAACAAAGCCTTAGTAGCAATAGAAATGGAAAAAGAAGCTGGGGAGGATCACGAAACAGCAGATATGTTGAAGGATGGAGGGGAGATCGTTCTAGAAACACTAGCCACCCTGTATACACAATGCCTTATGATCTCAACCGTACCAGAAGTTTGGAAGAATGCCAACATTATTTAATTCATAAGAAGGAAGACGCCAAGGACTTGAAAAATTATAGACCGATCAGATTACTATCTGTTGCTCACAAGGTATTTACGGAGGTAATCGCTAATAGAGTCAGAGCAACCTTAGACTTTAATCAGCCAGATGATCAGGCACGCTTTCGTAAAAGATATTCCACAATAGCTACTATTCACACTCTAAATCGGGTGATAGAAATATGCAAAGAATATAACCAACCTCTATATAAAGCCTTCATTGATTACGAGAAAGCATTCAACTCAGTGGAATCCTCAGCAGGCATGCAGGCATTGCGTAATCAGGTTGTATAAGAGGCTTATGTCAAAATACTGGAAAATGTACATAGAAACTGCACAGCTGCCATAGCCCTCAATAAAGTCAGCAATTAAATTCCAGTAAGAAAGGGCGTCAGGCAGGAGCCACGATCTCGCCAATGCTATTCACCGCCTTTTTAAAGGAGGTATTCCGAGGCCTGAATTGGGAACAGTTGGGAATAAGACTACATGGAGTATACCTATATAATCTCCAATTAGATGATGAAATTGCCTTGCTGAGTCACTCAGGAGCTGAACTGCAAGTCATAGTCAATGAGGTAGACAGGGAGAGCAGAATACTGGGTCTAAAAATTGACATGCAGAAAACGAAAGTAATGTTCAACATTCTAGCAAGACGACAGCAGTTCACAATTGGTAGCGAGCTCCTGGAACTGGTAAAGGAATACGTCTACGTAGGGCAGGTAGTGACAGCTGATCCGGATCATGAGAGGGAAATAGCTAGAAGGATAAGAATGGGGTGGAGCGCACATGGCAGGTTCTCTCAGATCATGAATGACAGTTTACCATTTTCCCTCAAGAGAAAAGTGTACAACAGCTGTATCTTACCTGTACTCAGCTACGGTGCACACACGTGGAGGCTAACGAAAAGAGTTCATCTTAAGTTAAGGACTACGCAGCGAGCCATGGAAAGGAAAATTACAGGTGTAACGTTAAGAGACCGGAAGTGGGCAGAGTGGGTGAGGGAACAAACGTGAGTTAATGACATCCTAGTCGAAATAAAGAGGAAGAAATGGGCTTGGGCAGGGCATGTAAAGGGATGGCAACTTAGCCGCTAGGTCTCGAGAGTAGCGGAGTGGATTCCGAAAAAAGGCAAGCCTAGCAGGGGGCGGCAGAAATTTATGTGGGCGGAAGAGATCCAGAACTTTGCAGGCATAGGGTAGGCGTAGCTTGCAAAGGACAGGGTTAATTGGAGAGACATGGGAGAGGCCTTTGCCCTGCAGTGGGTGTAGTCAGGCTGATAATGATGATGTTGGCGATTCATGAGAGTCGCTTGTTGAGGCTGTCAGCTTGATGGCTGCACATTTCGCAGTTCCTCGAGTGCTAATTCGCTGAAAACTTCTCGCAGTTGTCTCTGGACTTGGTGCCCGTGCCTAGTTGCATTGCACAGATATGAGCCGGATGGCTCACTTCCGAGTCGGTATGACAATGGTCTTCTCGATTTTTTAGGCTCCTTGGGGGCAGTGTGCCGTTTTGTGGCAGTCGGCGCACAAGGCAGGGTAGCAGTTGGTGCCCGATGATGTGTATTAAAAGCTCCCTTTTCTCTATTTGGGTCCTGTCGTGGTTGTCGCGACGAAAAAGACGTTTCCTTTCTTTAACGTAACCTCGTGCAGACTAATTCAGAAGCTGGGTCTTGAGGTCGAGGAGTCGTACGGCTGTTTCTTTCCTAACGACGCTCGAAAATTCCATGAATACGTCGTTCTCCAATGGCGCCTGTGTCGTCAGGGAAGACTCGTGGTTTTGATAACACCTACGTGCCACGCCCTTCTGTGTGATGAAGACGATTCTGATTCTTGTCGCATTATCCTAGTTGTCGAACGACGCTGCGCTCTCAGATTGTTCCAACCATTCCTCGCGGTCCTTCAGCGGCAGGCGTTTAAAGTCGGCGGCACTCATGGCTGATGTTGGATGATCGAGTTTGGATGGACGGTAGACAATGAATCTTCCTTTCTGTGTGGGGTGTATTTGTTCAGGGTCCCGAATTCAGGCATTTCGCCCAAGGCTGCGCTGTATTTGAAGCTGGCACGGAACCTTCCAGGTAAGGCGCCAAAAATAATTATAGAAATCATGAACAACGCAGAGGAAGCTGCGCGTGGCTGCGGCCATTTTATATAGACATGCTCACTTCTTGCGTCAGAAAGCGCTAAAGTAGGGTGTAAGCAGCTTTGAGCTTCAACAAACAGAACAAAACTTCGCGGCATTATATAATGCTGATATAAAAAAAGTTGACAAAAATTTCTATTTAGACGGCACATCAAGCAGTGCTGCATAAAACAGATGCGGCGAAAAGATCCTTTGGCGGCTTTCGGGGAATGGCTGAAATGAGCGTTAACAGCAGTGCTCTGTGTGGGAATTTTTTAAACTAGCGATCAAGCCCCTTGACATGTTTATCCTAGTGTTTTAAACGAATACCAAACACATGGCGGTATGTGCACAACTAGTACACAAGTACCGGGGTCTTCTTGCGAATTTATAGAAAGGGCTGCGTGGCCATTCCTGTCTTAAATCTTAGGATGGCGACGATGGTTTGTAGAAAATATTTATTGTCTCATAATCAACGCGCTAGCAAAAACTGTTTCCTGCACTAAAAGAGTGTTAAATAAATCATATGTTAGTCAACACAAAAGAAGACAACTTTGCTTCCTGCGTCATACGTGTTCTAAATTTCTGCGTTTTATTATATACAGTTTTTTACTCTGCGATGGATTTTACAAAACTCCGTGGAATGTATACCCTCTGTCAAAAGATTAGAGCCCAAGGAGTTTCCCTGTAAGCTTTGTAGTGAGCTCCTGTAGCATTTGTGGAAGTCTTACCAGTTGGATATGGCGGGAAAAAATGTTACTATTCTAATAGTTTTTGATCACTAAATAGGCATTGCAAGCCGGACGGTATGGCTCAGAATTGATTATTACAGCACTATTTGAAACAGAGACGAAGGAAGACCGACGAGGACGAGCCCTGTATTTCTCAATGGATCGCCAACCCGCTCAATCATTAGTGTTATCATAATCAAGATGAAAAATCCTTAGGCGCTAAATTTTTGACAAAGGCTCTTCATCAGAAGCTTAATTTGAATAGTATTTTGTGGTCGGTTAAACTTTTTCTACCTTCAGAACAACTTTTGTTTATACCTTGTGTCGACCTTAGGATGGACAATGAATTGCGTTATTAAAAAGATGCATACCTAGTGATGAAGTTAATCATACAGTGCTTGACTAAGACGGTTCTTCTGAGAAGCGGAGGCAGATCGGTCACAAATATCAGAGAACTACATGTGGTAGCTTCTCGCAGAAGTTCCAGGCAGAACGCTAGATAACATAAGAACTTTGTGGTCTTATACGATCCGCATGTTCAATTTTTTTTTTAATTTGGTTGAACAAGCAGTCATGCAAAAGCTGCGATTCACTCATGCACTAAGGACTTATAGGATTCAAAACACTGAAGTAAGGCCACCTGACATTTTCGGAATGTCAACGAAGGTTAAGCGTGCGTCCCCTGCTTTCAAGATACGGAAGGCTATAGCTGGTCTTCCTCCACCCTGAACACGGAGCTCACTGGCCCAGCTTTTAATTTACAAGGTGACTAGCTGAGCGAACCGCATAATTCCTGCACAAATGACTCGGGAGGTTACTCTTACGCAATTCTCAAAATATAAGTAGTTCGCCGCACGAATCACATTATCAACAATTATTATCAACAATTCATTATAATGTCCCCGGATGTGTCATAAACAGAGTAGCCGTTTACCGAGGATTTTGCCTAAATCTGGTATGATAGACAAAGTGGTAGAGAAGACAGCGCGATGCACGTTCTAGCCCATTTTATACAATCTAAAAATATTCAACTAATTTCATTGTAGGCGGTGACATTGTTGTGTCACATGTGCCCCTTGTGTCCCGCAAACGTGCCCATTGCTGAGAGTTCAACTGTGGAATTACTCCATTGCTCCTCAACGGTCTCCTGACTCCAAAAACGAGCACGTTGAATGGCCTTTTAACATTTTATATTTTTACAAGCGGTGAAATTCTACAACGCTTGAAAGTATGCTATTTTCTCGTATATGCATTAAAAACTCGTTATAGAGTGGTCCTCAGACTAGATGCAGTCAAGTCGTACAGGAAGTGCATGACCTGCTAGTGCACACAACCGCACACTAACTTGCGGATTAAAACCAGGGAGGCTTCAACACGTGGTCGTCACTATAAGCGCCCCTCCATCAAGCTGGATTTTTCAGTCACAGTGGGAAGCTTTATTTTTCATAGAATATTTCACGAGCACTCTTGCAGTGTAGAGCTCTACGTGGACCAACTAGACTACGGCAGCAGCTGTGCGTTAGCAGGATATATATATATATATATATATATATATATATATATATATATATATATATATATATATATATATATATATATATATATATATATATATATATATATATATATATATATATATATATACGCTTAGTTTTTCTGCTTTAGGGGTCAATGGCGCTCCACGTGCGCTGCGACGTTTTAAAAAACTAGCGGCTGCACAAACAGTTGCATACTGCGCAGAGGTTCAGGCGATCAAACAATGAGCAAACCTTTGCCCTTGGGATTCCCTAATGCCGTTGCCCGCTTTAAGTCGACGACATAACAGCTGCCACATCGAATAGTCTAAGCTGGACCAAGAGCAACAGCTGTTCGCAGACCTTACAGCTGGTTGTTCCTCTAATCCATAAAGCTTACCTGGCTCGTTTAAACTGCCTAGCAGAGTTTTTGAGCATTTGTTGATTTTGTGCCGAATAATAAACTACAACGCAAATGTGATAGTTCATATAGATGTTTAATAGCTGGTTGGGAGAATAATTTAGTGTACAGGCAGACGTACGGTGCATAGTGAATAATGAAGAGCGCCACGTATCGTCTCATATTCTTTTTGAATCATTCTGTACTTCTGGTCAAGTTGTACGTTTCATAATGGCTTTAAATAGGTCTGCTTTTTAGACGATTCAGGTTAATTTGCGGTTTTCTTCGTCATTGATATATTTGGTGGCTTTTAACAAACCGTAACCGAACAGTGTCCTAAAACAAGGTAATAGAATTCAGATTCGCAAATTATTCGGAAGAATAAAGCTTTAGTTTAAAAATCACAGTCACAATTTCGCTTTGAAAAAAAGTGACCTGCAATAGTCTAGAAGAGCGAATTTGGAATGCTGAATTGCATGCATGCAAATTTTTAACGCGATAGCCTTAAAATATTCGTTGTCCATAAAAACCGGTGTCGATGTTGTCGGCGTCGGGGCTCTGAACGAAAAATTCCGAGCACGTCTCTGGCAGGTGGTGCCCATAGAGGAACCTAGTAGGCAGGTGGGCAACTTAGGCCACGTGGCCTTGCGGTCCATAGCAACGTGCCCACCGGATAATGAGCAAACTGCCTACCGAGGCAGGTGGCATTTAAAATAATGATTGGTCGCTCGGGAAGATCAACCTACTTCGCAAAAGGCCCACTCCTGGGAGCACTTGCCATCGCAAGGAAGTGGCGCATCTCTTAATCGCTGTATCACTGCTCCACGTTTAGTAGGACTCCCAGTAATCTATGAATTTAAACTAAAGAATGACATTCTGCATATACGGGAATGCACCCACTACCCTGTCAAGTCATACTCTTAAGTCGGAGATTTAGTGTCGCCGCCAATTTTTTAAGAGTTCGGGTTTCTGCGGAAACCGGTCTCGGCGGAGAAATCATTCGCCATCTAGAAAAATAACTCGCAAAGGTCATTGAAAAAAATTGCAAACATTTAATTTTTAGAACCGGTACGACTGCCTTGTTTGGAATTGGACGAAAATATATGAGTCGTTGCTTAATTAAGGAAAACGTGGCGTAATGAGCGTACGTAACCTCGAGTAGATTGCTGCGCGTCCTGTTTATCACGGCCTTTTTGAATATAAAGCAACTCATTGGGCTTGCGTGTGGAAATATATTTTCGTTCAAGAATGTACGCGGAATCAGAATAAAGCAACACGCTCGTGTATTGATTGTGTGCTGATTTTAGGTTAGAAGCCAATTTTCCTCTCTTCTTGAACGCTTTTGGAGAACGCCATTAAATCACACGCAATGTGATTGATTTGGGTTGCGCGCGCACACTTGACAAAGAGAAATCTTGAACTATACGCCTGCTCTGCGAGTCCCTTCACATACAAACGACAAGTGAAGCAATACAAAGCAGGCTGTGAAATCTGCCCGAGATATGTATATGCACTGTGCACCATGTTTTTCCTACATAGCCAAAGACCCACCAGTTTTCGTCGCATTGTGTCCAAGACACCAGTAGTGGTGCCGAGACGTCAGTGTCGCAGTTTTTCTTCACATACCTTGCCGAGTGCTTTTATTTCTAATGTTCACTCACATTTGAGGGAGGTAACAAGATGCAATCCTAGCTGTCCATCCTGGAGCTCTACAGCAACGGCCACCGACATCAATTACAGTCCTCGGCATCTTACGTCCGGGCCCCACGTCTCCGGAACCTTCAATGTTTTCCTCTGGTGCGCTCCGTCAGCGGGACCCACCCATTTTCAGCGGAACCGACGACCGAGTTCGAGGACTGGCTACCATCCTAGCAACGCTTGAGCACGCAGATAATTGGGACTACATGCTTAAGTTCAACAAAGTAACATTGCAGCGTGATGGAGAGAGGCAAAGCCCGCCTGTCTCTTGCAACGAACATTGACTTCCAAATATCACTGCATTTTTTCCCGGTCATATCTGAAAGTGGTTTAGTGTCTGCGTGTGGTATCGGTTGGCATTCAGTATCGTCTGCGAGAAGCATTTTGTGCTTAAGATGTAAAATCTGTTATTTTTTTCTGTAAAAGATAAAAAACAAGCATACTGTACGAGATCTTCATAACAAGCATACATCTATAACAGTAGGCCATGCACGCTGTACACATAGTACTATGCGCTACTCATGATTTTACTGATTGTCTGGTTGAATTCACTCCATGGAATGCAAGATGCATCTAAGTGTACAATAAAATTGTAGAATGCTCAATTTTTTACGGCTGTAAAAGAAGCGTAAAGCATCATAAAGGTGACCACATTCAGAATACAAAGAATTTTTTTTTTCAGCTACGTGAGCGGCTCAATAAGAGAAGAAAATGGAAGCCTGAAGATGTAATCTAAGCTCTGCCGGAGGAAAATACCCGTCTAAAAGCTAGAGTATCACTTCAGAACACAAAAGGACGGCATTGAAGGTTTGTGATTTAGTCGCCCCAATGTAAAAGGCGCATAGCAAGCCAGTGGGCCACGCTAGCAACAGTGGCTAGTTGTGGCTGGGTACACGTGAGGGCTGAGGCGAGGAAGCATAAAAATATAGGGGAATGAAAAGTTCATGCTTTATGTTGATTTAACGTCCCAAAACGACTCAGGCTATTAGGGACGCTTTAGTGAAGTACTCCGGAAATTTTGACTACCTGGAGGTCTTTAACGTGCACTGACATCACACAGTAAGCAGGCCTCCAGAATTTCGCCTCCATGAAAGTTCGACCGCCACGGCTGCGATCGAACCCGCGTCTTTCGGGGTGAGCAGCCGTACGCAATAACCACTCAGCCAGCGAGGCGCCCAATTACGAAGGATAAGGATGGAAAAATTGCATCGGCCCCAGAAGAGTAGCAAGGGTATTTATTTATTTTTTTATTTTACCATCAAGGCCTTGGGCATTACAGAGGGGAGTGGTTGAACAAGATAAATACAATGCAGAAAAGATAACACGAAGCAGACAAATTAATGGTCGACATATAAAATGATGGCTAATGCGGTTGTAAAATGAGTAATGTCCACAGCACTGGCAATCGATCCGGGAAGGTCGTTTCAGTCCTTGGATTTTCGAGGAATGAAGAGGTTCTGCATGTTTTCGTCCCGGGTGGTGCAATTCAAACCTAGTGTGCGTGGTGCAGACGAGATGAGATGTACGAAAGCAAAGGGATGAGTTCGCTACGAATAATGGGACAAACATGAGAAATTTTATGAAACAAGCAAATGCGAGAAAATTTCCGACGAGAAGCGAATGAAGGAAGGTTTAACATGCGTTTCATTGACGATATGCTAGCTGTACGGTAGTATTTATGCAGAATGAAACGAACGGAGCTATTCAGGAGAAACTCCAGGGCATAGGTTTGGTTAGCACAGCTTGGGTCCCAAATGGATGCTGCATATTCTAGTTTCATACGGATAATTGTCTTCTACAGGAGGACTATAAGTCAGCTGGGAGCAGAAGAAAAACTACGGTGAAGATAACCAAGCATGCGATAAGCGTTGTTAATTATGGTGTTTATGTAAAGGGACCAAGTAAGATCAGAAGAGATTTCTATGCCGAGATAATCACAGAAGTGATGGATTGGAGCGCACTGTTATTTAGGTAATGGACGCTAGTACTGCAGGAATTTCTAAAGAAACGTAAGGCTTTGCATTTAGATGTACTAAGGTCCATTTTCCACAAGTGACACCAATTCGAAATAGCATCCATATCATGTTCCAAGGCATTAGTATCGTCCGAACGGCTAATTTCGGAATATGCGGAGACAGCATACGGAACACATGGAACTTAAAAAACAGGGAGAAAGGTATGCGCAATTTAACGTCCCAGGGTGCACATGGGCTGTGATACGCCATAGTGGAGCGTTCTCCATCAATTTTCACTACCTGAGATTTATTTTTACTAGCATATAGGCTAGTGTATAATAAATCCGTGTGTTTTCTTCTTTGAAAGGGTACGGAAGAGATTCATTACACACCGAACATTTCATACATTTTTCTCATGTGCCGAAATTAATTTCCGTTGGTGTGCGAATATTATACGATTCTGAATGTTGAGCTGAATATATATCAGTTTGAGTTGCTGAATTAATGAAATAGAGCGTATCAAAATTATATGAAGTTAATCGAATGGGATCTCAAGATTACCAATATTTTTCAACTAACTTACGCAAATTTTAAAGTTTTCCTTAACAGGTGTTTCAAAGACGGCCCTGTATGAAGACGCAGAGCATGCTGCTGCAATTAGTCTGCGCGTTCAGCTAGGCATTGCGGTTCATTTGTGTGGTGATGTTCATGACGATGAGACATGAGGCCTCAAAGACTGGGCAACGCGGCTGGATTTAGTAAGGTTTGGGAAGACCTGCATATATGCCCTGAATATATATTCACCATGGCTCATAACTCAACCCCTGTCATCAACTTAAACACGATGCTAGTTTGCGTTCGGTGACAGCAGAAAAAACTGATTTTCCGAGGCCTGTGGAATGAGTCACATAGCTAACATACTGGCTTCGTGCTGGATGCCTAATAGTGAAGAGCACCGTTGTGTGCTCTGACCGATACAGCTTTAAGTCCATGAGTTCTAGTGCTCCCGCAAGCTTTCCGCTATTTCGCATGAATATTGTCTATTTTTTTACGAATATTGACACAAGTCGCGAATAGTTTTATAAATATTCACTTCAGATCTTTCATTATTCTATTCTGATTTCATTTCGATATTAGCTAAGTATTCGTATTCGATTCGGTATCAAAGCTAGACTATTTGTATTCGATGCAGTTTCGAAAAAGTGCCGTTCGCCATAGAGCCTATGATGACTTTTAATTGGAGTTTATTCTGCGATGTTTTTTCAAGTGAAGCATGCCATGCAAAAACAGCGATATAATATAGCAGCAACAGTTACTTCTTCATTGCTTGTTCATTACGTATTCATTGCTTGTTACTTGTTGCTGGAACAGCGGCGTATTGTTTCGAGCATGCGCCTTGTTTGTGTTAGGTACAGTGTTCCATTGTCGGCGGTGGCACCGGTGATCCAGTCGGCGGTGGCACGTTGTGAGGGAAGCTAACTGCTTCCCATGCTACGTTATGCTTCATAGTTTTTATCTGACTGCCCCAGCGAACTGCGCAAGAAGACACGTGCGGGAGGGCGTCGTATCGCCGACGCCTACGAGAGCTGCCAGCCACAGGTGCCGCTGTGACGTCACGTACAGCCCAGGCTATATAAGCATCCCCTCATCGGATCTGCTGTTAAGAAGGCGGTGGCACGTTGTGCAGGAAACTAACTGCTTACCAGGCAACTTTTTGCTTCAAAGGTGAGTGTTCCTGCATCGAGGTGTTCACCTATGCGCAGCCAAACTTTCCATATTTTGCCACAGCTGACTCAGTGTCTTGTGATTTTTGCTGACGATATCTGTTCCCACTGCTGATGTCAAGAAAGCCATTGAAGATTTCAAACGTGAAATGCGCGTAGATATACGCTCAATGAATCAGAGCATAACATTTTGTTCTCACGCTGCTGATGACTTCAAAAATGCTCTATCAGAACTCAAAACTCTGGCTGCTGAGGTCAGGAGGACAAAGGAGGAATGTGCAGTCTTAGGGCAAGAAAATAAGGATTTAACAGGCTAACTAAAGCTCTAGGAAGAATTGCTGAACTGGAGCAATACAGCCGGTTGAACAATGTGAAGATAAAGGGCTTGCCCCTCACAGCTAAATACAGAGCTGCCGAGATAGCCTTGCAAATCGCACAAACCTCCAGCGTTCCTCTTGACTTGGCAGACATTGACACCGCGCATAGGGTTAAAACCAAAAAAACAGCAATGACATTAATCTAGTTGTCAGATTCACGACCCGTGCGAAGAGACACCATTTTCTTGAGGCAGGAAAAAGGACAACCCTATCAACTATTGCCATTGGTTTCATTGGTCCTGCTCAACGGATTTACGTTAATCAACATTTGACATCTGACAACAAACGCCTTCTTGGTGCCGCAAATGCGAGGAAAAAGGAAATGTCTTGGAAGTACGTGTGGATAAAAAACGGTAGCCTACTCGCGCGTAAAAAAGAAACTTCTGATATCATTCGGATATGCAGTCAAGCCGATCGGCTAAAAATGACGCAATGCAAAGTCATTACTCATCACATAGGAGTTGTTCTTGCTTTCTTGCCTCTGGAAAATGGATTGAGCACTACGCCTCTTCACGCACCCTCAAGGTTTAATAAGTATGTTGGCCTAGATGAAAATAAGCTGTTCATGTTAATTCATTTCAACATGCAATCTGCTGGGAACAAAGCTGATCAACTGACTCAATTTTGGTTGCCTTAACGATATCGTTTGGATGTCATCGGCTTCACCGAAACATGGCATCGTCACGACGCTGATGTTCTGCGAATGCTGGGGTATAACTCTTTTTATGTTAACCGCACTAGAAAACGTGTGGGAGGTGTTGCCCTACTGGTGAAAAACAAGTATGCCAGTGAACTCTTATCTGATCACTGCTTTTGCAATGGTGATATCGAAATGCTCACTGGGAAGTCGGCCTGCCACACTTTTTCTGTTCTTTACTGGCTCCCCCCCCCCCCCCCCCCCCCCCACCGGGAAGCTTAGCAGCGTTTTTTGACCACTTTGAGCGCGAATTATTCTTTTGTAAGAAAGAAACCCTTTTCCTGTATAGCGGGAGATTTCAACATAGATATAACCGCAGTCAGTTCAGCGCAGTAAAAACTTTCAACACTTCTAGAGGTGATTGATTTTCACAAGGCTATCTATCTGTAGTCCAACATGCACCTCTGCTACTTGTTCTTCCACGCTAGAGCTTATGGTAATAAATAATCATATTTTAGTCTTTTCGAGCCGTGTCGCAGTAGCTATCAGTGCTCATTTGCCTGTTTTTTTGCGTCTAGACAAGCATATTCATACAAAGGCAAATGCACAAGCTTGGTGGAAACTTATTTCCCAAGAAATGCTTGAGAAATTTGGGAGCCGTATTGCTTTAGTGAACTGGGATCCCGTGTACAGAGAAAACACAGCTGAGGGCCCTTATCACAAGTTCCTTGAAATTTTTCTTTTATTTTACAATGACTGATTCCTTGTGGTTGACATAACGCCTTGCAAGAATGCTCGTAAACCCTGGATGAGCCATACACGACTTGTGAAAAGGGAACAGAAGATGTTTGCACAATTCATTAAAACTAGGGACGCGGACGTACTAGCAAGGTATATATTATTGCGCAATCATTTATATCAAGAAATTAGGATAGCTAAGGTCGCTTACTATAACAACTTATTTGATAAAAAGCTTCCTAGCAACCCCAAAGATAAATGGAGACGCTTAAACTTACTCTTAAATAGAAGCACACACGGAAGGAAGATAACAAGTTTAATAATCGATGGTAAAGAAACCGCAGATTCACATCTCGCAAACACATTTAATACATTCTTCTCCAAAGTAGGTTCTAGCCAATTTATTGCTGGCATCTCCAATTTTTTTGGGCAGGAAGTCAAAAGCATCGCTCTTTGTTGGACCAACGGACGAAGCAGAAGTTTTTGCAATATGCAGAAAACTAAAAGATACCTTTAGTCTTAATGCACACAATATACAATGCCAACCTGTAAATACATTCTTGACATAATTACGCCATGCGTAGCCTATATATATAACACCGCACTTATGACAGCACAATTCCCTACCCACATGCAGTGAGCCAGGGTAGCCGTGATATCAAAAAAGGCGATGCAAACAAGTTGGGAAACAATAGACCAGTGTCTATACTTTCGTTTTTTAAGGGTTTAGAACCGCTAATTCGCATCCGTTTTCAACATTTTCTGTATAAGCATTCCATAATAACTGACTGCCCATATGGTTTTACAGAAAATAGGTCTACGGAGCATACACTACTGGTTCAAAAAGAACATATATTAAACAATTTTCAGCCAGAGCTTTTAACTCTCGGTACCTTTGTTGACTTTAGCAAAGCCTTCGATTGCTTACAACACGATGTCCTTTATGCAAAACCTGAGCAATACGGCATACGCGGACATGCCCTCAGCCTGACTAAATCTTATCTGAGTTCACGGTCTCAATATGTGATGATGAATCATTCGTCTTCACAGATTCTAAGAATTTGGAATGGCGTTCCTCATGGTAGCATTTTGGGGGCACTACTGTTATATATATATATATATATATATATATATATATATATATATATATATATATATAAATTATATCCCTACAATCAGTAACCATGTAAAATATATTATATATGCAGACGACACCAGCCAATCCTTTTCTTCCGCTTAGTAGATACCGCAAACCATACGCTCTTATCACTTGCCACATGACCATCAGTTAACTCACTAAAATTAAACAGAGGAAACTAAAGCAGTACTCTTCCTTCCTAAAAAAACAATTATTTCACCGCCCCTCGCCATACCTCAGTGGCAGTGTAATCGAGTACGTGGACATCTTTAAATCATTGGGCGTGACGTACAGCTGTACGATGACATGGGATGCACATGTTAATAACGTTGCATCAACACTTTCTATAATCGTCGGAATTACGTTGCGTATTGGTTCCTCCACCTGGTGTCCATCCGGCCTCCTGACGTCGCTGAGGCGTTTGTGGACACGTCAGCAGCTCACCGGACACGGCTCCCCCCTTCGACACGTTGAAGGAAGCTCTCATCGACCGCAAGTCCGCGTTCGAGCGCACCAAACTCTAGCAGCTCCTCAGCGCTACAGAGCTTGGTGACAGCCGCCCTTCACAGCTTTTACGTCACATGCGCCAGCTTCTGGGAGGCTCCGCTGCTCAGAACGACCCACTTCTGCTTGAGTTGTTCCTTCAGCGTCTTCCCCAACACATGGCCGCCATCCTCACAGCTGTGGGTGATGTTTCATTAGATAAGCTCGCTGAACTCGCTGACCGTGTTCCGGACTACTCAAGTCTCCCCGACGTCAGCTCTGTGACCAGTCTGCCTCCAACTACTTCCGCTGACTCCCAGCTTGCCAGCATTGAATGTCGACTTGATGCTCTTGGCAGGCTGCTCGATGTCCTCGAGCCTTTTCCATGCCGTTCTCTGCCGATGTTCATGCCACGCCGCAACTCCTCGGAATCCCAACCATCCCACACGCGGCCAGCCACCTCGCCCTAGGCTGTCTGCTGGTACCACTGTATTTTCCGCAGCTCTGCCCGCAAGTGCGTACACCTGTGCTCCTGGTCGGAAAAGGATGCGACCGGCCACTGACGCGGAAAGTGGTGCTGGTGGACGGACATGCCGCCTCTTTAACGTCTCGGAAAAGATTACTGGCACTCGTTTCCTGGTTGACACGATAGCACAAGTCAGCGTTATAACGGCCTTTTGGGCAGATCGCCGTCGCAACGAACAGACCTCCCCGCTCGAAGCGATCAACAACACTTCCATATGCACGTACGGCCAACGGTCCCTGACGCTTAACCTCGGATAGCGCCGCAAGTTTCGCTGGATCTTCATTATCGCTGACGTCTCGGAAGCTGTTCTCTGCGCGGGTTTCCTCAGTTTCTTCAACCCAGCCCTCGACATGCAAGCTTATCGCCTCATAGATCTCAGCACGCACCTCTTCGTGAACGCATACTCTCCACGGCTGCGGCGACGGGGCTTCGCGCTCTCGTCCCTGTTTCGCCATATGCGAAAGTTCTGGCTGATTTTTCCAGCCTCACAAAGCCGCATACCAGAGAGTCACCGGTGAAACACTCGATCACTCCCCACATCGTGACTTCGGGACCGCCGGTGTTTCCTCGCCCTCGCCGTTTGTCGGGAGAACGCCTCGCTATCGCTCGCCGTCAGTTCGAACACATGCTGGAACTCGGCATAGTACGCCCAACCTCCAGCAACTGGGCACTGCCACTTCACATGGTGCCAAAGAAAGATCCGGGCGACCGGCGACGATGTGGAGATTACCGCGCCCTCAAAGCTCACACTTTACCAGACCGCTATCCACTTCCTCACATAGAGGACTTCACATCAAATCTGGCTGAGTGGACGAGCTTCTCTAAAATTTACTTAGTGAAGGCTTATCATCAAATTCCTATGGAGCCCGCTGGTGTTCCGAAGACGGCCATTACCACACTGTTCGGCCTCTTTGTGTACGTGAGGATGCCTTTTGGCTTCTGCAACGCCGCACAGACTTTTCAGCAAGCTATCAACGAGGTTACGCGAGGCCTCGACTTCGTGTTCGCTTACATGGATGATCTCCTCGTAGCAAGTTGATCCGGTGCTGAGCATGAAGCTCATCTGCGAGCCCTCTTCGACCGACTGGATGAATATGGGCTCGTCATCAACACGACCAAGTGCCTCTTTGGCGTAGCTACAGTAGAGTTCCTCGGAAACCTTGTCACTCCACGAGGCATTCGGCGTCTCGACAGCAACGTAAAAGCCATTCAATATTTCCCGCCCCCACGTCACTCAAAAAGTTCAGAAAATTCTTGAGCCTCCTGAACTTTCATCGGCGCTTTCTCCCGAAGTGCGCCTCTCTCCTGAAACCTCTGACTGATCTTTTGGCTGCGAAAAAATTTTATGCTGCGCCACTTGATTGAACTGAGGATGCCGCTGCTGCATTTGCTGCTGCCAAGAAGGCGCTTGCAGACGCCACTTTGCTCATGCATCCAGTTCCTAATGCTTCACTGCGCGTTGTCACCGACGCCTCGAGCATTGCCGCCGGCGTAGTTCTCGAGCAGTACATCTCTAGTTTGCAATTCTTCGGTTTTTTTCTCAAAAGCTGAAGCACTTGAAACTAAATACAGCACCTTCGGTCGAGAATTGCTTGCTCTGTACCTCACCAACAAGTAATTTCGCCACTTCCTGGAGGGCTGAGACTTTCACGTCATTGCGGACCATAAGCCTTTGATGTTTGCCTTCCAAAAGAACCACAGCACCTACACTGCATGCGAGATCCGCCAACTGCGTTTTATCTCCGAGTTTACAGTGGATCTCCGTCACGTCCATGGCCCGGAGAATGCTGCTGCTGATGCGCTTTCTCGTGTTCGTGCCATGGCGTCTGAATCACCAGTGGACATTGAGGAGCTAGCGGCTCCCCAGCGCAATGATCCAGAGCTACATCGTCTTCGCTCCTCATCCATGTTCCTGTCCTTCGCCGAATGTCCACTGCCATTTTCCTCCCAGTTCTTTACGTGCGAGACATCCACTGGCGTCTCGCACCCCTACGAAGCTTTGGCTTTCCGTCGCATCATTTTGAAAAACTGCACCGCCTGAGCCAGCCTGGTATTCGCGCTACGCAGAACCTGGTCACATCTCGTTTCCTTTGGCCGGGCATCATTGCCGAAGTCCGCCACTTGGTACGAACCTGCCTTCACTGACAGCGCGTCAAAGTTCACCGGCATACCGTCAGGCCTGTCTCTCCTTTTCGGCCGCCTGACGCAAGGTTTTTTCACGTTCACATAGACATTGTTGGTCCACTCTCGTTATCACGTGGGGCCTCTTATTTGCTCACCAGTGTTGACCATTTCCCCTGCTGACCCTGCGCGTTGCCCATTGCTAACGCTACAGCCGAGACCGTTGCTTCAGTCTTCATGGCCGGCTGGGTCTCTCGTTTCGGCTCCCCTTCTGTCGCCACCACCGACCGCGGAGCCGCCAGTTGTAATCGGCCCTGTTTACTGCTCTTGCCAATATTCTGGACGTTCGCCACATCCATACGACCGCCTACCATCCTTCGGCCAATGGCATGGTGGAACGTCTGCATCGACAACTGAAGCTGCCCTTACCACTTATCAGCAGAGAGAACACTGGTCCGACCACCTTCCCCTCGTCCTCTTGGGAAGTCGCTCGGCACTGTAGGCTGACCTCAGCAGCTCTTCTTCTTTGATAGCCTACGGCGTTCCTCTGCGTTTCCCTAGGAAATTCCTTTCTCCCTCCTCCCCTCCGTTAATTCATGACGCTTCCACCTACATCCGAGACCTACGCAACACATTTCGCCACATTACTCCTGACACCCCTGCAGCCCGTCACCCTCAGTCCGTGTTCATCAGCCGGCACCTTGCCTCCTGCACCGATGTCTTCATCCGCCGTACCCAAGTCCGTCCACCCCTCACGCCAGCCAACGATGGACAGTTCCGCGTCTTCCATCGCGCGCAGAAGACCTTCGCGTTAGACGTAAACGGCCATGAAGGAGTCGTGGCTGCTGACCGCCTCAAACCAGCTTATATTGCCGCTCCTCTGCTTGTCGGCCATACACTTGCTCTCGCTTCTACTTCGCCATCATTGTGCGCAGCTTCCTCGAACCACACCCGTTCGGCGAATCGTGTGGCTTCGCTCGAAGGGGGGAGCCCCTTGCACCCCTTGATAGAGTTAACTCTGTTTGTGCAATTATTGCAATGAATTATGCACTGCTACACTATTTACACGTGTGTGTCAATAGTGGATGAGCATATTTATTTTGCTCCCGAGCCCAGTACACAGTCTGTGCAGTAGAGTGCGTTTTCTTTCATTGAGAAGTAGTTTAAGTGTTTGTTGCGCCAGTCTTTTTTTTGTGCCCATGTTTACCGTTTTGAATAATTTTTCGTATTTTTTTCAGTCTATTGAATGCAGCCCTAAAACTACATTTTTTTACTGAAAGGCGCGTTCAATAAACGAAAAAAATATGCTACAACTTTTCCAAATATGTTTTAACGCTTAAGATGGCATTGAAAAAGCGGGTTGCAAAACGCAGCCAGGCCTGATTGAGATTGGCCCTACCGAACGACCGCGGCTTCAGAGCGGCCATCATGCGTGCTTTCACTGTTCTTTTGTAACCAGCACTAAGGAAAATTTATAAGCAGCCTGACATCTGCGGCAATTCTGAGGAGTCAAGTCAAGCAGCCCGTTTTAGTTATTCCAAGGTATCGGTACTGCAAACCTGGTTTGTAGTGCTTCTAGAAAGTGCTCGGTCAACGCTTATGTTTAATGATTCTAGAAAATCTCGCAGCTGATCAGAGTACAACGACTCAGCAGATATCAGCAAAAATATGCGCGCGACTCAGCCGACGGGAAGGCTGGTGGCCAGTGTAAATAACCATTACGTGCCAGCCCAAAGTTGTTGTTGGTCACACTGAATTCATTTCAACAAAAAATTTCATCCGTGCGCACTCCTTTTAATGTCGGAACAGAGTTCAGAGGAGATGCTGAGTTCTTGTGTAGCTGGTGAATTAGTGCTACAATAAACGATGTTGTGAATTTCCTTGAAATTACGTCAAGTTCTGCCATATAATTAGTGCTTTCACTCATGTCCATAAAGGATTCATGAAGGTGGGAAACACGATTAGAATGTGGATCGCCTATTCTTCCCGTAGCATGTCGGCTCCTGGGAAAAAATTTTCTCTGGCAATTTTTCGACCTAGGACATGGCATATCCTGAAAGCGCTCATCGATCAGACTAAAACCAATGCAGAAAGAGAAAACAATGAAGCAATTTACTGATTAATCCACCAGTTCGAAGGAACCGATGAGGAACTCCTGGACAAAGTGCGCATCAAGTGCTTCGGGGACGCAAACCCGAGGACCTATGCAGGAGATTATCGGGGGTAAATAAAATCCAAACCTAGATAGACCCATCACACGAGAAGTCTATGCAGCAAATCGAAGCACAACTAGGATTGCGGCAGCGGGCGCAGAGAAAATCAACAACGCACTCATACGCAACCTCAATGACGGGCTAGTCGCAGAATTAACCGATTTCCTCAACAAGCACTGGCAGCGGAGTCCGTTCCCGAGGATTCGAAGCAAGCAGAGGTAGTTATTATTCCAAAACCGGGTAAAAAGCTGCAAATCGAAAACCTGAGACCCATCTCCCTCACACCGTGCCTCGGCAAGCTGTACAAGAGAGTGGTAACATTAAGGCTACAACAATACATGAAGGATCACGAACTCTGTCCCCGCAGGATGCTAGGATTCAGGGCGAAACTGTTGACCCAAGACTTACTTCTACAAATCAAAGAAGGAGTTCTAAGTAACGTCCCTAGGGACGGAGAGAACGTAATAATGGCGCTGGATATCAAAAAGCTTTTGACAACGTAAGCCACGAAGCCATCCTGACAGGCCTGGTCGACCTGAACTGCGGCAGGAAGGTCTTCGGCTACGTCAAAGCTTTCCTCTCAGATAGAACAGCGACGATAGGGCTGGGAGAACTCCGTTCGAGAAGTTCCACGCCCCTAACAAGGGAACTCCCCAGGGCTCGGTCATCTCACCTACGCTTTTTAACGTTGCAATGATCAGCCTTGCAAAACAACTTAAGGAAGTCGAAGGAATACGCCAGCCATGCAATGTATTCCGACGACATCATCATCTGGACAAATACGGGCTCACTAAATGAAACGGAAGGGAGACTACAGGAGGCCGCGACCTGCGTAGAGAACTACGTAAAAGCGAGAGGGCTAGCATGCTCCACCGAAAAATCAGAACTGCTCAGAGTCTGGAGAGGGAAACAAAACCGCACAGTCCCGAACAGCGACGAGCTTAGTCTCAACGTCTACCTAGAGGGAAAACCCATACCAGAGAAAACACTCATGGATACAATCAAACCAACGGTGTACACATGCACTTGCTCTACTCAAAGCTTCCACTCTACAAGTTTCCCGCATGATCGCGCACGCCTCCCATAAACGCTCGGGCATGCGAGAAGAAGACACGCTAAAGCTGGTCAGGAGCCTGGTGATCAGCCGAGTCACCTAGTCTCGCGTACTACAACCCAATCAAAAGCGAAATCCTACAAATTGATGCGATTAAACGCAAAGCATTCAAAACAGCACTCCATCTACACAATGCACATCCACAGAGAAGCTTTTAGCACTAGGACTTCATAACAAGTTTAAAGAACTCAGAGAGGCAGAACACGTCGCCCAGTTGCAGAGACTACAGCAGACTCCTGGCAGCGAGCGTCTGCAGAAGTTGGGATGCAACGAACAAATACAAGAAATCCAGCGAACTGCGACTATCCCGGACGGCATACGGGGCAAAATTAGAGTGACCCCCATCCCCAAGAACATGGACCCCAACCTACAAGAAGAACACAGAAAGGCGAGAGCCGAGTACATCCAAAAATCACTAGCCCCCAGGCAACAACGGTGTATGTGGACGAAGCCAAATACTCCAGAAGGATGGGACAAAACAACCCCAACGCGGTAGCGGCTGTGATAAACTCGGACATGCGGAACATCATCAGCGCGTCGCTACGGGACTGCATGGTAGTCGAGGCTGAAGATGTGGTCGTCGCTCTAGTGGCAGCGGAGGGCTAACAGACTAAGCGATCCTTAACAATACTAACCGACTCTCAAACGGCATGTCGAAATTTCATGTTAGGCAGAATAGGTTACAGAGCGCTCCGCATACTCCACTCTGGGGACCGACCCAAACAAAGCACAGAAGAAGAAGAAACAATAAAACATATGATAGTATGGACGCCGAGACACGCGGGAGTGGAAGGAAACCAAGCGGTCGGCAGGGTAGCTTGAGGGTACACTTTTTACCGAGCTCCACCCACAAGCAACCTCGAGGAAGCCGAACCTGTCCCTAGAGATTACTCGGCGATCTTAAACCTCTACAAGGGCTGGAGGAAACGGTACCCCCCTCCCCCCAGAAAAATCTCTCTTCAGGCAAGACGCCGTCGCCTGGAGGCTGCTGCAGACGGGCTCATACCCGAATCTAAATACGCTCAACAAAATACAACCCACACAATACACAGACAAATGTCCATGGTGCCATGAAACACCAACACTCTATCACATAACGTGGGCCTGCCAGAAAATAGAGGTGGCACCAAAAATACCAAACCTGAGTGCGGAGCAATGGGGCGGAGTGCTCTCCAGCGACCATCAGGACGTCCAACTTGGACTGATCCGGCGAGCACAGCTGGCAGCGGCATCCAGCGGAGCCCTGAACTAGGGGTAAACGACCATTGCTAAGATGATGGAAGACACCATCTGACTCCGCAAAATTCCTCACCTACTCTCTAGAGCTCAATAAACGTTTTCCTTCCTTCCTTCTCTGGCAAAGATATTTTGCGAGACCCTAAAATTAAAGATATCGCCGGTAAACGACTAGAAGAAGGCCAGAATATCTGCGAAAAAGGCAAAGACCAGCTCGGTTTGTTGAGGCAGAAAACATGACCACATGAGCGTGGGAAAAATGTCCCATTAAAACATTTTCGCGGGTAGTTTCTGTAGTGTCTTCAACTCTGCCGGTCCCTATTGACAGATGTGGTGCGCGCGGAAAACCGCTCTCTAGCAGCTTGCTTTAGAGCCAGTGAAATGTGACAACCAATACCACATGACAAGCTAACTTCAGCCAAGGATTCTTGATATACCAGGATATAACGGAAGAGCAAAACTAATAATGTGTTAATATTTATTTCAAAGTAGACCTACCAAACACGCGAAAAGGAAAAAAAATATAGCTGGCGGTTTAGCATTGCTAAGGACGAAACATTGTGCGAAAGCAAAGCTTTTGCAAGCAGGCACCACCGCCACGTAGTTCATAGTGTTATTGCGGTGTCGACTGACCTAAGCGGCCTGTTGTGTGTGTCTTCAAACCTTTCATCTTCAATGCCAGTTTACCCTATGTACGCCGTCGGCCTATGCTGCAATGCCGCGTTTCTCCAGCTATATTGTCAACGGCAGCGCCTATCGCTTTTGAGCCGTATTTCTGCCACAACATTGTTCTCACCAACGCATGCAGCGCACATCTCTTTGACACTACCTCCACATAGCTCAAACCGTGAATATTAGTTTGATAGTAGCATCAGCTGATGAAGAAGCCTATGTGCAAATCCCAGCGTGAGAGTGTGTTGCAGTAACAGAAAGGCGTGTTCTCTTCGCGCTGGCGCGAACTGAAATCCGAGTCGTGGATATAATTTCTTTCACTGGGAGCAAACCAACAAACATCGCGTGATTTTGCTCGGGGTGTATCCATGGCATCGGAATGCGGTTTTTGCGCAAAAAAAAAGAGACTTGGAAAAGAACGTGAACGCTTTGTCGCGGCAGTCATGCGGAGGACCAAGCACTAAGGAGCGCATCCACCCGTCGATGAGGAGTTGTGTCTTCCGGGATACAGAGAACTCACTAGCATCAACGAAAGTATGGCGCAGGGCGCAAAGATACCAGATATCAGACTCAAGACTGGTCGGCGTACCGCTAGCTCGAACCACCATAAACACTATTATCCGCACAGAATGCTGCTCGATCGCAGGTGTTAATTTTGGGTAAGGTTAGCTGGCACACCCAAACGTTGGCTAAAATTAGGTGGCAAACCGGTTTATGCAGCCAGCATTCAAGTATTTTCCTTTCTCAGCCGAGAGTGAACGAAATATTTTGAGTTTGACAGGCTTTGTGGTGCTTTCGGTGACAAGTGGCTGTGAATGAACTTTGTCAACTTTTATAGGCGGGCGAGTCGAACTCAGTCTGTTGGAGACCTAGTAAGCGTATCTAAAATATATACATTAGCCCTCTATGCTTCTGTTTTGTTATACGTAATTACTCACAATTTCAGGATTTCATTGCATCAATTTACAGCTGCTTCTGGAATAGAATACTTTCGCATTGTTTACGTTGTCATGACGGCGCACGCAGCAATCTGAATCAAAATTATAGACAGATATATACGCATTTTAAAACTGCCGGGCAAATCAAGGCTACTCTGGACATTATACCTCCAGTATGGGCCATTTCAAAGGAGTGAATTCAAAACGGAGATCTAAGACAAGACAGTAATACAAAGTATGTTTCAAAGTATGCACACTGACCAACACCAAAAATACCAGCTAAGAGATTATTGTATCAGGCAGCCCAGATTAAGAACAAATTATGGCTCTCAAACTACGCTATACCAAATAACAGTTCTTCTAAATTCTAGCAAACATATAAAAGTTCTCATCCACAAATACAGAAATGAGCGCTTATTTAGGAAAAAATTTACAGAAATGCTTTTAGCACTACCCTCATAAACTTCACTCGTAAAAATGTTGCTAATCAATAATGTAAATGACTACTTATTTTGTGACATTTATTTACGTGTCTATGGTAAGCTTGTCATTGTAATTCGTTTGTGCTAATTTATATGTTACATGTTACGCTTATATGTTACATGTTACGCTCAGTTGCTGTGTCAGGTGCACCACGGAGAACGGGCCTCATCAGGCTTACTATGCCTTTTGACCTTCCCGTCAAGTATGTGCGCATGCTTGGAATAGAGAACTTACTTACTATTAGCCACTACAGTTTGCGGGATGCATGTTTTCGAATAAAAAACTTATTGTTGCGCCGCCTCGCTACCAAATGCTGTGGTTATGTGACCAGCGCTCGCAGCGTGCTCATGCTGAAACACGTTAAGGCTTTTCAAGCGATTTGGCAGCCGTGGTGGCTGAGCGGTTATGCTACTTGTCTTGGTGACACGACAGCGGCGGGTTCGAACCCGGCCGCGGCGGTCGCATTTCGATGGAGGTGAAAGGCTAGAGCCTCATGATTACAGTGTGCTATGTAATGCCCGTTAAAGGCGAACTCCGGTGATTTTCTGGGTTACTGAACAAATAGTGGATTTATAGTGCCTAAGGCTTTCTTATGACAGTACGCGACTTCATTTTTTACAGCACGCCAAATATAATTTAAAGATGCAAACGTCTTGAATCAAAATTATAACTTCCGCGCCGGGCCCTGAGAGTTAATTTGCCTAACGTCAGTGATGATGACGCAGCTTGGTAAGCGAGATCTATGCGTTTGCTGCCGCCCTGCGCGAAAAGTGAATCCCTGTGAGAGCGGCTTAAGTCAGGGAACATCGAAAATCAGCGATTGTTCCTCAATTTCATCAGGCAGTTACAGCGCCTATTCGATAATAAGTTTTGGCGCAAACGATTCGCCCCTTGCCGACGACCCACCGCGATAATAGAGGTCCAAGCGCGGCTATGCAGAGCGAACACTGCGCATCGCACTTCGACACGACTTGCAAGCCCTCACTTGTTTCGGATTATAAAACGTTCCAAAGTATAAATTAATAAACTCTACGCTGCCCTTACAGGTGCGCACGCAGAGAATGCCCTTCGCTAAGAAACGAAAGGCTGTGCTATCGCCGGTAGCTCTATGCACAGTTTCCTGTCCAGGATCGCCTGCATCTGGCACCACCTGCAGTTCCCATTGTTGTACTTTGAACGCAAGATGGTGGACATAACCCGACGCCAGTTCCAGTTATAAAAACCCCAGTTACCTGAAACACCCTAATGACAACAGTAACGCGCCCCATTACGAGAGCCAAATATTCATTTATACGCCCTCTAAATATTTATTTATAGTCATATATACACCCTGACACCTTGATGCAAAGGGCATATCGCGTCAAAAACCGATGCTGCGATTGTGATGGTGACTTAACGTTACTTCCGGCCCGTATTCCCCCTTGTTGCGTTGATATCAATAATCATCTTGGTGTAATTCTAGGAAGTCGTGTTTAATTGCTAAAAGAAGACACATTGTAATATACTTGCCTGTGCTAGCTGCATCTTGATCGCTGACCCTTGATCTGTCGGCGTTTTAGCAGGCGTCGCGTCCTCGGACAGCTTAGGCGCAGCGTCCGGGTTCAACCACCGCCTGCTACTCCGAGACCAAACTCCTCCAACAGAAGCATCTCGTCTTGGCAGCAGCCTCACGTGAAATGTTCCGAGCACACAGGGGTTCAGTTCACCAATTCTGGGACCAGTTGAGGCGCCGGATAGAATGCATCCATTTGTCGAGCACCTCTTGCTCGTTGGGAATTCTTTGATAAATCACTTTTTTCTTCGCGGTGTGATTCGTACATCCCACAAGACAGCTCCAGCTGCCACTCATTACTCCAAAGACCTCAATGAACCAAGTGCCAGCTAAAACTACAAAGTTAACCCACGACATTTCGGTGGTGCGGGAAGCAGATCGCCGCTAGTCTGTGTTTTGAGAGGCTGTTCCGAGTAGGACTGCCGTCCCCCAGCCTGGTGCCAGGCCGCGCTAAGCGTCAGCATAAACCGTAAGTCTACAGGCGAGCCCACATCTATTGCTCGAAGCCCCACTGACTTCAGTCTTTTCGGTAACAAGCCGTGCCGAGTAGGGCCGCTGCATTATTGCTATCGTCTGCTCCACGCTACTTGCCAATCTGGAACTTAATCGAGCACAGGATTGGCCGCAGAAAACTCCTGTTGGTCGACGAAAGTCGGGAGTGTGGTGGATTATGTTTAAAATTAATTTCTGAAATAGAGTTTGGCACACACAATCTTGACACGGAGAAGAAGTGTGGAAATCTTATGGACATCTGTGACCATCGAAAAATCACCGGAGTTCTCCTTAAAGAACCGCAGGTGGTTTAAATTATAGGAGTCCTCCACCACGTCATTCCCCAAAGCCTGCGTACCTTTGGGACGCTAAAACTTCATAAGCAAAACTAAAAGCTCAAACGATTTTCTTGAGTGGCTGCTTCGAAATACTTTGCCGTGCATCCGAATCCAGTCAAATTTGTGGCTAATGGTACGCTTGATCTCCTTCACACATCGAACCAATCAATCAATTATATGCTACTGCGGTTGTTTGTGTGCATTCAGTAACAACTCCGCGGCTGTGGTAAACGCATTCAGTGACAGTCATGCATAGGACACTCACAGTGCTCACATCGCGAAGCAGCAAGCGCAGACCACACGTCACTTGACGATGATATGCAGCAATAATAGTTTTGTATTTGAATTTCATTATTTGTATGTAACAGAATCGAACACTGCATATTTAATTTCACATAGTTTATATGAATGATGGTCTGATGAAAATAGCACTCTTTGCAGAGACGCCTCATAAAGGGCTGCCTCCTTGGTTAGATAGCTCCATAGCGCTGCGGGGAAAACAAATTCCCGTAGGTTCAAAACTACAAGAGGTATAAATTGGTTTGTTCCGCGGGAAAGAATGGGCCAATGGAGCCTCCGTTGGGCGACATGTCGACGCATAAAATTCTCTTTACCTCTCAACTAGCGAAAAACAAAGAAACAGCAGGTAGGTGATCGTCCTCTTTTTGTGCGCATTTAGTGTATTCATCGCTAGGGAAGAAAACCGCAAAAATAGCGGTTGGGACACTGGTCGCAGCTGGTTTCTGATGTGAACAGGTCCCATAGCCTGGATAAATAACGTCCGCTGCTGTTCCTCCTAGTGCACTAATCTTCTCGCAGCGCGAGAAACTGGAAGACACAGCAGGTAAGTATTCATGCACTACTTTACTATTGCCGCTATCAGCTATGCCTACAATTTTTAAGGCGTTGGGATGAGTTCCACGTGTCGTATGCTATGAAAGATGGCTCAATTGAGGTATTACAGTTACAAAGCGTGTGCAGCAGCAGGCGGTATGTATTACGACCCAAGCGTCACCTCCACGTTCTTGATGTGGTCTTGAAAAGAACTTTTTCACATCTTAAATCGCTTACTAATCACGTAATTTCCTCTTAGTTATTTAGAATAAACTCCGGCCAAGCTACCCAGGACACCTCGAACGAAAAGTAAGGAAGGGTACAAAAATAAAAAATATGCCCAAATTCAATAAAACATCTTGCTGGGCGAGTTGGTTCATTTTGCTCGAGGAGATGCTTGTAGCGCGACAAAAAACACAAGGGACAGAGACGAACGGGACAAGCGCCACTCTCAACTGGTTTTATTAAAAAAAAAACGATCGCAACATTTATACATTTCCCCTTCTTCTTCAAGAACATAATCACCCGATCCCACATGCGAATGACACGCAGATATCACGCTTGAATCAAATCAGTTTATCTAAAAACCTGTACTCGTTAGAAAACATCGTCACCGAAGGGCTGCTGACGCATTCCCACCCTTTCTTTTTGATATGGAACGCCTCAATTAGTTCACGCGTCTGCGCATCTTTGCTTCTGCCAATGACCTCTGTTCTGTTTAAAAATGGTGAGCATTTGCATGACTTGCAGTGAACTACCATATTTGTTCCGCTCCCATTTTCGAGGGATTTTTCATGCTCGCGCAGGCATCGTCCGGACTGGCCAATATACACTTTGCCACATGAAAGTGGAATCTGATAGACAATTCCCACCTTGCAATCAACATATCGGTGTTTATGCCTCGTTTCGCAATCCTTTTTTGCTTTTTCCTCATTCACCTTAGGACAAAGGCTTTTGAGCTTGCAGGGCGCTGAAAAAACCACAGGAATTTTGTATTTATTCGCCACTTTTTTCATGTTATGGGCCACGCGATGCAAAAACGGAATCACCTGTGGCCTTACGTTATTCACCTTTTCTCTTCTAACTTTCTTGTTCTTTTGCAGCAATGTTTCTGCGACCATAACCAGCAGGGACAAAGGAAAGCCTGCCGATAGCAGCCTAGAAACTTGGTCATCAAAACTTTCCTGGACAGCATGAATACAAGATTTGTTGATGGCTTCTTGAATGCACATGGTTGCAACGGCTCTTTTTACAGTCTTGGACTGGGCTGAGTCAAACGGCATTATTTCCTTGAGGGCACGAGGCTTATAGCCCCAGCAAGCATGCACATAATTCACAGAAATCTGTAGATCTAAAAACTGCAACTTGTCTAAGGCAACCTCATGAGTGAAGCTAAGCCCCCTTTCAAACTTTCTAAAAGCAGATAAAATTTCCACCACAGTCTCGTGTTAGGTCACAGTTTCTAGTTTTTTCTAAAAACGCTAAAAAATCGTCAACGTACCTAAACACTTTAATTACTTTTTTCTTGTCTAAAACTTGGTCTAAATCGCGGTCAACGGAAGAGCGAAAAATCTTGCACAACACAGGCGCCACACATGAACCAATACATATGCCACTCTTTTGCACATACGCTCTGCCTTCGAAATTAACCACCGTTGCACCCAGATAAAATTCAAGAAGTGACATGAAGTTTCCAACATTTATGCCAGCTGAATTTTGAAATGCTATCACACCATTCTCTTCAGTGCAGTTCTGAACGGCGGTAAACAATTCTTCGTGGGGAACAGAATAATAAAGGTCTTCAACGTCTATGGAGAACATGCTGCCAATTGAACGGTTGTCTTGTAGAAAACTAGCTATGACATGCGAATTCCTGGTCTCAAAAGGATCTTTGACACAGAGAGGGTTCAAGTTTCTGAGGAGGAACTGGCTCAGCATTTGCTGCCAAGTGTGTCGTTCACTCACGATACTCCTGAAAGGTATTCCCGGTTTATGAGTCTTAGCAGTGAAAAAAAAAGTTTAGGCTATTCTCAATGCAATCTGCTATGCTTTTTGCAAGCTTATTCAGCTCAAATTTGGTGCACAGGGAACCAGCTGCGGTCTTTACCTTAGCAGGCTTACGTTTCGTGGCAATGAAGTTCTTGACGGCACACATGGCTTTTTCGTTGTACATCCCCGCTGTGAGCACTACGAAACCTCCTTCCTTGTCACTCTGCAGGATTCGAAGGGAATTGTCTTTGAAATAGGCCACAACATCGCGCACCGAGTCCTTACGCCGCACCGCGTTCTTTGAAACAGTTCTAAAGAGGCTGTCCATACCGTCGAGAAGGCATCGTTCTTGGTCCTCGGATTCTGCTCTGGAAGCTAAGCGCCTGTTTAACGACAGGAGCTCAGGGGCGCTGGTTCTTGGTTCTTTACTGTACTTGGGTCCCTTTTCGATTAAACTTTTCACCTGGTCCGTGAGGTGTACTCCGTCAAGTGTCCTCAGTCCTGCCTTCTCCACAGGATTCTTGGGTAACTTGGTTAGGTGCAACAAAATGCACCTCCACCAGAATTCCGTCGCCTGGCCAGCAAGCTTCCTAGATGAACGTAGCTTGGCTTCAGCCATATTTTCCGGGAACCTGGAGTAGCAGGCAACGCGTAGAAGGTCGTAGTACAGCCTCACCTGTCTCCACAACTCAGAAAACAGGATTCTGCACAGGCGCTTCACATGACGCAAAGAAGGCAGTACACTCCCAAACCAGGCAGCCAACTCTACCGGCACCAGCCCTTTTCGAATGCAATAGGCCAGTCGTCTTGCTTTGCATGTCGTCCAAGCGATGTGGGTGATTAACACCGTATCTTGACATGAAGAAGAGGAGATGAAAGAAGAAGGGCCCACTGTACTAGAAATGAAGTTCAATAAAACATTTTGCTGGGCGAGTTGGTTCATTTTGCTCGAGGGGATGCTTGTAGCGCGACAAAAAACACAAGGAACAGAGACGAACGGGACAAGCGCCACTCTCAACTGGTTTTATTCAAAAAAAAACAAAACGATCGCAACATTTATACATTTCCCCTTCTCCTTCAAGAATATAATCACCCGATCCCACATGCGAATGACACGCAGATATCACGCTTGAATCAAATCAGTTTATCTAAAAACCTGTACTCGTTAGAAAACATCGTCACCGAAGGGCTGCTGACGCATTCCCACCCTTTCTTTTTGATATGGAACGCCTCAATTAGTTCACGCGTCTGCGCATCTTTGCTTCTGCCAATGACCTCTGTTCTGTTTAAAAATGGTGAGCATTTGCATGACTTGCAGTGAACTACGCGATGCAAATACGGAATCACCTGTGGCCTTACGTTATTCACCTTTTCTCTTCTAACTTTCTTGTGCTTTTGCAGCAATGTTTCTGCGACCATAACCAACAGGGACAAAGGAAAGCCTGCCGATAGCAGCCTAGAAACTTGGTCATCAAAACATTCCTGGACAGCATGAATACAACATTTGTTGATGGCTTCTTGAATGCCATCAACAAAAAAAAAGAGCCGTTGCAACCATGTGCATTCAAGAAGCCATCAACAAATCTTGTATTCATGCTGTCCAGGAAAGTTTTGATGACCAAGTTTCTAGGCTGCTATCGGCAGGCTTTCCTTTGTCCCTGTTGGTTATGGTCGCAGAAACATTTCTGCAAAAGAACAAGAAAGTTAGAAGAGAAAAGGTGAATAACGTAAGGCCACAGGTGATTCCGTATTTGCATCGCGTGGCCCACAACATTAAAAAAGTGGCGAATAAATACAAAATTCCTGTGGTTTTTTCAGCGCCCTGCAAGCTCAAAAGCCTTTGTCCCAAGGTGAATGAGCAAAAAGCAAAAAAGGATTGCGAAACGAGGCATAAACACCGATATGTTGATTGCAAGGTGGGAATTGTCTATCAGATTCCACTTTCATGTGGCAAAGTGTATATTGGCCAGTCCGGACGATGCCTGAACAAGTGCCTTCGCGAGCATGAAAAATGCCTCGAAATTGGGAGCGGAACAAATATGGTAGTTCACTGAAAGTCATGAAAATGCTCACCATTTTTAAACAGAACAGAGGTCATTGGCAGAAGCAAAGATGCGCAGACGCGTGAACTAATTGAGGCGTTCCATATCCAAAAGAAAGGGTGGGAATGCGTTAGTAGCCCTTCGGTGACGATGTTTTCTAACGAGTACAGGTTTTTAGATAAAGTGATTTGATTCAAGCGTGATATCTGCGTGTCATTCGCATGTGGGATCGGGTGATTATGTTCTTGAAGGAGAAGGGGAAATGTATAAATGTTGCGATCGTTTTTTTTTTTTGAATAAAACCAGTTGAGAGTGGTGCTTGTCCCGTTCGTCTCTGTCCCTTGTGTTTTTTGTCGCGCTACAAGCATCCCCTCGAGCAAAATGAACCAACTCGCCCAGCAAAATGTTTTATTGAACTTCATTTCTAGTACAGTGGGCCCTTCTTTCATCTCCTCTTCTCCATGTCAAGATACGGTGTTAATCACCCACATCGCTTGGACGACATGCAAAGCAAGACGACTGGCCTATTGCATACGAAAAGGGCTGGTGCCGGTAGAGTTGGCTGCCTGGTTTGGGAGTGTACTGCCTTCTGTGCGTCATGTGAAGCGCCTGTGCAGAATCCTGCGGTCTGAGTTGTGGAGACAGGTGAGGCTGTACTACGACCTTCTACGCGTTGCCTGCTACTCCAGGTTCCCGGAAAATATGGCTGAAGCCAAGCTACGTTCATCTAGGAAGCTTGCCGGCCAGGCGACAGAATTCTGGTGGAGGTGCATTTTGTTGCACCTAACCAAGTTACCCAAGAATCCTGTGGAGAAGGCAGGACTGAGGACACTTGACGGAGTACACCTCACGGACCAGGTGAAAAGTTTAATCGAAAAGGGACCCAAGTACAGTAAAGAACCAAGAACCAGCGCCCCTGAGCTCCTGTCGTTGAACAGGCGCTTAGCTTCCAGAGCAGAATCCGAGGACCAAGAACGATGCCTTCTCGACGGTGTGGACAGCCTCTCTAGAACTGTTTCAAAGAACGCGGTGCGGCGTAAGGACTCGGTGCGCGATGTTGTGGCCTATTTCAAAGACAATTCCCTTCGAATCCTGCAGAGTGACAAGGAAGGAGGTTTCGTAGTGCTCACAGCGGGGATGTACAACGAAAAAGCCATGTGGACCGTCAAGAAGAACTTCATTGCCACGAAACGTAAGCTTGCTAAGGTAAAGACCGCAGCTGTTTCTCTGTGCACCAAATTTGAGCTGAATAAGCTTGCAAAAAGCATAGCAGATTGCAATGAGAATAGCCTAAAAATATTTTTCACTGCTAAGACTCATAAACCGGGAATACCTTTCAGGAGTATCGTGAGTGAACGACACACTTGGCAGCAAATGCTGAGCCACTACCACCTCAGAAACTTGAACCCTCTCTGTGTTAAAGATCCTTTTGAGACCAGGAATTCGCATGTCATAGCTAGTTTTCTACAAGACAACCGTTCAATTGGCAGCATGTTCTCCATAGACGTTGAAGACCTTTATTATTCTGTTCCCCACGAAGAATTGTTTACCTCCGTTCAGAACTGCATTGAAAAGAATGGTGTGATAGCATTTCAAAATTCAGCTGGCATAAATGTTGGAAACTTCATGTCACTTCTTGAATTTTATCTGGGTGCAACGGTGGTTAATTTCGAAGGCAGAGCGTATGTGCAAAAGAGTGGCATATGTATTGGTTCATGTGTGGCGCCTGTGTTGTGCAAGATTTTTCTCTCTTCTATTGACCACGATTTTGACCAGGTTTTAGACAAGAAAAGAGTAATTAAAGTGTTTAGGTACGTTGACGATTTTTTAGTGTTTTTAGAAAAACTAGAAACTGTGACCTACCACGAGACTGTGGTGGAAATTTTATCTGCTTTTAGAAAGTTTGGAAGGGGGCTTAACTTCACTCATGAGGTTGCCTTAAACAACAAGTTGCAGTTTTTAGATCTACAGATTTCTGTGAATTATGTGCATGCTTGCTGGGGCTATAAGCCTCGTGCCCTCAAGGAAATAATGCCGTTTGACTCAGCCCAGTCCAAGACAGTAAAAAGAGCCGTTGCAACCATGTGCATTCAAGAAGCCATCAACAAATCTTGTATTCATGCTGTCCAGGAAAGTTTTGATGACCAAGTTTCTAGGCTGCTATCGGCAGGCTTTCCTTTGTCCCTGCTGGTTATGGTCGCAGAAACATTGCTGCAAAAGAACAAGAAAGTTAGAAGAGAAAAGGTGAATAACGTAAGGCCACAGGTGATTCCGTATTTGCATAGCGTGGCCCACAACATGAAAAAAGTGGCCAATAAATACAAAATTCCTGTGGTTTTTTCAGCGCCCTGCAAGCTCAAAAGCCTTTGTCCTAAGGTGAATGAGGAAAAAGCAAAAAAGGATTGCGAAATGAGGCATAAACACCGATATGTTGATTGCAAGGTGAGAATTGTCTATGAGATTCCACTTTCATGTGGCAAAGTGTATATTGGCCAGTCCGGACGATGCCTGAACAATCGCCTGCGCGAGCATGAAAAACGCCTCGAAAATGGGAGCGGAACAAATATGGTAGTTCACTGCAAGTCATGCAAATGCTCACCATTTTTAAACAGAACAGAAGTCATTGGCAGAAGCAAAGATGCGCAGACGCGTGAACTAATTGAGGCGTTCCATATCAAAAAGAAAGGGTGAGAATGCGTCAGCAGCCCTTCGGTGACGATGTTTTCTAACGAGTACAGGTTTTTAGATAAACTGATTTAATTCAAGCATGATATCTGCGTGTCATTCGCATGTGGGATCGGGTGATTATGTTCTTGAAGGAGAAGGGGAAATGTATAAATGTTGCGATCGTTTTTTTTTTTGAATAAAACCAGTTGAGAGTGGTGCTTGTCCCGTTCGTCTCTGTCCCTTGTGTTTTTTGTCGCGCTACAAGCATCCCCTCGAGCAAAATGCCCAAATTCATTTCGATATCGGATTTGCAAGACTTCCTTTGGAAGTCAAGGACCTAAAGTCGTTTCTCAGTGGCTTTGGTGCCGGGCTGCTCGTTATAACTTAACGAAATCTAAATGGAACAGATAGCCAGGTAGCTGCATTGAGGTGGGGGAGAAGCGCAAACAACGCTGCTGCCTTGTGCGATGCTTGTGAACGATAAAGGAGCCTGCACGGTGGAAAATAATCCGGAGCTCATTATTCTTGCACCCCTAGCAGCTCATGTGCAGCTTCTGTACTTGACACCCATACATGTTTTCTAGTTAGTTATTTTTGTTTAACGTCCAAAGGCCACTCAGGCTATAAAGGACGCCGTAGTAGAGGGCTCCGGAAAATTTCGAGCACCTGGGATACTTTAACATGCACTGATATAGCAGTGTACATGGGCCTCTATCATACAGCCTCCATGGAAATGCGAACGCCGGGGCCTAAATCGAACCCGGGTCTTTTGAACCCCCTGCCGAGCACAATAACCACTGCGTCACCGCGGCCGCTTGGTTAGAAAAAGTTTATTTGACATTGACAAATGCATTGGCATTGGCTTTAAAACGAGCGGTAACGAGTCACAAGACAGAGCACACATCACCCAGGTACGTACAACACAAAATGGGCCTTTGACTTATATGTGAGTCGCCCGTCATGATGATTATATACAAAAGGCACAATGAATAGAGCAGTGACATCCGCATGTCTTCTGCTGAAAGAGATATTATCGAAACGCCTGCGCGGACCCGGAGACCTACTTTGCACGACGTCATTGGTGATGATCCAGGTTGGCCAGCAAGCCGCTATTTTAGTAGCCCTCCACTACGGCGTACATCGTAGCCTGAGTCGCTTTTGTGTGTTAAGCCCCATAAAAGCTAAGTGAGGCTTGAATGCTAGGCTAGCGTAAATATGATCGCAAACATGTTACTTCTGCCCAAAACAACGCTTTTAAAAGTTAGAAAACAAAGCATGAGTGAGATTCACGCGGCGCCCTTGAAGAGCACTTAAAGAGTGATTCGGGCTCCGGCAACGACTGCCTTGTTAGGGAGCGCTGTGAAGGAACGATATAGAGCCGTCTCGAAAAGCAAAACCGTCGGCGTATGAGGAAAGCAGCGCATTAGTATAGCCGAATGTGCGAAGAATCTCTTAATTAAAACAGGTCGATACGCACGAAGCAGTGAAAGGTTACTCGCAAACGCGAATGCTCGATCTTCCGCCACGCATTATGGGCACTCATGCAGTGTGTAGCGTTTGCACGCAACAAGTCAAAATCAGCAAGCTTCAAGGAAGTTCACGCTGTGTGTGTGTTTTACTACGCTGTCGTTCAAGCGGTTTCATTCCTTAATACAGCCGTCGAGCCGGCTACTTTCTACACGCTGTGGGCGTTTAGAAAATCAAAAGTGTTTGTTTATTTATTTTTAGTACGCGCTCATGCACAAATGCTCATGCAGTCACGTCGTTAACGTCTGAAGCGCTATACGAGCGCGTGATCTCCCATGTTTTATCCGCTCTGCGAATAAGAATATTATTTACGATGTGCTCCAAAATATCAGAGAAGTACGACATGCAAGAACCGGCGCCTCTAATTTGTTTCGCAAGTTTCCTAGCGCGGGCGATCATTCAGGAGTATCTTTCTTGCGAAAGTAAACGAAGCCATTCATCACAAGTCAATTGGGTTAGATCTAAAAATCTGCATTTACGTAGATGACTATCTCGCGATTTCTTTTCAATCCAACCTGCACCGCACCACTGTAGATGTTTTAAAGATATTTAAAAAACTTGGCAAAGTTCTCAGTGTTGTAGCCGAGATTCGAAAGGAAGACACGCTTCAGTTTCTAGATATATTGTTTTGCTTCCGACCTGGTCATGTCTGTTGGTTGCCACACTAGAGAAAAAACACTACTAAGTTACTCGTCCGGCCATTCAAAAGTTCTCAATAACGGCATTGTAACCTTGTGCATATTAGCAGTCATGTCGAAGTCCTGCGCGCATTGCGCGCGAGAGTGATGAAAATGTCAAGGCACAGGTGAGGATGCAGATATCAGACGGGTATACGAAGCATGTAATCATGCATCCTAGTGACAGGGTGTTAAAACAGGTCAAGGCAGGGTCAAGGTCTAAATCCCTAGTTGCAGAAAATCGCAGAGTTGCTGTGATTCCGTATGTGCACCAAACATCGCAAGGCATTAAGAACGTTGCAGCACGCTACAAGGTTCATGTTGCCTTCTCTGCCCCTAGCAAATTGGGCGCAATCTGTTCAGAAGATCACAGAAAGGCAAAGAATGCACAAGAAAGAAAAAAAAACATGTGCACTATCAAGAACAAAGCACCTTTCCTTCCTTGTGCCGTCGTGGTTGTGCCTTATACATTGAACAGACAAGATGGTGCATTAACAAAAGATTAGGAGACCTTAAAGGATCCTTAGGTGGGGACGTCCTTTATACCTTGCCAAAACATTGCCGCACGTGTAAAAGTAATGGCAAAGAAAAAAAGATACTGTGCAGTCCGCTCTTTGGGAGAACTACGGTTCTTTTCAAGCACCGTACCAAATTGTACGCGAGATCAAGGAATCATTTTATATGCGTCCAGATAATGACAAACGTATCAGCCAAACTTCGGTTTCCTTGCTGATAGGGAGTTTGAATTTCTGGCCGCATCGCTGGGGTTCTAAACATAATCTAACACAAAACATAAAAAGATTGGCACCAATGTTTGGCTGTTGTTTTTTTGTTTTTGTTCGCTTTCCTTCTATATGTTCGTGTCTTTCCGAACAAACTTTGGTTGCAACATAACACCTGTCCGTGTTTCCTATCGCCCTTTAGCAGCCATGTATTGAGATTATCTGCAAAAGGGAGAATTGTTGGGCCAGTTGGTCAATGATTCAAGTCTGAAAACAGGACAAGATAGAGAGAAGCTGTGTGTGTTGCTTCTCTCTACCTTGTCCTGTTTTTCGCGCCGTTTTCGGGCTTGAGTGTATAGAGAGAATCCGGTGGTGGCTTGGGCAGCGCAATTATAAGCATAAATGACGAAAGCTAAACAGCGGTTCAAGTTGCAGTGATCGGAAGCAACATACATGGCCAGCATGTCGCCGAGGGTGTGGTTAAAACATTCAACCATGCCATTTGTCTTAGGATTGTAGGCGCAAGTGGTGCAATGAACGATGTTACATTCGTGAAGGACAACTTCTGAAAAACGACGGGACCTCTATCACTCAGCAACTCTTTTGGAGCACCACGGCGAAGAATGAAACCATAGAGGATGGAGAAAGAAATGTGGTAGGCGGCATAATTGGTAACGGCAACGTTTTGCCGATGCGTGTAAGATAATCAATGGCAACTTTGATCCAGTGGTTTCCTGTTAACGTACTAGGAAGATGGCCGTAGAGGTCAGGGCCAACACGTACGAAAGGCTGGGCTGTGCAGGACAGCGGGTGCAGAGAAGTGGCGGGTTGTTGAGGTCGCATTTTGCGGCACTTGCGTTCGAGGCACCACTGGATCAACTGGCGAACATAAAGGTATGTCCCGCGCCAGTAGAACCGATTTCGTAGGCGGTTGAAAGTCTTCAACAAGCTGGCGTGGGTACTCTGGGCATCATCGTGGTAGTAGGAGCAAATGGCGGAGCGCAGATGGGTCGGAACGACAATCAGCCACTTGCGACCATCGAGGAGGTAGTTCCGACGGTAAAGAAGCTCGTCTCTGATGGAGAATTGTGGGACTGGCGACAGAGAGCACGAGAAGGAGGCCGTGACGATTCGCCAGATACGAAATTCGAGAGAAAAGCGATCCATGGGTCCCTGCTTTGCTCGGAAGCCATATCGGTGGGATCAAATGACAAAGATGGCAGGCCGGATATAAAAGGCATTTACCCAGACGGCAGAGGGGAACGGGATTGGGCATCAGAATCTGCATGTTTACGGCCAGAACAATTGATAACGTTAATGTCGTATTCTTGGAGTCGCAGAGCAGAACGCGCGAGTCGACCGAAGGGAACTTTCAAAAACGACAGCCTGCAGAGGGTGTGGTGATCGGTGACAATGTCGTAAGAGCACCGGTAGAAGTAGGCGTGAATTTTCACGCTTACCCAAAGGATGGCTAAATACTGCTTCTCGGTGACGGAATAGTTGGCTTCAGCCTTTTTTAGTGTCGGCTCGCGTAAGCAGCAACGTATTCGTCAAAGCCAAGATTGCGCTGAGCCAGTACAGCAGCGAGGGCAACGCAGCTGGCATCGGTGTAGGTTTCCGCAGGCGAACGAGGGTCGAAATGACGCAGTATTGGTGGAGTCGTCCGAAGGTGACAGAGAATCGTGAAGACTTCATCACAGGCTGGCGAACAAGCCGAAAGGGCATGGCTGGAAAGGAGCTTGTTCAGGGGTCGGTGATAAGGCGAAAATGCGGAGGAAGCGGCGGAGGCAGGAGCAGATGCCGACGATGCTACGGAGTTCTTTCACAGAAGTAGACTTCGGAAATTGTGCCGCAGCTCCCAACTTTGCCTGCTACGGGAGGAGGCCATCCTCCTCTGACACGACATATCCGGGAATATTGAGCCGCTGAGCTCCGAAGCGGCATTTTTTAAAATTGAGCTGAAGTCCAGCGTCGGCCAGGCATCGAAGAACAGTCTCAACGCACTGAAGGTGAGACGAAATCTCCAGGGAAAAGATCATTACGTCGCCCTAGTTACAAAAGGCAAGTGTGAAGTTTGAGCTCTGGGAGTATGTTGCCCATCATGCGTACGTATAAGGTGGGTGCACTGCAGAGGACGAATGGAATGACAGTAAATTCGAAAAGCCTGTAAGGTGTGACGAAAGCGGGTTTTGGGCGATTGGACTCTGCCATCAGCACCTACCAGTAACCGGAGCGCAAATCAAATGAAGACAAGAACTCAGCGCCCTGCAGGCTGTCGAGAGCGTCATCGATATGAGGGAGAGAGCACACGTCCTCGCGTGTAAGGTTGTCCAGACGGCGTTAGTCTACGCAGAACAGGATGGAACAGTCGTTTTGTCTTTTACCAAAACTAGCGGAAATGCCCGCAGGCTGCACGAAGGCTGGATCACGTGGCGCTTAAGCATGTCGGCCAGCTGTTTTTACATTGATGCGGCGCTTAGCGGTTGACGCGTGGTAGAGACGTTGGCGCAAATGGGCCTGGGTGCCAGTGTTAATACAGTGGGTAACGGCGGTAGCGCGGCCCAAGGAAGGGTGGCGGCCGTTACCCCTTCCCATTCTAATGATGAGGAACAAAGTGGCAGTGGGTATCAAGAATGTTAAAAAAGTTGCTTTGGCAGACACCGGTGCGACTGTGTCTGTGATGACACATTGGGCAGAACGTTATGTTTGCGCGGGACTGGCCCACCACAATCTGCAATGTTGGGGTGAAACTTTAGTCCATATAGGTTTTTGATCTGAATCTGTAGCACTGGGTGGGGACATTTTTCGGACAGAATTTATTGTTTTTGAACGTCCTACGCATTACGTAATCATCGGTATTGACTTTTGCGCGAGTGTGGAGCTACAATAGACATTAGAGCCGACAAACTTTATGTGCGACAACATGCTATGCTATGCTAGTCGAAGATTCGCCCCAGAGTCGCAACAGCTTGCTTATTCTCGCGCAAGACGTGGACCTGCCAGCTCAGACATCAGCTTTCCTCCACGCGTGCAATCGTCCCGAATTCCATCGAGACCTGCCAGAGCACAATTGAACCAGACACACCCAATTTGTTCAAGACAAACGTATTTTCCCACATGCACTGAGAGACGCAGCGGGCTGTTGCACGTACGTGTGGGTCCTGAACCTTTATGCACATCCAGTGCGTCTCCCGTCTGGCTTTAGACTCACGGCATTTCACGAATATGTCACCAACACTGTCTCGGTCGTTTCCAATTGCCCGAGCTGAATCCTAGACGCCGGAATATTCTGCTCAGTTGCAACAGATGTTCAAGTCACTCCCCTCTACCGAACGGCTTGCATTGCAGGACGTTCTCGCGCTTCATTCTCACGCGTTCGACTTTACCCGTCACGTGTCTACTTCTTCTCAAGTCTCTCGCATGCAATATAAAATGAATACAGCGAATGCCAGGCCTACTCGCAAAAAACCGTATCGAATCCCTACGGCTAAGAGCAAAATCATTCACAGTCAGCTCCTAGATACACTGAAGAAAGGAGTCTTGCAGCCGGTGAACCGCGCACCTAATACTAGTAAGGAAGGAAAACAATTCATGGCGATTTTTCGTCGATTATCGCCGCTTCAATACGGTCACAAAAAAGGACGTGTACCATTCACCATGAATTGATGACGCTGTTGACTGTCTGCAGTCGGCAGCATAGATCTCGTTCGTTGATCTCCGATCTCCGTATTTGAAAATGCCGATGCATCCATCCAACCAACAGAAAACAGTATTCGTGACTCCCGACAGCCTCTTCGAATTCAATGTCATGCAGTTCGGCTTGTGTAGTACGCCTGCGACGTTCTAGCGTTTCATGGATACGATCCTCCGGGGATGAAAATGGGACATCTGCACGTGCTGTTTGGATGATGTAATATTTCGCAAGACATTTCAAGAGCACAACTAACGCTTCCGTATCGTTCTAAACACAGCAACGGTGGACTGATCTTAAATTCTAAAAAGGGCCACTTCGGAGAGCGGCACACTCTCGATCAGGGATTGCTCTTGGATAAGGACGGAATCCGGCCTGATCAAAACAAGCTTGCCGCAGTTCGGAATTTTGGAAACCCACAAACCCTAAAAGGCCATCGAAGTTTCCCAGGACTGTCGTCATTTATCCGCTGTTTTGTTCCCGGTTTGGCGCACCTTGCACAGCCCGTCACGTCTCTTCTGCATAAGGACTCGCTGTTAGCGTGGACCCCCGAATGTGATTCGTCTTTCAAGCAGCTAAAATTCATTCTCACATCAGAACCCTTTTTGCGCCACGTTGAACGTTTCGTTGCCACAGAGATCCACACTGATGCCTGTGGCGTTTGCCTGGTGGCTGTGCTCCTCCAGATTTACACTGGCGCAGGACACATTATCGTGTATGCCTCCATATGTATCAGCAGCGCGAACAAAAAAAAGGAAGAAGGAGAAGATAGTACAGAGCGCTGAACTTCCAACTTTTATTTGAACGAAAACTGAACCCGCACTTATATACACACACCAAGAAAAGCCCACCAGAGGGAGTGGTCAAGCCACGCTAACGAACTGGGACCCACACGATTTACAGGGCATCAAAAGATAACAGGAATCACACTATACAATGAGATGAAAGGTATGGAGCATGAGTGACAAGTGTAAACAAAATGAAAAAAAAACAGGGTTGAGTATGCGCGAGTGACAAAACAGAGTTGAGGGCGCGATTTTGCTAAAAAACCAAAACATGAGACGGCGAGAATACGAAAAAAATAGCGAAATGAAGGATGAGCGCCAAAAATTAACACGGCTAGAACGAAAAAGCGACATGTGAAGTGTGCCTCTAAAAACTGGGTAAAATCAGATAAAACCAGACAGGAAGGTGATTTCTTTTTGAGATAATGAAATAGAAGGGGTGCTAACGCAACCTTCCTTAAGCCCTGAGATGTGGGCTGCTTCAATGACTTCGCGCGTTATTTGGTTATGTTTTTTCAAGACAGTTGCCTTCTTAAAGTTACGAATGCATTTATTTTTGCTGTCACATACCCGGCAATGTGTGGGCAAGTTCCTGAATGGCGCCCCCGTTAAGTCGTTCTTGTGTTCTAATAACCTTTCATTTAAACATCTTCCTGTTTGGCCTATGTAAGCCTTACCGCAAGTTAAAGGGATGGAATGGAAGGGATGGAATCAGCCCAAAGATTTTTTGCTATCAAACGCAAGCGCATTTAATGAGTGTACAATTTATGGCTTGCTTTGGAAGTTCAATTAGATCCGCCTATGAGCAGCGCCTTTGGCTATTTGCGCATCCATACCGATTGGGTGCGTAACTTGCACTCACATTCTCTTAGCGCGCTCACGCGCAGGGCAAATTTCAGGCATAAGCAGGATTTAGAGCCGTTCGAATAAAATTTCCGTTGAGGTAGGACATCTTTAAGTGCTCTGGAAGGGAAGCAAAAAAAAATGAGGAAACATAAAGAGGCGCTAGCAGAGCACATGCGCTCGAAAGGAACTGCATTATAATAAGAAAATATCACGTATGAACAGGCGATGTCATGGATGGCGCATGTAATATGTTCTGGCACATGTAAAGAAGAGCAGGAAAATGAGGTTTTTATTCTTCAAAGTGATGGAAGCTTGACTAACGCAACTGTTGGGAATGTGCTGCGTTTCTGAACCTTCCCTTGCAAGCTGATGTTTGCGGGGCACAAACGCGCCGGTACCTTCCGTCTTTAGTACGCGAAAGCAATGGAGCACATTTCTCTGTTAACTGAGAGTACAGACATTTTCCAAGAGCAGAGGCATTCCTCGCAGGAACTTACTCTGAGAAATATCTGAGAAAACGCCTGTTCTTTAGAGCACAGCTTCACTGGTAGGCATGCACTTTCTGAGGGTGCATAATTGGCTGGAACGCATGATCCTTGTCACAAAGTCATAAAGTTAGCCATGAAATGCAATCTTTTCGTTGTCAGAATTTTAAAGAAGCTCAAAAATAGTAGTTCACACATAAAACCTTGAAAACCCTCTTCGCGCTTCGGAACAAAACGGAGCGATTTTCACAAACACCAGGATAACATCCTCACATCAGAAAGACTGACAAACACCCATTGCAGTCTTGATACCAGATTATCAACATATTCCGATAGTTTAGCAGGATGACCGAATAAAACAATAAAATCTGATGTTCGGCACATATACGCAGGGATCCCATGAATTTAATAACGTAAGCACCATTTTGCGGTACCTACCATGTCTGCAGCGCCCAAGACCGGAATGCCATAGGTTGCGTCCTGTAATGAAAACTTGAAAGTGTCTTCAATGCAAGTGGTTCAAGGTGGAATGCGCGCCTTTGAATCAAATGGATAAAGTTCTTTACTGGTGCGAATTTTCAATGTAAGAAGGTATTAACCTGGGCTACAAACTGGAAAAATTCAGTAGCGAGCATAACATTATGGCAAGTTTAAATAAAATTTCAAACCGTAATGTAAGGACAGTATTAATTGTGTTCAAATCATGTTGATATTCAAAAACACTCCATCAAAAGGAAACTTAAAGATGTCAAGTTGCCCTAACGAACACAATATTCTCAGGCCCGAGAACAAAAATTAAACAAGTGGCGAAATCTTGTCGCAACTATTTAATTGTGAACAATTTTCTGTCGACGTTTAGCAAAAATCGAGTAACAATATTGAGTAAAAATGGAGTAAAGATTGCAGTTGTAATTATCCTCCCAAGCTTAAGCGCCAACCACGGATCTGTGCTACGCTTGTTTGCACCTGTGACAATAGCTTTTAGAGACCCTGCATAAATATTCATTACACATCTATAACTGGGATGCAGCTGTCATAACAGAAACCTCATTTCGCTCTTGAGATTACCCAGCAATCTATGTATCAGCCGTCATACTCCAAATTTAGGCATCGCAGAGAGTTAGATCACTTCGATAATCGTTAGATCTATTTCATCGAGGCAACGTACTCATCAGCAAGTTCTATTCTTTTTACACTGTAAGGCCATCACTTGCCGAATCAATTATCTGCATTGACTAAAAGACCTTCTGTACACGTTTAGCGAAACGTAGATCATTATTGGTAGCAAATTTATTCTTCCTATCATTGATGGGATGAAGGAAAATTTGGAACTTCATAGAGCCAAGAAGAGTGCCCTACTCTTAGAGTTCATCTCTTGATCTGTAGTTCCTGGAACGACTGTGTTATTCCGTATTTTCCTTTGTTATAACCCAGGGCATATAAGAGCTTTGCTAAAGCTTTTATATCGGTAGAGAGATTTAGCATACTTAAGGCATTCTAACAGAGACGTATTCCAGTTTTACGTACGGGAGATGCGCATGCGCAGTGGCAAGGGCATCGCCGGGTAGTACCACTGCGCGTGCGCAATATACCGGTATACGTCTCGGATAGTACGTATACTAGCGTATATCTCTCTTTTATCTCTTTTACTTTTAAAGACAAGTGTCTAGACGATTATTCCATGGGCAGAGATGAATTCATACCAGATTGCTTGAAACATACTTTGGACACAATTTGAAGCACCAACGTATCAGAATTAAGGACCTTATTTAAAGGTAATTCTTATCACTGGATGAGTGCATTTATGTTTAGAAAAAAATAACGTCCAAACGATGAAATCTTCGGATCGGTCCACACAATCTAATTTAAATCGAACGTCAAGCATCTGAGGAAAAAAAATGGCTGACAACTGTAATATTTTGACTACCTTTAAGCTGAGCTATCATCTAGATTATATAGCAAAGAAGATCTTATTTTGCCTATAGCCTTCCACAGTTTAGGAAGATTGAGCGCAAAAATTTTTGCAGAAATATTTTATACACTCATCAGCCTATTAGGGAAGTTCTTGATGAAAAAATGTTATCAGTTATGAAACTATCGCTGACCAATTATTGCCTAATTTCAAGTGTCCCTTATACACGACAACGTCGAGTTTAATGCGATCCACTAGATTATACGTAAGCTTCCTGTCGCATTAGGTGGCATTAAAATCCTGGTTAAACTTCCACCCAGATCCTGTTTTCGCCTAGACATCTCCATTTAGCAGAATTTATTCTGTGTAATTTAACCTCTTTCATTGCTACCCAACTGGCTTACGGGTCACACTGCGCTTGTGGCGTGCGTCCCCAACCATTCCTACAGTGTGTGGTGTGGAAGGGGGGGGGGGGGCGGTAGATGATGCTGTTCTGTCCGGAGATGCTGTCGACCCAGCGTGACAAGGTTAGCTGGAACGAGCTACCAAGTAAAAAAAGGAATTGGTTGTTTCTTTCCTAGCTTTCGTTTGAGGCAAGCCCGAGGATGGGTCTGAATTTAAGGCTCGCAAAGCAAAACAAGCTTTACGTAATAAATATACGATGCAAAGAATATTGCATAGGACTAAGAAAGCGCATGAAAAGTGATCTATAAATCAACACAACACAAATGCAACTATACTGGAGAGCCTGCCGCACAAAAGAAGTTTCGTGACAGGATTACAAGAGAGGGGCAACAAGAAGAAAATTCGTTTACCCCGCACTGCGACAACCCCACAACAGTAGAGTCAATATAGAGCCGTCCCGATAGAGTTTTCGACAATGGTAACGTCTGGTCGCTAACCGCCAAATGGCCAGTAAGCTTCCCACAGACGCTTGAAAGCCGCGGCTATATCTGAGTGACCACTGACACAGGACTGAATGACGCGAAATGGACAACGAAAAATAAACAGCTCATAGAATAAGTCCCCTGGTGGATACTGTAAAAATCTGCAGAGAATGTTTGCTACATTTGAATAAGTATCAAAGCACTGATTAGTGACACGTAAAGAAGACAATTAGTGCGGGGTGCCACGGGACTCAGTGCTCACGCTAGGGCAGCTGCGAACATACAAGACAACTGACAACGGACGTTTTTGCTCTGGGTTTGTACTCATCTGAAAAGTGCTTACGAGCTAAAATTCTAAAACGTATCTCTATAATGCGGCCAATTCCGGACCCGAGAAAGAGCTACTAGAGTGTGCTCGCGGTAAATCAACCACCTAGGCTTAGAAAGATGTGCATTACATGTGCAAAAAGTCTGGCTCTCGTTGGCCGCTTTTTAACATACTCTTCTTTAGACAGCTGTTTTGGTCTTCTTTGTTTACAACACAGACACAAGCAGGTGACAACTGGATTTTAATATTATTTGCGTATATTCAACAATTCCTTTCTTTTTCAGGAGTGAAGAGCCCAAAGCGCGAGCGATGGCGGCCGAAGTTTTTCGAAATATTGAAGGGATCTACGTGGGCAAGCACTTCTCAGATGATGCAATCCGCTCTACAATGTCCTACAAGCCGCGACCAGGCGACCTGTTTTTAACATGCTACCCTAAGTCCGGGTCTTCCTGGACGCACCGGATTATCTACAACATCTTGATGGACGCCGCAGATCCGGACGACCCAATGGACCCCTTCCTTCGAATTCCATTTCTGGATATGCGAGGCGGGGATGCCGCCATCTATGCACCCCGACCAGCGGCCTTTAAGACTCACTTGCCTTTCAGCAAAGCTCCTTATTCACCCGAGGCCAAATACATCCATCTAGCAAGAAATCCGTATGATGTCTGTGTTTCCTTCTACTACCATACGAGAAACGTGCCGGCGTACAATTTTCAGAACGGCACATTTGATGAGTTCTTCGAGCTGTTTCTTCAAGGTCGGGTTGATTTTGGAGATTACTTTGAGAACGTCCTTTCCTGGTACAGACACTGGAACGACGCGAACGTTTTTTCTTTAACTTACGAGGAACTGAAGGAGAACACACGTGAACATATTGTTAAGATTGCTGCCTTCATAGACCCCGACCGAGAAAAGAAACTTAAGGAAAATCCGGAACTTATTGAACGCATTCTCGAGAAGACGAATGTTGAAAACATGAAGAAGATTTTTAATTACAATCCACAGAGGCTCATTCTGAAGGAGACTAAGCTGTTGGACAATGTTAGACCGGAGCTACAGAAAGGACTTCGCGCTTACTTAGATTTTATAAATGCGCCCATGAAGGGTGACTTTGTGCGGAAGGCGAAGGTAGGTGACTGGAGGAATCACTTTTCGCTTGAACAGGTCGCAAAAATGAAGGAGCGAATAGCTGAGGCAACGGCCGGCACAGACGTCATGAGCCTATGGAAGGATGTGGACCTGCCATGAACATTTACGGTTTTTCCTACGACACCGGGCGATCACGGCGAATTTAGAACAGCGATGAAACTTCCCTGCCGGAAGCTTTTTTATAAATCGGCTAAACTGTTTCTTTTCTCTGCGTTCAAATATCATTGTGACTATTCTTGTGTGCCTTCGTACATTTATTTCGTCAATAAATGAAGCATGGTAATGGGTTTTGTCTCTCTGATGGAGTGAGGAGGGTCTTTCAGGTTTTTTCCCTTATGTTCTCGATTATATTTCGTTATATTTCGTTCAGTGGCGGCGGGATTAAGGTCAAGATAATAAACGAAAAATTTAATGTGGTGTGCTTTGTTTTCTTAGCATCCGTTGAAATCAAGACATTACGGGTACAATGCTACCTTAAATATATAGTAGCAGTTAATGTTAAGGAAGTAATTACGCATTAGCATGCAGCTGAGCGTAGCCTTAAGGTTAAAAATTAAAAACAATGGAAATTTTTCTGAACCGGCTGCGGCACTCAATCAAATGGTAATGAGAAATTCGTGTGTGTTGGAATGCGCCCATCTTTGTGCAATGCACGATATTCATTGAACTACATTCATAATTTCTTGGATCAAAGACTACTAAACGGCACGGAGGCCATTTCCGCTGCGCAGGGCTCTCATTTGTCAACACTAGGGTCTCTTCGAATAAGCAATGTTTTATGGCGCACTGTTAGTGAAAGCCACAATACACACCCCTTGTTCTTCTATCGTCCACTTGTGTTAACATAAATCTTTTCTGCATGTTCTCATGTTTACGCTGGTCTACATCGTAATGAACCGTGTATTATTAGTCAATATGATTCACTCTATTAGCCCTATTTGCATTATTTTCGCCCCTCAGCTTGCCGTGAAGATTGGTCAAAGAATGTCATCATATCCTTGGGCAGGATTCAAGTCCTCCTAAGAAGCGCATGTGTCAAGTTACCTTTTTATGGAATTACCTGTTCATCCATGCCACAACATGAGTAAAGCTTGAATAAAGATTAGCGCCTCTTTTAGTAAAGTTTGCCCTGTACTATTTGAATGCAGTCCCTCTTACAGCACTGAAAGTTCTTGGTGCAAACAACTGTGACGGGCTAGTCATGGCGTTTATCTAGCTACTCCTGTAATGTAGTAACCACTTCAATTTAGCGCATACGATGAGGCTTACTATGGTTTAACGAACGCTAAAAGTAGGTCTGTATTATGACTGCTGGTTGTGAAAAAAACCTCCACAGACCTTTCTTTCTGTACTGACGCCTGTTCAAAGCAAATGATGCAGCCATTGCCGAAATAATTCTATTTAAATATGAAACAATTTCTTTGTCGGTGCATTGATAAACGTGATGTCAAGGGGGAAGGCGACTGCGTGATTACCACTGAAAAGCAACTATCTGCGTTGCTTTTAAGCGACAAGCCAACCGACAAACCCAACACGTAACTATATACTTCGGACTAACCAGCATCTGCGCGAGATGCTGTACATATCTCTGCAGAAGGCGTAATGTTACCTGCTAACTTTTATCTCTTACGCGTCACCCTACGCTTACCCTCTCCTCGAATCAAGTCCATTGCCCTTTATAAAGCACTTACCCTTGATTACTTTGCATTCCCACTGCATTCCTTGACCATGCTCATCGAATATGATTTCGTTTACCTGCTTCTGATCTGTAGCCCACCTTATTATTGGTTATTCGTTGATTATCATAAACTGTTCTCGCACTTCCGAACTGTTGAAAAATGCCTCAGGTTTCTTCACCTAGAACTTTAGACTCACCGCTATGCTTTGGCAGTCCAGGTCCTCGATCATGCTTCACTATTCGGCCGTTCAGTTACTTATTAGGGCACTGTAAATAGCACATCTCAGGTTGCTAAGGCATTCACCTGAGCTTTTAACCCGAAATTTTCCGAATTACACTCTCTGTGAACCTCTTGGAACAGGAAATAAAGAGTACCGGAGAAATCATGCCTTCTTCCCTGACACCGTTCCTTATTTGTAGCGGAATCGGTATTTTCTGGTACCTTTATACAGGCTCTCGTATAGCCTCTTTACGCATTTATTGTGTAAATGTTAAGGCTTTGGGGAAGAAGAATGCTCTCTCATTATCTATGAAGGCTATATGTAGAGTCTGAAGTTTTTTTGGTTTGGTTTATGGGGGTTTAACGTCCCGAAGCACCTCAGGCTATGAGAGACACCGTAGTGGAGGGCTCCGGAAATGTCGACCACCTGGGGTTCTTTAACGTGCACTGACATCGCACAGTACACAGGCCTCTAGAATTTCGCCCCCATCGAAATTCAACCGCCGCGGCCGGGATCGAACCCGCGTCCTTCGGGCCAGCAGCCGAGCGGCATAACCACTCAGCCACCGCGGCGGCTCAAGTTTTTTTTATTATTTCATCACCTGAGAGATGGTGTGAGTATGGTCAATTCTCAAGTAGCCTTTGCGAAATCAGCCTGCTGCTTTGACTAACTGAAGTATAAGGTATCTATAATCCGATAATCTATTACTTAAGTAAATACCATCAATATCTTTTAAATAACAGAGCCTGAGCTGGTCCATCTGCACTTCTGAAAGCCCTTGACATCCTGTCTTTGTGGAATAAGATGCTAGAGTTCTGTCAAGATTCCGTCGCTATCGCTGTCGAGATTGTGGAGCACTGCGTGTGCAGGACGGGAAGGTTTACTAGCATAATGCCGCCACTTATTTCAGCAAAACTATGTTTACCTGAACCTCACCAACCACTTTCTTTCCAGAAAAAGAGTGATTTGGCGGCAAAGAAGTGCCGGGCATCAAGGAGAAACAGCTTGGCACTTATAATTGAAAATGTGATTTCAACCCCTCTGTTTATGCTTTAAGCCTTTCCCCCGCTTGTTGGAAGGCCATTTGAGAGAAAAGACATCATGTTTAGGGCTAAACAGTAATGCACATTACAAAAATGACAATGTATACCAAAGCAGTTTCAGTGCTTCGTATACAAGGATTTCATCTCTACACTCATCCGTCCGCTATGGTGGCAAAGTCATATCCGCACTCGGCTCCCAAACAAAAGGTCGTCGCTCCGGAGCCTGGTAAATGCATGCGTTAAATTTATTTCACTTTTGGTGGTTGTCATTTCTGTGTTGAGCGGTTTCAGTAACTAAGACGCAAGTAATCACCACACGTAACATATATATAACGTTGTTCCCACCAGAGGTGGGCATTCTCACAGGATGAGCCCTCATGAGGGCGTCTTCACCCTCATCTGATGACGATTTCACTCGGTGAGCTGAATGTGAGGAAGGATGGGCGCATCGCATGAAAATTCGTGAGAACGAGGGAGGAAAGACATGATGAGCTGAGAGTGAGGGAGGACAGAGATACACTATCTCAGGGCGAGGGTGGTCGCACGAATCGTAGTACAGGCTAACGTTTTTTGTCCCTGCAGCTTGTTATGAATTCCAATTTTAAAGCGCTAGTTATTTGGGCGAAGGTTCCAGGGAAAGACGTTGTTTCAGCTGTCTGGAGGTACACGAGGCGAAATCGAAAGGCGGCGGCCGCAAGCCTTCTCCGTCGCTGCGATTTACTACACCGCTGACAATGATATGCTAAAAAAAGCGCTCTTCTAACTCAAAAAGCCTATGTTTAAAAATTGCGAAGTCTTAGGTTAAACACCCTGTATAGTGGGCTAACAAGGGGGCACTGGTCGGGCCGTGCGGGTGACCGCCGGTTCAGCGGCCACCGTGGTATCGCAGTCAATCTTTTCATTATCACCCCCCAGTCTCTCAGATGACCGTTGTGTAGAGTGAATGATGTAGAAATTATTCCTAGTAAGGCTCTTGATTTCCCAAGTTCAAAACCTTGTTTCCCGGAATGAAGTTAGATTTCCGCTCAGTGAGGTTTAAGAATACTCGCTGCAGCGCAAAAAATGCTTCTACGAAATTCCACTGTCAAATCAAATCCTGTTGGCGGCGTTGGTGTGGAATTTTTTTCATTCACACTGTGGGTAGTTCAGTGCAGTCGTACGTTTTTATATTTTATATTTTCGCTGGAATTGCGGTATAGGAAAGTTGTGCCGCATTGTGATGGACAAAGCAAACTACTGTAGTCTTACCATGTAAATAAAGCAGAAAGGTTAACCACCCTGGTCTGAATCACAGCTCGCTCCGCCTTGCATTGTACGATGTGCTAAAGAAAAAAAACTTGTGCTGCTTTCCAAATAACAGGAACATCTCCTGGTTTATTTGTCACTACTGAGACGTGCGACCACGTAATCGCGCGCCTGAATTATGAACCAAATTTCTTGAAGGCGTGGCTGGAAATTCACACTTAGCGTTTGGTAATGCACAGACGTGCAAGCAGAAAAATCACGGGAGGTTTAGCTTGGGATTAACCACAAATTATCCTGCGCTAGTACCACTAGTCTTTCTTTTCCATAGTTTATCTTGTCTTTCTATGCTTTTGCTGACCTGAACTGGCTTACTTTGGTTGATATATAATATGATGTAAATTTGCGTGATATTGCATCGTTTGAGACCTGTACTCTCTGGAAGCTGATCCACTTTTATTAAAGGATGCCGGTTAGCCGCGGCTGGTGAGCCGGCGCAGCTGGCCAGGCCGGCTGCAGTCTGTTCCGTTCTGCGCGAGCGAGGTCGCGCTCCGAGCTTCATATTCGTCGTCAGCGCTGCTGGCGACACTAGCGCCGCTATGGGTGCGCCCTCCTAGCGCGGTGCGCGAAAAAGCAAAATAGAAAACGGTATTTAGAGCTTTCTGCATGCCGGTCAATTTGAGGTAAGAGTACGTGGAGGCCGTCAGGCGGGAGGAGCGAGCCCAGGTGGTCGAGCCTGGCTCCTTCGCAACGGGCGAGGGATGCAGAAAGGTGACGGAGATCAGAGAGGCAGTAGGCTTGGAAAGTCACCCACGAATCGGCGACGAGATGATAGTGAGCCAATCTTCAGGCCAGCTGGTGGGGCTGACAGTGAGTGCGTTCGAGGTTGGCCTAAATATGGACAAGCGCACCGATTTGCGAGCGCGCAACGTGCGTCGTCCCAGCTGGCGCGGTAGAAGGGAACGCCTGTGGCAGCAGCGGGAGAAGCGGGGGCAATGGCGCGGGCGCTCGAGTCGGCGAACAACGTCAGTGCAGGTGAAGGCGGAGTGAGCAATCGGTGGGTGCCAGCTGAATTGAAATCCGTGGCCGCTTTGGAACTGGAAGCGGCGGATGGAGGAGTAGGAAGCAAGCCCGGCTTGTGAGCGTCAAAATGAACGGGATGCCCTGGTGCGGCCACCAAAACACGGTGCTGTATGGGGGACGCTGTTGCGCGTCGGAGTCGCAAGCGTGCCACAACCATCGGTGGCTGTCTTGTCTGTCGGGGAGGCACAGTCACTTGCGAAGCCGACGATGCCAAGACAGCCGTACTAAGCGGTTCGGGTTGCGTGTTATGCGCGACAGGGCTCTGATGTGGCGTGCATGCGTAGCTCGTGACAGATGGTGCAGATGGGCTCACCGGGGATGGGCATGAGTAGGCAAGCGAACATGTGACTAGATGTAATGCTGAGCCGCAAATCATAAAACCTGCCGAAGAGATGAGGCACGTGTTAAAAGAGAACTCTTCTGGTGATGGTCCCAGGGCCGGCGCCACAGCTAGCCAGCAGGGCTGGCAGCAAGCGCCGTAGGACGAGAGCTCGCAGGTGGATGGGCGTCCGTTGCCAAAGAAGTTTGTACCGTTAGGGCTGCAGGTCGCTCCGGAGCATACGCTGGCGAAGGGAAATGCGAAGCAGCTCGGTTAGGGAATTCGGCCAGGGATGGTATGTCGAGTGGCGGCGCAGCTTCTCAGTCGGGAGCAGGAGCGCAGGAAGGCGGCGGGAGCTCCAAGCCAAAGCACGCGGTAAGGGCCTTCTTGACGTCGCCGTAAATGTTTTGGCCAGGAGGCGGCACCCGAAGTTATGCCAGAAGACTGGGTGAGAGTTCACGGATGGCATGCTGATAGCGCAGAAGCTGGTTGGACAAGTGTTTGACGTGAAAGTGCGAGGGTAGCAGCGCGGGCCACAAAACGGGTTCCCTTACATAGAATGGAGGGAGGCCTGGCAGCCTAGGAAGGAAGGTGCGTTGATACGGCTGGAGGAGCTCACCGGATGCGATGATAGGCACGTAAAAGGCAGCGAGAACAAGCTATCGAAAGCCGGGCGCGAACAGCGGACGTGCAGCGGCAAAGCCAAGCGCAGGGTAAAACGGGCAGGAGCGTAGAGCCGATGGGTGCCGCGTTGCGTGCGTCGAAGCTATAGTGTGGGGTCGCCAAATATGAAGCTGATCCACATTTATTGAAGAAGGCCAGGAAGTCGCGGCTGGTGAGCCTGCGCAGCGAGGCTGTCGACGCTGCTGGCCAGACCGATTGCCGAGTATGTTCTGTTGTTGTTGTTGATGATGACGATGTGCTCAGTCTGAATGGCATGTATCCACGGCGGGGATTGACCAAGGAGCATTGCTGATACAAACGCACACATGGGTAAGGAGGGAGTAAAGGGCTAATTTTATGACGAAGACTCGAATTTCGATTTTAAAAAGGTGATGAAAAAAACGGAAATGACAAAGCTGTGAATTAACATTCCAGCATAAGATTTTACCTGATGCAATTATATATCCGTGGATAAAATCGCACACTTGTTTCCAGGCATATCCCTTGGCGCTTGCCCCAAAGAATAGGAGGATCGGAATAGTTAGAGGTAGCCCCAGTCGAGCGAGGGGGATGTTCAAATATGTTCTACGGAGAGAAGGGAACAGCCAGAAAAGTGGAAAATTTATCTTTTGACTCATTTTCACCACAAGACTTAAATATTGGTCAGAGATAATCCTGATCGGCATAAATAGAGATTAAGTCCCGCTATTCTCCAGTGCAGGAGGCCCATGGACACCTCACTTTTCCTTGAACTGCACATCCGCACTCTCTAAGGAAATGCCAGGTGTTGAAAATCCGCTACAGCAACGAGAGGTTCATGGCTCGTGTAGGGTAGTCGATGGAACCGTTGGAGGTGTGGTGCAGTCAAGAAGACAGTATTGGAGACGAACGGGACAATAGGTCCCCCAATGGCGGAATTAGCTGAAAAATCAGCCCTCTCATTAGAAGCAATGCCACAGTGCCCAGAAATCCAGCACTTCTGTAATATGTGGTGAAATAAAAAATCGAAGGGAACGGCTCATAGGAGTATCTCTCGAGTTTTCCTGCGCTGTCAAGACGGAAAGGCTGTCTGAAAGTATAATAACCTGAGAGATACTGCAGGGAGTCCTTATTAAGGCCATCTCAATAACAAGAAGCTCGGCGACAAAATAGAGGTATAATAAGAAACCCGAATTGAGTAACTCCAATCGAGATCCAGATGCTATTGGCTGAATTTTCAGTTTGCTGGGAGGCGTCTGTAAAAACGGCAATATGGTTAGGAAAATTATTCAGATACATCCCAGATATCATCAAGCCCATTTAATACACTGGGAGGTAGATTTTTAGCATTCTCTGGGAGGGTGTCTTCAAAGGAGACTACAGTATTAGCTCGGCGGTGGATAACTGGTAATACCGAATTTATTGATACGGAAACTTCTGACAGCAGTGAATTAGACAACGCACCATGAGGAAGATTATACCTAGGCCAAAAAGTACGAAATTACAAATATGAGGTTGGCCAATCTAGGAAAAAGCTCCAAAGACCTTACGCACGTCCGCACAGAAATAAGCTGAAACCGAAAATTGAGATCAGGTATCCGCGCCTCCAAGTACAGCACAGCATTCACCACTGATTTAGGCAGACCTAAGGAAAGGCGCAGAGCGCATCGCTTCATAACAAACAGGGGTTTAAGCTTGTACCTTGGGCACCCAGAAAAGACAACCAAGCCAAATTCAAGTATTGGCCGCACATAGGCCTTATAAAGAAAGAGCAAAGTGTCCCGACGCATACCATATTTTATGTTGCTGATGCTAACCAACCGGCCAAGGGCCCGCTCCCGTTTAAGTACGATGCTTCTAATATGGGCTGCCCGTGTAACGGCGGCTCACATATTATACCCAAGTATTTAATCGAATAAACTTGAGGGATAAGGATAGACCAATCCGACAAAGAAATGTAAAGAGGGGATGACTCTAGGACAACAACGACGGCACACTTGTTGAAACTTAAAGTTAACAGCAGGCTGTCGAGCGAAACTTCAAGGGCATTTAAATACTCTTGCAACAATTGATACAGGATAAGAATATATTTGCCGGAAGCAAATAAAGCAATATCATTCGCATACACATAAACTTTTACGACCGGGTGAATAAGGATATCACGCCTTAGTATATTAAGCAACAACGGCGAAAGAACACAGCCTAGTGGGAGCCTTGTGGAGCCTTGTTGTTGTTTGCCTCTCTTCTTCTTCTTCTTGAAACATAGCACATACTCACATGGGGGGATTGGCCAAGGTGTAGCGCGATAAACAAGAAAGTTTATACAGGCGATTACGACAAAATATTAGAGCCAAGCGTGAATTTTGAAAAATGTACCGCTTACTGCGCCATTTTCTATCCCCAGAAAGAAATTATTATTATTATTATCGCTTGAAAAACGACAGAAGAATATTTAAAGTAAAATAACAAGCAGCACTTTGGAGAAAAAAGAAGAGCTCAAAAAATGTTAAAAGAGCTAGGAAATCAACCTATTAGTTGCAATTGTGTAATCATAGAGAATCCCACCATATGAACCCAATGCAAATCCTTTGGCGCTCGCACCCAACGATAATAACACCTGTAGAGATAACGAGAGCCCTAACCTTTTTTTTTTGAAGTGCGAATTTTGGTAAGTAGAGGAGAAAATGGTCTACAGATTCAACTTCCTTGCACGAGTCACATTAGTTTGTCGGTGTCCATCCACATCTGCATAGATATATATTCAAACTAGGAATCCCGCCCCGCAGCCGTGCCATCAATACCTCACGCTGCCTGGTTTTACACGAACGGGCTTTAGAGTTATATGCTAAGTGCTGATAATCAGTGGTATTTAAGAAGGCATCGTGTAACCTGGCTGATATATGCGTTGGAAGCGCTGAAACATGGACATCGCCAGCAGACTGAAATTCGGGACGGGATGTGTCACTGACCCCTTGAGAGCCTACCTTGCTAAGTAATCAGCCACCTTGTCTGAATGAATAAATGAATGTCCAGGGACCCAGTCAAAACAGACTTCCATAAAAGTGCATGGGAGAAAAAATCGCAGGAAACGGCTCAAAAAAACTACTTGTGAAGTTTCAAGGGAGACTGAAACTACAACCAGCGAGAATGGCAACATGTGACACATGACATAAAATTTTGTGCAGGGCCATTCCATGAGCCAAAAATCCCGCAAACAATATATAAATAAAACCTGGGATGCGGGGAAAACAGCCCCATGCCAATTCCTGCGAAAAGATGCCAACTGCAGCTCTTTGGCAGCTGACAGAGGCATCGGTATAAGGCACAGTATGATGGGGGTATTCCTCTATGTGATCAAAAAGAAGGCCGTTTCAATGTCTCCGGGCATGTGCTTCGCATGAGAGGGGAAGATGTTATCAAAATGGAATTCCACGGCTGCCGGTGTGTCATCAGCCCACTGCAGATAACTGAGAATAACACCAATCGGTGTTAAAAGGTGCTGCGTTAACCTAATTTCTGTAGTTTGATACCGTGGTCAATCTTGAGGAATTAATAAGGCCGGCTAAGACACAAAAGTAGGACTACTGACTTAAGTCACCGGGTCAAACGACCTGAGAAAAGTTCGCACCGTGAGTGTTTAAAGGCGGGAATTTATATCGGTGATACGGGTTTCCAGATTTAGCAGAACGTTTGAAACTGTTTTTGGGAGACCAAGGCAGAGACATAGAGCGCGCCGTTCCAGTGTGATTAAGGGTTGAATCTTGCCCTTTGCACTACCAGAGAACCGAATGCAACCAAATTCAAGTATTGGTCTTACATAGGCTTTGTATATTTAAAATTGTGTGTCTCGACGCATCGAAAACCTTTTTAGTGGCGATTCGTGTTAGCCGGCCTAGAGCACGTTGTCCTTTAAACACATTGTTCTTTATATGAAGGCTCCAATCTAATGCTGGGTGATAAGTAACACCTAAATATTTAACGGATTTCACTTGTGGTATCTCGTTGAGCAATGGACTAGTGAAATATGCAAAGGCGTGTCTGGAGGAAATACCAGTACGCTGTTATTTTTAAAATTCAGGCATAAATTATTAGAAGCAGCCATACAACCAGAGCATCCAAAATGTTGCTGCAGAATATGGTAAAGGAGAATGGATATCGCTGGCCAAGTCGAAAAAGGTTGTGTCATCTACATGCACAAAAACTGTTATATTAGGACGAATGAGGATGTCACTGACCAAATATTAAAAAGCAGCGGTGGTAGCACCGAACCTTGCGGCAGACCTCTTGACTGATAACATGTATTAAAACATGGTGTTCCCTCTGCGCAGTAAAGGTGTCTGTCCTTCAGAAATTCGGATATTCACGCATACATGAATGTTGGAGGATATAACCTAGCAAGTCTGTCAAGTAAAATATTATGTTCTACATTGGCATAAGCGTTTGCTACAAGAGTCACCAAACCTGAAAATTTCTTTCTGCGCAGTGAGCGCCAGATTCTACTCTCTAGATTGACAAGCGCGGACCATATAGAGCATCCGCGACGAGTGCCAATTTGTACTGAGCTGAGACCGTGACCGCCATCAACATGTTTTGTGAGGCGACTATGTAGTATTGTTTCTATTAATTTGAGTAAATTAGCAGTAAGCCCCATTGGCGAAATATTATCGGGAGACGTATTCTTTCCCTGCAAATTTCATTAGGAAAATCATTTTCGCTACCTTCCAAATGCTTGGAATTCGTGCATTTTCCAACGAAGAAATGACAATATTTAAGAGGTCGCTTGTAAAATTCGGAAATAAAATTTTAATCATACAAACAGGGACACGATCTCGTCCTAGAGCTGCAGGAAGCAACATTGCCGGGACTGAGAGGAGCTCTGATGCGTCAACATCTGTATAATCCGAAGAGGGTGAGATTGTCGGCAAAGGGACGTTTCTCTGCATCTGGAAACGTAACACCAATCCTTGAGCAATACGCTCTAGGGTTTCCTTAGACTTTTGTGGTGATAAAACTGTTGAAGTAGTGAAGTTAGGCACTGGAGAACTCTTGTTGCGTTTCATGAATCTATACATGGCGTTCCCATTACGAGGATTTGAAAGGTATGTGTTTAAATTTTGATTATATTCCTCCTTGGCTTTTGCAATTGTTCTTTTGAAAGATGCAGAGAAGAATTTGTAATTTATTCAAATAGCGGGGCTCTGTTTGCAGGATAGCCTCCTCCATGCCGCTTTTCTGCGATGATAGGCCTTCTCACATTCTTCTGTCCACCAAGTAGACGGCTTTTTATTAGGGGCTGGTGCAGGCACAGTGAAAATTGAGTGGTCTACTGCATTTTGCAAAAATGAAACCATCTGCTGCGCCCTGTCATCCCGGCTTGTACTAACTATAGAGGCAAATGAGGCGGACATCAAGTTTTTATAAATATTGTGGTTGACAAATTTATGGGTTAGACAACTACTTTTGAGTGGAGGTTACCGAATAGTGAAAGTTATAGGAAAATGGGCACTCGATGTACCCGAATCCACTGTCGATCAATCAGTCGCCTCTTGCCTACTTGCTGATAATGTTAAGTCAATGGCTGAGCGATCAACCCCTCGTATAAGGGTTATCTTTATGGAATTGCAGCAGCGTACAGCATTTGCAGACAGCCACGACCAGAGAAGTTGGCCACAGGAATCAGTACGGCTTTCCCCGCCTCTATGCTGGAATTAGCATCTCCTGCGATGACTACACTGCTTGCGCCAGCCACCAAGCTATCTGAACGCTCTGTCCTGTGCACACCTAAAGGAAAACAGACATTAGCAATTCTAATATCTGCACAATGGGGAAATGAAATTTTGATCGCTAAAAACTTCAAGTCAAGGAGAATTTTCTTTGAGATAGATGCCCGATGACATCTAATTTTAGATAACAAGGCTACTAATACACCTGCCCTGCACACATTTCCATCTGATCTGAAGACTCGAAAGTTTCTGAATGAAAATAATTCATAAAGTGATAACCGCGTTTCTTTTAAAAGCACGATATCAGGGTTGTGTTTGTGAATAAGTAGTTTGAGATCTGGGAAAGGCAGTACTGAGCGGCAATTCCATTGCATCACTTTATTACCCGCGATGATAATTGACCAAATGAAGAGGCAGAAACTATCTCTTTGAGGATATCAACCTGCTGAAGAAGTTTGGGTGTTTTCTTTAAGCTTTCATCTGGGAAGAACTAGATTCAGACGGCGACAAGGAAGCAGAGCGCTTCTGCGTAGGGAACGACATTTGAACAGCTGTTATGCAGATGTAGGTGCGACATGCACTGCTAGGAACAGTGATGGTAGGTGGGACCTGCGAAGCATCACGAGGTGATGTTGAGCGGCTAGCACTATTTTCACAAGCTGAAACAAATGCAAAAGTTGCTGCCAGAATGGGTATTGAGGGTGACACAGATCGAATTGCAACAAGCTGTGCCAACGCCTAAGAAAAAGTGTTTTGGTTTCGCTCAACCACATTATTAAGGGTTTTTCTACAGTGGTTATGGTTGAGGCAGTGAAATTGAACTCAATGTTCTCTACAGAAGCACGCACACAACTAGCATATGAATCTTTTTTTGTTAAGAAGAGCGTAAGCATCCGCTCTTGAGTACCGCTTCTCTTTGATGATATCTAACAAGTTACCTTCTTCACAGCGTTTTGCACAATCGGCATCATCAGCTGAGTGGCTGTTGCTGCTGAGGCAACAATGAGGCTTCTCTGAGGTGCAGTTATCAACAAAATAACCTTCTCCACGTAAACGGCAGCGAGTCTCTGATTCGCATGCTTTGCCGCTATGCCCTAACCGCCAGCAGTGGGTGCATTGAAGCGGGCGGGGTTGCGGTGTGTCTACCCGGTATAGAATTGGTCCAACGTTTAGTTCATCAGGATAGGAAGAGCCAGCAAAAGTGGATATTACAGACTCAGTAGCAAAAAGCGAGATGTTTACCTCTCTACTGCAGTGATGGACTGAAAGCATCCCAACTCCTGCATCCTGAAATTCTTTTAATTTCTTGCGGGGAAGATGCTGGGTCTACACCACGTACAAGCCGGAACAACCGGCAAGAACACGTCAGCAGACCTGAGAGGTCGCGCTCCGATCTTCATCGTCGTCATCAGCGCCACTGACGATGCCAGCGTTGCTACAACTACAGTAGAATTGGCCATCCTCTATGCTCCAAAATCCCCGGGAATCCTGATTCCGCTCTTGGTGCAGAGGTGCAGTATTTAAGCTACGCTTCACTGCCCTGCGATGCTTATGCTGTTATCAGCGGGGCTTGAGAGACCCCTGTTGTTCCTGGGGAATCTCTCGCGGCTAACCATCATTTGAACTGCCATGTGGGAAGTTCGCTCACAATCCTAAAACCCACATTAATCCAGACACAACACACAACGCAACAATATAAGCATCAAGTCCTTAATGTTTATTTAAAAATAATAACGCCAGAAGTTGCTGAACACAAAAGATAACTCGAGTTTTACAACGACTGTTCTTGAGGATGAGGAAGGGCCGACGACATGAGGGTGAGGACGAGGAGGGCCAGCAGATTGTTCGAAGTCAGGGTGAGGATTTGCCGGATAACTTTTTTTAATATGGCGCTAGGGTGAGAAAAGGCCATGAATTCAAAAGTAAGGGTAAGGGAGGAAAAGTAAAAATGAGGGCTTTTGCCCACCACTGGTTAACACACGCGCTACACTTAGAGTGCATTTTTTTGAATGGCTGTTCCTCAGGACTAGCTGTCGCACCCCTTTACAAGCGGACGAACGGCTACACCCTCTTAAGTTAGTATACCGAATAGGAAGGACCGTTCTGGCAAACACCTCGAGCTCAAAACAACTAACCTGTCACTCCACATAATTTATTGTTTTTTTCTTCAAGCGTGCTATGCATCAGCAAGACGTTCATTTGAGCTAATTTGTTGTAGCATGACATGGTTTACACAAAACCCTAGTGGCGCGAAAAGACGCCTGCTCGCGTGGTTATAAAGTAGTTTTTTCTGTGAATAAACTTAATTCTAAGTTGGCGCCAGTCCTGTCTTGAGTGTGTTGTCTCCGTCTTATCGCGCCAGAACGCTTTTCTGTAAACCATGCCGTGCTATGTATGTGTTTACAGGCTCTCAGGACTTCTGTTTATTATGTCTCAGGTCTACTGAAAGAGCTTCCCAGTATCCTGTCTAGCTACTATACCCGATACGTATACTGCCCACTCCATCACAATATTTCACAGATAATCAATACTCTCCCGTACACTACGGTCACCATCCTTTGTCAAAGAAGAAAATAAGTTTTCAAAGCCAAGATATCTCCGAAAAATCTAAGCTAGTGAGAGAAAAATCTTCCCATTGGTTCAATCGACACTCGAACTAGCGCCGAAGGGCATGAACGCAAGTGGCGCCGCTTGCGATAGCTCCAGTATTTTCACAATTTTCACTACTCGATTCTTGAACTATGCAGGCACTGAAAAAGAACAATTAGCTAGAGAAAAGTGAACCACACTTCAGCCCACGTGTAAATTTAAAACCACTTGAGCACGTGTCGTTAATCATTCTCGCCCTGGTGGCTCTGGTTGTGTTTGTGAACTTCTCCCACATGCTTCCTATTAAACGGTCTCTTTGTGGTCCAAAATTTACTTCGACATATTCTTAGATACCAAGAAAACCTTACGGACAAGCTGTTCTTTATTTTACCTAAGAACCAGATTACGCCTCCGACCACATAATAACGTGACGTGTGAGAGCAAATCTTCCACGAACAAGATGGAAAAACTTCCCAAAATCTTGCTGCGGATGTGATGGCATCTGCACGGCGTGAAGTGCTCTTTACCTTGACAAGGATAGCGCCCCAACTTTTCCCTACGACATGAAAAATATGGCCTGTATCGGTGTTTCGTAGCACCTTGGCTGGTGTCTTTTCAGGAACCCGCTTTAGGATTCCTAGTGTGAACTCGCTTTTCAAACACTTCAATTAAGTTGAACTCGTGCTGCTCGCACTTCTCCGTGGCTCCTGTTTCCTTGTTTCTACTGTGGGCTAGGGAGAACTCGCTCGTCTATTTTCATCTCGAGTCTTACAGGCGCCCTCGATAAACTCGCCTTTTCAACCTTTCTGGCTGGTGTGCCGAGACCATAAAAAACTGCGCGCGCTGGCCATTGCTCGATCACGTGACGTGTGATCCGATTTCCTTCGCCGATCGCACTGTTGGCTGGCGAGACTACCAAATAAAGAGTCCCGGCGCCCATCACGTAAAAGCACTACTCTGATTCGACAGGTAATGCGCAGTCGGTTGCTAGTACTCGAAGCGCAGAACCGAGGGCTTCTTCGGTGTTGATTGCGTACGCAAGCGGCCACGCAGCGTTGAACGAAGCGAAAGAGGACAGGCCAGAAGAAACAACGGCCAACACGGGCGTACGCGCTTATGACCCCATGATTGCCGGCAGTCGGAGCATCATGGATTTGTTCACGTGTGACAGACCGCGGATGTTTGGAAACGACCAGCAAGATTGTGATGGCATTGCGCTCTCTTATGTGCTACAAAATGCTTTTTTTCAGGGCGGCCGGCATTTAAACAGTCGACATGTGAGCGCATGGTGGGATCAAAGCGCTTTTCGTCAGTAATGTAGGAGAAATTCTAGATCGACAAGACAGGCGTCAGAGTCACATTATATATAGGAAGGAGTATTGACGGGATGAGAGGACAGGTAGTCTCTCTTTAATGAAGCCGGCAGGATTTACGGACGACGTACAAGATATATTATTGATAGCGCAACACAAATCTCCCAAGGCGCCCAGTACGGTCCACAAGAGAAGACGGCGAGCACAAAGCGTGGCGGTCGGTGAAAACTGTTTACGGTCTGCCATACAAGGAAGCACTGAATTTCGCGATGGCCCAAACGAGAGCCTGGAACTCCTGGTCTGGGATGGAAAATTCTCCGTCAGTGGAGGAAGGGCATCACAAAGTTGTGGCGGCATTGGCGCTATGTAAAGACGGAGATAAACCCCGTGACCGCTGGCGTCTAAGAGAACTGCCGTAGAAGCGGATGGGTGGAAGTAGGCCAAGACAGGCGCGTTAGTAAGGACGATGTGAAGGCTTCAGAAAGCATCAGCGTGCTCTGGGTCCCATTTGGGGGATGTCTTTCTTTAGAAGATTGGTGACGTTGGGTGACTACTGCGAAGTTGGGGACAAAGCAGTGGAGATAAGAGCGCAAACTGATAGAACTCCTTTCCCAGGTGTAGTGGGAAAGGCAATGACGGCGAGAAGGCTGTCAGTATCGGAATGAACACCAGCAACATTGCCATAATGGGCAAAGTTAAGTTCGCGGCAAAAAAAACTGCATTTTCTTGAATTTATCTGAAGTCCATCGCTGTTAAAAAGCGCAGAGACACGTTAAAATGTTTCCGGGGCTTCACAGGAATCACATGTGTTGCTTTCGGTTCGTAGAGACAGTCGGGGTGAAGAAAGCGAGCGCTTTTTTCGTAGTCCCTTTTGTCGACAGTGTTTACGCAGTAGCTGCTACAAAAGCCGATGGTGTAAAGTAGCGTGTTACGTGTAAACCCTGTGCGTCATAAATTCGCTGAAGATCATAGACATCCTTTTGGGACATCTTGTTCCGATGTACACAATCGACACAAAAGCGACTCCGCAGATCGTTATAAACAGCCAAGAGAGGGAATGCTTAGAGGCTGCCCAAAAGCTCGATAATGTCGTTGCCCAACATCTTGTCGACACCACGTTGGATGACGTGTTGCCCAGAAGGAGATTCACGGTACAGCCTCCGGTGCATAAAACTTGTATTGCTGGTGTGAATGCGGTGAGTCACAACGGACGTTTGGCTAAAAGGATTAGTACCAGAGTCCAAAATATTAGTTTACGACAACAAAAGATGCTGCGGATCCTCAGCGCGATGGAGGCTCACATCTTCCACAATCATCCCGATAATATGACTTGGACCGAATGTGGGTAACTGAGGGGCTCAAGGGACGTTAGAAGACGGGGCAAGTATTAGGGCAGAGACTTTGCAGTCGGCCATAGATAAAAAATCAGCAAACAAAATCCCTGTGGGGTCAACATCGGTCTAGAGGCTGAAGTTAAATACATCAATGTAGGAGCCTTTCCGGGTAACACGCACGATGGCTTGGCTGAGAACAAAAGTGGTAATGTGGAAAGTGGCGCCGTCACTGCCAGGAACAAGAAAAAAGGTGACATAAGGAGGTATGCAACCCAGTTAGGGGGCAGGCGAGTGAGCTCAGTGGAGTGATTTTGGGTAGAGCTAGGTGAGTCGTCGGAGCATAGAGATAGGTCCTGACGAAGAATGCCCATTAAAACTAGACAAGAGCAGAGTGGACTGTAAAAAAGTCACGGGCAACAATGTGAACGTGAGGGTATGGATTACTGACGGTGAAAATAATCAGAATTTGGTGACTGGTAACGCTTAGTCAAGTTGTTGACATTCCAGTTATGTACCTGTAATACCATCCGCAACGTGAACTCTGGACGAAGCGGCAGGGGTCACCACTTTCTTGCGGCAACGGCGAAAAGATGTGCCGAGGACAGATACTTAGACGGCAGTGTCAATGAGCCCAGGGACAGGAACACCATCCACAAATAGATTAAGCAGGTTACAGGGGGGGGGGGGGGGGGGGAATTCAGCTGAAACTTTTCAGTCCGGTGCATCAGTGCAGTTTCTCCTCCGTGAGCTGCGTATGCTAGTATCCTTAGAAGCGAGCAGGGGAGAGATGGGTAGGAACTGTGGCGAGTAAGAGGGGAACGAGAGCGGTGTGCGTGCGGGGAAGGTGAGCAGGTGCATCCAGGAGCAGGCGAAGCGTTCTCGGTGCAGGGTGACTCATAGCGACGCAAGAAAAGGGACGGCCCGTAGATTTCACGACGGCCAACGCAGAAATGCGGACCGGAGAGTACCAACACGTGCTGCAGTGTTGAGAGATGTGGCCGGTGCGCAGGCATGGGAAATAGATAAGGCGACCGGTACGTATACCCCGGTCCTCCAGATGGTGGCGCCGGTTACGTGGCGTGAGGGTGTTGGTCGTCGTCGCAGTAGCTGTTAAAGCACGGGCAGGCACCGAACACAGGTTTTATAGCGTCCAGCTAGAGGGCATGTTCATGTTTAGGTCCTGCAGCCACAAAAGAACGCCTGACTGGAGAAACAGCGCACGGCAGTTGGTGCATGATCTTGATACATTGCTAAAGCAGTATGTGCATGTGTGAAGTTCGCATGCTTCTGTAGGTCCGACACTTAATTGGCAGGCTCCAAAAGCAAGACGAGAACAGAATAGCTTTGTCGGGAACAAAGTATTGCTGTTTGCTATACCTATATTTAAATCTTACGTATTCAAGTGTTTTCAGCACATCGTCGTACGTCGTAACTTAGTAATCTGTCTCCGTCCAAATAAAATAGCCACGTTATAAGTTTTTGAACAAGCGTGCATCGCGTTCGTATCTATTTAAGGAATCATGAAAAATGATATAGTTCAAGACCACTGTATATACATGTGCATATTACATGCGAAAAACGCTTTAACGCGGATAAAATGCAGGCCAGATCGCTCAATCGATCAATAGAGGGAACCAATGCGTCGCACATTGCAGGCAACAGCAAGGTAATGACCGCATTCCTGTAGTACTTAAAAAAATCAACAGCAGAGAAACGAGCTGAACGCATAAAGAACTGGCCGGTAACCAGCATGTGGTTCTTTGAGTGCGCTGTAGAACACCATGGCTCGAGCGGTCGAGGCTCGTAAGCGGACCGTAATGGCAATGATTTCGCCCTAAAATAATAAAAGGATTTTGAGACTGGATTACACGCTTCAGCAGCAGAGAGGTTGACCGCCTGAATATTAGTTTCGGCAATGGGATTCGTCTTTAATGTAGAATGCGATATGTTTACGTCCGAAGAGTTAATAAATGCACAAAACTGCTTCCTCATGTTCACCACAGACAATTATGGCCCTTAATCAAATTTGGACACAAATAACCTCTGAAGCTCTGCGAAGAATCAGCGCCGAAATCAAAAGCTGATAACAGGGCGGTGCGCTTACACAGCATACCGCAGATTGCGTTTGGTGTTTATAAAAGAATTCCGCAACTGTAAAAAAATATAATAATCGACAAGTAAACGCACTTTGCATCCGCCCGCTCTTGGAATCCTCATGAGGTAAATGGCGTAACGGGACAGGAAAACGGCTTATCACGTTTCACCCCAAGCTCAGTCCTACGTACCAGGAGTTTTCGTGACGCGAATCAACACGGTGGGCTTGTTCGGTGGGCCTCTTCTTTCTTATGTATCGGTAGCTTCTGTTTCGGGTGCTTATTGTGCGTTGGTCGAATGCATTTCCACTCGCTTGTTTTTTTTTCACATCTTGCCTGTGTTAACGTCATTTGCACAACCTAGAGCATTGAAACATGATCCTAAACTCTTTTATCGCCCTGCTTTTCCTTCATTCTATTGTGTCTCTATCGGGGAAGAGCCAATTTTCAAGAACATAGCGGTTCAAAGAAAAGAATAAGTAGAGCCTAGTGCATGAAATGACACTATTTCATTTTGTTTATAATCCACATTTCTCTACGAAAAACATTTTGGAGCATAGGACGTATCATTTCTTCAGTCCGGACGTCCTCACGGGGCTTACAACGCTGAAAATGCGGCAGTTCGCTGCGAACCATTTTTGTACCGACGATATAGAATTATTCTTTCTCCATCTTTTCACTGCTAGTTTGAAGCCGGGTGCCACAGCAAGCCTGAGTTTGGAGCTGTAGAGGGTGGCGTAAATTAAGATGCTACTCTGAAAATTAATAGAAGGCTGGGAACACTCTATTTTGGTGCAAAGACAAACACGTTTTATGTGCGGAAGATAATTACGTGACGCTTTGGCAGAACAGAGTCACGAAAGATTGCATTGGTGTTGGTTTCTACTGCTTAAATCCGTCCAATTATTGGTTAGCTTTGCATACACATTGATCCGTATATCCTTTATTGTGTTTATATTATCATGTGTGTTATTTGTTTTTCCTTGATTTTCCACTTACTCAACGTCATCCTCAACCAGCGGGGTGCCGGTCGTCGGAAAAAAGGAAGAATTTCGTGAGCACGGGTCGCCACCGCTTGGCCTGCCACTGGCACCTGCTCCTGTGGCCTGGCCCTCCAGTGTCCCTACGACCCGCTTCGTCTGAATGACCCATGACAATTTGTGGTCGCAATATTTGCGCCTCTATTTTATGTATTATGAGAATATGCAGGAAGTAAACTCCGTGGTATGTACGCTGGCAGTCAAACCGTAATTTAAGCTGGCCTGCGCGACATGGCAATCGCCCGGCATGAATGTCGTCCACAGTTCCATGAAAAACGCCTTGTCTCATTTAGCTTGCATTTTCGCTTCCAACGAGCCAGCAGTACAGGTTTGGAGTAATTTTTCCAACTTCCTGCCTTGGCCACATTCACCACGGCGTACTTTTTTCTATCTCCCTCGTATCCATGCTAGCTGGTAATCTTTGTTCTGGTGAACAAATCTTTCCACCCAGGAGACTCGTTCTTTCCCAGGTCAAGTACCACGACTTTGCTATTTTCTGATTTTGACCATTCGAGTGCATTCGAAAACATTTGCTCGTCTTCTCCTAAAGCTCGGTCATAGTATAGACCTTCCAGAGAAAGTTGGCCAATCTGAGCACGGTGTTTCGGGTGTCATTTGCCAGTTCCTCGTAAGTCAGGAAGAAGGCATTTGGCCCATCCCTCAAGGCGTATCCAGATGTCACGTGGTCATAGTAGTCGCCATACCTTAAGTTTCCCTCTATGAAGGGTTTAAAGAACTCTTCCAATGTCGTGTCTTGAAAGTGGTAGAGGCCCAAATCTGACATCATGCGATATTGAGAGACGCACACGTCCCAAGGGCTGCGAGCGACGTAGATGTACTAGGCATCTTTGGCATATTCCTTCATGGCTTTCGTGTTTATTTGTTTATATATTTATTTATTTATTTACATTACCCCTCAGGGCCAGTGCCATTTCAGGAATGGAGTGGATAATATGCAAAAAAGATACAGTTTCTAAAAAGAACGTTTGATATCATCTGAATATACAATATTAGCTAGTGCTATGCGTAACTGCTCATAATTTACAATGCCAGCAACTTCCGTGGGTAGATGGTTCCAGTCACGGGAAGTTCGCGGCAGGAATGACTGCGAGAAGCATTTCGTTTTGCATGACAAAATTCCGACTTTGTGATTATGATCAATGCGGCGAGATACATAAATTGGCTGAGAGGACGTGATAACGTAGAGCGGGATGATGATACAGCTTGTGAAACAGTGTGGCACGAAACTCTTTCCTACGTGATGTTGGCGTTGGGAGACAGAGATTAGACTTCATAGCAGTCATACTCGCTTTGCGGTTGTAGTTAGCATGAATCAAACGTACAGAGTTATTTTGCACCATCTGAAGATCATTAAGTTCTTATGAGCAGGATCCTATACAGGTGTTGCGTACTAAGATTTGTATCGTATTAGTGTTGTATAAAGCAATAGTTTTAAATTTGAGAGAACATTAAAAATGCTGCGGCGTAAGTAGCCTAACATGCGATTAGCATTTTTAACTATGTCCTCGGCATGAAGACCAGTTAAGATTTGAGGTAATGTGAACCTCTAGGTATTTATATGACGAGGTTGATTACGACGAAATGTTATTGATATGTGAGGAGGGCCGGAAGGTGTTCTACCTACCCGCATTACTTTGCATTTTTTAAATATTTAGCTGCATTAACCAATCTTTGACCAGTTCCCTATTGTGTTGAGGTCTGACTGAAGTAATGTAATGTCGTTGGCATTGGTTATTTCTCTAAAACTGACGCAATCAGCAACGAATTGGTGAATATGAGGGTTCACAAGAAAAGGAAGATCACTGATGTAAATTATAAACCGTAGGGGCCAAAAAACTGAACCTTGTAGAACTCCGGAAGACACCTCGGTAAAACTTTAGTTAAAACCGTTAAAAAAACAAATTGTGAGCGAATGAGTAGAAAACCTTTAATTTATAGTCAATATTACAGTCGTTACAGGCAATCGCAGATGAGTGAATAACAGCCATACGGGGAGATCTGACTTCCAGTGTGCGCACTGGGTGTACTGGATTGCGCGGTGGTTGCGTGCGTATTTGTCATAATTTCTGGATGGGCTTGCTTTTTGTTATAATGAGCTGCGCCAAGTACAGCAGCCGGTTGTAGCCACTCTTTGGGAACTTGCACTGAAGGATGTCCCCTTTGGCGACACAGAACCACAGGCTTTTTTCTAGGACAATTGGATTAAAGAAAGCTCCCCTGGGAGAGCCTTCAATGACTTGGCGGTAGGGCCTCCGCCTCCTGGCATACCTCCAAACTGTTGAAGATTGATGTCCTGAAATGGAAAGAAGTTTACTCAGTTATCCAGGAGTATCAGCTTTTCATCCATCTGTGTGTTTTGACCAGGAGTGGAGTGTGATGCTTGGAAAGTCCCACTAGGAGCCATATCTAGAACAAAACGCTGATGCAGATGCCTTTATGGGGCCCACCGAGCTGACCAATAGGACATGGCGCAGCAAGCCTGGTGACTTATAACTGCGCGCCTCTGCTGTGCGTGGCCTTGCGACTATTTTTGCTTGCGTGATTGTAACAATAATGCGGGCCCGCTCACAAGGCCAATACAGAGTTTTAAATTTAAATCAGCAAACATGCACCTTTCTTTCAAATCTGCTGGTCCCTAGCTAACGAAAGCAATGCCGTGTACGTGTAACAAACATGCACGAGTCGGCACGAAGCTATGTATAACACCTAATGCAACTGAATATTTGCTGCAACGTTGCTATAGATTTTATGCAGCGATATCACAGCAGCTGTTGCAGTGAAAGCATTGGAGTTCAGCCTTAACAAGCTGTAGTCTGTTAGACTACCACTTCCTGTATGGTCCTACCACAGTGGTTGTCTAGTGGTCTGAGCATCCGCCTCGCATACGGGAGGTGGGGGGTTGGATCCCCAGAGGCGCCGGGTACCCACCGGTGATACAATGGCTACATGATTTCCCCTGGTCTGGTGCTCGATTTCTTTGGGGTGAAAGACTTGAGAAATGGGTCCTTGTCCTTTCCATGAGTAGAAAAAAATACCATGTGCCATGATGCTGTTGGGACACAGGTGTCCTTGCGCCATAAAATTTGATCATCACCACCTCCCGTAAAATTCCCGCACAGACTACCTAAATACGTTTTATAACGCCACAGAGCAGGTTTGAGATGATTTATGTATACAACCGAGCAAATCAAGTGATAAAATCGTGCAGACAATTTTGGAAACGTTTTAACCACACAAGCCATAAATAGCTGGCTGTTGACTACGAACCACACTCAAAGTTGAAAATTCACTGAGTATGGAATCTAGAAGCGGTATGAAATGTTTGTAATGCCGGATATACAGCGTAGATGTGCTATTTGAAGTATTTTTTCGCTACTTTACACGCCACTGCAAGCCGGAAGGCAGCGCACCTCCGCCGCCTGCTACCAAAGTACTGATTTTCATCCAACGCTTAGAGCAGTTAGTCACGTAAGTAGGATTACCTAACTGCGTTCAGGACAATAACACAACGCCGTGGCAGGGGGAGTTACATCGCTAACATCAAAAGGCAGAGCATATGGTGCGCCGCATTTTATTCAACCCCGCGCACAACCAAACGATAAAGTGTCAACCATGTTTCTGAGAAGTATCTTCCACTTACGTTTTTGCACTTACGCCTTTCCCCTTTAATTTGGTTTTTAGCGGTGCCAGCATATCTAGAAGCACAGCTTAATTTATTACCCTTTGAATGTTAATTACTGCAAAGCAAACAGTTTATGCTGACAAAAACGATGAGATATAAACTTGGGCACCTTTGACCCAGCAGGCTTGCCGCGTTAAATCACCGACAAAAAGTTAGTAATTCATTCATGAGAAAAACATATTAACCGGAAAATACAGTAACACCTTAAATAAAGAACAAATAAACAGAAAACTCTAAGCTGTTTTAAATGAAGCAGCTTAAGCTGTAGAATCGTTCGCCAAGCTGAAATGTCAGACTCGTCTCTGGCCATTGCATTGCTGTTAGAAGAATACGCCCGGAAAATCGGACTGCTTTATTGTGAACCAAGGTACGTGTAATTGGCACACTTACCTGGCCACTCCTCTCCGTGGCGAGGTCTTGAAATGCCCGCTCTATCACCTGTTGCCGTTTTTGTCCACCGGTGCAAATGATCCTTTAAACAAAAGATTTTCTGCATTTGCGAGCAGAAATGTTATAGAAGCTGTGGTTTCATTGATGTCATATTAAACTTTCCTAAAGCGATGAATTTAGCTGGACGTTTTACGTCCTGTCACCTTACGCGTACCTGGGCATGAAGCATGCTGGAATCCTTCGTGGTTTGGAGGATTATGACCATAATCTTAGAATCCACGATATCTCGCATGCTCACTATATCCGAAACATGGGCACGTCCGATACTTGTCCATCTGACAAGGACATGAGTCACGAAGAAGAAACTTCGATGACAGATGCGCGAGAAAGTCAGCACGCTGTCTTTAGGTTAGCTAGGGCAGAGCTGGCTATGGGTAGGCTATTACCAACTACTAGAAAAACTTCGCCGCCTTTGATTGCCTGCCATCTATTAGCCTACACCAGAATGAAACAGCACAATGTTGCAGCCTTGCCTGTATAACATATTCTCTGCTACATTTTCACACTGAGAAGCAAATAATGACTATGCTGCTTCAAGGAAGACCGAAGGGTTGCTAATAGGTTATTTTCTTTGCAGGTTTTCTGTGATATATTTCTTCTATGACAGTGCTCTTTCGACTTATCTAATTGCTCTACAACAGCTACAAGATCTTTGCCTAAACTGTGCTTGCTATAAATTAAAACTGTGCTAGAATGCCTGCATAATAACAGCGCAAACAAATGCTTACTGTGGTTAGGCAGTCACCCTGTGGGTTCAATCCCTGGACAAGGATGAATTTTGCTACAACTGCGAAGCATCTGTGAAAGCTTTATATAGATTTCCTTTATAGCAATATGTATGCGCTCAACTTTATGCAATAAGTAGTTATACTTACTTAATATCTGAGTTTGAGTTTCTTTATTCTAATAAGCTTGCACAGTTTGCACAGAAAACTTTTGCTCCTTGTGTTATAGTCAAATAACACATAGATTGCTCCTCACATCACATGCTTGTCCCATCATAGGAACGACAATTAGCCATAATTTCATGTGTAGCATAAGTGCTGCTCAATTAGAGAAGCGTGGCCTTCAGCTTACTCTTTTATTTTTTGCATCACATCAACGGAAATGCTTATGAAAATCAGGTACATGAGTTGGCACAGATTAGGGAATTGTACACTCTGCAATAACTGCGACGAAACTGCGACATATGATATTTGCAAGTGGTTAAAGGACAGTTCCCAGTTTATGGGAACTCAATTCAGCACCACTCCGAATCGTGTCTTAAACCACTTTGGCCAGTTAGGCACTTCACCTCTGCTGAACTTGTGATCTGGTGTTCACACGTTGTGCACTACCGCGAACACTTCTCCCTCGATCTAAGCCATCATAACATACAGAGGAGGCTGTTTCTGTCCACCATATTGTCTTAAAACATTTCCAGAAGGCATATAGGTCGACAGACTGAGCAGTAAACAAGCAGAAAAAGACAGCGCTCAAGTGACAGCTGACATGCACAGCGACATTAGCGCACAGGTTACACAGTGCCGCCGACACATCATCGCAGTCCGACCATACACCATCACAAAAAGTACTTCATGGAGCACCAAGCCGCAAAATTGTGAAAAATCAGTCTAACGCCCGCGCAACGGCGCTAAGGACGCTGTTTAGGAAATGGTCAAGTCGCACACATGGATATTTTCAAGCACAATACACACAAGAACCACGATCGTAATCGGTGATGGTTATGTCGGAAAAGCAACACCGCGCGTTCGATCACAATCACTGAGTTGGTTTAAAGGCCCCACTGTCAGCTCAGCGTCGATGATTGCATAACTCAACTTCGGGAGTTTTCCAGCCGCTACTGCTCGCGGTGAAGTTCACACAAAGCAGCCCATGCAGTTTCGGATAGTTCGAAAAAACGTTTACAATAAGCGCTAGCTGCTTCACTATAAAAGTGTTTCAACTGCCATGCTTTCAGGTAAGCACCAAGCAAACATATAACTCAAAACAAGCAAAGAAGAACCTCTTGACGACACAAGCAACAAACAATACGCCCTCGCAGCTCCGAACGCGCGTTCCTGTGTGGTGCTCAGAGAGCAGCTACGGAGCTCAGGCGAAGGTTTACCAGACGAGATCGTCACCTCGGAACAAGAAAAGTACTCACTATGCGCATCGAACCTAACTCAATATGGCCACCAGCGCGGCACTTCATTTAGCGGGCGGATGTCATCTGCTGCTGCTGCTTTCCACGTAGCCCTAAGTAGTCAGCGGTCTGCCAGAGGCGAAAAACGAACGCGTTGTTATGGCGATCTGGGCAGCTTTCCGTCTGGTGGGCGGAGCTGTCCGGCTGGCCTAGAAAACCGTACCCCGGACTGGAGACCGCATGTTGTCCGGGATCGAAAATCGAAAATGCCCGTCATATTATGTTGTGTTTTCTTAAAGCTTCTGTTATTTCAATATATTCAGCTTGGTAGCATTTTACTGCCAGTGCAAAGCGCAGAAACTTCGCTTCATCTTGCCCCGTCACGCGCGCCAGCTGTCAGACACGGACTCAGAAACCGTCCCCAACATATCGTCCATCCACTATTTCGTTCACTCAAACCACGGCTTAGATCAGCACAATCGTGGCGCGCGAATACATTTGTCGCCTTTCTTTTGTATTTCGCGCGCTTAGGAGATCGGTAAAATGATATACGTTAGGCTTTCGTTATCCCAAATGATGGAATGACGGTTTCTGGATGTCTTGTTTAGCTTTGAAAATCCCATTTATGGCTGCCAGCATTATGCAACTGGTTTCCCTTGCCAGCCCCTGATATGTTATATTTTAGCCCTTGGCCAAAGTTAGCTGGGCCACCCGTATAAAACAATACAGAGGCTGGAGAACATTCTCTGTTATAAATTTTAGTTTTGCATAACTTCTCTTTTATAAAAAGAATAGCTCTAAAAATGCACAACTTTTTTGTCGAGGAGGAATTTCGTTCGGCGGTCATGAATGCGTGCGCAGCCTCACTGTAGACCTAAGCGGTACCTCCCAATGGTACAATCCATGGCAGGATACATTTCACGGCATGATTATGGCGCGTGACGTTACCTCCCTACAGATTTCTTGGATTCAAGCTGACCTCCCAGCCCGCACGAGTGTATAAAGCTCCTTCGCGATGGTTTCGGCAACGATCAACCGCAATACTCGACGCTTAGACGCCTAATCAAAGTTGCATCTGCGCGGACCTCAGGACTGCTACCGAAGTTTTTAGTCCGGCAATGTTTCCGCCGCCGCCCTTTTCACACGAGCTGCCTCCAGCATTCAGTACCCTGGACATCCGTCCAGAATCGTAAAGCTTTGTCATCCACGCTTCCGCCAAAACGGTAGCCTTGGAGCAGCTATAGTAGACCTACGTTTTGAACAACGCGGCTTCTCCATCCGCTCCCGCTCGTCTCTCTCTAGTCATCCCGGCTCTTCACTAGGTTCGTTAGATCCCGGACCTTAATTTCACTCATCGCCCTGCCCCTTTTATAGTGGGAGGTCCTGCAGCCGCGCCATCTCTGGGCGATGTAGCGCTCGAGAAATGCCAAGCGAGACAAGCCGCGTGACAGAAAGGCTTGGGCTCCGGGCCGGCTCGGGGAGATGACAGCATAAATAAACCTGTTTTAGAATCCAGCAGACGAATTATTCGGGTCCAGTCTCCCCCCCAATAAAGGACTGGGAGGCGCCCTTCCCTGCTTCTCCAAATTCCAGGACCAAAATAGCCTAGATCGCGAGCGCAAATGTGGCGTGTTTGTCCAAAAGTCGTCCCGGAATAGGAATGTCAATTAGTCTGTAGAGCCTCGGGGTTCTACACTCTCTTTTGACGCAATAAAAGTTTTTTCACTCACTCATTCCGCCTGCGCTCTGAATGTCTTTGAGAGAAATTGTAACTTTTTTTGCAAACATGCTGCAATCAGAGCAAGGCTGGCACTTCTGTAAAACATGTCTAAAAGCGTACATGCTTTTTTTCGAGATGATGGACTAGTCTCGTAGGGCAAACTTTTCTGTCCAAAAGAGCGGAAGTTCCTCAACATTTTGTTGCTACAACTCCATCACTTGTGCAGCATGTCCGCTGCTTGTTTCCTGTTCACAGAGAACCAAGTTTCAATCAGACGATGCTTGTCAAACGAACAGATTGGGCTGCAAATGTTTTATTTCGGTTTCAGACGACCATTTGTAGTCTGAAGGTTGATGCAGACTAGTCGCTCAGGTATGTTGCTGCAAAGCGTGAAGACAAAACTTTGTTGCCTCCTGCACACAGCAGCGGTTCCATTAAAGCAGTGTTGGTTGATGCACGCTGCTTCCATTAAAGCGGTGTCTTTTCAGTGGCCGGGACTTTCTGATGGCTGCTCAAAAAAGTCACGTTGTACGCCACATTGCTGCTGGCCGCCTAGGACTGTTCGCGATACGCGCTGGGGCGTGCTTTAGTTCTCCGTTTACCAATGAAAACAATAAACGAAATCAGGGTTTTAATTTTTTGCTATACTAAAGAAGCCTGCGACCAAAAGCCATGTGGCGACATGCGCTGATATCATACAGTGAGAGGATAAGCAAACCAGAAATGACCGGGAAGCAATCGTTCTAATGTCTGAGAAACTCAACCAAGAAGTCATTTTTAAGAAACTCAAGGAAGGCATTGATTGAATTAAGCTGAACCTAAAAGGCACGTCACGGAGACCAGGGCGAGAGGGGACAGTCGTAACATCGTCCGACCCCTCATTCCTCAAGATCTTCAGCAAGGAAATCCTCCAGCAGGAAAGACTTCACGAACTTCATGTAAAGCTCCTGAAAGCTCACCGGTTGGAGTACACAATTATCGGAATGGACGAAGAAACGAATGTGGCCACTCTGTCAGAAACACTGATCAAGCAAAACAACTTGAGCTGCACGTAGCACGACATTGAATTCAAAGAAGAAAGGAAGGGAAAGAACGAGAAATCGGCCGCTTTCGTTGCTACAAAAAAAATTACCAGTAACTAAAGGATCGCAATCATTTAATAGTCGGATGGACAAGATGTCCACTTGACCTGAACATCAGGATTCTGCGCTGCACTAAATGCAGAAGCTTTGACCATGCATCGTACGGGTTCGCTGCACCACAGCGATGCATTAACAGCGGTACGCAAGGACACCACGACGACAGATGCCACACCGAACCTTCCTGCCTAATGTGCAGAAATGCTGGACTCCATGAAGATAAAATAAGACATTCCATACTTTCCCCACACTGCCCGCGCCTACGCCAAAGACGTGAAGAAGAAATTGAAAAAAATGGAACAACGCCTTGTCTAAACCTTCCCAGAAAAACGGCGGCCACCGCGAATAGCCACATGCGATAACCGCAAACTAATGCCACTCACTCTTTCGAAGAAATACAAGCACGTACCCAAAAAAAAGAAAAAACCTACAGGGTGGTCAACACCGCGGAAACGTCCAGACCAATCATAGCACCAAATATTCACGAAGCGAAAAGCTTTGGCGTGCTATCACAAGGCAAACTCTCACAGCTCGACACCTTACGAATCATACAAATTAACTTAGCGAAACCCTTTGAGGCGAATGAAGCATTACAGTATTTTCGAGTAGAGAGCGAACAGGATATTTCAGTAACTCAAGAGACATACCATCTCAGTAACAAGGTTATGCCTTTCGCAATCAAAAATAAAACATTACATCAAGCGATAACTCCAAGAAAGCAGCGACAATTCTTAATCAAGACGTAAAAAGATTTCCCGTCTCAGTAGGAAAAATAATCAGAGCTACTAGAATCTCGAAGGCCTGCAGAAACAGAATACTAATCAACTCTTATTGCCCACCCAATGAGCCCATGACCTCCACCCTGGAGAGAATTTATCAGATGACAATACAGTTTGAAAGCAGAGGATATTCTAATTGTAAGCCTTAATTTTAAATATTAAATAATAATAATTGGTTTTTGGGGAAAGGAAATGGCGCAGTATCTGTCTCATATATCGTTGGACACCTGAACCGCGCCGTAAGGGAAGGGATAAAGGAGGGAGTGAAAGAAGAAAGGAAGAGGTGCCGTAGTGGAGGGCTCCGGAATAATTTCGACCACCTGGGGATCTTTAACGTGCACTGACATCGCACAGCACACGGGCGCCTTAGCGTTTTTCCTCCATAAAAACGCAGCCGCCGCGATCGGGTTCGAACCCGGGAACTCCGGATCAGTAGTCGAGCGCCCTAACCACTGAGCCACCGCGGCGGGTAATTAATTTTAAATGCGAAAAACACTATTTGGGTAGCAAACGAATCAAAAAGAAGGGTGAACACATACAAGAACTTACGATTCAAAATAACCAAACAGTAGTGAATGAAAACGATTCACCACCGCCATTTAGAACAGTAAGGGCAAAAGGTTGGATTGACCTTGCAATAGAAAACCAAACACTTCACTCAGCAATAAATAAATGGGAAGTACTAAAAGATATCGGTCATAACGAACATAGGTATTTATAGATTTAAATAGCAAAACTAAGTACCCCCAAGAGATACAAAGTTGCCGCAAAGGCTAGCCAAATATTCTTATAGCAACTAAGTGAGGATCATTTGCTCCACATGCAGCACGATCTAAGTACATCTGATGCAATAGAAGTTATCGAGACATAGCGTGGTAAGATACAAGTAATATATGACAAACATAAGACTGAAAAAACTAGGACGCATAGCATAAACGCATGCTGGAAAGAATATGTAGAAATAGAATGGAAAAGAATCTGAGCAATGCGAAAGAGATACCAGAAAGCCAAAGGCGAAGGTGGACAATAATACAATGAACTGTATTATAAAAAAACACACAGCCTCCAATAACATGATAGCAGAGTGAAAGAAAAAAAATTGAGAAAAATTTGCTGCAACGAGACAAAGAAGCCTTTTATGTTACCCTATAAATAATCATGTTCAAAGCTTAAGACACCACTGATAATTGGAACCATGGTTAAAAACAGCAGAGAAAAAAAGAGTGTTTTGAGGAGACAATACACGATATGCTTGACTCCGTTCATCCAAAGGAAACGTTGGAAGAAGTCACAGTACTAGTACAGAAAGAAGGCTGAGGTGTAACAGAAGAACAGGAAACGAGAGAACGCAGTGAAGACGTGAGTACAGAAACAGCGGAAAACTGCAATGCTTAGGACGACGACGCACATTTTACCTAGGGAGAGGTGGACGAAAGAATGCCGCAACTCGGAACGGTAGTGACGCCTGGTCCTGACAACATTTATACTAAATTCAAACAAGCGCATAAATCTTTCTTTATAACAATATTTAATGCATGCCTTAGAGTGGGATGTTTTCATATATTTTAAAGAAAATGAAGTCTAATATTCGTACCCAACGCAAGCGCTCACAACAAAGCAGGCATCGAAAAATACAGACCTATAGCAATCAATTCCATACAAATAAAGATAATTAAAAGCTAATAAAAATCGAATTTACTTTATCTCTGCAAAGAAGACCTACTAACCAAATAGCAGTACAGCTACAAACACAATACTTCTACAACCACGGCGTTAAGTGAAGTTAGGAAACGGATAACACAAGCTAAAATGGATAAAAAAGGAGCAGAATAATTCTACTAGACATAAAAACGCATTTAATTTTATTCAGGCAAAAATAATAGTAGAAAGGTTAACAGATCTTAGGTGTTACAAAAATCTAATCAACATCACCAGTTCACTGCTATCGAATCGACTAATAATTTATGAGGGCGCTACGCTCGAAATAACCAAAAATAATTCAAACAGGCTCCCCACAAGGATCCACATTAAGTGCACTGCTGTAGAACTTGACGATAGCTGATATATTTAAATTAAACCTTCCAAGGAGCAAACACTGGCTCGCAAGCGTTCGCAGACGACATGATACTTCTTGTTACATTCACATCTCGAACAGAACTGGAAAGAGTACCAAATGAAGCTCTAGAAAATATCTATTCGGGACGAAATACAAGCCTGAAGTTTAATCCAAGAAAATCCGAATTCACTGCTATAGGAAAAGTGTACGGAACTCGACAACCAAGTTTAAATATACAAATTACGAAACTTACATACACAGACGATATTAAAATACTTGGAGGTATTTTTGATCACAAACTATCCTTTCTTCGTCACTTAAAACATGTTAGAGCGAAAATAAATACACTAACTCGTAATCTCAACAGATTCACTGAATCAAAGGCATACGATAGGAACAGCTTAGGCAGATATATTTAAAGGGACACTGAGGAGAAACTGAAGTTGGCTTGTATCGATAGAATACCAGCTCCTGATCACAAAAACACAGCTCTTACTGAAAACAAAGCTCTTGTAAGGTAGAAAATAGCAAGAACCAAAATACAGGTATCGCCACCACAGGCCAATCTCGCAAATACAAGCGTGGTGACGCCATAGGACGAGAGACGCCACCTTGGAGGAATTTTCCATCCTACTTGGTATCGCGAATCTCTGAGGCTGACAAAGGTAGGTTGCGCAGATCAATATTGAAGTAAGTTTTGTTTTAAAACCAATAGTGCACTTTTGTCACACAACGAAAGCAGTCAAATTAAAACCTGAATGTTGGAAGCAAAGAAAACGGATGCTTGGCGGCGCCACAGGCGGCCAGGAGAGTTTCGATTTTTTATGGCACTTCGCGTCTATGAGCTTTGCGTGCCCCGTGGTTTTGTTTTTGACGCGCTTTGATTTACAAGCGCCGAACAGCAGAGGAACTCCAAGTGCCGCTTCAAGTGCTAGTTAAACTTTGAAGGAGCCTGTTAAGGCTTGTCAGATGATCGCCACGGTCGATGAAAAGCTGTGATAGCACGATGGTCGGTGATCGTACAAGATAGCACTTGTGTATTCGCACGCTTGCCCGGCGAAACATTCCCGGCTGTGCCAGTAAACTTCAAACTAATTGAGCATCATTTGCGGTAGGTACCATATGTCTGGGAGCACTAGCTACGCTTCTCGGCCTCTTACCGGCTAAGATCAAAGTGTAGTATCGCTTGGGACTGCTCGGCCTGCTGTGTTCCTGCGTGCGTTCCGGCCGCCGGCTTGCGTCGGTGGCCGGTGTTCGACCACCAAGAGTGATCTTTTGTTCCGGTGCCCTTCGGCTGGCGGGCGCCTCAACATGGTGAGCCAGCCACCTACAAAAGCCCTTGCCTTTGATGTCGTCGTCCCTGAGGGGGCTAGTCCGGAGGATGTCGTCGATGCGACAGCCTCCGTAGTTCGTTTGGAAGAAGTTTACTGTGTCCAGCACTTCGGTGGACGCAACTACCAAGTTACCGTAAAGAGTGAAGCCGCCATGGCTGCAATCGTTGATGCGTCTTGCCTCATCATCGGCAACGAACGCGTCCCCATCGTTCCCCTGAGCCCCCAGGTGACTCAGGTGACTGTTCTTTTTCTGCCCGCCCGAGTACCAAGTGATGCCCTTGCCAAGGCTCTTTCTCCTTATGACAAGGTGCTGCACATAAGTCGCGGCATCATGGGGTCGCGTCCCACTGTCACCACCGGGACGCGGTATGCCCGAATTTGAAATGAAGCCCGAGTCGCCCGTGCCTAACTACATCAAGGTCGCTGGCCACCGCGTGACATGCGATTACAAAGGCATGCAGCGTGTTTGTCCACGTTGTGGCTCGACATCACACTTCAGAGCACAGTGCACGGCTCCGTTCTGCGCCCGCTGCGGCGTCTTTGGGCACCAAGGCCAAGGTTGTGTGCTGCCGTGTCGACGTTGTGGTGATCCACACGCTACCGTGGCATGCGCGATCAAGCCCTCGTACTCTGAGGCTGCGGCCCGACCTGCACCTCCACCGGCTGCACAGGCAGCCGATGAAGCCATCAAGGAACGCGGCGTTTCCGACACCAACGGCTTTGAGTGGTTCCTCGGCGTCTCTGAATGTATCGGTGGAGGAAGCGGTGCCTACGGCTGATGCGTCCAGTGATGCACCTCTCAAGCTGGCATTAAATGTGCCTGCAATGTCAGCCTTAGTCTCTCCAAGTGTACCTGCCGCTACGGAGGCCGAGCCCATTGCGCCCCTGCAGGTCTCTGATGCTGGGGACAGGCCGCTCTCGCAGCCTGCGCGGCAGCCCGCAGCCAGCGTTGCGGTTTTGAGCGACAACGCCAGTGTATCTGAGGCCGATGGCGACGAGAGCAGCTTGTCGTCCTCAGCTTCTTCAGTCAACCTCGTCATCGACGAGACTATCATCGTGCCTGGGCAGGAGCCGAGGCCGCCGTCGTCATCTCCTTCGTCATCGCAGTTTAGTGTCGGCACAAATATTTCGCCTGGGCAGGAGCCACGGCCATCTTCTGACGTGGAATCTGTGCAGTCGCCGTCTTCTTCTGCATCGAGGATTAGCGCCAGCACTTCTAGTACTCTCTCTTCGGATGTTGAGATGGTCGCTTTGAGCTCCAGCTTAAAGCGTCCACATACGTCGACTACGGACTCGGACAACTCTTCTGGTCGGGCAAGGAGGCCTCGTGCCTCCTCTGGTCCGACTCTACGAAAACAGTGAGATGGTTTGGCGCCGTTCGTAGCGCGCATTGTATTGCTTAGGCATCACAACTCGATGTTTTTTGTTTTTTTTCATTACCAAAATGGCTACACTTAACATCATCACGCTTAACGTGCAAGGGTTTCGCAATGTTGTGAAGCAGACCGAGGTGGTCGCTTTCGCTCGTTCATCGGGCTGCGATATCCTCTGCCTGCAAGAAACTAATTTTTTTTTGCCTCAGTGACGTGTTGGAATTTAAGCGTAGGTTTGGTATCGATGCTTTCTTTTCGTACGCTAGCACGCGTTCTAGCGGAGTTGGCGTTCTTGTTCTGAACCGAATACTTCTGCGAGACCATCATGTTACCTACGATGCGCTTGGACGCGTGCTGGCGTTCGACTGCACGTTTAACTCACTTCGTCTGAGACTTCTTTGCATTTACGCACCTGCGCATTCTAATTTGGTAAACTCATTTTATAAAAATCTTGATGTGTATTTGCTTGGAGGACGAAACGTTGTGATGTTGGGCGATTTCAACTGCGTGCTCGATACGGTCGCTGATGTGCAGGGCCCTGGCAGAGGCAGACCAAGCTGGAATGCGCGCGAGTTGCGCCGCCTAGTCAACCAGTTTCTGTTAACAGATGCTTATGAGCTCCTGCATGGCGGCGTCTTTGTGTGGACTTGGCGTCGCGGATTGTCGTCAAGCAGGCTAGACAGGGCGTACGTACCGACGGGCCTTTCGAGGACAGTGGGTGCTGCTAATGTAATTACGCTGCCATCCTCACCAGTACACATATCAGACCATCGCCCCTTTCTTCTGTCGCTCAGGGTTCCGGCGGCTGCAGTGTCTCCTTTCAGACCATGGCGTTTGGATGTACGCATCCTTCACGATGCCAGCACGAGAGAAGGACTAACGCGGGCCTTGCGGTTTTCGGTTGTTGGGGCCGTGCCTGGTGACTGGGATCGTCTGAAGGAGCAGTGGCGTCACCATTGCGCCGCTTCTGGTCGAGCCCTTAGAGCTCGCGTCTCAGCTGAGGTTCGTGTTATGACGGCGAAGCTCCGTATAGCTCAGCGCACCCCGTCGCCATCGGCGCTTATGTGTGCATGGAAAGAGGAACTTTCAGAGCGTCTCCAGCGTCTTTTACGATCATCCTCTCTGACAGCGGCCGCATGGCGTTGTCGGCGCAATCCAACTTCTCATCCAGAGGTGCTCCGGTTTGCACGCCAGGAGCTGTTGTGCGCTCAAGGTGCCCCTGCTTTTACCTCTTCCGTCGGTGCTGTGGCCCAGCCAGTTGGCAGGAATTTCAGTGCGTTTTTCGTCCATTTCAGGGATATTGCTCAGTCGCACTTTTTGGTTCATCGCGATGACGTTTCCGCACACCCTTTTTTTGCAGGCTTGCCGCAGGTTGCGGATGAACTTCATGATGGCCTTATGGCTCCGCCAACAACAGATGAAATCAAGGAGGCGTTAGATTCCATGAAACGAGGCTCAACGCCTGGGCCAGATGGTCTTCCTGGGGAGTTCTATTTACAATTCTGGCATATAGTAGGCCCCATTTTCACGGAAGTGTTAAAAATCTGTTTCACTCGGAATGTCCTTCCTAATTCATTTAAAAGAGGCCGCATCGTTCTGATCCCTAAAAAGTCTTCTTTCTCGACATGTCCGGCAGATTGGCGCCCTATTACCTTACTAAATACAGATTATAAAGTATTAGCAAAATTACTCGTCCGCCGTTTACGGGCTCTTCTCCCGTCCCTCATTTCCTGCCACCAGGTTTGCTCCATTCCGGGCCGTGAAATACATAGTTTATCTTCTGTAACGAGAGATATCCTAGAGTATACTATACGGCGGCGCGCACAGGGTCTTCTTGTTTCTCTAGATCAAGAGAAGGCATTCGACTTTCTAGAGCATGAGTATATTTACGGTACACTGGATGATTTCGGTTTCCCACCTTCTTTAGTGCTACTTATTAAAGAGATGTACAGAGATATTTCAAGCACTCTGTTCCTCGATGGCTGGGAAAGTACCGCATTTGATGTTGGCCGCGGCGTCCGTCAAGGTTGTCCGCTCTCCCCTCTTTTGTTTGTCTTAGCATTAGAGCCTTTCCTTTTGGCAGTCAATCACCATTCTCTCATTAGCGGTCTGGCATTGCCAGGCAGTGAGAACGCAGCCTGCTCGAAGTTTTAAACGTTTTTCGAGAGTACGCCTCCTTGTCGGGGGCTGCTCTTAATTATTCCAAGAGTTATTACTTTTTTGTAGGGTCACCTCAGAGACGTATAATGAGTACAATACCTTTGCAGTGGTGTGAGCAGATGCGCATTTTAGGAGTGACCTACGACTGTGCTGGAGTATGGGATGGTATGTGGTCTTCGGTCGTAGAGGGTATTACAGCTCGTGTGCAGAGGGCACAGACCTTTGACCTTCCTCTGCTTGAGAGGCGCTACCTGGTTCAGTCGGTCGTGCTGGGTGCCTTTTGGTACCTTTGCCACATTGTTAAACCACCCCTGCGCGTCATAAGGCGGGTGCAGACTACAGTTTTTTCTTTTTTTTGGTCAGGCGGAACCGAGCTTGTGCCTCGTGCTGTTCTTGGACAACCACGTGAGAGAGGTGGTTTTGCCTTCCCAACGTTGACCATCACGTCCTCACTGTTAGCATTGAAGTGCATGTTGCGTATCCTGCTGGGGGACGCGTCTCCGGCGCGAACCCTGGCGCGGTACTTTTTGGGCCCTTCCTTGCGCTTTTTGGATCCCTCGGCCCCAGTTAATCATGGTCCTCAATCAGAGAAGCCTACCGCTATATATACTACGGCAGTGGCCTTTTTCAGGCATGCAAGCGCAGTAGCACCTGACGTCAACATCCTTACAGACCGTGTCGTGAATATTATGGGCTCGCTGTTGTTGCCTGTTGTGCCGGCGGCTCGCCGCTCACTGATGCGCCGCGTTCAATGGGCGCGCATAACATCGACGCCTCTCCCAGACCATCTACGTGACTTTGTGTGGAAACTTGGTTGGGCAGTGCTGCCTACTTGTGATCGGCTGGAGCGGTGGGGCGTTTTACGCTCCAGTACCTGTCCGAATTGCCCACTTCCGGAATCTAATCGCCATGCTACAGTCACCTGCATGGTAGCACGTGTCTTTTGGCGCGCCGTTCATGCGGGATTCCGTGGGCAGGGCATTTCGAGCTTTGTCTCCCGCGGCCGCTTCCCCAGCGGCCGTTTTGCTCGCCTGTTAATTGTTGCAGGTCTTTTTAGTTTATGGCGCAATCGATGCACCGCGGTCGCTGGTGGCTTTCGACGCCGAGCTGTGTGGCCAATACTTGGCCGTCTTAGAAGGGAGCTGATCAGTTTCTTGTCAGAGGAGCTCTTTTTCTCGGGAGAGGAAGAGTTTCTCCGGCAGTGGTCATGCCCATTCATTTCTGTTAACAATGAACGTCTTGTTCTGGTCTTTAGACCAAACTGGCGCTAGGGTCTTCGTCTTTATTCCCCCCCCCCCCTTTTTTTTTCCGTGTCAGATTTTTCCGGTATCACTCACTGTTAATAATCATGCCACGCCGCTTTAAATCGCACACAAGAAATTCCTGTTAGTTATTCAAAGATGTTTTGGCACTCTAATTGGCTCGCCTTACATGCTGAGCGTCATGTCAACTTGTGAATGTCAAATGTATCCGGTAACCTTGACATGTGTACATATGTAAATAAAATTTTTTCTAATCAACTAATTAACGGAAATCGCTTATTAGGGACAGAGACAAGGTATAAGGCAGTTCCGAAAAATTAATGATGGCCGAGCTCTGTTAGGCCAGGATATACCTAGCAAAAGCGCGGAGATTTCTAGATGCATCAGAAGACTGCATTCACTAGATGCGTCTTTATTGACGGCTGTAACTTGAGCCGTCGTGGCAGAGCGGTAGCGCTTCCGCCTCAAACGCCGAAGGCCCTGGTTCGATTGCGAACCTCGGCACCGTACTTCTTTACCTTTATTTAGTGAGTGGGCGGGGGTTTGAGGGGCTCCCATGGATGCCGCCGCTGAATACGTTGGTTATCAGTTAAGGGCAGGCTCTGTTAAGGCGCGTTTATGCTGCGGCGAGGCGCGCGCGCTGCACGGCGAAGTCACGTCGGTCAAAGCGAGACCCTACTACGCTTGACCGCCGACGCGTTCGGCGGATTCGGCGCACTCTGACCGCAATGGCGGGGAGATTGGAGCATGTATCTATTTCGCGCCAAGTGTGCCTGCCGCCGCCGGCCCAGCCAGACTGATTTGGCTCCGCGGCGAGGTGCGCGTTATATTCAATAGCTGTGGCAGTTGGGCCGAGCTGTTCTTTTCGAGCTCGGCTATTTTAATCCATTCACAGTACATACCTGAAAGTACATGCAAGTTGGCGAGAGAGCCAGATCCAGTGGACCCGTTGGATCTAGCGGAAGAAGTTGAAGCGTCGTGCGCCGGCTTTGGTTTCAAGCCGCCGACTTTAAACGCGACAGCCTTCGAGCACCCATTTGTTTTTTGTGGCAAAAAATAAATAAATAACTTGGCCCTTGCAACCGTGGGAGACCTCGACGCTGCCTGCTGCGCCGTGCAACCGCTCCGTTCAAGGAATCACAATCCGTTGGCCCCAAAGCTCCGGCCAGCCTCCGATGGGCGCAACGCACCCCTCGCGACTCCCCGCACTGGGGTTATGATATTTAGTTTGCAACGGCTGCTCTCTGAGGAAGGGGGAAACCACCCGCCGGCGCCTAACCTAACCGTGCTCCCTCAAAAGCATCGCACGCTCTGTGGGGCTTTGGTCGCTGAAATGCAGGCCAGAGTTTTTTTGCGAGAACTACGTCGTCGGGTTCGGGAACGGGATCCATCGTAACGCTGGCAAGACGCCGGTGCAAACGTAAACGAAGCGACGGTTGCGACCCCGATAGATGCCTTCAACGTGCGGCGGCGGTAGCTTTCATTTCGGCAGCTGCTAGACCGCACCGCTAGCCGCAAGAAATCACGGAGTCTCCGTTTACGTCACGTTTACGTCACTCCGTTCTGTGTCGTCATAAGAGTTCTCCGTGTCGTCATAAGAGTTCTCGAGTTTGAATCAGAGCGGCGGGAAAAAATTTTTCAACTTCGAATCCAAATTTCTTTGAAATAAATGCATCTTTCGCTCCCCGACAAGCGTCAACAAAGCCATGAAATGCCGAACTATCAGATATTGCTAACAAAAAAAATTTGATAGGGTTCTCCTCAGTGTCCGTTTAAGAGCAACGAAGCAAATTATTTACTATGTCTCAGCAGAGTAGTACAGTAACAAAATAGTCATAAAAAAACAAGCGGAAGACAGTACAAAGGCCAGCACTAATACTTATTTCGAAAACGTATAGAAGAACAAGTATCCTTGCTCTTAACGTCATTGCAAATGTCCCACGTGTAGAGTATTGTGTGTTTTTATCGTGAAGAATTTCAAAAGTTTCCCCGCCTCAACCGCTGGCTCATTTGCGATGAAACTGCACACAGAGCTTGCGTATTATAGTAACTTTTGTATCGTAGCAAGTTCGACAACGGTACTTACTTAGTTGAGCCGTGCATGGTGCAAAAACGTAATCAACTACGTTGAGAACGGCGAACCAAAACCCGCAAACGACGTTTTTTCGCTGAATGGCACAGCGGCGCCATCTGTTTTCGGCAGTCGAAAGCGTCACGACAAGGCCGCCGAGGCGAGCGTTGCAAGATGCGCGGGCCCTTTGAATATGCCGTTCCGGCCGTTTCGTCTGCTTCAACTGAAGCGCTTACAACATTTTCGGCTAATTTATCGAAAAAAAAAATACCAGAACTACAGATTTAACGAGTCTTCACCTTTAAAAGAATATACATAGCTTTCATGTGACGTCATGCCAGCCACTTCGGCCGGATGTCCGCCATTGCCAGGTATTCTGGGCTAGACTGGCTGGGCTCGCGGCGCCTGCGCGTTCGTTCGCTGCTCTGTTCCACGCAAGACGATGGCAAACGCCGACCGGCATGCGTTTTTCCGCTCCTATTTTGACGAGCTTGTGGGGCCTACGCGGGCTTGGTACGAATCCAAGGTGGAAATGTGCGGCGGCGTGGACCACTACACACTACGCGTTCGTGTGGACTCCGCTCCCGATGCTGACTTCCTGCCAAGCATGACGCACGTTGATATCATCAATTACCTAGTGTTATTAACTAGCTACGTGTCTCTTTAGCAAATGAAGGCATACAAGGCTCTTGAGGCCCATAATCACTTCACCAGTGGAGGGGTAAAAAGTGTGACTGCCATGCGAGTGCCATGGCAGCGTGTCGTCGTTCTGAGCGAGGTGAGCTTCCTTAACGTCGAAGCATGTATGCGCGGAAGCGCGCGTTTGTGTGTCCGAGTATTTAAAATATCGATTTGTATATTTGTGGCTAGCGTGCCGCCCGCAGCACGCAATAGACTGTGCGGTCGCTTTGTTTCGAATGGCAATACAAGTTCGCGTATGTAGGGTACGTGCGAGTGCAAAATGATTGCAATTAAAAGAAATGGAGCTCTCGGCATAAGCTTACAGCCTCAGATTAAATGCTTGAATGTACTCATAGCCTCAAATTATCGATAAAATTTGTAGCTGGGTGTTTGGCGTCCTCATGCTTCAGCTGGGCAGCTAGTCATGCCGTAGAGTCACGCACGCCACTAACCTTAAATATCCGAGAGAGTGTATGAACGCGCATGCTTCATCAGCTGGTAACATTACCGGACAACTGGGTCGCGAGGCAGTGGTGTACAGTATTTTCTTCCTTGAGGTACCCATCCCGTTAACTTTTTCGGACGATGGAATGTTTCTGCATTTTGTTCCAATCGAAATGCGGCTGTCGGGGCCGGAATCGTACTAGCAATCCTCAGATCAGTGACATCTTATGAAGGATGTAGATTGCTGTCAGTACCTAATTACTGGTCATTTTTTCTCAGGTCACCCATTCACAAAGGCTGAGAGAGGCACCACTGAAGGTGCGAGTTCTGGCTGAGCCTGATGGAGCCATCGTGACAGCGCACTGCACTTGCATGGCAGGTGCAGGCGAAGCCTGTTCTCACATTGGTGCTAGATTGTTCACTGCTGTGACGGCAGTACGTCTCAGAGACTTACGAGTGTGCACGGACAAAAAAAACATATGGCTTTCTGCGCACAGCTCTGGGACTGGCAATAAGAGGATCAGAGACATTGACTTTTTGTCATGAAAGAAAAAGAAGCAGGGTATGGATAGTATTCACCTGAAGCCAGGAGTTGAGCACGTACCTGAAGGCCTACCACAAGCATTACCGCCTGTGACACCCCCAACAGAAGAAGAGCTGAAGGCATTTCACAGTAAACTTGCGGATGCTGGTGCTACACCAGCATTCTTCATGCTGCACCCACAGTACAGCGCCATGTTTGAGCCACTGCGCAGAAGAGAACCTCTTCTCCTTCGTGATTTGTTATGCTTATAAGCATAGCCAGAAGGCCTGCCTACACTGATTTGCCGTGCTGCGAAAACTGTTGCCAAACTTTCGATCAGTAAAGAGGTGGTGAAGAGCGTTGAGGAATGCACGCGGGAGCAATCGAAGTGTGCAAAATGGTACGCTTATCCTGCAGGCAGGATTATTGCTTCAGTCATGAGGAATGTATGCTTCGCAAGTGTGCATGAAAAATATGCTATCCAGAGCAACACACTTTTTCCACTCCAGCCACAGCGTGGGGATTACAACACGAGGCTCCTGCAATCGCAAGCTACGCCGAGGAAATGATAAATAACCACAAAGACTTCACCCATCAAAAGACTGGAGTTTATTTAAGTGTGAAGTACCCGTATACGGCAGCTAGTCCAGACGGTTGTCTCTTGTACATGCTGCGGAATGGGCATTGTGGAAGTGAAATGGCTCTTTTCACTCTGCAACTCTACGATACTAGAAGATGTGTTGGACCGCAACTTCGGCTTGGAGGAAACTGATGGCTGCCTGTGTTTAAAGCTACAGCACTCTTATTATTTTGTTCAAGTTCAAACGCCGATGGCAGTGTGTGGCGTTCCATACAGTGATGTTGTTGTATGGACTCCATTGTCGGCATTTATAGAAAGGGTGGAGAGAGATGATGCGTTTTTTTCAGAATATTGTGCCAACAGCATTAGATTTTTTTTACTCGTGCAGTCCTGCCAGAACTTTTCGCTCAGCACTTCCCAAAAAGGATAGCAAGAAAGCCAACAGCTGACGCCAACATATTCTGCTACTGCCAAGGTCTAGAGGCAGGGAAGATGCTAGCTTGTGATGGCCCACAGTGCAGCTATGGGTGGTTTCATTACAGTTGCTTGGGGATTAAGCGAGCCCCAAAGGGTCAAAAATGTTTCCGCCAAGATTATTCCACAGGCAAGAATAATGTCTTGCAGCGAGCTTTTTGCACTGTTTCTTTAATGTTGCCAGCTGCAGAGCTTTACGCCTGCCATAATGTATTGTTAATAAACATAGCATATACTTCAAGTATACCCTCATGTAACATACCATGCATTTCAGCCAAAAACGCGTAAACAATCCAAACAAGCATGGTACCACCTGGCGTTTTGTTGTACATCTCTTCCTGGTCAAAAGCAACTAAATTCAGTTAATTCACAGTAGTTCACAACAAAGATCGGTGAAAATTTACTGCACTGCAGATATTGATTAATATGTATGCAGCAAACATTTATCAGACTAGATTCATAATTACTAGGTCATCTTGTTCCATGATTTCACTTCAACTAGAAAACAAAGGGAACAAAATATTACACCTTTCCAATGGGTTCACATGTACACAGAGAAGCACTGATCAGACTTCAAACACAAGGCATGCAGTAGTCACAAAACAGTAGACATCTGTCTCATTTAGAGTGCTATGAAGATGGGCATTTTTAGCCTACTTTTAGTAAATAAATAAAATAGGTACACATCTACACAAACAGAACCACTAATGAGAATTCAAGGAATGCATGCAATAGTAACAAAAGACATTTGTCTCATTTAGAGCACTATGTAGGTGACCATTTTCAGTCTACAATGGTGAAAAATGCAATATGAACATACAGCTGTGCTTATGAGTTGCAACAGCAATGCACCAGAAGTGCATTTGATATTGAGCACATTGAAAAACATTTGTCTCCACTTTAAGTACTCATGTAGCCACACTTCATGAAAATGTTTTTCATATAAGCTTACAAGCGCACTGCATGGCTTCATGAGCAAGGCATTGTCAATGGCAAAACAATTAAACATAGGCCCTCAAACAACAGTAACCACAACTTAACTGTTGACACAGGCTATAAAAGCAAGTAAGCAGACTATCCTCAGTTTCAAAAATTTATGCGGATGCTTGCTATTTTGCAGGTACTATGGATGGGCAGATGTTGTGAGGGCACAGCACACTAACACAATTTTATCTAGTGGAGAGTACCTGTGTCCCGGCTTGCATGCCACAAATTCAATTGGTTGTACAGCCTTCATGACAGTGTAGTTATTACGTCCCAGACCAATCACCCGTTCTACATGAATTCGTACATTGGCAAGCCGTCTGGTCGTTTCCACTTCTAAAGCAGTAAGCTGCCTTTTGCTTTTTGTGAAGGCAGGAATGTGCAGTTTAGCGCAGTAGAGCCCTAAAGTATCGGCTATATCAAAACCCCTGTCAGCAATGACAACGTCACCTTGTGTTAAATTATCTAAAATGCCACACTTTTCAGTGATGTGTTTGTCACCTGTCCTGCCACCCCAGCCTTGTGAAATGAAGGATATGACTCCTTGCGGGCTAATTCCAATAGGACACTTTGAGGTTTTGCTGCCCTTGTAGTTGGACCACGTCTCACTCCTTGGCTCAAGTGATGATGGCCTTTCCATTCTGATTGCAAAACAGTCTATTATGACTGCCACCTTTGACCCAAAAGATTCGAGGAATGCCTGTGGCATAGACTTTAGAATCTCCTTTCTCGAAGGCCATCTAATTTGCGATTTCAAACGCCAAAAAGCTGCGTGCAGCCATTTGTCGAAAATTCTGCTCACTGTAGAGTCTGAAACAGAGAAACGGTATGCAAGATCTTCCACAGGGAATTTGCACTTGAGCTTCCTGAGCAATACAATAAATTCCTCAATCTATCCCAGGCAATTTTGTGCAGTGACATTCAGCATGGCATTAATCAAGCTCGAAAACAGCAAAAAGCATGGAAAAGCTATTCAATCCCGTATGAAACGTAACCTTGGCATCGTCACCAGGAAATGATGACTCTGACATCTCAAGCTTGTTTTTTTTCTGCCCTTGTGGCACGCAGCTCTGCAGCAAGTCGCTTGTTGTCGTCCTCAACAGCTTAGATGTCTTGTACAGTCATGTCAGTTTGTACCACTCTCTCTGCAACATGGGAAGTAAAATTATTATTAGCTCTACAGATTACAGAAATTGTAATATCTTACTTATGATAAAATTGTGTTTTGTGTGTCAGAACTGACCTGCTCTCGACTTCAGCCGCAAGCTGCAGCTTTCGTGCGGTGGGCCATCTGCAGACGTCACCTCTGCAGTGCATTTGTCCTCCGATGACTGGCGCGCCGCTGCATCGGCGATAGCTTTAGCGGCTGCTTTCCTATGCCGCGCCTTCGTCCGTGCAAAACGGGCGGACATGCCAACAGCTGGTCTTTCGCCGGGCCCGTAACCCAGGTTCCGGGTCGGCGCCCAGTCTGGGTTCGCGTCGTCCATAAGAGCTAAAGGTCTTCCTGGAAAATTTAAAGTTGGTGCCGTGCGCACAAGGTTACACACATTGACTCATTTTGCTACGAATAACACCGTCTCAGCAAACACATAGGCGACGGCGAGGCTCGTGTACCACTGTTCAACCGCTGCAGCTGCCGCGGTAAACATCTCCGACAGCGACCGTGTGTAGGCTTATGTCAATCAATAAAGTTTACTTTTTCTTACCTGTGATAAAGTGCCGACCGCATACGCGAACGTTGTTCAGGTTTTCCAAATCTTTTCGGTTGATCCGTGCGAGCCAAAGGCTTCGGCGCTTCTCCGAAAGGAGCTTCGTGCGCTCGCACTGCCAGCTAATCAGTTTCGGTAAACCCTGAAGTCCAACGCCCGGCTCGGTGTTTGTTTTCTGCGCAGAAGACTTGCTTCTGCTTTCGCAGCCGAACATGGCACACATAGGCATGATGACACCGCGCAGAACCAGAAATACCAACGCACGGACGGGCCACGTTCCCTGTAGGTTTGCGTGACTTGGCGCTCCGCGCCCGCGGTTACGCTCAATACCTGAAGATGGCGGCACGTATGACAGAAACCATCGTATGTGACGTCCAAGAAAATTATGCATTGTATCAATAAAACATTTTGCTGGGCGAGTTGGTTCATTTTGCTCGAGGGGATCCTAGTAGCGCGACAAAAAACACAAGGGACAGAGACGAACGGGACAAGCGCCACTCTCAACTGGTTTTATTCAAAAAACGATCGCAACATTTATACATTTCCCCTTCTTCTTCAAGAACATAATCACCCGATCCCACATGCGAATGACACGCAGATATCACGCTTGAATCAAATCAGTTTATCTAAAAACCTGTACTCGTTAGAAAACATCGTCACCGAAGGGCTAATGACGCATTCCCACCCTTTCTTTTTGATATGGAACGCCTCAATTAGTTCACGCGTCTGCGCATTTTTGCTTCTGCCAATGACCTCTGTTCTGTTTAAAAATGGTGAGCATTTGCATGACTTGCAGTGAACTACCATATTTGTTCCGCTCCCATTTTCGAGGGATTTTTCATGCTCGCGCAGGCGCTTGTTCAGGCATCGTCCGGACTGGCCAATATACACTTTGCCACATGAAAGTGGAATCTGATAGACAATTCCCACCTTGCAATCAATATATCGGTGTTTATGCCTCGTTTCGCAATCCTTTTTTGCTTTTTCCTCATTCACCTTAGGACAAAGGCTTTTGAGCTTGCAGGGCGCTGAAGAAACAACAGGAATTTTGTATTTATTCGCCACTTTTTTCATGTTGTGGGCCACGCGATGCAAATACGGAATCACCTGTGGCCTTACGTTATTCACCTTTTCTCTTCTAACTTTCTTGTTCTTTTGCAGCAATGTTTCTGCGACCATAACCAACAGGGACAAAGGAAAGCCTGCCGATAGCAGCCTAGAAACTTGGTCATCAAAACTTTCCTGGACAGCATGAATACAAGATTTGTTGATGGCTTCTTGAATGCACATTGTTGCAACGGCTCTTTTTACTGTCTTGGACTGGGCTGAGTCAAACGGCATTATTTCCTTGACGGCACGAGGCTTATAGCCCCAGCAAGCATGCACATCATTCACAGAAATCTGTAGATCTAAAAACTGCAACAGCATTTCAAAATTCAGCTGGCATAAATGTTGGAAACTTCATGTCACTTCTTGAATTTTATCTGGGTGCAACGGTGGTTAATTTCGAAGGCAGAGCGTATGTGCAAAAGAGTGGCATATGTATTGGTTCATGTGTGGCGCCTGTGTTGTGCAAGATTTTTCTCTCTTCCATTGACCGCGATTTAGACCAAGTTTTAGACAAGAAAAAAGTAATTAAAGGTTTTAGGTACGTTGACGATTTTTTAGTGTTTTTAGAAAAACTAGAAACTGTGACCTAACACGAGACTGTGGTGAAAATTTTATCTGCTTTTAGAAAGTTTGGAAGGGGGCTTAACTTCACTCATGAGGTTGCCATAGACAACAAGTTGCAGTTTTCAGATCTACAGATTTCTGTGAATTATGTGCATGCTTGCTGGGGCTATAAGCCTTGTGCCGTCAAGGAAATAATGCCGTTTGACTCAGCCCAGTCCAAGACAGTAAAAGGAGCCGTTGCAACCATGTGCATTCAAGAAGCCATCAACAAATCTTGTATTCATGCTGTCCAGGAAAGTTTTGATGACCAAGTTTCTAGGCTGCTATCGGCAGGCTTTCCTTTGTCCCTGTTGGTTATGGTCGCAGAAACATTGCTGCAAAAGAACAAGAAAGTTAGAAGAGAAAAGGTGAATAACGTAAGGCCAAAGGTGATTCCGTATTTGCATCGCGTGGCCCACAACATGAAAAAAGTGGCGAATAAATACAAAATTCCTGTGGTTTTTTCAGCGCCCTGCAAGCTCAAAAGCCTTTGTCCTAAGGTGAATGAGGAAAAAGCAAAAAAGGATTGCGAAATGAGGCATAAACACCGATATGTTGATTGCAAGGTGGGAATTGTCTATCAAATTCCACTTTCATGTGGCAAAGTGTATATTGGCCAGTCCGGACGATGCCTGAACAAGCGCCTGCGCGAGCATGAAAAATGCCTCGAAAATGGGAGCGGCAAAAATATGGTAGTTCACTGCAAGTCATGCAAATGCTCACCATTTTTAAACAGAACAGAGGTCATTGGCAGAAGCAAAGATGCGCTCACGCGTGAACTAATTGAGGCGTTCCATATCAAAAAGAAAGGGTGGGAATGCGTCAGCAGCCCTTCGGTGACGATGTTTTCTAACGAGTACAGGTTTTTAGATAAACTGATTTGATTCAAGCGTGATATTTGCGTGTCATTCGCATGTGGGATCGGGTGATTATGTTCTTGAAGAAGAAGGGGAAATGTATAAATGTTGCGATCGTTTTTTGAATAAAACCAGTTGAGAGTGGCGCTTGTCCCGTTCGTCTCTGTCCCTTGTGTTTTTTGTCGCGCTACAAGGATCCCCTCGAGCAATATGCATTGCATGCAGCGCTCGCCTCGGTGGCCTTGTGACGCTTTCCAATGCCGAAAACAGATGGCGCTACTGCCGCCCTTAGCGTCGTCTGCAGGCTTTGGTTCGCCGATATCTACGTAGACGAATACGTTTTCGCAACATGCACGGCTCAACTCAGTATCGTTGTCAAACTTGCTACGATACAAAAGTTACCATAATACGCAAGCTCTGTGTACAGTTTCACCGCAAATGAGGCTGCGGCTGAGGCGGGGAAATTTTTGAAAGTTGTCGCGATAAAAACGCACAATACTGTATATATTAAAATCGATCAAGAAAACTAATTCTACAGAATAACTAAGGAAAGAAAAACGTTACAGTGGAAAGTCGCAACATTCACTGTTGAACAGATTGCACACAAGTATGACTTGTGGAAATACTACCCGGCTCTCAGGTCAGCATTCAAGTGAACGAAAGCGGACATAGATGCTGAATACACAATATATATATATATATATATATATATATATATATATATATATATATATATATATATATATATATATAGAGAGAGAGAGAGAGAGAGAGAGAGAGAAAATAACGAAAAAGTCGGAGCAGCTTTCATATTTTCAACAAAACAAACAAAATAAGAGTCCAAAAACAATACAAACTGCCGACATATTCCACTAGCTTTGAAGAAGAAACAACGTACAGCCATAAATAAAGCAATAGGTTTTATCGAAACTGAAAGTGACCGTTACAAATTTCAAATCTTTACTGACAGCTTGTCGGAACTAAGACCCATAACAAATCCGAGCAACGCCAACCCTATTAGCCACACAGTGAAGGAAAAGCTGCAAAGACTCCACCAATACCAAGTATTCTTAAACTATGTCAAGGGACACAGTGGGAATACCGGCAATGAAACAACATATCAGCTGGCGAAGGAAGCGCCAGACACAGGAGAGGAAGAAAAACTGCCGATAACTGCACAATTCTTAAAGAGCAACTGAAAACGGAATTGCCAACAAATGGAATAGCATATGAAAGAAGGAAAAACAAATAGCACGAACATTTTCCACCAATCACAACCTACCACTAGCCGTCAGTGGACATGGACGATTTCCATTTTACTTCGAGAGATTCAGAATCAAGGCTTAGAGTAATTGTAAATGCGCTTCTGAAGCGCACTGCTACGATCGCTAATTGAAGAATTGTGTCCTAACAAAACATGAAAGAAAAATACTGGCAGGGAAGCAGGGAAAAAACAGAGAAATGAGAAAAGCAAAGATATTTAAAGATGAAAATAAAATTAAGATATCACAGGAAATGGTGAAAATACTGAGGAAAGCATACGAATAACAGCATTTTCGTCGAAATTGCAAAAGCAAAAGTATTTATTTTTTGTCCTTTTTTATTCATTCGGTTTCATACAAATTAGCACAAAAATCCCAGAATAAGAGCATACAATAGTAAATAACAATAGTGATGTTGCCTGCACCTCTTATGATATTTCTACTTTTAAATTTTGATTAGAGTTTGACATCCGGTTTCTGTACGCATTGCTGATATCAGGAACAGTTCAGGAAGCACCTTACTCCCTCTTACTGTCGGGCCGAATAAGTTGTTTCTTCCTGCAGAGAAGTGGTGGGCGCCTATAAAGGTACCTTGCTTGGTACCAGCAGGTACAACTTATTGCCTGCTACCGAGCAGGCAATGCCAGTCGTCAGTTTTCTTGAAAATGGCATTTCGTGCATAACTAAAAGAAATGCGCCATGAACTGGATTACAAGAAATTGATCCGCAGTTAATGAAGAACACTGCTCATGCTTCATTTAATTTTTTTCTTTACTCAGTCATTTGCTGCCGCTATCAGGTTGGGGGAAGGTTCCTGTTTTCAAATCCCATAGGAAGGATTCGCCACTGAACTGCCTTCTTAGTTCGCTCATTAGCAGACCTTGTAAACTATTACAACACGTCATCTACTCTGAAGGCATGCATCATCTAGATTGTCTAAACTATTTATCCTCGCCTCTAAAGAGATTTTGAAAAAGCTTGCTATCTTCCTGCACGGTACTCATGGCAGTTTTTACGCTAAGTTACAAAGAAATGCCTTATTTTCAGGATTTGAAAAAGCATTCACTAACGTAACAAAAAAATGCCTCCGCTTAACGCATTCTTGACTATACCTGCATCCAGAGAATATTGCATGGGTAAAAGAATTACTGACAAGCCATTGTCGTTTGCAAATACTCTTCCAACAGTCTACCGCTAACGTCAAGTGTTCTGCAACGAAAAATGGTCGGTATCTCTTAATCCTAATTTATAATATTGATTTATGTAAAATGTATCCGGTCACGTCCGTCAGTCGGCCAACGTCAGCGCTATTTATACACAAGTTACTAGCAATGCTGATCAAGAATTCCTCCTGGACAACCTTTCAAGCATGGTGCAATCTCCGGCTGATAAACCTCAAACCCACTAAAGGCAATCTTATGTGTTTTAAGCACAGATACAAACAGCATACGTTTAAGCATACGATTTCTGATTTTCCTGTTGCACCTGTCGAATCCAATACTTACATAGATATCAACATTAGTAATTATATATCATGGCATGAGCACCTACCAAGCCTAACCTCTACTGCGAATCAAAAACTGTAGTGATTTAAATACCATCTTCGCAACGTCCTTCAAACTGCAAAACTAATTGCTTACACTTTCTTGATCACATCGAAACTCGAGTACGCCACTACTGTTTAGAATGCGCAGGAAGCACACTTCATTGATTCACTTCGAGCTTTGAAGAACAGGAACAAAGCCGCTTGTTTCATTAATCGCTCAAACTCATATAATATAAGCGTTTCTTCTGTCAAGTTGGGATGCCAAATATCTACTGTTTTCCTCCGTCGATAAATTCTTTGCGTATGTCAGTTTTACAATATTTTATTTCCAACAGAGAGAGGAACCATATATCTGCACACCTCCATTACGCACGTCTCACCGCATTGGGCACGCGTTGAAAGATTGAAGCCTATGTGCCCGCACGACTAAGCTTTCGAAGTTATTTGTCTGAAAGCATCAAGTACCTTGAGCGATATTGACAACGAATTCGCAGCCATCACCTGCCCATCAGCCTTCCTAGATGAAGAGAAGTGGTACCTGTTATGAGAAAAAAGTGATAGTTTTTATACTATCCCCACCTCTCGTTCTAAACCAACAAAACGGGGGCGTTTGAGCACAATAAAGTAGAAGGAAAGGTATTCGCAAACCGAATAAAATCTGTTCGCACGCTCAGAAGAAAATAGGCCTACTTCAACACCCACAGCCAGCGCAGTGTCTGTGTGCCTATCGTGCGCTGCTGCTGACCCGAAAAGTGAGGGTTCGATCCCGGCCACGGCGGTCGTATTTCAATGGAAGCAAAATGCTAGAGACCCGTGTATCGTGTGATGCTACTGCGTGTTAGCACCAGGTGGTCGAAATTTTCCAGAGACCTCCACTGTGGTGACCTTCCTAACATGAGTCGCTTTGGGACGCTACACCCCATAAACCTATTCAACCCCCTACTCACTGCTTCTACCGCGGCGAATACCGGAACGAGTCATACGACCTTTGGTAACGACGAGCAGTCGTGCCTCTAGCACTCTGCTAGGCCTACTGTCAGCCGCTGCCGTTATTTGGCTGCTTACAGGTAACTTACACTATCCGCTTTCATTCAGGTATCAAGAAAAGTCGGTTGAGTACCGAAGCATGTTAACTATTCATCACTTCTATGCGATGCGAAAAAAACTTGTAAGGAAGCCCACTAGCATCTCCAGAACACCGGAGCTTCAGAGGGTTGAGATGGTGAATACCTTCCGACTTGGAGGTATTCATGACGGCGATGAGGTAAAACGAGCCAGGCTGCACGGCGCAGCAGCCAAGCCGTTGACTGTATATGTTTGACAAAGGCTCTACAAGAGGCATAAAGGATGATTTAGAAAGCCCTCTTCCCTACCGTAACGAGTCATCTGCAATGCAAGCTGGTCACTATTGTGTTTATTTTTTTTCATAGCTGGCCGCACTGCATTATGTCACGAGGGATATAACCAGTCGTGCGAGGGATATAACCAGGCGGTGCGGATCGAGAAATTTTCTAGCAGTTTTAACCACCCCTTCTGCTCTTTGTTACCAGAGGTCTGATAGTGGCTAATAGGCCTAGCGTTTAATTGCACTGAGGACCTTGCGCGTTGGCCGTGCCGCAGCGTGCAACGCGTTGATTCTGGTGTTGCATGGTGCCGGTGCGGCAGTAGGTTTGCAGGCCCAAAATATTTTTAGAGAACCACGCTATCTGTCTTGTCCGTGAGAGGCGTAGCACAGGCTACGAACCTCTCGTCGCCAAGGAGAGGAGATTGGTAAAAATTAAGGCAATGATTTTTTGGCTGTCATAACAAGAAGAATACCCGAAATTAGCCAGAACAAAAACTGCTCAGACAAGATGTTTACAAACTTGCGCAGGTGCTAGGAAATTCAACTGCCATGTGTTAACAGCGTCTCGAGTGGTGTAAATTCTTCTCTTTAAAAATGCACAGCGCCTGCGGATGATATGATCCTCTCTTGCGTGTGTACGCAATGCCACCAAAATAATCTGCGTTAGAAAGTCCCCCTGTGGGTGTTGAATTCGGCCTATTTTCTGCTCAGTGTGCAGACAGATTTTAATCTCTTTGTGACTACTTCTCTCTTCCATTAATTTTCCTCAAACCCCGCAATATTGGTGTTATGAAACAAGCGTTGAGGATAACATAAAAACTAAATATTTTTTTTATGTTGAGAGGTACTACGTGACTTCATCTGGGGGGTTAATGGGCAGGTGATGGGTGCAAACTTGTGCGGAATGTCGTTCGTCATTTGATGGTTTCAGACAAATAACTTCGAAAAGCTTAGTCGAGCGGGCAAGTTGGCTTGAAACTTTCTACGCATGGCTCATGCCGTGGGGGTCAGCTCAAGTTAAGGGCAACGCAACCAGCTATGGAATGGAAAATGATAGGTGTAACGTTAAGAGACCACAAGCGGGCAGAGTGTGTAAGGGAACAAGCGCGGCTTAAGGACGTCCGACACAAAATCCACAGGAAGAAATGAGCTTGGGCAGGGTATGTAATGCGAAGCCAAGGTAATCGATGGTAGTTAAAGGTAAAAGAATAGAATCCAAGAGAAGGCACAAACGCAGCAGGAAGCGGCAGAAAGTTATGTGGACAGATGAGATTAAAAAGTTTGCGGGCACACGGTGGCCGTAGCTGGCAAAGGACAGGGTTAATTGGAAATACATGGGAGAGGCCATTGCCCTGCAGTGGACGTAGTCAGGCTGATGATGATGACGTACACAACAAGAAATTGAGTGGAAGATTTCACCCATCTAATTTTCAGCACAGACACATGTTTTATAAGCTTTAAACCCAATTTTCTTGGGCAACGCCAACCAAAAGAGGCTTGAAGTGAAAGCGGCAGTACTGAGTTGGGGCATTTTCAGTGTAATTTTGAGAAAACTGCAAAGCGCGCTAGGACACTGCGCGACAATGATGATGATTGTGAATTTTTATGGCGCAAAGGCATTTAAGGCCAAAGAGCGCCATGACACAAGGTATATTCTATTTCTCAAGGTGGGGTCAAAGACCCATTTCCCAAGCATTTCACCCTAAAGAAGCCGAGCACCAGACCAGGGGAAAGCTTGTGCCCATTGTATCACCGGTGGGTACCCGGCGGCACTGGGGATCGAGCCCCGCACCTCCCGCATACGAGGCGGATGCTCAACCCCTTGGCCACCGCTGCGGTCACTGGGCGACAATGGTAACTGTGTGGGTCTGCTCTTTGACCTCACTGTTCACTCTAACCTGAAAAATACCTCCTGCGTTCGGACTACTTCAGAGGGGCTATGAAATTAATTGGAGGCACGAATGATTGAAACTTCCCGTGGTGCGTTTTCAAGAGATCGGAACAGCCTAAATATTTCATATCTTTATTTTTCTTTCTTGTTTTATATTACGCACACAGTTTTGAGCAGGCCAACGATGAACTTCGCTTACAGAGAACGCGAATATCATAATAGAACAAAATATTTAAGGTTCATGTGACAAAGGTCACATTTTTCGACACGGCGCCATTGCAAAAGCTATACTGACAAAAAAATTATATGCAAAGCAGCGTGCATTTAATTTCAGTGTTAAAATTGATAGTGAGAAAGGCCACGCGAAACTTATTTCTACCGTTGGAATAAATTTCAAAAAAGCCAAAAATCCTAGCCTAGCTGCAAAATTATTTGTTCTCGATTATTATGAGGCATACTGCCACAAATTTAAGGAATATATAAGCATCTGAGCGATCAAGCAGTGTCCCGGATGAAAATATTATAAAATGAAGGCTACCCCAAGAAGCAATGTCCCAACTATGGCATTCCAGGCCACAGGCCGCATCAAGCGTGCGTCGCTACGAGTTGTAGCTAGTTGGATCACTGAAGCCTGAGATGACATCCCCGAATGCTTGGTTGCGCGCTCGTTCCAAAAGAGCAGTATTTACAACGTATGTAATGACGCAGAAGATTGCCTACTACAAAAAGAGGGCAGACAGAAGGAGCTCATCAATCATGAGAACGAGTGACCAACAGCAGCTTCAAGGAAATAGATGCTGTTGGCATGCTGTTCTTCTTAATTGTTTGTTCAGCCGGCTCACATTCAAGGAAAGTTTTTTTTTTTTCATTTGACCTTAAACCTTCGGGTGTCAACTTAGAATCGTGGCCGGCCAAGATTCTAATAAATACGCTAGCCTAAATTTAAAAAAAAAGAAGGAAACATCGTGCCGCGAACTGCATGGGTTGAAAGTTCCCAGTATCAGCGAAACAGCAAAGAATGAAAACATTCCATGCAACGCATAGGACAAGCGTACCAGGCGAGGAAATAGTAACCGCAGGTGTTTTTAAGGAGAGTATAACTATTTCGACTGAAAAATTGTCCACTGTGTCCACGAACTGCCCTACACAGACACATAGAATAATAATTGTCAACAAGAAAAGAGATGCAGAAAGAGGTCAAATAACACAAACTTATTTGCGTACTGCACGTTCCTTACAAGATATTTTCAAAAGAAATTGGTTTTACTATTAGTCAAATCCCACACTTTAGCCTGCTAAGAAAACAAACTTTTTTGAGAAAGGGTAACCCATGATGTGCATTACTCACTTATTAGCAGAGGAATATGAACAATACAAGCAGCCCCTATTATACTACCGTTATTGTTAATAAAAAGATTTTGATTCAGTCCAAACGTGAGCTGTGTCAAAGATATTGCGCAGCACTGCGTGGAAACACGTATATAAATTGCATTGCGGAATAATAATAGTACGCCAAAAGAAGCCCATATAGTAATTCTTAGAAGGGAATCAGGCATAACTCTACACTGCTGGTCACCACATGTGTGGAGTAATGTTGAGTTTGTTGCACTGTGAATGGCTGGGATTGTGAGTCCATGTGGAAAATTTCAGTAGCCTACAATTTGACGACGACGTCCGTGTGCTAACGAGAGCTAATTACGACGCACGTTAGGCTTAAACTCAAAACTAAAATCTATGAACATGAGAATATTATGACAAAATCAAGAACTAAAGTAAATTTGCGCGTACAGATTAGTCGCATCTGGCTCAGCAATGTGTCATAGGGAGGCCAATGGACGAGAACCATTTCAACGCGACAGCGTTAAGGACTTGTGCCGCAGAAAAAGATGGCGTCACCTTCGGCGTCGTTGACCGCTAGCAAAGAAATTCATGAAAATTACCCACAGAACCAACTCAGGTGGGCGGTGGGCCACGGTAGAACAGCCGGCTGTCTACAGCAAGCACAGGATTTTTGACATCAATTTAAAGTGTGACGCCGGATTTGTGAGGTACTGCTATGGAAATATTGACGGTAATGGGCTATTCTTCCGATGCGCAGCAATGCTGTTTTTTAAGTTTGCCCATCAGTCACATCCATCCGTTAGGACTGCCATTAGAGACTAATAAGGAACATTTTGGACGATAGCAACAGAGTTAAAAGAAAAAAAACGCAAGACTCTCGAGGAATATCTGCTGATGTACTAATTGTTGTAGACAGTCTTATGACTCCCTACAACTCCCTACCGACTTCGATGTTGAAAAATGCGTTTGTTCATAATCTCTGGCAATGGCTTGCCTAGAATTCCCCAATGCTAGTTTTCTGTTCAATGCGATTCCACATAATTGTTGCCTAAAGTAATACGCGTTTCTTCTTGGAATTTCACTACTGCTGATCCTTGTTTTGTAGATTATGTTACTCCGTCGAGCTTCTGTCACTTTCATAAAAAGTTAGGCTTAAAGATATTCAGGTCATTAATATGGTAACTTGTCTGAAGTTTTGAGTTTAATTCCCTTCTTACAAAGAGGAGCCAGAACTAAAATCTCTGGCAACCGCTTGACAAAAGGTCCCGGCTCCTTTAAATAGCTGACAGCACAGGAGATATAGAGCGCTTACATAGTATCACTTGATATTGCAAAATAAGAACAATGGTTATACAGCAATTCAAAACTTTACATACAATGATGCCTGTCTCTTTTATGGTAATGCAATGCATAAACAAAGCGAATTAGATTTGTCACTCTTAAAAATGTAAATAACTAAGCCATTTATAGGCAAGATATTCACATCAAGAAATAATAGAGGAAAATATATGTATACATATACATGATCTAAATTATTCAATCAATTATTTTGTTCAATTATTTGTTTTTCAATCAATTATTAAATTCTTGTTGTGAAAAGGCCAAGAACTCTTCAGTTATCGAGAAAACTGGGATATAAATAGAAGCGCCTCTAGCCAATGTTTAATTAAAAGCTTAATGAAGCGTATAACGAGACGAGAAGAGGAGAGGCACACAGCGGTTAAGGAAGAGGATGAGAGAATACGAAGCGTTCTTCACTGCTCACTGAGTACTATGCGTCCTCGTGTACACTCCACGATTCTTCCGAATTATCTAGTCTAACGCCTGAATGTGTTATGAAATTAGCATTGCATTTTGTTTGTCGTCAGCAGAACAATAAACACGCAAACCTTCTGCTAGGTAGCTTCAGAATATCCGGTCAGCTTTATTGATTCTGAGAAAACAGAGCGTAAAATTTACGAGTTTTCATGAGACGCCAACAGCTGTTGGTACAGGCTTCCCAAAGAGTGTTCTGTGGAAAAGTTATCTCTGTGGATGAAAATATCCAACCGTATGTGCGAGTCCTCAAGGGCGCAGAATTTTTTTTGGTTTTGCTTGGCTGAAGCATGACGCATTCTTGACGCAAGCACGACGCAAGCACGACGCAAAAAAAGCTGTGCAAGTGTGATGCCACCTGAGCCCAAAACTATAGACCAAAACGTACATGTATTCATGACCTCATAAACCAAAGCTTCTGCGGTAGACTTCTTTCGCGTGGGACGTTAGACTCCACCTGTTGCCGTGAAATGTTCTGTGAAAAAAAATCATAACGCGTGTCTCAGGCCAGAAGACCCGAAAAGCTCTGAATATAACTCTCAAATGTTAACAAACACTTCCCACTCTGACCTCAAGAAATCTAACGTGATGGAGGGCTGGTGACGGTAGTGAAAAACTTTACCTTTAGATGGGCTTTCTGCGAGAACGGTTTTCTTGGGCGCATTCGTCAGTCCAGGACTCAAGTACATAAGTACATTCTGATGTCCCACTTGTTGGCGCGATAGGCAGTTTCTAATCGCCTAGACTAGAGCTGGACGGAGCAGCTTTTCATAGCCATGTGGTGGGATAGGTTATAGGTGGTCATCGTGAGGGGTGTCGGGAGAAGTTGGGCACTTCCACGTGAAATGGTATGGAGTGAATAGTTCACTATTTAAAATTGCTCAGAAAAGCCAACCGCCGAAGACCACAAGGACAAGCGTTAAATCACAACTGAAGCTTATTGCATTGCAGCACGTGTGGTAGAAACGTTATAAAGATAACGATGACATGCATAGTGTTGTTTTCCATAGCCACAAATCTTTTCCACCATTCTTACAAGCTAGTCTATGAACTAAAGGAAGACCTCTTCACTGGCATGAATACGGCGAGATTGTGTCAAACATCGTCATAGTTCACAAAAAGAGAATTTCAATTTTTAGGCTTTGTTTTCAACGATAATCTGTTTTTGTACCCAGATCTTTTGCTAGACCTGGTAAATGATGGTTTATTCGTGTGACGACTGCTGTTTTGGGGTTTTCGTTACGTTTTCTTTCCTATTTTTCAACCTTCCTGTCTCGAATGATCTTTGAGATTTAGCACTTGCACTTGAAGCTTTTCTTTGTTGCTTTGATGTCGTTATTCATTGCCTTACGGTAGAAACAGAGGTGGTGAGGTAAAAAGAAAAAAAGAGAAGAAAAGAGGGGGTATTACTGAGAAAAAGTGAGCCCATCTAATGAAGGCGAAGCGGGAGCGGTGATGTTCTTCCGTCGGAGCAACATATGAGAACAGGTGGTTCGGCGGGAGACCCGCTCCTGCCTGTTGCTGAAAGCTAGTTGGCTTCAGCGCAAGGAAAACGTGATCACAAGTTGTGAATATCGACCTCAATATTTTGCAAGTTGCTGACAGGACACAAAGGGGGGATGGGGGTTATAAGTGGCGAAAGTGAGGCCACGTCAAAGTGACAGGAGTGATCCTCCTCGGATCCTCCAAGGCAGAACCTCCTCTGCCTGGGTAAGGTTGCGGTGGGGGGGGGGGGGGGGGGGGAGGGGGGGTTATCGCACATGGAGGGACTACAGAGCACGTGTGCGGCGCCGAAAGTGTTCGTAGCAGGGTCGCATTATTCATGATGAGGAACCGAGGCATTGATGAGAATAGAGTGACCGAGCGGGTTGCAGAATCTGCAGAGCTTTTTGAACTCAGCAGGTCACGTGGGACTCATTCAATTCGAATGGCTTTCGAGATTCAAGGTGCCAGACGGTGTATATTCTGACAGATTTCTGGGCGGCCACTGATGCGTCGTAGTAGACGTGTTCCCTGAAAGGCGTCGGTGCGGATGACAACGTGGGCTTTAAGAAGTAAGGTAACGGTGGCTACAGAACGAAGCGCGTCTTGAGTAGCAACCAGCTCAGCACAGAAGAAAGAAAGAGGTTCCGCGAATTGAAACCTGGCCTTCTTATTAAATGCAGGCTTCCGGAGTCAGTAAACTGCAGTTGTTGTTTCACAGGCCTGGATGCTGGCATCTGCATATATATTGCTGAGCCTCGTGGGAGGTGGATATCTTGTTCCGCGAATCGCTCGCAAAGAGTCGATGCCTAAAAAGAGGCTGGTCGACGAAGATCGATAGGTTTGCTGTCGCTCAACTGGGTAAAGTGTAATCGAGCAAGAACTGAGAGTGGCGGCGACTGTATGGCGTGTGATGAAGCATATGTCTTGGTGCCGGAGGTGAGTGCAAAAGAGTGGCCTTAAGGCTACGAGCATCACGACGCTCCTGCACCAGCTGATCAAGTGTGTTAAGCTGAGAATTCTTTTGAAGTGCCGCGATTAGTATGATGCGTGGAAGGCAAGTGATGGTTCTCATAGCTTCTCGAACGACGGCTTCCAGACGATCCGACTGAGTTCTGGTTAGGTGTGGGTACTCTGCTTAGTAAATACGGCATGGTTGCAAAACCGCTCTTACTAAATGTCAGGCGGAATTGGAGCGAGTGCCTTGGGTTCTGGGAGCAATACGTCTGATTAGGTCCAAAGTCTGCATATTCTGCTTTTCAGCGTGAGAAAACCAGGAAGTGCCCGTTGCCTGCTGATAGATCGGCAAACTCATAATTTTCAATTTGGATTTTTCGTCAAGTGGGGTTCCAGACGGTTATAGAAGGATTGGCGTCGAGGTGACTTTACGGCGTCCCCAGCGGTTGACCACTGACGTGAGCGTAGTTTTTTTCACAGAAAGCTGTTAGCAGACAGACATAGCGTAAATAACGGTAACATCTAAGGCTTCATTCAGCATTGACCTGCTGACGCCACCTGAATCAGCAGATAGACCGTGATATCATCAGCGTACAGTATAAGCTTAACGTCAGAGACAGCACGTAAACGACATGTAAAGGTAATAAAGGCAATATCAATCCTTGTTTTCCTCTTTATCGGATTTTACACCATGCATTATAACACACTAGTTTAAGTTTCAGTACTTCTCGGTACACAGTGAGCTAGCCAGTGTTCCATCAAAGGCCGTGAGACGGGCATTGTAATGGGAAGGAGTGCTGCTGGTGTTCGGAAAGGTGCTCGTCGGTAGCTGGGTCCACGCGGTGGCGCGTTTCCTGAAAGCGATGGGGGTGGGGTGGTCTTCGTTAAACTCTATTGTATTCGAGGATGTGCTGGTGAGTAGAAGGCTCGGCGGTAGAGGGTTGTTCATGTACGACGGCCCTTCCCCTAGTGCTCGGACAGTCATTTTTCCAGAAAGAGCGCGTGCGAGCTCGTTTCCAAGAACGGACATGTTCCAGGAGGCCATACGATGCGCGCCATGGAGGAGGTGCTGGAATTAGTGAGATTCTTCAGCATGTGTGGCGCGTAATGAGTGAGAATTCCTAATGCATATGCCTTGTAGGTGGCCTGCTGGCCGGTGAGAACGTGCAATGGTATCGCACCGTCATGTGGACGTGATGCGGTGGAGAAGATGATGGTTCCTTTTTCCGCTGACGGGCTCGAAGTCAAGGCAATCGAAACGGTAGCTTCTGAGCGGCCGTCCTCGTTCGCGACCATCAAGCGCGTGGCTGGCGTGTCGGAAGAACTTAGGTCGTTAGTTTAGGCCGCAGACAGACCATCTCTAAAAGAGTGCACCAGCGCCTGCACTCCAGCTCGTCTTCTGCCTCTGTGATGATCGGGATGAAATTTGGTGAGCTAGCTTTGGAGCTCGCACTCCTGGGTTTCACCGCTCCCTTTACGAAGTCTCCGCGTGCACGGAAGTTATCATGGCAACTCCTTACCCCACTCCGGCACCCCCTCCAGGAGAAATGCATGTGGAAGAAAGCGGCCGCACTAATTTTGCGCGGCAGCTGGGTTTACTATGCATAACCGCCACCAGTTTCAGAACCAATCTCCTCATTACAGGAAAATGGGCCTCGAAGGCCGCTACACTGTCGAGAGCTGGTGACCTGCCCCAAAGTTTAGAAAACATGTTATTGAGGAAACCATTTTCTGCCCGGAGAGCGCAAGTAAAAAAAAACGCTAACGAGAGTTTAAAAACCTGGAAAATATAAGGTTGTGTAAGATAGGACCTTTTTAATCAAGGCTCGTTTTTAATGCGTTATCAGTACTGGCAGCGCTAAACAATTTCAGTAATGTGTGTGTGTTCCTGCTATGTCACACGAAGAGATGAAAATCCCAGAAAAAAACTTCCACGGTTCACATACCCAGGAATGTCTCGTGTGACGAGAGTGCAGAACCTCATAGCAACGGCGAGTGCCGGGGTACTTGCTGAATAGAAGTGCGCATGATCTGTGCGCCAAGGCAGCAGCAGTGAAAAACAAAACAGAAAATATAGAATCAAGAATGTTTATAAAAATAAAAGCAGAAGAAGAGTGATGCATTGTGAAGGAGGGGATGGTGGCAGTGGTTCAGCAATAGTTTAGAGTCCGGCAGTCGTTAGCGCGGTGAGCTGCTCGCTAGCGCAGTCAAACCTTGCTCTCGCAGAGCATCGGCTGTGATAATTTTTTCGCTCTTTTTGCACGGGTGAGCATGCAGCCGTATAGCATGACACATGAAGTCAGACCCAGCAGCGGGCTGAAAGTAGGGCGGAGTTCGTGTACTATTTTTCTGCGAAGAAAAGCCGCCGACAGTGGAGTTCTTCAACTAATTAACAATAAGTATGACAACTGAGTAGTTTCTGCATCCGGTGGAAGCAGTCCAGAGAATATTTTCGCGCACTCTTCGTGTATTCACCAAGATATACGATCGTGTTCAGCCTTCTTTAGGACCTTATTTTCAGCGATTGTGAAAAAAAAAATTAGTACATCTGCTCTATGGACAAACAAGAGAAGAAAGTACTGGTTATGTAGAAGCAGACTTGCAAAATTTCGTGAAATATTGCAGAAATTAAAATAGTATATCTTATTACATAAGAGGAAAATAGTTAGGAATTTAAAAGTAGCATATAGAACTAAACGCAAAAAAAAAGACGAATCATCGATCATATTTAAAGGCCAGAACGGTGCTAGCCGTCGGCCCGATTTAAAGTGGATGCCAATCCCCTCCGTCGACCCTCTGTACTTTTCTACGAAATTCTTCCCACTGCCGAACACTTTCAAAAAGCACATTTAAAAGGAATTTATGTGCCGATTCACGAAGGGATGAAATTTATTTTCCTATCTATGTTTCCAGGCTAAGACTTTTACGTACTGGTTCTAAATGGGCGGAGGTTTCTATTATGCCACATGTTGGTATGTTGGTATTTCTGGACTTCTTCCTGGGTAAGGGCAAAATTTAGAGGATGTGTGATATTGTGCAAGCTCAGAATATTAATTTCTTATAGGTGCGGAGATATCACTAATGCTTACAGAGGCCCTGAAGATTTTGAAAGTGTCAAAATAATTAGAATTGGGCGTAATTATTCCTGTAGTTACCACTGTGGTGTAAGTAAACATTTGCTCATTTTCTTCAGCGACTATTTTCTTTATTTATTTGGACATACAGCAGGCCAATGCGTTGGCCCGAGCAGAAGGGGCTTGCAAATGTAAGCTTACTAGAAAATGAACACACACAACGCAAAAAGAACACATGGCAAACAACACACTTCTGGAAAAAAAAACACGACAAAAATTGTTTCCCAGTAAATTGCAACAGAATCTCAACAATGATAGCAACGCGACATTTAAGACAAACAGCTGTTTTGAAAGCAATACAGGACACATTAAACATGCAAAATATGCATTTCTATTTCTTTTACAAAATCATTTCTTTCAAAAATGCTACCTGGTAGAGAATTATATTCTGTGACTATGCGCAGGGAAAAAAAGCTCTTTTTAAATGTGCTGGTGCGAGCAAAAATTTGAACTAACGAATGTTAATGTTTGTGACTCGCTGTCCTTGCACCAGGATGTTTAACACATGGTTTACAAAGCGCCTTCGTTTCCTAACTATTCATAACATACGCGCAGACGTGTACAGCTTCTTACGCTTTTTAAGTTTGTTATGATCAACAATGGTGATGTAGAGATAGCGAAGTTCCTGTAGCTTTTGTTTACACTTATTACACAATTCTACAACGTCACACTCATTTGAAAGGCATTCAAATACCAGTAAATAGCCAGAAACCTTCCTTCACATGCTGGCATAATCCCCTTTATCATATAAGTACACTTTTCTAGTCACTGTATTGTTTGCTACTTTTGGATTTAACACTGGGGACTACAGCATGGTGGTTACTTAATCCCGGAATGACTTTCGCAAAATTTGCCATATTTGGCAAGTTACATAAAACAGGTTCCTTATATAAGTGCTCCGAGGGGAATCAATTACATATTGCGTTAATCCGAGGGAGCCTACAATACTCTTCATTTCCAAGTTTGAGCTTCCACCAGCTGCGTACTTGCAAGTTCCTCCATTCCATTGCAAATCAGGCGAATTGAAGTCTCCCGCTAGCAATAAAGTATGACAAGAGGACTCGGAAACTATTTCTTGAAAATCTGTAGCGTCGCGAGAGACGAGTCTGGAGGCCACTAGAATGCTCCGGCTGCATATGACGAACAGTCCGGTGATGTCACTTTGCACCACACAGATTCTACATCGTCGTGGACCGTATCTAGTTGAGACGAATATGAACAGCAGCTAAGTTAAAGAGGCCGCCACCCGTATGCGACCTATCTTTCTGTTAAGCAACGAAGTCATTCAAGAACACTTCACTGTCCTTGATAGAATCAAGCCAGGATTCAATCCGAAAGATTAAATCGGCTTGTACGGAACTGATAAGAGCAGCAAGGTCGTCAGCTGTGTTAACGAGGCTCCGACAATTCGCGCGCAGCGCACGCTTAATTTGATGGGACTGTTTTTACCTGCTTTGTTAGCCTTCCTATATTCCCAAAGCCGTTTGCGAATAACTCGTGTTTCAGACGAGTAGTCTTGGTCGACGCTGTACAAAGTTCCGTTAAACTTCCTAGTATTAGAAAGAACGTTGACGTTTTCTTTGTGGCGAGCAAAATTAAAAATAATCAGCCTTTTCTTCTCTCTATGATAACGCCCTATACTGTGCGCTCTTTCTGCCGACTGCAGTTCTAAACACACAATTTTTAGCAGTTCTTCTGACTTTGCCAGGTCTCCGATTCGTGTTCATTGACGCCATACAAGACTACGTTATTTCGACGGTTTCGCTTTTCTGATTCGACGCTTTTTTCGTGCAATCTTCTAATCTCTTTTGTTATGCGTTTACTAGTGTTTGCTTGCTCGTTTGAATGCAACGTGGAGCGCTGCAACCTGGCCTTTTGTCACTCAACTTGTTGTTAATTTCTGCTATAATACCCTTATGCTTTCTTTGCTAGCCTAGTGTCAATGTTTTCTACTTTGCTCAAGACTGCAATATTACCATCTTACAAGCTTTCAGGTCGCTCTCGCTCTCCAGTGTCCAGTAGGCCGGCGTTCAACTCAGCATCGCCCGAAGGCAATAATAATAGTGTAACATACGAAACCTTATCCGCTAAAAAAAATGAAAACATTTGCTACAAAGCATTATCGACATTCGTTTTAGGCAAACAGATACAGCACATGTAGGACGTGGAGCCGACAGAACAATTAATTACCTATACACCAGAATTGGATGATTACGACTAACCTGCAGCAACAGAAGCAACGTAAGCCGCATGTCAGCAAGCGTGCCGGCTCCAAATCCCACGTAGCCAGTGTTTCGCTCGTTTAAGTAGGGAAGTTGCGTGTCACGTGATTTTCGATGGTTTCCGGTAATTCGATGAGCGTCCCTGTAGATAGCCCCGTTCCTTGCCGATGCGGTGCCGATTGTGTTCGAACAAATTGTTTCGTCGGCTGCCGCCTTCATTCACGCCGATTCTGTTGACTAAGGAAGATCCAATGCAATGGGGACAGCAACCTGCAGCAACAGAAGTGACGTAAGCCGCATGTCGGCAAGCGTGCCGGCTCGCTGGCAGCTCGCTGCGCTGTCCTTAAGTTCAACCCTTTCAGTTAAGGAAAGCGCAAAAAACGAAGCACAAGGTAAAGAAAGAGCCAGAGAGGCGGTTAACTTACAATTGTTACTTTTTTATTCCCAAATCGACAACTAAGTACCATTTTGCTGCACTGACCAGCTCATGCGGTCGTTACCAGAAAGAAATGTATCATATCTCAATTTCAGAACTGTGAAACTTCTACAAGCCTGTCATCATCATCATCATAAGCCTGACTACACCCACTGCAGGACAAAGGCCTCTCCCATGTCTCTCCAATTAACCCTATCCTTTGCCAGCTGCATCCATCCTTTGCCTCAAACTTCTTAAATTCATCCGCCCACCTAACCTTCTGCCGCCCCCTGCTACGCTTACTTTCTCTTGGAACCCACTCCGTTACCCTTAAGGACCAGCGGTTATCTTGCCTTCGCACTACATGCCCTGTCCAAGCCCATTTCTTTCTCTTGATTTCGACTAGGATGTCATTAACCCGCGTTTGTTCCCTCACCCACTCTGCCCGCTTCCGGTCTCTTAACGTTACACCTATCATTTTTCTTTCCATGGCTCGCTGCGTTGTCCTTAACTTAAGCTGAACTCTTTTCCTTAGCCTCCACGTTTCTGCCCCGTAGGCGAGTACCGGTAAGATAAAGCTGTTGTGCACTTTCCTCTTGAGGGAAATGGGTAAACTGCCACTCGTGATCTGCGAGAATTTGCCATATGCGCTCCATCCCATTCTTATCCTTCTAGTTATCTCCCTCTCATGATCCGGATCAGCTGTCACTACCTGCCCTAAGTAGACGTATTCCGTCACAACTTTCTAGGCTCTCACTGCCATTTGTGAACTGTTGTTCCCTTGCTAGGCTGTTGAACTTTACCTTGGTTTTCTACATGTTAATTTTTAGACCCAACAATCTGCTCTGCCTGTCTAACTCATTGATCATGATTTGCAGTTCACCTTCTGAGTGACTAAGCAAGGCAATGTTATCAGCGAATCGCAGATTATTTAGGTATTCTCCATTTATTCTTTTTACCAACTGTTCCCAAATCAGGCCTCGAAATACCACCTGTAAATATGCGGTGAACAGCATTGGTGAGATCGTGTCTCCTTGCCTGACGCCCTTCCTTATGGGAATTTTATTACTTACTTTATGGAGGACTATAGTAGCAGTGCAGTTGCTATATATATCTTCCAGTATTTTGACATAAGGCTCTTCTACCCCCTGATGCCTGTACGACTGCTGAGGTTTACACTGAGTCGAATGCTTTCTCGTAATCAATGAAAGCTATATATAGAGGTTGGTTATTTTCTGCGCATTTTTCTATCACCTGATTGATAGTGTGAATATGATCTATTGTGGAATATCCTTTACGAAAGCCTGCCTGATCATTTGGTTGATTAAAGTCTAACGTTGCCCTGACTCTATTAGCGCGATTACCTCAGTAAATACTTTGTAGGCAACAGATAGTAAGCTGATCGGCCTGTAATTTTTCAAGTCCTTGGCGTCTCCCTTCTTATGAATTAGGATAACGTTTGCATTCTTACAAGCTTCTGGTACAGTCGAGGTCATAAGGCATTGCGTATACAGGGTGGCTAGTTTTTTCTAGCACGATGTCCCCTCCATCCTACAACAGATATGCTGTTACCTGATCCTCCCCAGCTGCTTTTCCCCTTTTCATTGCTTCTAAGGCTTTCTTTACTTCATCTTTCGTTACAGGCGGGATGACGCATTGCTGTGCACTGCTGACTTCCCCATTAGCGCTCTGATTACATTGGCTACTGTACAGATCTGTGTAGAATTCTTCGGCTACGTTAACTATCTTATCCATATTCTAATGACATTGCCCTGCTTGTCTCTTAATGCATACATCTGGTTTTTACCTATGCCTAGTTTCCTCTTCACTGCTTTTAGGCTACCTCCGTTCTTTAGAGCATGCTCGATTCTCTTCATATTAAACTTCCTTATGTCGGCTACCTTGCGCTTGTTTATTAATTTCGAAAGCTCTGCTATTTTTAATATGTTCGTAGGGTTAGACGCCCTCATGCTTTGGCGCTTCTTAATCAGATCTTTCGTCACCTGATATAGCTTCCCAGTATCCTGTCGAACTGTCCTACGGCCTACTTCTACTGCGCACTCCGTAATTATTGATGTCAGATTATCGTGCATTGCATGAACATCAAGATCGTCTTCCTCAGTTAAAGCCGAATATATGTTTTGTAGCGCTATCCTAAACTCCTGTGCTTTTCCTCTTACGGCTAACTCGTTAATGGTCTTCTTCTTCACTAGCTTCTTCCGTTCCCTCTTCAAGTCTAAGCTAATTCGGGACCTTACAATTCTGTGGTCGCTACAACGCACCTTTCCGAGTACGGCCACATCCTGAATGATGCCAGGCTTAGCGCATAGTATGAAGTCGATTTCATTTTTAGTTTCGCCATTGGGGCTTTTCCAGGTTCACTTCCTGTTTTCTCGTTTGCGGAAAAAGGTATTCATGATCCGCAAATTATTTTTATCCGCGAATTCGACTAATAACTCTCCCTTTGGTGTTTCTAGAGCCTATCCCATACTCACCTACAGCGTGGTCGTCAGCCTGCTCCTTGCCCACCTTCGCATTGAAGTCGCCCAACCGTACAGTGTACTGCGATTTTACTTCATTCATTGCCGATTCTACGTCCTAATAGAAACTTTCAACGGTCTGGTCATCATGGCTGGATGTGGGCGCGTAGGCCTGCACCACTTCCAGCTTGTACCTCCTATTCAGCCTAATTACTATAGCTGCTACCCTCTCGTTAATACTGTAGAACTCCTCTACGTTGCCAGCTATATCCTTATTAATGAGGAATCCCACACCTAGTTCTCGTCTATCCTCTAATCCGCGAAAGCACAGTATGTGTCCGTCCTTTATTACTGTATACGCCTCACCTGCCCTCGTAACTTCGCTAAGCCCTATCACATCCCATTTAATTCCCGCTAATTCCTCGAACAATACTGCTAGGCTAGCCTCATTAGATAAAGTTCTAGCGTTAAACGTTGCCAGGTTCAGATTCCAATGGCGGCCTGTCGTTAGCCAGAGCCCCCCCTTCTCTCAGAAATCACGGGATGACACAGCGGCGCATAGCAACAGTTGCGCCGCCACAGCTGTGGCTTCTCCTTACACTCTCAGCAATCGCGTGATGGCACAGCGGCGCGTGGCAACGCTCCTTGGTCAGAAGTCTCGTTGCAGAAAAAAAAAGGCAGTGGCTTAGCTCGGCTATGCCAGGACTTACGTAGCGAGAGGTACGCTTCCCTGGCTGAGCTTGTGTGGTCACTGCATGTTTATCAGTGAGAGACATTGGGTATACACATATTTTATTCATTTTGCATTGCAGAGACGAAGACTGCCCGATGATCTGTGAAGTAGCATGCAGCGGTCTCAATTTTGTCGATACAGTGTTTCAATATGGTAGAGCCTCTTTAGTATACAAGCCCTATAGTAGTTCCCGATTGTGTAGTCTGGACGTGACGTCCCGAAGGTCAATTAGAGTCTACCTTTTCTTTCATACACTGCCTAAGAGAGTCCTGTTTCCTTTTAAAATCACCTAAAGTCACACACAACTGTGACACGGTGCCGTAGGCTGGTATACACGTGGCAACCACATAAATCGTCTGCTGGAAAGGGAAAGATGTTGCCGGTGCCACGTAGACTGCTTGGATGATAATGCCGCTTTCCAGAAGCCGAACACAGCAGGCTTCGTCATTATTCACCGTGATCGAAGAAAGATGTCTGACAGCGGTGATAACCTCAGCATCGAAAGAGTTAAACTTCTCTTGTCTATAATGTCGTTTAGCAGCGGCTGTACTCTCTTTCTCTGCATGTATGTTAAACGTCGTGATAAAGACGCTACTACATCTGCGCCTTTTATGCACAATGCTGCACATGCGACGCGTGACTCGGGTGATAGAGCGGCGTGTGGCAAGGCGGCGACGAAGAACGCGGCGCCTCTGTGGGATCTCTCTGGTTACCATGGTATCGGCGCATGCGCACAACTGCTCATCCGCGTGACGTCACGCTGGGCTTTGACGGTGAAGCGAGCGCGGGTCCTCAGCGACGGAGAAACGCACGCCGCACTTTGCTCCTCTTCGGTTGCCATGGTAACGGCGCATGCGCACAACTTTTCTCTCCCATGTACCGCGAAATGCTCGACTGGTAGCCTAGTGTAGCGCCCGCTACAAAACTGAAGGACACTTTGTAAATTCCAAAGTGTATTCGGCGAAAGACTGAGCCCATTCCACTGGGACTGTCATGCACAAAAAACAAAAAATAAATAAATAGCATAGAGAGTCGAATGGGCACAGAGTTTTGCCGAACACACTATAGAATGTACAAAGTGTCCTTCATTTTTTTGTTCGGCTTAGTGTACAGGCTTACATTCCCCTGTTTTCTGCAGCTAAATCTAGAATCAAAGCGAAAACTTCAGATAATGGTTGCGAAACGCATTTATTGCGTAACACGCCGCAACGCTTGTTATAGCTGTATCCTGTGACTGTTACCACGCAAGCGAGAGCAGACGAAGAAGACATCATCCAGCTGCGGCACACCGTTTCCGCGGAAGAAGACAGCTAGAAGCGAAGTGCTAGCTTCCTTCTTCACTAAAAAATCACAAGAAGGTTCTCGAGGTACCTAGTCACCATGCTCCGCATAGCAATATTTTTTTTTAAATTTTCCTCAGCTCCACGTGGCAGAATACTCCACGTGGCGCTAGAAGCAGCGAATATAAGGCGAGTCTTGTCGTTTTAAAATCAGGATGCTACGCATAGGTACCCGCTACAGAAACTGCAAGCTTCACTATGATTTCCGCTATCGCACTTTCTATCTGCGCCTACTTCACTTTCGCGCCAGTCTTTGCAAGGCAAGGCTTACTCGACAATAATCCTGCGCTCCGAGGTTATCAAGATGACGAAGAGGTAAGTGGTTTCATTCAAGAGCTTATGATTAACAAGACCCCGGACAGAGCTGCCTTAGCAACTGACTCCCTACTTAAGCGCGGCGACGCAGGGATGCGCAGATATCTGGCGAGGCCAGGTCTCAGCGTCGGCGCAGAAAATACTTCTTAGGTAGGGATTCGTGGGGCCAAAAGCCGCGGCCCGTTTCTGCAGAGGCAGTAGCCCCCCTTGCCCCCCTTCTGCACCCTTGCAATTGTCCCCTTGCCCTCGCATAAGGTTCCCGTCGCCGCTAATTGGGACGATTAGCTACGGAAAGAGCATAATTGATGGGCTTTATCCACGATGTCTCTCCATCTCAGTCTTGCGGCGACAGTTCGTATGCCTTCATGTGTTTGGTGGCCGTCTCCTGAGTGCTCTGAGCGACGACGCCGGTAGACGATACGCTGACGCGACGCCGAACAAACGCTGCGGCTCGCCTCCCGCTACGCCGAATCATATGTATATACACACTGCGACAGCCTCTTTCCTTCTACTACGCATGCGCACAACTGGCGAGGCGAGCGGCGTCTGCTCCACGACGAGCGCAACCGCGGAGTGGCGTCATGCCAGATGTCGCTCCGAGCGGTGCGACCACGGCCGAAGTGCAACCACAGCGAAAGTGCGACCATGCTGAAGAGGCTAAGCGGCTACAGTAATGTAGCTCTCACTGCAAAAAAAAAATAATTGCAGGACGCTGAAGCTTCGCCTTTAAGAGTGGAACGCTACAGCATGTTACAGCGCTGCCAGGGAGTCCACGGACGCCAGCACTTGTTGGGCACGACGCTTTGCCTGTTGGAAAGGTCGCACAGTCTCCAGAAGGCCACGCAAAAATTGGAGGATGCTATATGCTTCGCCTTTAAGAGTGGAACGCGACAGCGTGTTGCAGCACTCCCCGGGAGTCCACCGAACACCATCGCCCGTTCGGCGCGACGCGTTGCCCCTTAGACAAATCGCTCTGCTACGTATACGGTGAAACGGACGCGCGGAGCGGAAAACCACGTAGAAGCGCTGCCAGGCGGCTTGCCGAAACGCGCGGGACTCATGTTGCAGTCGCAGTTTGTCGGCACATCGTTCTCGGCAAACCCGATGCCACGAACGCCAGCATAGCTTCCGCGCCGAACGAACGGGCAGCAAGCCACAAGCTTCGTTGTGAACGCGCTTTGGATGTGCGCTACGTTGTTCGCCGCTCACCGCGGGATTCCTGCGTGCCCGCACGGCCCCACTGCGCCCGAACGAGACGAGTGGGAGGAGCTGCCGTCGCGCGCTCTCTGTTGGGGCAGGGGCGTACAATTGCGAGATTGACGAGGAGAGGGGGGGGGGGGGGGGGGGGGAGGGATTTTGCGCTCGCGGCCAACGGCGCCGACGCCGACGATACCGGCTTTTCTGCGACACGGAGTCCTTAACGCTATTGCGTTAAAACAGCCCATCCGGCACCCGAAGCGATCGCTAATGGGGTGCAGTGACGCTGCTACCTGAACTGGTCGTTATTTGTCTCCGTTTTGACTGGGATTTTAGAGGAAAGGAAAGGCTCAGTAACTGTCTCACACATCGGTGGACACCTAAACCTGGCCGTGAAGAACGATAGAAAGTTTGGAGTGAAAGACAAAACAAGGAAAGAGAGGCCGTAATGGAGGTCTGTCTCCGTTGGCGCCGCATTCATTGACCGCAACAGCGCACAGACGCGTACATCACAAGGGCCCGGGTGGTACTGGTTCCATGACATCGCGAAGGTTGACATCCGCGCAAAACATGACGCACACAGGTGAGGTCGCCGCCGCCTGGCCGTCCTAAGCCCGAAGACGTCGCGAAGGGTTGCATCCACGTTGCCACCCGCAGGGGCAAAACCATTGTGTTATCACAGGGCAGTGGACGTGTTCAAAGGTTTCTTCTGCCGGTCCTGCATATTTAAATTCAGAACCCTTGAACGATTCAGTGCACGTTAAAGAACCGCAGGTTCTTGTTGCGACAGAAGGAAGAATGAAAAGGAAAGTGTACGGGCCTGCCCACTGCCTCAAGCTGAGCCACAATCGCTGCCACGTGCCTAAAGTCGGAGGTTTAAGAGAGATGTCAGAGGAAACATTGGAAGAGAAGCTGCGCGTCGCAAGAGCCGTGCCATCCGAAACGAGGACGACGGTCTAGGAGCAGATACACCCGGTGACAAGGAGCCCTCGCGTAGTTGGTGAGAGCTCCTATATCCCAGCTTCGTAGGGCCACGAAGCTACACCCCCCGCCCCCCTCCCCCCGCCGAGTAGCCTATTTGCGATGTCCGAGCAGGTTAAAGAACCCCAAGTCACCGAAGTTAGCGAAGCCCTCCACTACGGCGTACTTGACAGCCTGAGTCGCTTTGGAACGTTGAAATCTATGAGGCAAAACAAACTGAACACGGTCATAATGACACCTATCATGTCTCAGCTCCAACTATTCGCATTTACTTTTATCTCTATAACAAAGATGGTGCTGCTTTGCCACAGATGATGGCAGTGCATTGAAATGTTTTATAGAGTTGAACGCGATTATTATCTGGTCCCGTTTCAAAATTCGCATACTCGTTATTACTCATGTGCGGATCAGTACGCAAAGGCACTTCAAGAATTCAAAGAGCGCAACGCATTTATCAGGTCTACTTTTACCCATTTGGAACCACCGAGCATTCGTAACGTGTTCTTCGCGTGCTCGCCTCGCATTCTTTATCTCCGCTCCCCGCACAGGGCTCCCCGTATTATCCCCGTGCTTGCAAAAGATTTTTATTTCGAGATTCTGATGTTAGAACGCCAAAACCGCCAACAGCGCCGACTGTTTGGCGGCACGGGGTCCTCAACGCAAAATGAACACGACAGCAGGCGCAGGAGATAACTTTGCTCCTGCCGGCATTCAGCATGCCTGTAGTTTTATTGAGCGCTGTGTATATGAACAGGCCGGTGGGATTTTCATACGCCGACATACTGCTTCAAAGCACTCATGTGAGCCCGCGAGTTGCATTAGACGCGATTCATGAATCGGTCTTTGAGTAAGACACCGCCTCTACTTGTTCAATTATTATTCCCCTCACGATAGCATTCCTTCGGCGCCTTTATTCGTTAAATTGGCCCGTCTCGCTCCCGTTGTATGGTGGCGGGGCTCTCGTCAAGTAGGTAGCTGCTGCCATTGCTGGCGAATTCGCTCATTTTTCATTCTATTATTGCTGTTTTTTGGTCTCTGGGTCTTTAAACTGTGCGTACAGAGCATGTGCCAGGGGTAGCGAATAGAAGAGTGGAAGAACGGGTATTATTACGAACTTGAGCTGCGGAAACCGGCTGATTCATCTCGTGTTCATATCGATATTGCCTTAATCGACGGATGGCAGTCGAGTGCCGTTCTGTAAAAATAAACGAACGTAAACAATAGAGTGCCAGCGTTTTCTTCCTACTTTAAGAGGAAAAATGCTACTGCAAAACGTATAACGCACCCATCGCGCACATTCGCACAGACAATGCAGCTGCTCCCCTTAGAGAGGTGGCGCTCTTTCTTTCAGGTGACTGGCCAAGAAATGAATGTTTTTCATAAGTGAAGATTCGGGGAAGCTTTGTAGCTTAGCTGTGTTGCCGCAATGCAGCCGTTAGATATGAGAAGATGAGTAAATACTTCTGTTCTCGAAGCTGTATGGATGCGTCCTCCCTAAATTTACACGACATTCTTATGTAACTCATGTCGTGCTGTGTGACAATCGTGTTCCCATTTATAAGGCACATTAAAAACTATTGAACTTCACCAACCATCTCACGACTGCGGTATTGAGTCTTTTCGAATATAGTTCACTAAGTTGGCAGTCTGGGCATGTTGGTGATTCACTATGGAAATATACAGCGCAAATAAAGACGAGGACACAAGGAAGACACACGGAACACACGAGTGCTGACTTGCAGCAGTTTATTTTCAACCTCGGACCAGTATATATAGCTGAAAAACCGGGCAAACATCAACTACTGCGCATGCCTGATGTTTGCCCGTTATTTCATTTGTATATGCTGGTCCGTGGCTCAATATAAACTGGTTGATTTATGGTGATTTAACGTCCCAAAGCAACTTAGGCTATGAGAGACGCCGTAGTGAAGGGCTCCGGAAATTTCGACCACCTGGGGTTCTTTAACGTGCATTGACATCGCACAGTACACGGGCCTCTATAATTTCGCCTCCATCGATATTCGACCGCCACGGCCGGGATCGAACCCGCGTCTTTCGAGCCGCCAGCCGAGCGCCATAACCACTCAGCCACCGCGGCGGCTCAAAACAAACTGTTGGAAGTCAGCGCTCGTGTGTTACATGTGTCTTCCTTGTGTCCTCCTCTTTATTTGCGCTGTACATTTCCATCTTTTCGAATGTTCTCTTTGCACAGTGCGATAATAAGAAAATGCAATACAATAAAGCGAGAACATTCTCCTTTCTCGCTGTAGTGTTTTCCTTTCAAGGAAACGTGGTACGAGGTCTACCGAAACTTTGAAAGTGATCCCTACTACGGCGGCAATGGAATGTGCATCCGAACCATAGAGACCGGCGCCTACAAAAATGGTTCCACCACCGCCAAAGCCCAGTATTCGCCCAACGTTACGCTGTAAGTAGCTAGGCGCTACGATTTGCTTTTACACAGGGTTTTAGAATTTGGCATGTTTCGCAGTTTGTTTTTAATTAATGTGACGGCTCAAAAAATAATGAACTCTGATTCTGGCTAATATACGACATATACGACATGTGTGTCTGAGCTAGTTGATACGAACCTTTACATTTGAAATAAATCTGTGCGAATTTGTCACAGAAATTAAAACAACGAAGCGAAACGGATGACATGGCAATAAGTGGGGAAGCTGGACCAATGGAAACAGAGCCCTGCCCTCTTATTGTACATAGCCGCCGCGGTGGCTGAGTGGTTATGGCGCTCGGCTGCCGACCCGAAAGACGCGGGTTCGATCCCGGCCGCGGCGGTCGAATTTCGATGGAGGCGAAATTCTAGAGGCCCGTGTACTGTGCGATGTCAGTGCACGTTAAAGAACCCCAGGTGGTCGAAATTTCCGGAGCCCTTCACTACGGCGTCTCTCATAGCCTGAGTCGCTTTGGGACGTTAAACCCCCATAAACCTAAACCAATCTTATTCTACAAGACATATTCCGGACAGTTATATTTTTTCGATCCTTTAAATACTTAATGCTTTCATTTAAGATCTTGAATAGATGTGACAGTATAGAGGAGATCGTTTTGAATATCAGGCCATTTTTACATCTTCTTCCTAAGTCAGGATTTTGTGTGTAAAGGCCGCGCAAGCACCACGTCAGTAATGCGTTACTTCAGAAATTTTATCTGAAGATAAAGATGTCTGTCTCCCTCTGTCTTGATGCTGCAATTTCAGTGAGCCAAGCATTTTGTGCGGTCTGAATTAGATCTCACGTTTATTCCATTGACCTCTAATATTTACAAAACTTTGTTTCCGATTTCTTAGTCATAGGTAATGAAGAAAGAAATTTTAAATATATCAACTCCAAGCTAGCGGAGACACCCAACTCTGTTTGATGCATAATTTGTACAAAGGACATTCGGTCGCCTTTACTCCACCGACATATTTCTGAAAGAACAGCATAGGAACAAGACAAAATGCAGGGAAAAAGACAGACACAGGTGCTGATTAACAACCAAAATGTTATTTCGGAGCAAGACATATAATCGGCATTCATAAGGGGGTGGAGCCGTGGCGATCTGGTGTTATGAAGGCCCGAACCTTGTTCTCGTGACCATATTCTTGTCAGCAATGTAATTATATCCTATGCTAACATGCTCACTGAGGCTTACAGCAGCGTAGTAATTATTCTGGATTATCAACATACAGATGAAGGTAGGCTCCGAAAGGTTCTGTTTGCGTAAAGTAAATGATTTAAGACTACGAAAGACACGCTGATGCTTTAAATGTTACGTTATTAGGACTAAAGGCAACAAATTCGGCGACGTGTTTTTTTTTTTTGTTTCAAATAATGCTTTTTGCATCACTCATAGTTTACCACGTGGTATTCACCTTCTAGCGGTTTCAATTTCAAATTTCCACTTCATGCTCTTTCGGTTTTGGTTTCATACACCGAACGATAGCCGTGGCGCGTTGGAAGTGTTGACATCACATGAGGCGCGAGCAACGAACTGCAATATGACCACTGATATGTCCTTTCTTTTTGAGCCAGCTCTTGAAGCAGCCTGGCCTGAGCGTTGTATTGAATTAAATGTACGTATCAGTGATTATATTGCAGTTTTTTTTTGCACGTTAAACGACCTAGAGACTCCAAATCGCTTAGACCCACCGCTTGGCTGATAAAACCGGAACATCAGCAAGACAAAAATCAGACGTCACCGTTTATTCCGTTTTCAGCGACATCATCCTGACCCTCGTTTCTTCGCCTGGCTACGACATTAAAAAACGTTATGAACGTACAGAGCGCTAGCGGTAAGTGCATCTAATTGATAGAAATTAAATATGAATCAGTATCATAAATGTGTAAATTTTAATGTGCTACCGAAAGAAGTTTCTATGAGTGTTGAGCTGCTGTGTTGGTCTTCAGAATACAGAGGTATTTCTTTCCTAAAAAGAGTCAGCAATCGCTGATTGCCATTTTCTTCAAAACAGTCCAAGTTAATTGCAAAATAATTCATTGAATCCTGAGAGAAATTGTAAACTTGATAATTTTAACGTTGGTGCAAGCGTTCTCGTTTTCCACGTCGTTTTTTTTCGCCGTTTGCTTACTTTTCAGGCAGAATATATATAACCCTTGCACAATTACTTCTAAGAAGGCATTTAGGCAATAGACGAATCTCCTGATCACTGAAATTTGAATTGAAGATTGTCTTTTATTGCACAGCGCCGCCGCGGTGGCTCAGTGGTTATGGTGCTCGGCTACCGACCCGAAAGACGTGGGTTCGATCCCGGCCGTGGCGGTCGCATTTCCATGGAAGAGAAGTTCTATAGAGGCTTGTGTGCTGTGCGATGTCAGTGCGCGTTAAAGAAGCCCAGGTAGTCGATATTTCCGGAGCCCTTCACTACGCCGTCCTTCATAGCCTGAGTCGTTTTGGGAAAAATCATCAATAACCTTTTTTGCATAATATTCGTGCCACATAAAACTATATATAAATAACTGCGTATGACCTGCACGTGAGGCGAACGCGTAGCAATTTTTACACGATTCTTAAAACGCCGCAGACTACCAGATGCAACGGACTATAATCGTCAAGTTGTGAATGAGCAGCACTGGAGAAAAAATAATTAAAATGCCTTCTTAATTGACAAAGAACCAGCTTTATATCCTTCTCGGAAATATTAAAATTATGTAAGAAGAGTCATAGTGCAACCAATAACCCTGTATTTTTGCCTTAACATATATTCTTCACATATAATAACGTATTGGCTTCAAAAAAAGGTTTGCTTCAAAAAGCACGCCTTCAGTCAACAAGTGTATCTCTCGAAGTAGGCAAGAGTGTGGAAGTGAGCAATATAATGCTGCCATCATGTTTTCTCTGGCTGATATGCTGATCAATCTCTCCCCAAGATCCCAGCGTCACCTTCAACCTGACTGTGGCATACAGGGACTGCGAGCAGTGCAAACTTCTTCGCCACAGCTACATTAACTCAGGTAAGAGGTGCAGCTTCCTCCTCAGGTATATTAGGTAAGAGTATTATAGCAGCCTGCAAACAGGCTGGCGTTCACGACGTAAGGATCATGAGACTGTACAGGCTTTAGAGCCAAATAGGGGCTTGCTTCTGACCTCGCCGTTCGGCTCGTTATGCGGCACCAGCGTTCGAAATCTGTTGATTTGATTTCATTCGATTCCCCTTCAGAGGTTTAGTATTTCATTTGAAGTTACAAGCGTTTCTGTACGCTGTTTACAATAAAGTTTATTTGGGCTTTATATATTTTGACGAGAGCTCTGCTTAATGTTCCCGTTTTTAGGTTCAGGGTGTTTTAATTTTTGCGAGCATGCCTTATAATAATAATAAATAATAATAATTGGTTTTTTGGGGAAATGAAATGGCGCAGTATCTGTCTCATATATCGTTGGACACCTGAACCGCGCCGTAAGGGAAGGGATAAGAGAGGGAGTGAAAGAAGAAAGGAAGAATTAGGTGCCGTAGTGGAGGGCTCCGGAATAATTTCGACCACCTGGGGATCTTAACGTGCACTGACATCGCACAGCACACAAGCGCCTTAGCGTTTTTCCTCCACAAAAACGCAGCCGCCGGGGTCGGGTTCGAACCCGGGAACTCCGGATCAGTAGTCGAGCGCCCTAACCACTGAGCCACCGCGGCGGGAACCTTATAAGGGAGGAATTTTATTTAGTCACAGAGCAGCGGTTGAAAGTCACACGACTAGCAGCCTTAGAAATCATAAACTCTCCTCGTAATGGGGAACATTGGTAGGCAGCAGTCGTAGAAGCAGAGGGTGAGAAGGTTTCCACGAGCGCAATGCGTGTTTGAATTGTAAAGAGAACGTACGTTTGCTGCGTATTTATTTCAAATCTTTTCTTTTGGTAAAGACCCACGCTCTATCGGTTTATAAATATATACGGCATAAGGGCTTGACAGCCGCAGCATGTGCTAAGCGCAACGGCTGTAGAAGTAAATTATAATTCCTCTGCAACTTTTGAGCTTTTTTGAGCAGAACGATTGTCATCACAAAGTTGTACTGAGGGCTGTTGTTAGCTACGCCCGCTAGAACAGATGACTCTACTTGAATCTATACGTTATAATAAAGAGCACTCCAAGTATACTAATTTAAATGCTTAAATTGCTTTACCCGCAGGCGGTGCTGCGATCATTTAACAGATCATTCGCCACTTTTCAGGAGCTGAATATGTTGTGTTTTTTTTTTTTTTCGCGTCGTCTCATACCCCACCGATGAGTTCCGAGGACTGACACTTAAAGAGGCGGTTTTGAAAGGGAGGTTTCGCTAGGTCTTTCCAACCATTCGTGCATAATACACGTTATACAAGCCACGGAATGTCACGTTTGTGTAGATGCTTCTTCTGTGTCGCCAGGTCAGCACGATGCTTCTGATAGGTAGCAAGAAAACTTCTTTAAACTTACTAATAAGCAAAATATTTTTTTGACCCGATGATCTTATTTATACGCAGTCTAAGATAACAGCGGCCCGGACAAAATTGTTCTTTATTGAAAAAATGTACTTGCTGAGGGTATTTGTTCGTATACTAACGCATTTATGAGGATGATTAGCATTCTCCTACTCCATATGAATTACGATATATACGAAGAAGAAATTGGTGCGACGATATCTCGTTTCCGTTTTCTGCAAGCTCTGCATACATAGATGATAGCAATAAAGGCCTGTAGAAAAATTCCGGCAATAATAGTCAACTACCACAAGTTAACCACCATTGATATCATTAGGCTGTATTAATGAGAGTATGTGCGCGTATGCCGTAGTCAATTGATAAGTGATCCTTACTGAGACACAAGTCTCGTCAGCAATGCTCCATGGAAAAAAAATTGTCCTTTACACTAGCTTTGCAACTACAGCAAAAGGATATAAATATAAATATCTTTTAAGTGCGCATAAAATGTTCCGCAACGCTGCCTTAGTCCTTGTGCAATGCTTCGGACTTCCGGGCAAATTAACGTACCAATCAAAATAAATCATTTCACGCAGGGCAAGGATGCAGCTACTGGGTTCCCGAGAGCAAGCTTGGAGTCAACAACACGGGCTGTGAATTCATATTTGACCTGCTTTGCGGCACTTCTCCGAAGTATCAGATCTACCAGAATTGCAGTAATAAGGCATAATGAGATATGCATCATTCTGGGTGCAAATTATTATGCGTACTGAACTTACGTCCTGTAGCAGCCTGTCAGTGCAACATGAAATAAACGTGATGTAACATTTCCGCAGTTGTTTATTTTCAGGAGTAGTATGCGTGAAAAGCACACGATGCTAGCGTAAGATGGTGTATTGACAGCGAAGCAGGGAGGTAGAGCAGTCTTCTTTGCCGCTCCCACATCGTGTGCTACATTTTTTACATTTACATAGTGCCCATCAGATATCTTGAATAGGAGTGCGCAGATCCCAAGCAGGTATATCGGTTTCTAGTCTAGAGCCATGTGCTCCTATGTGATGGGGATCTGAATGTTTCCATAATTAAATAGGCTGCTGCTCGCAGCGGAAATTAGGAGTTTGTTTTTTAATAGTGTGGTCATGGGCAGGAAGTAAGCTAGGAAAGGCAGACTTGTGGACTCTGTAGCAATACTTAAGAGAAATAAGCGATTACACAAAGGTGCAATGCGCAAATCCATGCCCCGACTTCCATACCCTAATGATTACGCCTAGAAAGATACGACTGCAATGAAATGTAACTGCAATGAATTGATTTTGTATTATGCAGATGCGCTACAATTATTCTGCTCATAAAAAAATAGGTGCCAGTTATAGGTATCGGGCGGCTTCGTCACTCTGTTTTCTAACTGTTTGATCTCGAGTTTTCTGCCGGGCGGCTGGCAGGGTGTTTCAGTGAAGACTAAGTAATTTTGAAAAGTAGGCTTTTTGGGGTAAAAATTCGGATTTTGCGCCACAGTATTAACTGTGTTGGCGGACACCGTAAAGCCGCTGAATTGTCTTAATCAGTAAGCTGGTTAGCTAATGTCTGGTAATTAACTTTCTCACTATCACCTTTGGGCAATCGGTTGCAATTAGAGATTTGTACCCGGTCGTTATTAGTAGCGATATCAATATCTAGAATTTCGAAATAGCAATTATCCTCAGCGCTGTGGCTCGATAAAATTTGGCTACCATCGTGCCAACATAGATTTGCTTTCGAAAAGTACGCAGGCAAAGCAACTTTTCCGGTGCACGTACGTAGTCAAAAATGCCAAATTTCGTCGGGCCGGAGGGCCAAGAGAAATCGCTTCTAAAACCTCATATGGCTATTATTAACAGCCAGGTACAAATCCTTAATTGAAACTAGGCGCCTAACTGTACTAGTTGAAAAGTATATCATTAAAAATTAGCTAACCAGCTCACTGCTTAAGGCAATTTACTGGTCTTCTGGTGTCCACTAACACCGGTAATACAATGCTGAAAAACGCATATAACACAAAAAACCCATTGCTGAGAACTACTTACAGTGTTCCCTGAAACACACTGAATAACGGCCTCTCGCAGTCGCACTTAGGGATCTTGGTGTCTAAGACTCTCTTCTCCCTGTTTGTTGCAGCAGTTTCGTAGAACGCTTGGGCGACGGCATACTTGGAGCATTCACAGCAATCCGCCTCGGCCGCATCGGCTGCAGGTGAATGAGGGTGAGAGTTGGTGACGCATTTTGGCCAGTGTTGCCCGATTGTTGCCACACGCACAAGTACACGCTCAAGCGCGCACACACACACACCGATGCCTTAGCCTACTCTGCCATCTTCGAAGCTTCTTTTTATTGCTGTCGAATGGAATATCGGGAATCCCTCTGATCCTCATCGTGCCTTATTTGACCGTGCTGACTTCAGCGATCTCTTCATACTGCCTCAGGCCCCCCTCACCCCTTGCTCCACCTTCACATCAAAGTTTCGGAAAGCGCACACGTCAAGAAATGGCGACCAGTCAGGAGGTTGAACTTGCGCGACATATAACTCCTACGCTTGAATGCACTGCTGAAGAGCGTAAAAAAAAAAAAACGCTTGCGGCTTTTCCTGTCTTTGTCAATCTCCCACCGGCTTGTGTTCCGCAGCCTCATGCCCGCGCCCCTGTCAATCCTGCGGGGTGTGTTCGACTTGTGGAATGCTTGTTGGCGTGCAAATAAATATGAGGGACAGGCAGTCAGCCTTCGGACACCTAATGAGCCTTCGTCCCCGACACCCGACAATCCGTGGCGCCGTACACAGTCATGCTGAAGTGCATCCGGAGTCCACAAAGGGAAGATGTCGTTTGTGATAGCAGCCCTTGTGGACGGACGCTGACGCAGACGCGCAGGGAACTGTCACCCTCACTCATCCTAAAAAAATGTTCTCAGAACATTTGAGGTCGATTTAATGAAGCCATTTTGACAAACCTCGCAGCAGTACTAGGGCCCGCAGTGTCGCATAGCGTCATGCCCGGAAAATCATAGCTGGGCGTGTCACACAACATCACTGAACTTCTTGCACAGATAAACGTATTAAACCTACCTCCAAGCTTCTCTCTTTAGACCATACTGGACGACATAGACATTACCATATCGCCGAGATTACTGGTATCGTTTGTTCATTCTTCATAGCTGCAAGAATGCCGCTTTATTACTTTGTGATGCAAGACGCGACCACATTTATCTCGAGTGATCGCATCAGGAGGAGTCGATTGTACGTTGTTCCAGACTGTTGTGGTAACTTTGGACGCCGTATCTTGAAAATTCGCTATCAGCTTTTTAATTGACCACGGCCGAGAGCTGCGGGCATTCTGTTCGACGACCGCCGAGCACGCGTGTTGCATTCATCGCAGCCGAGTCATTCAGTCAATTATAGGCGCAAGTGAGCCCCATAAGCAGCGTTCTTTTAGAATAACTTCTCAGTGTCTTCTTCACTTATTGCACTGCCGCCACTACTAGGTCACATCTGGTGGTGATGCTGTGTACCGCTCCTAGTACCTCTCTCAAATCTACCAGTCAATCTTGCAGGAGAGTAATCGCAAACGCTAGCCGTGTCCTGTCGAAGGCCGAAGCTAACTATTCATCTGAGGATTGCGTTGCCGGCATATTGGCTACGTTAAAATTCCGCTCCTACCTGTGTGGACGGCCGCTCAAGGTAGTTAGCGATCACCACGCACTGAGCTGGCTCCGAAGGACCCCTCCAGGATCTTTGCTCTATGGAGCCTGGGCCTCTAGGAGTTTGACGTCACCGTCGTTTAAAAGCCCGAACGCAAGCACTCTGACGCCGCCTGCCTGTCACGAGCCGCAGTAGACGCACCCTCGCCGGACAACGATGACGACGCCTTCCTGGCACCCATCTGCTCCAACTCTTTTGCACAGCAACAACCCTCAGACACCGGCCTAAAATACCTCATCGAGTACTTGGAAGGCAAGGATTATTCACCGTCCGCCTCAGTCAAGCGAGGATTGTGCTGGTTCCGCGTTCAGAAAGATGTCGTCGCGAAGAACTTCACAGTGAACAAAACAGTGTACTTTCTGTTGTACCTGCATGTATCCGCAAATAAGTTTTACAGGATTCACACGACGAGCAGTTATCGCGACATTTCGGGTTTTCCCGCACCCTCCGCGGCATTCGAGACAATTATTAGAGGCCCCGACTGTCTCTTTAGGTAGCACATTCTGTGAAAACCTGCCGAGATTGTCAGCGACGAAAGACCCCTCCCAGCCTAGCAGCATGATTTCGGAACCCTTCTGAATCCCCCTCAAAGTCCTTCCAGCAGATCGGACCTGTATGACGCTTTCCCGAAGGCAACGTTTGGAAATAAGCGGATCATCACAGCGACCAACTACCCGACCAGCTACGCCCAGGTAAAAGCCCTACCGAACGGAACAGCAGCAGAAGTCGCCAAATTTTTCGTAGAGGGCATTGTTCTGCGTCAGGGCTAACAGAGCTAACCATTTTTCAGCTCTGCTTGGTAGAAGACATTAATCCCATTTAGCTCTCCGCTTTCCTATCTGGTATAGGCATTCACAAGTCTTACCGGCTACGTTTTTGCCACTTTGTGCGTTTTGGGACTTAGTGATGCTCGTGGCAGCAGCCTCCCCATGCGTTACCCGCGCGGGAATGCATGAAATAGATAAAGTGGAATTCCTGCTATAACCACTAGAGCCTGCCGAGAACATGCAGGAGAAGGCGTTTCCTGCGAACTGGTTTATGGTTTATGTGGGTGTTACGTCCCAAAGCGAGTCAGGCTGTGAGGGACGCTGAAGTGAAAGTTTCCAGAAATTTCGACCACCAGGGGTTCTTAAACGTGCAGTGACATCGCAGAGTACACAGGGCTCTAGAATTTCGCCTCCACCGAAATTCGACCGCCGCGTCCAAGATCGAATCCGCGTCTTTTGGGTCAGCAGCCGAGCGCTATCAGCACTGAGCCACCGCAGTGGCGGCTTTTCCTGCGAACTATATCCGCGCTCCGCCTCGGTGCCGTCCTCATTTAAATCTTGTGTTTCACACCGCTCATTTCGTGAGTACTGAGCTAGTGCCAACGTGAGGCAATCTGCATTCATTCTGACCTTGCGACGCTTCACGTCTTGGATTTTAAACGTTACTGGAGAAAGCTTCTCGACCACCGCACATGGTACTTTCCACTTTGCATGGAGCTTCCTAACTAACCCTCTCTGCCCTTTGCAGTTCTCGATGTGCGTGCTGTCGTCCACATGAAACGGCACGTCTTTGGCACCGCGATCGAGGGCCTCTTTCCTTTTGTTCGCCGCTTTCATCAAAGTCTCCATTGCGATGTTGGTTGCAACATGCAATCTCGATTCCAGCTGTGCTTTATAGTCGTCCAGTGAGACGTATGGAGCATGAAGAGAACCCTCTAGGGCTTCTTTGGGCTGGTCTGGGTCTGTGCCGTATAGGAGGAAGAATGGCGTGTCGCCTCAGCTTTCCTGGGCTGCGGAATTATACGTACGCAGACATTGCATAAGTGAGCCACAAGTCACAGGCACGCTAGTCGCTCGGGACAAATTGCGACAGGAATCCGGTCAGAGTGTGGCTTAGTCGCGTCATCGTGCCGTGGGAACACGATGTTAGGGTGTTGTCTGCGTCTTGTCTTAAGCAGCTCGCATACTCTTCTCATTAGCTATGACATGAAGATGGTTCGTCGGCATGTTAAGAGTTGTCTTGGAGGTCCATGTCTTATCAAGATCTGGTCGACAAACGCTTGCGCAACCGCGTCTGACTTTTCATGTGGGATTGCCACAGCTTCCCCGTATTTCCAAAAATGATCAACAAATACAACTATTTATCTGTTTCCGCAAGTGGTCGGAGGCAATGGGTCAATTATGTTCATACCCGTCCACTCGAAGCGGCTCGAAACCTGAGGGAACGCCTCAAATAGCACTGGCCGGCGACCCTTGCATGTTTCCCTCCAGACAGGAATGGCAGTTCTCGCAGTATTTCCTAACTTACCGTCGCATGCCACTCCAGAAGTAGAACCGTTCAAACACACATGCGCGTTTTCGCTACGCCAAAATGGCCGGCGCAGGGTGCATCGTGAAACACGCGAAGAACCCTTTCTGTTCACCACCTACGTATGACGAACCGCTCCCAAGTGGTTGTCTCTGGTCTCCCTTTTCTTGCTGGCCGCGTCCGCGAGCATATCGTGCCGTCTTTGCAAGTGAAGTAGCGTAATTATTCCGGAGAAGATGATTTTCCCTCTAGGCTTTCAGCGATTCTTATGAGGTCTGGATCCTTGCGCTGCTCCTCGCACAACTCCGTGGGGTCAATTACAGAGACAAAATCTCGTATAGCTCAGACGGTGGACTGGCTGTTTATCGCGTCAGCCTTCATGTTCGCTCTGCCTGGCTTATGTTCAACCTCAAAGGCATATTCTTGGAGCTGTAAATTTCATCTATCCAGCCACGAGCTGGGGTGTCTGCCACCACACAATTTAGAGGATTGCAGGCTATGACTAGTTTGAACTTGCGGCCTTAAATGTAGCACCCCAAGTTCTTTACTGCCCAGACAACGAGCGTAAAGGTCGCTGAACGACATTGTCGGTCGGCCACCTGGCGTCCGGCCCAGAAGGACAGCCCACCGTTGGGAGAGGAACACCACCCCAACCAGCGCCTAAAACCTGTTCTTCAATCACTTTATCCTCCTCCTCCGCCTCAATTAATATGGAACGTACCCACGCGCGTATTGGCCAAGGTTTGCTGGTGAATACAGAGGGAAATCACTTAACTGCATGGAAAAGGAATACAAAAGGCAAAGAAGTAGAATAGTGATATGAGTGAGAATAGAAAAAACAATACTTGTAAAGAAATAAAACAAAGAAGACAACTTTGAAGCAGGAGTAATGGAAAGAAAAAATGCATGTTTTAGACATGCGCAAGAATTTTTAACACTGTTAATAAGATAAGCTTTCAGTTGCAATAATGCAGTCGTGAAGATATCCGCAAACTTAACGCGAATCCTTTACACGCTCGTTCCGAACGAGAGAACTGGGAGGGACATAGAGAGGTACATCCAGCTAACTCGCTCTCTCAAAGACGGACCGCCAGCAAGAGAGGAGAAAATGTTCGCTTGTTCAGCTTAAATGCATGTGTCACAAATATTTGTGATAGAGAACACGCATCTGCATAAATGCAAGTTAAGGTGGTAGAATGTGCAGCGCTCAAGCGTTATTGTCATCTCACACAGCGCTCCTTTACATGACCACATATTGCAATGGTACTTGAAGAGCTTAAAACCCGCGGTATTGAGAACTTGCCACGCTTTAAAATCGAAAATCGTGAAAAAGGAATAAATACGATATATACGCAATAACCCAGTAGCCAAGTAGACGGAGCTTATAAGTCCGATTTCGCTCATCTTCTCCGCCTAAGCCCAATTTTGTTGATCTTTTGTCTAAACATTGCTTGACCTTGAAAAGCGAACCTCGAACCCGAAACCGAAGTGTGAAAACGTGCCGCACATATTTCGCAGTTGCCCTAACCATGCTGAACTGCACGCCAGTATTTTTTTCAGTCTTCCTATATATTTTCTTCTGTTTAGTATGCTGCATATGGCTGAAAATCTATGATCCTTTGTTTTTTTCGCTGCTATAAAATATTTTGCATTGTATGCCGTTGCATTGTATTTCGAAAAATACAATGCAACAGCATTCATCGCTCCGAGGAGCGACTATATGTCTGCAAAACTGTCCATCTCTAAAACTGCTCGTTTTTATTGAAGCCAGCTTTTGTCACAACAGCGTACTGATCAATCCGGATGCAAACCAGGTTCGATAAGGCCTCAGTGTTCTTTTGAGGTAAATTTTAACTTGAAAATGCGAATACTCTCAAAGATATAATGAATATTTATCCTAACATAACTCATAGTGACTATTACCGTCCAGGCAAGATAATAGAGTCAAAGTTTTTCAAGACGAACAATCACGTTATGATATCTCGATATGCAATGCATTAACTTCCAGTTCCAAAATAATTCTTATTATTCCCCTCTTCAGATATGAATATGTGGTTTGCAAGAAATTAATGGCGGGAACGCCCGTCGTAATGTGTATAAAAAGGGCTACTTTGACCATATTTCCCTTCACAATTCCTGCATTTCATTTCAATGAACGGGACCTTTCGTCAAGGTGCTGTCGCAGCTTTTGAAGCGAAACCTTCACTACGTTAGGTTGTCAAGAGGGCAGCGTCAGTGCACACCCGTGACAGGTGTCACGTGGCAGGTCATGTGACCTACTGACGTCATTACAATCTGGTCACCGTGGCAGGTGGCAACTGGCCCATCGGGCATCCGGCATTTCATCGACGCTTTAGAGACAATCCATCCGGCAGTGTGTGTGGCGTTTGGGAACGTAGCCATGCAAAGGAAGCTTTCGCTTCTCACTAGGGTAAACCAGAGTTGAAATCACAGTTAATTTTTATTCTTGGCTCCTCCTTTGAAAAAAACAAATTTAACCAACTTAAAGTTCGAATCATAATCAAAACACTTAGCAAGCACAGATAGGAGGTGTTCATATCGAACCGCGTTAATGCTGCCACGAAAGTTTGTGCTGTTTGTTGCTTAAAACTTCTTAGCCGAATATCATTGGAAAGCGGCCTCTCAACTGTCTGTGCTAAGAGATATCCCTCGAAAGACTGTGACCACACACAGCAGTTTCTCCGATGTTCGAGACATTCTCAGCGTTTCAGATACCTTGTGTGGAACGTTGCTGCCGTCTTTAAATTAACCGTTCCTGCGAAAGGAGAGCAGTCTTACCCGATGACCGCCGCGAGCAATTGCTCCTATAATTGCAGCCGGTTTGTTTACAGGCTGTGGGCGAAAGTTTGACAACTAATCGATCGTCGCCAGCTTGATCGTTTGTCGTCTAACACCATGGCTGAAGTCACAGAAAAGTGACAATATTCATCCGCTTTTTCATTTATTTTATATGTTAATTTATTCAAGTATGAGTGCACAAAAATTACACCTTAACTCATAAAGCGCATGTACGCGTATATGTTCGCATGCTGCAGCATAAAAATTGATTGACGTCGCGTGATTCGTCGACGACATTTTTTTGCTAACCCATGAAAACTGTGCTTCTGAAATGCGCAGTGCAGGCGTCATAAAGGGACACACAGAAAAACTCTGCCCCCTTTTTATTCGTACTGAGAACTTATCCCAAACCTCCTTCTCAGTACGTTGACGCTTGTCCAGCGGCAGAAGTCACTGGTACAGCTGATGGATAGATGGACGGATGGGGTAAATTTATTTCCAACCGCTAAAGGGAGGGCTAAACCCTCCCTCCTAAACAGCGGCTAAGAATCTTTGGATCCCGGCAGCTTCTTTTGCCAGTAGGACAATGCCTAGCTTTGTATCTGCGTGAGAGCTGAGTAGTAGGGTCTGCCATCGTTCTAGCGTCCTTATATTACGACGTTCTGATGGCATCTGTGTGCATCCCCCTTGCCCATGCGTGATATGCACCTGTCAGTGTACTGCGCCTTATATTAATGGCTGCAAACAACCGTGTTCGGATATGAGTTTGCAGGGGACAGTTTTTTCCTACGAGGGGTTAGCAGGCGAGTATATGTCTCGTGCAAATCTGTAGTATTTGGTAATCTCTCTTTAACTAATTAAGCGGTCGTGTGCCGTAGCTGAGAAAATTTCATTTGACAATTAAACACGTTTTCGCCGTCTCCCGAGTAAACCCGTGACTTCAGGAATATAAAACACCTAATTACCAAAGTTAAAATGCAAATGGGAATGCAGATCAGCCTCAAGGATCAGCGCCCGAATAACAGTAATGAGGTCTTCATAATAGAATGGTCTAATTTTGATGTGGAAGGCTATAATTCCATGCGGTTTTTTGCACTTTTTGACATGCAAGAAATATTTTTATGCGAAAGTAGTCCTGAAATTTTAACATGGTAATCTATCGACGCAGGCAACCTTAATTGTATACTCTATGTTGCTTAAAACTTCAAGATACGGCCGCCGCGCTGGCTCAGTGGTTAGGGCGCTCTGCTGCTGACACGAGAAATTCTAGAGGCCTGTGCACTGTGCGATGTCAGTGCACGTTAAAAACCCCAGTGGATCGAAAGTTCGAGAGCCATTCACTAGGCCATCCCTCACAGCCTTAGTCGTTTTATAACATTAAACCCCCATAAAACCAAAAATCAAAGCTTCGGGATACGAGCGGCCACTTACAAGGGGATTCTCCAAAAAGTAGGAAATCAAGTCCGTTGTATTCCTCCAGGAAAACATTTGCGTGCATGACTTACACAAGGAAACGCGCCGGTTTTTGCGGCCAAACTGTGACATTTAAGCGGCAACTTCTGATTGCTGTAGTCAGACCTTAAAGGACCAAATTTGCACAGCAAAACGAATGTCACCATTGAAAACAAAAAAATAACGTCCAAGACGATCTGTTGGTTGCAGTTTATTGCACCCAGCAAAATCAGTACAACGAATTTCCTCTCATCTCTCTCTCCGCCATGGTAGGTAGGTAGGTGTCCAACTTGCGGCCGTTGTTCGAAAATAAAGCAGCAGGGCACCAGCTTCTCTGAAGGCGGATAAAAAGATGCACTGCTATAAACGTCTTGAGTAATATATTAGCTGAAGAGGGGGTGCCCAGGTACAGTCCCGAAGCAAGACCACACGGCTCCGAGTTCGCCGAACTGAGAGTTAAACAATAGTGCGTTTCATTTCTCGTTAGAAGCGGGAAAATGCCATTTTTTCACCCTAATTATGGGAGCCAGCCTTCACGCCGTCTTGACAGGCATGCTGGCTCTCTTTCTGCTCTTCACTTCCGCTGCGTTGCTGCCTGCTAAACGCCAGCTTGTCGAGCGCACCGGCCAGTCCCTCGCAAGCCACGTATGCGAAGTACAAAAGCAGTGAGCTCCAAACAAACACCGAGAAAAACATGGAAATCTGAAAATAAACGCAGAGAGCGGGCGACAAATGAGATGGCAGAATGACATTTGTCTAAAGTTATTCTGGCCCCACGTGCAAAGAAAGAGTGAGATTGTATGTCTCAAAAGGCCGACAGAAATGGGCGGCTGGTGAAAGACTAATACTCAACTGTGTCCCAAATGGAACATGTAGGCTACACGTCAGCTGACAATAGCAGCAGAGGAAGGTCCACCGTATACTAAAAGGCAGGTGGAATGAAGAAGATGAACCAGCCCCGAAGCCAACGACGACGAAGTGCTCGCGCCGCCGGTTGGATGCTCGTGCTGGATGGAACACTGCCGCTTGTGTCTGGTCTCTCGGCTCTCTGCCTCGTAGATTGCCTGTGCGAAGGTCTTCGTAGCCGGCGCTTCCATCGTGCCAATAAACCGCTCTACATTTGGTGGAGGTTGCTGTGTTCCCCTTTTCACCATCACCGTGGACCTTCGCAGCCGCACCATCCCGATGTCCACTACCAAGGCCAGTCAACCGCCCGCCGCCACGTCGCAGCCAGTCATCTGCTCCGGTGATGTCCGGCAGCGCGACCCCGCTGTCTTCAGCGGCCATAGCGACCAGGAAGTGGAAGATTGGCTGGAATCATACGAACAGGTGAGCCGCCACAACAACTGGGACGACCGCGTCAAGCTTACCAACGTCATCTTCTACCTCAGCGATGTCTCGAACCTCTGGTTCCGCAACCACGAGGCCGACATTTCCACTTGGGCCGTTCTAAAGAGCACCCTTGCGGAGGTTTTCGGCCGTCCTGCCGTGCGGAAACTGCGCGCTGAGCAAAGCCTGCGCGTCCGAGCTCAGCACACGGATGAGACTTTCACCAGCTACATTGAAGACGTAGTAGACCTCTGCAAGCGTGTTGATCCGGCTATGTCCGAGGCTGACAAGATCAAACACATCATGAAGGGTATCGATGACGATGCTTTTCAGCTGTTGTTAGCGAAAAGTCCCACCACCGTTACCTCGGTGTATACCCTTTGCCAGACTTTCGACGAGTTGCGCAAGCAACGTCTTTGCGCTCGTCGGCCTCCTCCGCCTGCCGACTCCATCTCCGGCCTGGCCATCAATCCAGATCTACTTGCTACCATCAAAGACATTGTGCGGGACGAGGTCGGCCGGCAGCTCTCGCTCCTATCTCGCCAACATCAGACACCGACATCTCCGCACTGACATTTGTGAACACCACCATGCCGATCCTCAGAGCGCTCACGCTGGCTCGCTGAAAACGTACGAGCGACTACGCCAGAGGTACTATTGGCGGGGCATGTACAACTTCGTTCGCCGCTACGTTCGCTCCTGCACGGCCTGTCAGCAGCGGAAGTCTACACCTCGCCCTTCGACTTCCCCGTTACAGCCAATACCGTGTCCGGCTCGCCCTTTTGATCGTGTGGGCATCGACCTATATGGGCCACTTCTCTTCACGACCGCTGGGAATCGCTGGATCATAGTCGCCGTGGACCACCTCACTCGGTATGCTGAGACCGCTGCCCTACCTGCGGCTACTGCTCGCGATGTAGCCTTCTTCCTTCTTCATCACTTTGTCCTGCGTCACGGCGCTCCTCGCGAACATCTCAGTGACCGCGGTCGTGTTTTCTTGTCTGAAGTTCACGAGCTTCTCGCTGCGTGCCACACAGTCCACCCCACCACTACTGCTTACCACCCTCAAACCAACGGCCTCACCGAACGCTTCAACCGTACTCTTGGGGACATGATCGCCATGTACATTCACTCCGACAGCTCCAATTGGGATCAGGTTCTTCCGTTCGTCACCTATGCATATAACACCGCCTCTCAAGCAACCACTGGCTTTTCCCCATTCTTTCTTTTATTCGGACGCGAACCTTCTTGTATGTTGGATACAATCCTTCCCTACAACCCCGACAGCTCGGAATATGCTTCCTTCTCTGACATCACCCGCCATGCTGAGCAGTGCCGCCAGTTGGCTCGTTCCTTCACCGCCGAACGTCAAGGTCTCCGTACCCATGCTTCCGATCAAGACACGCCCGCGGTTCACTTCTCCACTGGTCTGGCTCTCTGTTCCGAATGCGTCCAAATTTTCGGCCAAGCACATCGGCCCTTACCGCATCTTGGAGCGTACGTCACCGGTCAACTACATTATCGAACCGGTGACACCTTCTTCGGACCATCGCCGCCGTGGCCGCGACGTCGTTCACGTCAGCCGCTTGAAGCCGTATTATAGCCCCCTCGTAGTCTCCTCTCCTTGAGTCGCCAGGATGGCTCCCTCTTTCCGCCGGGGCACTTGGAATGAAGAAGATAAACCAGCCCCGAAGCCAACGACGACGAAGCGCTCGCGCCGCCGGTTGGATGCTCGTGCTGGATGGAACACTGCCGCTTGTGTCTGGTCTCTCGGCTCTCTGCCTCGTAGATTGCCTGTGCGAAGGTCTTCGTAGCCGGCGCTTCCATCGTGCCAATAAACCGCTCTACACAGGTTATGGTTAAAAGGAAACAGCCATCACAAAAGTTGATTTGGGACAGTTTTTCAGCTGGATGTTCCTTGCATGCCTTGGAACAACGCAGAATATAGCCTGAAATAAGTTATTGCATCCCATACAAAATCGCTATTCATTAATAACCGAGAGGCCGACCCCGTGTCTGTGGCTACTTCGAGATGTGAAAAACCTTTATAGAACCTTACGTTATGCGGCCTAAAAAGGAAGAAAAATTGCAAATTCAATTGCAACAGAATTGCGGGAAGAAACACAAAAGAAAATGAGCAGGACTAGAGACAGGAGCCGAAATCCGCTTTACGAACGTTTGGGGGCCAGGACTTGTCGGAAATTATCGTTAAAGCGAGATGGCGGCAAGTATAATTTATTTGGCACGACGCTCTTACGATATGAAAAGAGACGTGCTTGTTTCGTATCATGAGACACTTTATTCCAAAAAGAAATATTTGAATAAGAATCTTCTAATTAGCACTGGCAATACTTTGGAGAAGTCAAAATGACTGAGCACTAGGCCATGCAACTGTCAACAGCCTTCAGTTCATTTAACTGGGCTTGAACACACCACCTTCTTTAAATCTTGGTTGCCTTTCTTTTGAATTCCTAGCGTACGTGCGTACTAGTGCGATCAAAATATTACGGGGCGCGTGTTTTCGGAAAAATGTTGCATTGTATTTCTGCCTCGCCACCCAGCGGCGTCCTGTTCTCAGCAGTGGATAGACAATGGACGTCTCCTCATACGTCGTCACACTTCAGGCGGGTGAATTATGTCACTGCTCTGAATTAAATTTTCTTCTGAACATTCGCGTCCCGTGAACTTTTTATCGCCATAAAACATATATACATCGATCCATCCAGCAGTCTATTAACCCCTCAGCCTGCATGACTTTCATGTTATTTACCAATTAATCTTTTGCGCAGTTATCAAGAGAATACTAGTTAGCAGAGCCCGTATCGTTCATAAAAGCGAACTAGTGAAGCTACTTGTAGTCTGTGATTTCTTTGAAAGACAAGCTGATCACGCACTATTTTCTCCAAATTCTCCAAAAAATATAGAAACCGTGCACCATGCACTATATTTTATGCAGAAATAAAGACGTATAAAAAAAAAACATCCACATATCGACGTACGCTGAGACAGATGTGAGCCACGAGGGAGGCGATGGTAGCAAAATTTTAACTGCCACAAGAAAGAGAGTGGTGGGATCCGTGACTCGTAGTCTCCCATGGGGTAGGCGACGTGGAGGGCTAGCTACATGTCACACTATCTCACTCCTGCGACTGCGAGGCAAGCTCTTCCTACTGCGGGAATGCAAGTGGTGTGCCGCAGCGTCGCCACATTGCCGTTTGAGTGCAGTATTCTTAATTTTCACACAAGAAAAAAGACAGGCTTAAATAGGTAATGCAGAGCTACATGTAGTGCTGTAGCAGCATATAGTATAGAAGTGCAGCTCCCAAATCTTTAATAATATCCAGGGAACGCCGACCCGCTGGCGCTGCGGCGCCGGATGGCGGACGCGGCAGAAAGCGAGTGATGTCTTGGGCATGCACACAAATCCTTCTGCGGTAGAGAGCGGTGTCTGGAGGGTGGAGGTAGAAACATTTATTGCAAATATCGCAGAGCAGAGGTTGGAGTCACCTACATGACACTTGGGAGCCCTTCCCGTGTAGGGAGGAGAGAGCCCTAGTAATCATCTTGCGCTGTTCCCGATCGGATGTACTGGTGAACAGGCGCTTCGAGTAATCTATGGCTTCCTCTTTTGCAGGAGGATGTGGAAATGAGGGGTAGCTGAATAATATATGTAGAGAGTCTCCAGGCTTGTCAAATATCCTAGAAGTGGAGGAAAATTGATCAGGAAAGCGGGCGCGGAGGAGGATGAGGTATGGGGTTGTGTACGTTTGGAGCCTGCGCCAATGAATTTCTTGTGTGATTGGGAAGGTCGGGCAGGGGATGCGTACGTCTTAATTTCGTGGTGATAGGTAAGGATGTCACGAAAGGACAGCACGCATTCCCCAGCGTCCGAGGAAGGCCGTTGCTCCCCAGCCCGGAAAGGGAGACATCGGGCTAGGGAGTGAGCCTCGTCGTTACCTGGAAGGTCCGCATGTGCGGGTGTCCGAACAAGGGTGACATTGTAGGGGCTGCAAATAGCGCAGAGGCGGCGGGTGGTCGGAGACAGCTGTTTTAGAGTCCGAGGTGATTTTGGTGGACGGCGTGGAAGTTATGTCTAGCGCAATGGCTGCTTCCTCTGCGTAGGTTGTGGAGTCAGTCAGAATTGAACCAACAGTGAGGGGCTTTGCGAGATATTTTGTGACTGCACGTACTTAGCGATGGCCGGTTGTACAGGTTGCCACATCGACATATTTCAAATTGGCGTCTTCTTCAAATTGTCTGTGTAAGGCTTGTGTTCTGGCTAATCTGCGGTCCCAGTCCCTTTCTGGGTGCGTGTTTTTAGAGTGGGGTGATACTAGAATTTCGGATCGAATTGCAGGAGTTACCGATGGTAGTCCTATTGGCGATATTTTTAGAGAAGAGAGTAGTGCGCGCGCTGCCGCTGTGTTTGAGAAGCGCGCCATATGGGATTCTTGAAAGTCATTGATAGGTGTTTTGGGCTCCAATTTTTATCAGGTCTAGTGTGCAGGTGCTGGGGCGAAGGCGCAGAGTTGTTTTCGTACAAATGCGGATTAAGGCATCTACCCGATCGCGTTCCTTAGAAGTAAAGGGTAGGTAGAGCAAAGCGTAAGTGACTCTGCTTGGATGAGGAGAAGGGCGTTTCTTTTGTGAAGGCCTCCTCTCCCATGTGCTACTCGACGGGTGAGACGCGTAGTGTGCTGCGAGTGGCTCTGGAGGGTTTGATTTCATATCCGTGGGCTCCATGGGAATAGAGTATCATTCCTAGCACAATAATTTGAGTTACAAAGTGAATGGGTTTTGTGCTGAGTGTGAGACTGATAGGCGGTCTCTCAAGGTGAGTGGAATTAGGCCGATATAAAACGAGTTGGGATTTAGAGGGTTAGCAGGATGTACCTCTCTCTTACGCATATGTGTATCAATAGTGTTAAGCACTGCTTGTAGATGGGTCTCTATGGTGGCGTCATTGCCTCGGCATACCGAAAAGGTGATGTAATCCGCGTATAGTGTGAAATGTACATCTGGAATTTGTTGGAGTTGTCGGGGAGATGAGTAATACCTTTGCTATATATTATCGGGGAATGGCCGCTCCTTGACGGGTTCCCCCTGCACCGAATTGGATGTTGGGACAACTTGGGAGTAGTTGCCTAACCAGCAACTAGCCAGTAGTGGCCGGTGAGGATTTGAATTTTGATGTAAACGATATCAATCAAACAACTCGACATTTTTGTGAGATCATAGCATCAAGTAGGTGTAATATCAAAATAGACCAACCTACTAGAATTGCTACATAATGTGAGTCTGTACTTCCCCTTTTTATCACAAATTCTTTGTCATCGAATATTTCATCCGGTGTGATATCCACCTCTATAACTAACCATATCCTGGTATTTATGTGTATTTCAACGCCCCAGTTTAAAGAAACGGCAATCATATAATACATAATTTACCAAAATATTACCAAAACAAACCTCAATGCATTTAACAAAGGGATAACAGATGTGGACTGGAAGAATCGTGTTGGGAAATTAGGAGATGCCAATAAAGCCTAAAGCGCCTTCATCAATATTTCTAAACAATTGTATGTTACACATTTTCAAGTGAACAAACGTAAAGTCGTAAGTCACGAAAATCATGGATAACACAAGAACTCTATTCAGAAATCAAAACAAAATACAAACTATACAGAAAGCTTCTGAATACTCGTACGCTAGAAGACCTTATCTTCAAGAAATATCGCGACATAAATCATTAAATAACGGCGATCAGCGAAAACTGAGTGTCACCATGCTCTTCTAGATGTGAAGTCTGGTGAAGGTGCATTCAATGACTATTTCAACAATACGGCAATGAATAGTTCCCCATCAGATGCTTTACACAATATTCAAATAAAAAAGTTAAACCAATATTTCTGAAGCCAAAAAAAATGACCACCAAGTAATAGCCACTCTCAGCTATTTGGGAAATAGTGCCATTCATGGCATTAATGGTTTCCAGATACGGCCGGTAAGATAAGTATCCGAAGTTATCGCGAAAGTGTATTCAGAAATATTCAACACCTGTTCGGAGGTGGCTGTTTCGCAATGGAGATGCAGATAGCAAGAGCAACCATCGTATAAAAAAAGGAGATAAAAATGATGTAGGAAGCTATAGGCCTATCTATATACTGCCTGTCTTTGCGAAGATGTCTAAGAAAATTTCTTCATACACAATTTGCTCACAGAGTATCGCTTCGGTTTTATAAAAAAAAAGAACAAATCGACAGAGTTAGCTTTGCTCCGTGAAAGAAACATACCTTACAGCAGTTCGCAACTAAATTAAATGTGCTTGGCTAGCTTGTGGACTTTTCCAACGCCCTCGACTTAGTGAACAATATTGTATTGTTAAAAAAACTGGAACTTTATGCCATTCTTGGGAAAGTATATATATTAATAAAGTCTTACTTATCACACAGGCAAGAAATAGTGCCAATAAATGATAACAAATGATAAAATAATAATGATAATGACAATATATGATAAAAATTACATTCTACTTTAATGAGATGGTAAATATTAACCCTGAAGCAAAATTTGCAATATATGCAGATGAGACAACAATGCTCTTCGCAGGAGCTGATATCTGTCGTCTCGTTTTAACATGTAATAACAATATCATAATAGTGCAAAGATGGCCGTCATTAAATGCCTTGCGTACAATGAAATGACAGTAAAACTGAGGCAGTGATATTCAGGCAGAAAAACAAAGTACTGACAGTACGCGACGATATTATAATGATTTAGCGTAGGACAAAAATAGTCGACATTTATATATGCCCTGGTGCGATATTCTCGTTTAGTATGACTTGGGAACAACATATCATCCATATAACGAAGAAACCAGCAAAAATAACTGGTATTATAGGCAGGATTAGATATCTCCTGTTGACACATAAAAATCAGATTATATAATACACTTTTATGCTCGAACCTTAATAATTGTTATTTCTTCTGGGGGACAGCCTATTTCTTAAACTTACAGCGCATTCACTTCCTGCAGAAGTACGTCCGACACATCTACAACAAACCATATGAATGTAGTACTAGGAATCTTCTCTGTAAATCTCAGATGAACAAGATATTTCATCTATATAAATAGCATCACACAGTGAAATTCAAATCTCAGGTAAAGAGAGATTTCTAATCTTCAAACTCTCGCACTACTGCACCGTAAAGCAACGCATTATCCTACACGATTTCCAGAAGAATGAGTTAAGCCTACGATTCGTCTCAGTTCTGGCAAACAACAGCTCTGCTATATGCTACCTTCAGTGTTAAACAATGATTGGCTTTCTTTTATCGCGAATTTCAATGTTTGTATTGTTCGATGTGTGATATCTAGCTGCGTAATGTCTCTTTTTTGAGATATTCTAATTTTTTTGTTTTCTTGCTATACTGAAATCGCAATAGTGTCATTCTGCAATGTGTGCTACCTCGTGTAATGTTCATTCATATTACATATCCGCTGCTGATAAAGCGACTGGATTAGCGGGCCAGGCAAGCTGCCAAAGGGCAGCTTTCTCCCGCAACCCTTTCATGTGCCTGCGCATACATGAAAAATAACGGCGACTTGGTTTGATTTGTGAGGGAGCTAGTGGGAGGGTTGCTGTTCCGTTGTTGAGGAAGGCCCCTATGTAGTTATACATATGGCTGCCGAGTTGCATAGTTTGTAGATTTTCAAGAATGGCGGAGTATGTATAATTATGAATTGTTTTAGTGAGACCTACCGCACGATTGGAGCAAGACTTTCATTTGAGCTAGTTGGTTGTAGCTTGACATGGTTTTACGCAAAAAAAGCGTACAGGCGCTAAAAGACGAAGACAAGCACACTCAAGACAGGACAGGCGCCAACTTCCAACTAAGTTTATTCATGGAAAAACCGCCTAATAACCACACCAGAAGGCAAAGATAGAAGCAAAAAAAAACACTCAGTGACAGAGCATAGGAACACGTGCCAAAAGGATCAAGCAATGATTAGAACTCTGATAATTACCCACTTGGCGCGTGTATCGAGAGTTTTTGATTCAAGGATGTGTTGGTTTAGTCGAGCAAGAAGTCTTGGGTGTGCAGATCCGGACGGAAACCAAGCATGCAGGTGAGCAGGAGCCCCCGTTCCACGAGGAACTTGCAGGGTAGTGTGTGAATTACATGCTCCATTAATTTTCGCCCACAAGAGGTGAGAGATATAAGGACGGAGTTTTAGAAAATAAGCGGTTTACCAGGTTTTGGGATAAGGATCGGAGGCTGTTCTTCTTGGCGCACAATAACCCCTCCACAGGGCACTTACGTGTTGGGTGTTCGAGCGTCCTTGTTCTGTTTCCCCTGCGGTTCTGGCTCTGGCTGCCCGCATATGTGCCGCATTCAGTGCCACCTCGCCTGCATTCACGCGCACTGTCCCGAGAACGTTTGTCCTTACAAAGTTAAAGTGCCGGCACCGAAGCTCCTCCACAGTTCGTTTCAAACCACGAGCTTCTGATGCACATCTTGGCGGCAATCACGGATAGATCTCCCGAAGCATGGGGACGTCTATGCCGCGACCGGGTGACCACACCACCCGCGTAACTCATCCCTCGCTCCAGTTGCCGACTTGCTTCACCTCTCTCCCCTATCCTCTTTCCTTCCCCCCTGACCTCCTTCATTTATTTCTGCATTCAGCCTGCTATTCTTTTTTTTATCCCAGCTGAGGTGCTTTAGTATTGATGGCAGATGCCGTGGTTAACAAAAATCTTTCCTTGCTTTTTACTGTTATATTATAAAGAACTTACACACATACATACTGCCATGGTTTACCGAGGAGTACCGTCTGAAAGTGCCTCAGGCTAGGAGGCATGCCGTAGTGGAGGGCTGCGGACATTTCGACCTCCTGGGGTTTTTTTAAGATGCACTGAAAACGCACAGTACATGGGCCTCTAGCTTCCATCGAAAGTCGACTGACGCGGCCGGGATCGAACCCGCGTCTTTCGGGTCAGCAGCCGAGCGCCATAACCACCCAGCCACCGCGCCAGCTCTTATGGCCAAGGGGTGGGACGTGCCGTAGTCTTACCGTGGGTGAACACTTGGATCGTATATCGTAAATGAATGAATCAGAGATGGGTGAAAGGGGAGAGTTTAGAAGCAAAAGCGTTTGCGGGTGCTTTCGCAGGGTTTCGCGAGTGACCCACAGTAGCACAAGCGCAGTAACTTGTTATATCTTAACATTTAAACGAGTTAACGTCAAGAAGCGACACATCGGCTACGCGGCATGCCGTAGTAAAGGACTTCAGAATATTTTGTACCACCTGGGCTTCGTTAAGCAGAATGACATCGCACAGAATACGGGCACCAGCATAGTGATTTGATTATTTTTAGAGCGAAAGCTATACTGCTCCAGTTCTTCAAGGTAAAGTCGGTACGAAGGGCGACCTTGGGAAGCAGCGGGAAAAAAATGTGTAAAGAATTGCATATAGAATTGCTGAAAAACAGCTTTCGCCCCGCATTCTGGTTCGGCAGAATTGCGACGAACCTCTGTAAATTTTTATTTCGCAATAACAGGAGCTGTTTCCTCGGATTGTGTCCGCTATTTATCGCAACTGCGTTTTTTTTTCAAGGCAGGAGTCTGCACTATAGAGGCTGCCGGTTAAACTAAGCGGGCGTAACAGATTGTCGTTTTTCTTCGTGATGGCAATGAGTGGCAGGGGTTTATTCCACAAAGTATAACAGGCTGTCAGACGACACCTCCAATGCCGCGCTGTAATTGGCGCACGCCATGACCCTTTCTCTAATTCCGGTCTGGTTCGATTCGACGCCGTTGCGCCGGGATAATATTAAAATATTGGAGGGCTGTACATAGAAAAGAGGCGCAGCGCACTAGCGGTGCGCTCGTCCTTTCCAAAACTGCCTTAATCCCCTTATAAAAGAGAGATAGGCCTGTGTGATAAAAAAAAAACCTGCTGCCTGAGCATCCTACTCTTGCTTTGCATTTTGTCCGATGTGTAAAACCTGCAGGCACAAAATTACAATATGCCTAAGGTGTCGAGACCCGCCGCGGTGGCTCAGTGGTTAGTGCGCTCGCCTACTTATCCGGAGTTGCTGGGTTCGAACCCGACGGCGGCGGCTGCGTTTTTATGGAGGAAAAACGCTAAGGCACACGTGTGCTGTGCGATGTCAGTGCACGTTAAAGATCCCCAGGTGGTCGAAATTATTCCGGAGCCCTCCACTACGGCACCTCTTCCTTCATTTCTTCTTTTACTTCCTCCTTTATTTCTTCCCTTACGGCGCGGTTCAGGTGTCCAACGATATATGAGACAGATACTGTGCTATTTCTTTTACCCAAAAACCAACTAATATTATTATTAGTATGGTGTCGGGTCACAGATCATCTTTAGCTGCAGTCCGCAAATGCACATTTCAAAAACAGAGCATTAAACCTTCGTTTCAAAGGTTATATCGCTAGCTTAACTCCAATGAAAACCTCCAAAGTATACCTGGTTGAAGAGCGAACAGTGTACACGTTCTCTAGATTCGAACATCATGAGCTCGATGAATGGCAGGTGGATGATGTACAAGCCAAACGTAAGCTTGCCCAGCGGCACAAAAACGTCGCAGGAGAAGAACCTACCGAAAACGCCTGCAAAAAAGAAGCAGACGGAGGATTCGACTCGAGATGGCAAAAAAGATGGTAGGAAAAAAATTCAATAAGTGGAATCTGGAATCCTAATCGTACCGCCGACATTTCGTAAACTTTCAGATTTCCAGACCTTTAACGCCGATTTCTCAATGCGCCGAATGAATGAATGAAAAACTTTATTGAATTCTTTTGGTCACTTCCGGAGAGTCTCCTTTCAGCTGCGTCTTGGCGCTTGCCGCAGCCGCCGCCGCCGTCGGGGGCTCCTTAGTTAGGGTGGTCCCTCATTCCAGGGCTCCACTTGTCCTGGCCCCCTCGCACGCGTGCTGCACCAATGCCCTTTGGGCGGTGATCTCGCTGCTGGTGAGCAGGCCCTCCCATTGCACCGCACTCGGGTTAGTCTGTTTGTGGAAGGCGTAATTGTGTTTACACTCCCATGTGACGTGGTAAAGTGTCGGGACGTCCCCGCACCAGGGGCAGCTGTCGCTGTCGCTGTCGAGCAGCCTCACCTCCACGGTCAGTGGAACAGGCAAGCGTGACCCAGGATAGGCAGGCCGTTTACAAAGGCTGCAAACAGTTTTCCGGCCTCCGAAGTTGGATTAGGATTTTTGTACCAGGCCAACCTCATGAAAATCGTGCAGAATATGCCACTTGTAGCTGCGCTCCAGCACGCTATCTGTACAACCTGGAAAAAAAAACAGTGATTAGAAACGTCGAATAATAATAACGGGCACATGTGAAAGTCACGCAGCAACTTCACAATTTTTGACCAGCCCTCCATTACACTTGAGAACCCTAGAACGCTGTATTGTTCTGTGTTCATTACAGCGGTGACTGTGGCCACTTGCAGAACCCGTCTTCTAATTAAGACGTAACATTACGATTAACCCGGATCATGCCAAATATGCCCGAATAGGACTCATAGGCCCACAGTGCGTTCGAAACCGAAAAACAAATAGTGGTGCAGTCCGCGCTCAACCTAGAACATCCCACCGTAGTGTGCTGAGTTGTGTTTCGTGTCATACAAAAAAAAACATGCAATTTTTGATCAAACACATTTTCAATAATCCCCGTCGCTCTTACCGTCGCCTCGGACGGCGGGTAAGAACATGTGATAGGCAAAGTGCGCGACGTAGTTCATGCGTATTACATTTATGTGTGCTGGCATAGTACCCTGTATCTTTTTTTGCCCCGTCCTCGTTGCCAACATCAGATGATGCCGTCCGTAGCACCGAGATTCAGGCGCTCCCTGTGATGTAGCGCTGCCATTCCGGACTTACCCGATCCATACATTGCGCTTAGCCCTGAACAAAAATCCCAGCTTTTCGGCCATTCACGCACTGCAGCGAGAATAAAAGGAGAGCCTACGGTAGGAGCGAGAGGAAATACACAAAGACAAGTGAAGCAAATGCAAAGAAACGCGTGTCGGCGCTTAGGTGCGTTGGAAAAAAAAATGTTAAATGGTGAAAGCTGTATATTAGAATGGAAATTAAGAAAATAACAGCTTGTAAAAATGAGTCATGGTTCGCAGCATGCTGTATTACTCCGATGACCAACAACAGCAAACTAATTCAGCTTTTTAATGTTGGCGTAAGTCAACCAAGTCAGAGGCGGCTTATAATTTCGTCTTGCAGTTAACTTTTTTAAGTGACAAGAAAGGCTTTAACAACAAACTATGCGCTTTAACCGCAGAGGAATTATGTGTGGCGATCCTTAATGTGGGCGGAGCATAACTGCAGATTCAGGTTGCATCCCACTATAGAACAAATGCGGCCGCGACAAACACCTAAGAGAGAACTTTTCAAAACCATGCAAAACTAAGGCGAAAAACTAATAACTTTCTGCAAGTTTCCAGAGAGGGAAAGTGACTTCATTTACCTCAAAAGTGAATTATGAGACATGCCCGAGCGACTGACTTCAATATGTCTGTCTGTGGCTGAGAGGGAGCGCGGTTCAGCGATCTCTTGGAGAGGGTCTAGATCAGCGCGAGCTCAGCTTCCCACATAATTTGTCGGCATCTTAGACTGCGCTATCATTCGTTCCAAAAGCAATATAGTCGCGTTAAAAATCACCGACTGTTCTACTGCCACCGCCCAGTTAAGGGGTACTATAGGCATGCGATATTTATGGCCGAGTAAATGTTATTTTGAATTCCCCATCCGCCGTAGAAAGCAACTAGTCGCCTTCTACAGTCTCAAGAGCTTCTTTAAATTTCGCCTAACAAAACTGGGAAACACTGAAGCAACCTATCTAGGAAAGGCTCGAGAGCGCAACCAAACTCACCAAAAATTTTGGTATATAAAATTCGATGCTCAATATCTTCCGAAATCTCAAAAAAATTGAAGTGTTCAGTGCCTTGGAATTCCCCAACTGCTTGTAAGCACTTTTAACTGCCATTTTCAGGCCAATATTCTTCCATTTCACATTGTGACTTTTTTTTTTTTCACATGCAATCGATGGGCCGAAAGCTGCTGCAGCTTTGAGGAAGTTACAATACAATGGAACAATATTTTCCCCTTTTAAAGTGTACAGTGCGATTTACGTCTTTTTTTCGATATTTGAATAATAATCAATAGCCTAATAAATCTTCCGAGGCCATTTCAGACCAAATATAATTTGGTATATTGAGGCTGCAGAATAGCAGTGGGAATTTCATGACTGGACAACTTTACTTTTCATGCCGTTAAATGTGCACCCATAACATGGCTGCAACTTATCTAGTGAGTTGTGCTCGCGTTGAGTTGGTCCCTCTAGAGCAGTCGTTGAACCACATGCTTCTTACCCGAAGGGAGTTAGGTGAAAACCTTCCACCCGGGCTTGTTTTTTATTTGTGTTTAACACCATGTCGACTCTACTTTAAGAAACGTCGCACTCTTGTCATTTTTTTTTTCTTGTAAGCTATTATTTTTGCGCTCACTCATGGCTCTTCCCATCCGGCCGGGTAGGTAGCAGTCGCACAAGTTCTAAATAGGGCTTTTTTCATTTTGCTAGTTTCTAAATATTGTGTGCCAGCAATTTGTGCTACTGTAGAATGCCACATTTTAGTTTACAGTTATTCAGAGCCACAGGTCAGGGCATAGCTTTTGAATGCAAGGAAAGAATGAAAGAAGAAAGGGAGAAAAGTATGGCGTTTTTGTGGGCTCCGAAGTAATTGCGACCAGCTGGGAATCTTTAACGTGCACTGCCATCGCACAACACAACGGCATCTTTTGCGGTTCGCCTCCTTCGAAACGCGGCTGCCTCTTCAGATTTCGAACCTGGGCACACTGGCTCAGTATCCGAGTGCGCTAAGCACTGATCCAATGCGACGGGTACGTGCTGGTTCACTCGTAAACCCTTTACATACGGCGCGGTTGAGGTGTCTACCGAGATGTGGACACCTCAACCGAGATGTCTACAGATATGCATTACACAGCAGAGACCGACACTGATATTCTAAAAACTGTAGTTTCCCTCGGTCCGAGGAAGGCCAAAAGGGGATTTTTAGATACTCATTGTAACTCTTGGAAAAAAAATTGCTCCACTATGGTCACCTGAAATTACCAGTTCACATCTTAGGGTTTAAGTACTTTCTTTCCTTCTTTTAAGTACTAACCGTTTTATTTGCCTCATTGGATATTAGAAAGCGAAATTAAGTTTATTTGCAACAGTAAGCGTCCATACTAAATATCACAAGTTGTTCACCGTAGGCCTGGGTAAGCCTGAGCGGCTTAGCGTCGCGCCGGTGCGAAAACTTTACAACTCGTTGGAACCCCGCCGCTCGAGCCGCTCGATCCGCCACGATGACTCAAAACAGGTTTTTAGGCCGCGGCTGCAGGATTCTCTAGTGTTTTCGCTTGCATGTGAAACGGGCTACAGAGCAGAAGCTACGACTTGTATCGTTAGCTCGACAAAACTCCTGAACAACAAACAGACTTGCCAAAGCTGTCGCGGTTCTCTTAGAGCTTCCAGGCTACAGAGATCAACCTTGTGAGATGGAGTAGTCGCGTCCGAAGAAGTTAAAACATGCAAGTTTCGCGCCGGCTCGCCAGGGGTGCTGGTTTACACTGCTTGTCCAGGAAGTCTAGATATAGCTTTTTGAAGCCCTTTACTCAAACTAACATATCGCTCTAGGTGAAGCTTCAGTCCAAATATTATTGTTTGCGAATATATCGCAATAGGAGTTCGGCATCCATTACATCGTTTAGCCAAATCTCACTACTATCCAAAAAGGCTGCACTTGATTCCGCTTGTTATAGAAGAAAGCAAGGGACAACATAGCCAAGATCCCATACGCACATTTTTATCGATTCCTGGTCTTTTCTCCTCGATAAATTCTTCAAGCGGCGCCACGTTCGTGTGATTACATGGATCTGGTAGTGGGCGTGGCGTACAATAAGGATATGATAGAATCAACGAAGTGGAATGTTTCTCATGGGCGATCCAGAAAGTTCAGTTGACGACACAAATACGTGAAGGCTGAACATTTAGTATTTCAGTGGGTGAAAAATGCGCTAGCTGTTTCAAATTCTCATTAAAGAGTGCGGTTAACACGAAGCAAATATAGTATACAACTTCATATAAATTTAAAATTCTACTTTCATTGACAGCAACGAATGAGGAACATTAAAAAAAACGAGAGCCGTCCCAGCTGGTTACTGTTTGTGCTTTATCGGAGTCGCTTAATTCGAGCATAAATTACTAAAAATCAGCCTCTTTGTGGAATGGTAGCTCACCTTGGTCAACCTGAGCTTCCTGAAGTTCTCCGTGAGCAGCCACGTGATGCATCCGCCGAAGTAGCACATACTATGAATATAGGGCCACTGGTAATACTCATTTAAACTCTTTATTGTTCCTCTGCAAAAAAGCAAAGCCTCACGCAAATATATGTATGTAAAAAGTAAACTACACTCACTGGCAGCTTTTCTCGTCAGTGAAAGGAAGGCTTTAGTGCGGAGCATGCGTAAAAGTGTCTTTCCTCCATATTGTTATCCGGAGCACGCTGCACCTGGCATTCTCGCATGTTGCTCACAGGAGGCGACTTCATTCCGTCGCCGCAGCAGCTGGCGCCACCTATTCAAGCGCCTTGTAACTAGATATGCCTCACAAATTTGTTCTAATAAGTAAAGCTATTTTTCGTTGAGTTTTACAGTTGAAGGCTGACAGCTGTGTTATAAATATGGCTTCAATAACAAATTTTGTCCATGTAGAATATTTTAAGGGAAAATTAGTAATTGCAAGCGGCACTCACTGGGGTGTGGCCGCAGGCATGATGATGCAATGGCTGAATGCCAGGGTTCCTGGCCAACGTCCAAGCAGCGACGGCATTGTCCAGCAAGGACAGCAGGACGAATAATCCCAAAGCCAGCGCGTTCCGGCTGAGCAGTAATAGATGGTGTTTTAATATGCGCGGAAGATCAGCAACTCTCTTTGCGGGATGAACCAAACAGAAATCGCAGTACCGCGCAAATTTCATTTTTATTTCAAGAGCACCTTCGCTCGTGTTACAACTAACAAACAACCAGTGCTTTTATAACCCATGCTGCTTTTCGGCCATATTAGGGAAATTAAGATGCGACGGAACCTTGCTAAGCGCGTCGGTATTAATCTTGTGACTGACTCAACTCCTCCAAAGAGGAAGTAAATATTTTTGCAGATCATACACTCTTTGTTGCAAAGATCCTTGCCGAATTAAACACATACCCGGGTCTGAGGCTGATAAAGCGGACCGAACAAATTAAAATGAAATTTTTCACATGTTAATCTCGCGTTCTCGCGGTAGTCGGTGCCTCCAAATCCTCGAACTGCGGACCCGATAATTGCTTCTCATCATGTATAAGACAATGTTCATGAAATGAACTGAAAGGCATAACTGGCTTGTAAAGATGATGATGAATGCATAAGGTGCCTCTAAAAATATCTAAGTATAAAAAAAGACTCGTCATGGTTATCACAGATATCCACATCGGCTCTTATACTACATTTAAAACATCATGTGCAACGCTGCCAAAGCTAGTGCTCTTTTTTGCGCTGCCTGGATCCGCAACACAAAATAGTGCGTTGCTTGTGGTGAGCGAAAAATAACAAATGCTTTGCCGGCAGACTTCGTAAATAATGCATTTGTCATCAGCGTGAAAAAAACGTTTTTATTGCGAGCGAATCGATCTTGATATGTGATTTTGCATTTTGCGTTTGTCGTCTTTTTCTATTTCACGTTTTCCCTGTCCCCGCGACCCTGGCCGCCGTGTTTACTTTTCCGGCTCCATTTCACTTTTGAGAAAATGGCGTCCAGCACAGCGGCCGCGGCCACCTCTCTTGTACGCATTTTCTCGAAGGTTCGTAAATCCAAGCTGTCAAGGTACGCCAATCAATTAATTGCAAATGTGTACTCCCGTATTAGGACTCGTTTTCCGGAGAAGTCTGTTCGGGAAGAACTGAGTGCTGCGAGCGAGGATACCGGAGTATCTCCCCGTACCATTGCCAAAAACAAGGCGGAGCATCTGTGTGGGCCTTTGGCGTCTCCGAAGAAAAGACTTCGCGAAGTGCAGATTTCAAGCTCGAGAAAAGTCAAGAAGAATGACAGCTTCACAGTCCATGCCATCCGTCTGAAAGTGCTCAGTATGTACGCGAAGAGGGAAGTCGTAACATTGGACAGTGTGCTAAAGGCTGTCAATGAGGACGAAGACCTGCCGAACTTCAAGAAAACGACGTTGTGGCGGTTGATGAAGGACGTCGGATTCCCATTTGAAAAAAGAAAACAGAACCTTGCGCTGATCAAGCAAAGTGACATCATTGCCTGGCGTCGCAGGTACCTGCGGGCGATCAAGGAATTCCGTAGACAGGGCAGGTACGAGTCGTTCCTCGCTTATTTCCTTACACAGCACGTTTAGACTGGCTTCATATAGAGGTTGATGTTAGTGTTGCAACCTCGTACTCGTAGCAGTGAGTGTTGCTTCAGAATAACACGTTTAAAAGAAATCGTCTTGACCACGTTGCTGTTGCCGACCTTTTCGTAGAGGTGACGTTTCACGGACAGTTTTGCACTACTTTTAAGTGGGGCACGTGTCTGCATGGGTCAGATTAAATCGCTAAACCCCAATTGGTGCGGCAAGCAAAAACAACAAAACTGCCAAAAATGTCGTAGCATTGCAATGGGTAGCGCCATCTCGTCGTCACCGTAGGAACGAATGAACACCCACTGTACGCTGCCCGTTTCACCGGTGGTGCGAGTTACTGGCTCTACTGCTGCGAACGTTGGCAATTTTTGTTCGCAGTCGCCGCAAGCGAAGACATTTCAAATGTTGCCGAATTAGTCAAGTACCCCCATGCAAACATGCAGTGAATATAAACTGGCTACCAAATGCCGCCTGGGCGCGAAATATAAGCCCGATGAAGGGAGCAATAAAGCCGAGATAATTCTTTTTCTCGATTTTCTTTGAGCGGCTGTTTGTGAGACAGAGGTCAGCAGTGTTTGTTTCAGTGCGTTGCCTACTTACATGCTGCAGTGTGTTTGTTTACTTAGAAGCATTAACTCGTGCTCTCGGTTGCATCGCATTTACAGGTGCATCATCTACCTTGATGAAACCTGGGTCAACGCAGGGCACACAAAAGAATACGTCTGGCAGGCCAAGACTGTGAAGTCATCTCAGGATGCCTTCCCGAAAGGTTTAACAGCGGGATTGGCTGCGCCTTCAGGCAAAGGGGCCCGTTTAATCCTTGTACATGCTGGGAGCAGTGAAACAGGATTCGTGCAAGACGCTGCCGACTTCTTCAGAGCAAAAAAGGAACTTGTTTGACTTCGAATCGATGTGTAATACACATGCTACTGAGAAGAGAGAGATGAGTCATCAGCATGCTCTGGTCACCTTTGTGCGTGTGTGGGTGGAAAGGAGAAAATATGTGTGCATGTGGGTGTGTTTCATCAGTCTACCGAGGAAAGAGAGAGGACTCGTCGGCATGCTGCGATCACTCTTGTGCGTGCATGTGTGTAAAAGCACATGCTCATTAGCATCAAACTATATCAGGCAGTAACTTGTACTGTAGGCGGTGAGGTATATGTAAAGGACGTGGTAGTGCGTGATCGTATTCATTGTCTGTATAGGAATATAATTTGTAAAGGAGTGCAAAAAGTACTTTTTTTCCAATTAGAATATGAATAGTGTTACTCGTCGTCAATGTGTGCAGTTTTTCGGAGATTCATTGCAGAAAAATACAGTGGAGCTTACTCAAGCGTAGTGTCAATTATTCTAAAAGTATCTGAAAATCTGAGAGCAAAATCGATTCGTTTAAAATAATTTTGAACATGTGCTGTTTGATTCATTCGACTAATTCAACAGGAATTTATTCAATTTGCAGTTCAAAAATTTCGAGCATTCACACACCCCAAACAATGGGCCTTATTTTGTGTGTGAGGGCTGGTAATGGTATGTATTAGTGTCTGATATTCATGCGCTGAAAAGGGAGTCCTGGTGTGGTGTTGTCTTGCGCTACTGTCAATCTTTGGTTGTTTTGACATGTTATGCCGTGCTGCAGTGTCAGTGTTGAGGTAGCCAGTACTGTATGTTTTGTCCTTAATTTTTGGGGGTGTGAATGATTTCAAGCTAGCTGTTGCTCGGTTCAGTATGAATTTGTTTGTTACGAGTCATGTCTTTGTTATTACATGTCCCAGGAATTTGATTTTGTTGACTGAAAATGCACTGCTTTTTGAACCCTCTCTAGACATTGGTCAGGTTCTCGTTGCATGAAATAATGTTGTACGATGGCCTGCGCATATATTTTTTTCAATTTTGGAGCACTTGATTAATTGTGTGTTGGTGTACCTCCACTGCACGTGTCCTTTAATTTGTATGCTCTGTGATCCATGCCACTGGCTGTTTTCAGAATAAACCATTTCTCTCAAACACTGGGGGTCAACATACTTTATTGTCTTGTCTCATTTATTGTTTGCTCTTTCGAACTATTTCTTCATAGCGTTGTACAAATTTTACTGCATTTTTACTTGGCGCTCCCACAGCTCGGAACTCTTTTTGCCTGGCTGCATGAAAATCCTGCCTGAGCAGCTCCTGCTCTTCTAGGAGAGCAGGGAAATCGAGACAAGCGGACTTGCCTCTGTATTGCCTTCATATACATGTGTGTACGACAACAAATCTGTAACTCTTGAGGCAGTACTATTTTCTGTCACTGTGTGAATTAAGACTATGTTCTAAATTTAACACTTAACACGTGAAAACAGGATTTATTGGGGCTGTGTGTGTATAAATAATTTGACCCATCGGTTTAAATATACTGCTCTTCTGCCGCGTAGCATAGCCCCGTTAAAGAGCCCTCTTTTCAATGACAAATGAAAACTCGCTTTGCTTAAGAACAAAAAATATCTTAACAAAAAAAAGAATTGCAGATATGCACAAGAATGTTGCATATATACAGTCAAAAAATGGGCGTTTAAGAAGTCAACAATATGTTTTCTGCGCTCATGTATTATAAACTAGCTTTCTAAATTAACAGACATCTTCCCTCCGAACTTTACGATCAGTAAAAGATAATTGCTCTTGCCAAGTCCTTTGGGTTACTCTACAGCACAGAGCCAAAGTCGGTCGCAGACTCTTGGCGAAAACTGTATCCGCCGCGGTTGCACGGAACAATTCATAACATGCCAGGTACCTTAAGAAAGGCCCCCAGATGAGTGGGTTCCTCGGCAACGGCAAAATCGAAAGTTTTAGGCTGCCACTTGTTAATCGGGGCACGGCGGAGCACTCACCACTGGGACAATTAATTAAACCCGAAGAATGAATGTCATCTTTTCAAGCAAATCTCTCGCTTGTATCTACACAGTATAGTCACAATGCTGGAGAATCAGGAAGAAAGCTGCCACTGCTGACCAAAAGCCGGTGCGAACTCACTGACGGCGAATTTCGGACACCTCACATTAACGCGATATGGATCAAATGAACAGATGATTGCAGTTAATTTGGTAACACAGCATAATATTCAAGTTATTCTGAACAAAACGAGATTTCTCATTCAAGTCACGCGAAATGCAATTTGCGATGAAAAAAAAGTGCGAAAAAAAAGTTTCACCATGAAGGATTTGAACCCATGCACCCCCAGTTGCATGTCGATTCTCCGGAGCGATGCGTTAGAGCACACGGCCACAGAACAGCGCGGAGTGATACACCTCCAGTTATTTTTTTTTCGAACTATTTCCGTAGCCTTTACAGCGTTGCACTTGATGTTTGAAACGGGGTATACATAGTAGCAGCGTTGCCACTGGTAGCCCTACAAAGCAGTGGATATTTAGCATACTGCGTACAGCCACCAGAACCGCGCACAGGCATTGAGTATCCGACGCGGTACATGCACCCTGAGCTGGCTGACCCGTGGTGCCATCTGGCGCCCTAGGGCGATGTGCACATGCACACTGACGGCTCGCGGTACGGGGTGAGCGAGAGGGCTGGTGGTAAGAGCTATGCCGAAATCCTTGATTTTAAGCGCAACGCGATCCTGGTTTCGCTATCCTGATATCTTTACGCAGGGATTCAGCTGAAGGTCTGCAGCGGCAGACATACGCCATGTTAATCATAGACATGTTTTATGTTGATAGCTATGCGTTTCTTGGCACAACACTCTCAATCCTTGCATCTTACCTTGAAAACCCGCTTGCGCTGTGTTAACGCAAATGTCATAACTCCTCAACCAGACGAACTGCGGTGGCATTCCGAAAGCAAGATTTCTTGATGCCCTGCATTTTTGCTGTTATGTTAGAGATTCTTACGACGTCTGCAAGTTCTAAACGTATTTTCTATGTAGACGAGGTAACTCAGTGTTTCTCAACAAACAGCGTTGTTAACAAAATTGACTTTACAAATGTGCCTTGAGGCTATTTAACATCCAGTCATTTTCGGTTTACAAGAAACTAATATGACTAGAACAAAAAAAAAATGTGGCTCTCACCGGGCCCCAAGTTTAGATTTCGGTTCAGAAAGAATTGACGTTAAGGGACACAAACTTTTTCTAGGTGCATATTTTACGAGTCAATTAGGCTTGGATGAGCAAGTAAGCGCAGTATACGCTTCCTGCCGTAACTATCACTGTAACCAGCATAGGCGTTACTTCGTTGTCAAGTTAACCTTCAGCTCTATAAATATGCTCCAATATGGAACTTCAATCACTGTCAGGTTTTGTGGGGAACAACTTTTTGTGGTAGCAGGCTTAAGATTTATCTGATTCGGAACAAAGTTTTTGTGACCTTCATGTAACCAGGGTATCTTCGCGCACAGTATATTTATGACCTGTATTGCATAGTTACAATTTTTTTTCCTTTACCAATGAAAGCTGTTTGATGGCACAAAATTGGAATTGTTAAAAGAACCAGCGACCACTGTTACTTCGCCGGCCCTCATAATAACATAAATCAAGTTTCCAAGCAGGCAGCCTTAATTGCGGAATTTTGAAGCAAACTACTAGAAACACATTCCCACTTGCATTGAATAGACTCCACGCAGTTCATGTGAGGCCAGCTGCAAATTCTGACAAATCGCTTAGAAACTGATTCCAGTACCGTAACTGCATTGTGACTGCTCCTTCACTGATATTATTTCTTTCTGCGTGTCTTTATTTTTCTGCATTGCCGTCTGCTACCCTAGGTATCCAATTCGACAGACTTGTCAACCTGGTCTCCCAACTTTTATCCTCGGTTCTCCTGGAGCAAAATGCAAACGTAATCCCAGATTCATTACATTACTGCAGTCTTCGAATAAGAAGCTCACCTTTTCAAAAGCAGCAAAATTGGAAATGCTACAATGAAGAGCTGGAAATTCGCAGACAGGAACCAAAGGTGGGCAAGAAGGATCTGTAACTGGGAGAGAAAAAGGGCGTTTGACAGCTAGTCATCAGTGATCCACTCGAATGTATGCCATGAACGAGATAATAAAATTTAGTAATTACTTGCCCCAATCATGTGGACGTTAAACAACTACCGTGCGCTTCAAAAAATTATGCAGTAGAAGCCAACGCTGGCTAGTCACACGCACAAGTTCCATTCCAGGAACACTTCGCACATTTTGTTTTATATTAATTTGAACGCTTCATTCTTTACAAAGAGTGATGGTTAGTACATGGCACTGGCGTGAATATTCTGTGGATTTTGCATGTCGAATGCTGACTTGGCGCTGTGAGTCAGTACGTCGTTACGAAGGCATGAGATCTCGGCAACCAAATACAAGAAAAGAGCACGCCGTTTAATTGAAGCATGTCCAAATCCGTTTGGTAGTCTGAGTTACTTTAGGCGAATCAAAGAGTAAACTTTTCCTGAGTTTAATTTTCATTTCTTGGCTCTTTGGAAGGATTATTATAAATGTTCTGAATTTATGTCCAGTCATCCGTAATGTCGTGCACCAGCGATCATGAGTCACCAACAAGAAGAAAAAATGGGCACTGGAAAGCCCGCTGTCCGCAGATAGACCTCAAGAATACAGTAGTTGGCAGCAAAAACATATGGCACTCGGAGTGCTGTATAATGCCATAAAGCAATCGGAGGGGCAAATGAAGCCAATAGCACGGTGTTGACATCTATTCAACGTGTCAGAGCGAGAGAAATTCTTGCAATAATGACTTCATCTCGTGAATACCTGGTCGTTTAAAAGTAGAGCGCTTTAGAAACAGAGCATTTTTTCGTCTTGGATGAACGGTGTCCAGTGGTGATGAAAACTTGTAGAGCACTACACTCTGCTGCATTGAAGAATTGCGAAAGCATTTTCGCTTGAATGTCAGCAACTTTTCTTGCAAGTCATTGCTTTCTCGTGACACTTATCACGTGACATTTGGATTCCGTGGGCAACTTTTTGCATGTCACTGTTGTCACGTGACACTTATCACGATACCCAATGACGTCAGCAAGTGTTTTCTTGAAGCTACCTTAATCCAACATGAGTATACAGCTCCAACACATTTTACCGTCGTACACACCACAACGCGTTAAATTCGTGCCCCTCTAACACGCTTAAACCAACGACCCTTCTTGGCGTATGCGTTGGGTGCCCGCCTGGCACAGAGGAGGGGGCCTGGGTTCTAAAACAGCGCCGATGAATTTCTTCGCCCGAATGGTAATTTTCGTGCAGACATGCTCTGCCGGCACGCTTTGCTGACAAGCCTTTTGAAAATGGTCTATAGACTGTCTATAGACTTTTTATAGACTCTTTAGCCATTCTAAAGATATTTACTTTTGTCCATAGACAGTCTATAGCCTATCTGTACACTGTCTATAGACAATCTATAGACTATCTAAAGATTAAAGTCTATAACAGCCCGATTTCCTTTTGTCTGTGGAGAGTATATAAATGACCTATAGAGTAAAGTCTATAACAGCCTTAATTTTCTTTCGTCTATAGACAGTCTATAGAATGTGTATAGACCTGCGTTTATTCCACCTTTAATTTGCTTCTTTCTATAGACTATGTATAGATCAAAGCCTAAAACCCTAATTTTCGTTTGTCTATAGACAAGCTATAGACCAAAGCATAAAGATTTCAATTTCCTTTTGATTATTCGAGGTTTATAAATAACATGTAGAAAGTTGTTAAAGCCAGTTGGCGCGATGACTAGTGAAGTCTCTTCCAGCTGTGTTAGGGATAATCTGCTATGGTTGCATTGTGCAGGCAGGAAGATAATTGAGTAGCTTGTGATTTGTGTCAGCATAAAGCTTCAACCGATAAGACACTCTCTCATCCTGTAACATGCCCACGTAATGGCAACAGAACATTGCTCTCAATATTTATTTCAGAGGTACTGCCAGCCTTCGCAGAAGGCCTTTGGCAGGAGTGAGCATACATGGTGAAGAAAGTACAAAAAAGCGCTACAAGATATGATAATGATAACAGTGGTGTCATCCGCCTGCTTGAGCAGATTAACATCGAGAAGAAAAGAAAAAGAAAAAAGAAAAAATAAGAAAGAAAAATGCTTTGTACAAGCTCGCGCTGTTCAGGCATATAGAAACAACACTGGCACATAACACAAGAACACTGGCATCAATAGCACGCTTTAGTAAATAAACACTAACGGTAGACATACGCTCATCCATCAGCAATGACAATAATCACAACCACAAAGCAATATCAATAGCGGGAACAAAAAACGCTTAGGTTGAGTTAACTTATGCACTTCAATTTTGATAAGAAAGATTCGACAGTCGGGCATTCCACAGCGTCACAAAGCAAAGCGTTCCACTGACGGACGGTTCTCGGAAAAAAGGAATTTTGAAAGGTATCTGTTCAGCACATATATTCTTTTAATTTTTTGGAATGATTTGATCGTGTACATCGCCGTATAACATGTTCAATATAAATGCTACTATCTATACCTAGCTTACTATTGTAGAGTAGATGCATGTATTTCATTCGTTCAAAATACCGTCGCAATTGTAATGGTTCTAAATTAGCTTTTTCCACAAGTGCAGTTGCTGAGGTACGCCAACTATATGAGTTATAGATGATTCGAGCTGCCTTTTTTTGGATGCTTTCGAGTTTGGCAATGTTTAATTGAGTGCACGGATCCCAGACTACAGAACCGTATTCAAGAACGGGTCTGATAAAAGTTTTGAAGGCAAGGAGTTTTATCTCTTGTGTAGAATTGCGCAGGGTTCTTCTCGTGTAACGTAGTTTCTGCATAGCCTTTTTTGTAATGTATGAAACATGTTCATTCCATCTGAGATCTGAGGTGAGGATTACACCTAAGTATTTACAGCTTTTAACGGAAGATAAAGGGTGTCCATTGACGGAATGGGGAAATAGGAGGGGTTTTCTTTTGCGTGTTACTGTCATTGTTACCGTTTTCTTCCTGTTTATTTTCATTTGCCACGTTGAGCACTAGTTTTCTATTTGAGCTAGCGAAAAATTTAGTTGAGATTGGTCATTCGAGTTTTTAATTTCTTGATAAATAATACAATCATCAGCAAAAAGTTTTATTTTCACGGGTACTGCACTAACAATATCATTAATAAAAACTAGGAAGAAAAGGGGCCCAAGAACAGATCCCTGTGGAACACCCGACTGGACAAACATAGCTCGAGCACACTCCATCAATTCCCACACATTGGCCTCTACAGGAGAGATAAGCTGCTATCCATGCAAGCAATGTGTCGTTCTTGAGTATGGTTCGCAGTTTTAATAGCAGCTTTGGGTGGGACACGCAGTCGAAAGCTTTTCAAAATCTAAAAAAATAATATCGATCTGGCTTTGTTTATCGAGTGCTGCTGCAAAATCATGCACTGCCTCTATAAGTTGCGTGACCGTAGATACGCCCCTGCGGAAGCCGTGCTGTCGGGAATCGACTAAGTTGTGCTCCTCCAGGAAAGAAGATATGAGTTTGAAAATAGTATGTTCCATTATTTTAGCGTTTGTGCTCAATAGAGAAATTGGTCTATAGGATGCTAGAAGTGATTTGTTTTCCGCTTTCGGTATGGGCGTAATTTTCGCATACTTCCAGTCAACTGGAAGCGCTGCTTGAGATAGGGATATTCTAAAAATAACAGATAAGTATTTGGAGCACCACTCTGCGTGCCTGTACAGGAAGGCGTTTGGGATCCCGTTAGTTCCGTGTGCCTTTTCTGTATCGATGTTCAGTAAAAGCGATAAGACGCCTTGTTCTGATATGGATACATCACTGATAGCGGAGTCACCATGGCATGCAAATAAGGTCTTTTGCCGTCATCAAATGTAAATATGGAACAGAAAAATTTGTTGAATGCGTTCGCAATATGGGACTTGTCAGTCACAGTCGCACCGTCGATACACATACTACAGAATTGGTCTTTTCTGGGTTTAAAATGCCGCCAGAACTTGACAGGGGATGAGACAAGGAAAGTTTTCATGGTTACATGATGATAATTATATTTTGCTTTTCTTATGCATCCCTTCAGCTGAAGGTGCATGTCTGAAAGCTTGAGCATATTAGAAGGAGAGGGAGACTTCCTGATTTGTTTTCTAAGTCTTTTTGTTTTCCGCTTTAAGCGCACAATCTCTTTGGACATCCAGGGATTTGTGTTATGTACAATTTTTTGAGTACATGGTACGAAATCATTAATACATTTTAACTCCAAACTCTTAAAGATTAACCATAAGCGGTCCACCCGATATGTCTCGGAAAGAGAGAGGAAGTTAGAAAAGGAGCCGTGCAACGCATCCAGAATGCCAACGTCATCGGCACGTGAAAAATTTGGAAAAGCACGCTTATGCTTCCTGAAGTTAGGAACAATGTTTAGTTTGAAGGCTAAGCATATCATGTGGTCTGATATGCCTTCCACGATGTGCAGTTCTGGACCACGACGAAGTAGTCCATCGGATAAAAGAAATAAATTTAAAACGGACGCTGAGTCGTTCTGAATGCGTGCGGGCTGCTTTACAAGCTGGGTTAAACTATGGAAAAGAATTATGTCAACGAAGGGCTCTGCTGATTTGGACAGAGGTTCAGGAAACTCGCTTTCCCAGTCAATGGCCGGAATATTAAAATCCCGCCGATTAAGATGTTGGGTGAGATTTTTTTGCAGTCAGAAAGGAAATCATTAAGTTTTTCGAAGAAGATATTATCGGAGTTAGGAGGCCTATAAAATACTCCTATGAGAAGGTTCAGTTCCCTTAAACAAATCTTAGCAACAACGCACTCAATTTCAGGTATGTCAGGCAACCTAACTACTTGCAATGATTCTTTAAACATTATTGCAACTCCGCCACCCCTAGAACTTTTGTCTTTACGGAGTATGCGGTATCCTGGTGGTGTTATTTCGAAATCACCGACCTCAGGGTGTAACCAAGTTTCTGTTATAATTAAAATATGTGGTTGGTGTGCTATTGTTATGCTTTCTAGATCATCCAATTTATTTAGTACGCTCCGAGCGTTCAGGTTCAAGCACTGAAAATGTAAGGGGGGGTCACTATTAGTTCATTGTGTCGGTGATTTCTTGCTGGGGTCTGGGCGTTTACCAACGGGGATTCTTATATTTGCAGTGTCATCCCATTCAAACAGCTCACCGTCAACCTTTATCTTATCATACACCAATCTAACTTTCCTTCCAGTTTTCCTAATTTCCGACGTGCTGTCCCATAGTTTCTTCCTCTTCTGACGCGTCGCTGCCGAGAAATCTTCAGAAATCGAGATACCACTGTCTTTTAACTTAAAGCAATTCTGCATAATGCGGAACTTCTCGCGATGATCGATAAGCTTTAGGATTATAGGTCGGGGTTTGTCCGGCTGTATTCGACCGATGCGATGTATCCGTTCAGTTGATGACACAGTTATGCCTAGCTTCTTTTTAAACACGCCCTCAACTACGCGCGAGGTAAGGTCTTCAGGTGTCTCCTCAGCCACCTCAGCAATGCCAAAAACAAGAACATTATTTCGTCTGGAACGGTTTTCCAAATCGATAAGCTTGCTCTGGAGATATTGAAAACTTCTTTCAAGGCCAGAAACCCTTGTACCAACTTCGGTTATAGTTGAAGATGTGGCTTCGACTTTTTCTGGTTTTGCCTCAATTTCATCGAGCCTTTTCTGAATGTTCTTTTGGCCCTCAAGTATTTCAATCAGCATTTCTTCTGTCGTAGGCCCAGGGTTGGATTCTATGTCACCATATAGCATGAGCAAGGAGAACAGATATTGAATTTTGCAAAAAATCACAAGAACACTGTGGGGGCACGTCAGCTGGATGAAACAACGATTACTGGTCCTTACAGAAGAAGTTTGACCACTAACCTGCACAAAAAGGTGAAACGGGTTTGACATGCTGACAGGTGGCCAGCTGGCGTGCCCACTGAAGATCTTCGGGTGGGGCGGGCTTTTTATATCCTTCGCTGCCGATGTTGATGGGGCTGGACGCAGTGATGCCCAGTGGTCTTGGAAGAGCGGCCAATCTTGTGCGCAGTCTCCGTCGGGGCTAGGCGCAGCGTTGACAAAGCGTATCATATCCTGTGATGCGCTGGACTTGGCTGTCGTGGCTAGCAGAAATATCTGCACAAAAAGGTGAAACGGGTTTGACATGCTGACAGGTGGCCAGCTGGCGTGCCCACTGAAGATCTTCGGATGGGGCGGGCTTTTTATATCCTTCGCTGCCGATGTTGATGTGGCTGGACGCAGTGATGCCCAGTGGTCTTGGAAGAGCGGCCAATCTTGTGCGCAGTCTCCGTCGGGGCTAGGCGCAGCGTTGACAAAGCGTATCATATCCTGTGATGCGCTGGACTTGGCTGTCGTGGCTAGCAGAAATATCTGCACAAAAAGGTGAAACGGGTTTGACATGCTGACAGGCGGCCAGCTGGCGTGCCCACTGAAGATCTTCGGATGGGGCGGGGTTTTTATATCCTTCGCTGCCGATGTTGATGGGGCTGGACGCAGTGATGCCCAGTGGTCTTGGAAGTGCGGCCAATCTTGTGCGCAGTCTCCGTCGGGGCTAGGCGCAGCGTTGACAAAGCGTATCATATCCTGTGATGCGCTGGACTTGGCTGTCGTGGCTAGCAGAAATATCTGCACAAAAAGGTGAAACGGGTTTGACATGCTGACAGGTGGCCAGCTGGTGTGCCCAATATGAGAGGGCTCTATGTCTGTCTGCTGGTGATGATGTCTAGATGACACCTGGTGAACTGGTATCAATCATAAATTTTATGATTAATTGCCCTCAATCCGAGACCTGCATTATCGGACAAGATGGTCTCTTGTATTGGGAACTAAGATGTAGGCACTGGTTGCTACAGCATAGGATTATTTACATCTTTAAGGAAACATTGCATGGCACTGTCCCATATGAACGCTGGTCCTTGCAGACTATATGTCCCTCAATTATCCTCTCCTAAAAGCCAGATGCAGTATCCAAGGGTCTCACAATAACAATTACCATACCACTAATCCTCTAAAATTATCGGATATTTGTTGAAGCTGTGACGTGAATGATAGAGTCACAACTTTATCCCTATCTGTGATAAAAGTTGACTGCCTACATTTCACCAAACCAAAGCATTCCATAGAAGGAAGCACTATAACACACAAACGCAAAATAAAAAAAATTATTCAAAAAAAAATTAGGTAAAAAGAGCATAAAGTGATTTAAATTATTCCTCTGGCGCATAGCCACAACCTCAGCTATTATGTATAAAATGCAATTATTTTATTTTCAAGTTTGTTGCACATTTTGAAAAGAGGACTATGCTTGTGCACTATAATAGTGTCGCTGCTTTGAACACGGAGAGATAAATAGAGATTGAAAAATGAAAACAAATACTCATAATGGAGGCATTATCAATTCCACCAATAGGTGAAAGCATTAAGAGTGTTGAAATATGAAAAGTAAATACCACGACAAAATTTCAAAGCTAGTCAACCAAGTGCTATGTCATATAAAACCTTATTTGAGTTTGTAGCAGTCATAAAACTCATACCTGCAAAATTCGCTTCATAATAACAAAGGATAAAAATCACCGTGGGTGGCGTGTACAGGACTTAGGTCCTGTACACGCCACCCATGAGACAAGAAATTCTTGCGCATTATTTATCCGGCTAGCTTCACTGGCAGGGTTAAGCTCAATTCGTCTGTTGAAAAGGTTCTTACAACGTCAGAATAGGATAGGAAAAGAACGAAACGTGCTTGAATGGCTTTGGGGAGGCCAAGGCTGAAAGTGCACAGCAATAGCGGCACATTAAGACCTAGTGTTTTCGAAGCCCTCTACCGGACGGACAAAGATATCAACTAGCAGAGCCGAGAACTGAATATCGCTTGAGAGTTACTGTGTAGTGAATCCGGCCGCACGCTTGACACTGCTGCTACATCAAAAGGCAGGAAATTTGTCTGACCATGCGCTCGCATTGAATTGTGTTGTGGAGAACCTTTCAAAAACTACGCCGTTACGCAACAAAGCTGTTAGTGGCGCACATGTGGCGCGAGCGGCCTCAGTAGAGTAACATATAATGAACACCTCGCTGTCGCCGTCATGTGACTGCCGCTGACGTTACGTTTTCGGTGACGTCACCGGCAGTGAGGAGTGGTCTGAACGTGCTCCGCACAAGAGTTGGCGGCGTCTTCATTTATTCGCAAACGGGAAAACTCGTATCATTGAATGAATCTTTATTGTTAAATAAGAACACGGGAATCTTAGCAGATGTTATTCAGCAAGAGTTCTCTAAACGAAATCTGTGGGGCAACCTCACAAAAGCCATTGGAAAAGATCAGAGGGTTTCTCATTAGTGCGAACGCATAATTGCAGAGAAAATGTTTGATATAGTCCTGCTTTTTCTACGGAGGGGTAGCGTGGTGAATAGTAACACTGTACTCATATTTCGAGGAAACCTTATGCCGAGTCATGGCAGATAAGAGGTCAGGCTCGACATCATGGTCATTTCTATTCTGAATCCGACTCACCAGGGCCTTGCAATCTTCTCTAAGCTCTCCTGCAACTACTTACCACTTCTACGACGGCTAGCACGCAAAAATTTGGAGAACAAGTAAGCTCCGTCTTAGAGTTATGTCGCGATAGCGTTAATGGCTCCCTTCGGTGCCCTGGCCTCCTCTTTGCAGATCACTTTGTAGACACTGGCACTCGGACAACTTACACGAGTCTCCCACTTTAGTTAAGTCGAACGAACGTGTCTTGGAAGCCAGGGGGATCTAGGAGCATGGGCTCAATCCCCATCTCACCCCAATTTTACTCTTTGTGCTGTTAAATTGCTATTTATATTCTTTAGATTCATAATTTATGTGACATTTTAATCAATTTTCAAACCCACCGCTACACATGTGACGGCACTACCTTTTCGACGAACCCGCATTTTCTGCCACGCTGCCGCCGGTTCCTGTGTTTACGGTAGCTTTAACGCTGCTCTGTTAAAATTGAAGGACCATTACTTTTTTCGGTAATGCTAATCTATAGTTTTAGCTCGTTTTCTACATACTGCAATTTTGATGGCACCGCTCTTATGGTGGCTGGCTGTGACGTCGACTCTGGGCTTGATTTTCGCCATGGCGCCCGGCTGAATGCTGCTGGTGCCAACGCCCCGTAGCGTCACCTTACACTACTCTTAGCCCCAGCTCTTTGCGCACCTCCTTTCCTGCGATGCGTGCGCACTCTCTCTACTATCCGCTCAGGCCCGGCCTGCAAGGTGTGAGCAGAATACTTGATCTTTCCTTGTAGATTCCCTTAGCCTGCCTACTGCGCGTGCTGTGCACTGCACTATTCGTTGGCCGAAACGCGCTTCCTGGCTCAACACTTAGGCAGGCGCAGCGAACGTGCCTACGTGCGTGCTTATTTACTGCTCAGCAAAAGTGATATAAGAGAAAGCTTCTCCCGTTCACATGTATTTTTTCCGCTGCTAAGCGAGTTTTTAATATTATATATGCATTTGATATGCAAAGATGTTTCCGCTCTATAGGGACATTTGTTCAAAAGATTAATCAATCACAAGTTGCCATTCACAACTGCCGCGACATTGTCGACGGCATATCCTTAGACTCCGCTAAAGTATTTGATAAAGTATGTCCAAAAGTGTTACTACTAAAACACGCATGACAGGCTTTGATGATAAAATCCTAAAATGGCTAGAGCTTTTGCAAACTCCCATGAACAGTTTATTACCGCTAACAGTGTGAATTCTGTTGTCTCCGGTGTTTTTCAATGGTATTGTCCTTCGGCCTTTACTATTTGCAATACGTACGAATATTAACGGCACACCGAACTGCGTTTAATCATTCACCCAGTTATCAGAGAACGAGTGCGTTATTTTCCCCAAAACACCTGATAACGACACATGCGCTTTATAAAGGCTGTATGGTGGGCCTGTTGGTATGGCGTGCTGAAGAATTTCCTACCAGCCTAAGAAGACACATGCACAGGTGAAAACCACACAGGACAAGGGCCCAACCCTTGTCTAGCTGTGTGCTTCTCGCCTGTGTATGCGCCTTCTTTAGCCTGTAGGAAATTCTTCACCGCCTGCGCAGTGGCTCAGTGGTTATGGAAATCGGCTTCTGACCCGAAAGACGCAGGTTCGGTCGCAGCCGTGGCGGTCGAATTTCGATGGACGTGAAATTCCAGCGGCCCGTGTACTGTGCGATGTCAATGCAAATTAAAGAACCCCAGGTGGTCAAATTTTCCAGAGCCGTTGACTACAGCGTCCTCTCATAGAGCGAGTCTGTTTGGGACGTTAAACCTTCATAAACCTTTAGCCGAAAATTTCTTCAGCATGCGCTTTATAGGCCAACATTAGCACCATCGATGCATGGTCCAAAAAAAGCTGTACGACGTTAAAACATGAGCGCTTTCTGCTGAGCCCACCGCAAGCAAACTTATATCATAGACGGCTACACTTCAAAAGCAGCCGTGTTATATAACAACCTACGGTCTAAATACGAATAAACCTTTTGAAAAGTAAAAAGAGAATAATCTGGCCTCTAGCGCACTTGCTTTTAGGAGCAGTGCAGGCTGCCCAAGATCCGGAGTAGATTTCGATCACTAATTATACTGAGTACTTAACCTTGACAACAGACGCATATTTTTACTGCAAAGCATATTAAGAACTAAGAGGTTGCCGTGAGATGGAGGGTTTTAAACGCAGTCCCTTGCGCGCTGCGTGTGAAAGCGCTTAGTGAATAGAGAAAAAAAGAAAGCAAATAGCCAATAGAAAGCAGGTTAGCGGATAGAGAAGATGGGAACCGAGGTTAAAATCTTCGTAGCTGCTAGAACATTGTATGTTTTGAAGCGGGAATTTGGTTTCGTTCCCAACGATATCTCATACTTTTTGTGATAGAAATCTACGACACGGCTTGGGGAGCGTACCCTGTCCCTTAAAGGGAGTGCGCTAGAGGATAGATTACTCCCTTTTTACTCCTTGCATGTTTAGAGCGCAAATATTCGCATAACTTCTACGGTGTCTTAGAATACGTGCGCATAACATATCGGAAACAAAGAATATATCGGAATATATCATAATATGTCGGAAAAACACTCGGGTATCACTCTATCCTTACTAAAACGAAGCTGGATCTTCACAAAATTACACTTTCGCTCACAATTACAATATGCTCGCCCAGGCTTTAAATCCCTACGGCCAAGATTACAGTGTTTCAGGACAAATCAACAAGCTTAATTTTCTACAACTTTCCTCGCACTGCCGGTGCATCCAGCACGAAACAAACCTAGGGCTACTATCGCTCTTAATGCGCCGATACCTTGCGGGCCTTGCCCCTTTCAATACCGTTTTTGCCTCGAAACACTGCATAACCTACTGATCACGAACATGAGCATATGAGGCACAACTTCCTGTGACACCAACGTATTTTCTGACACATTCGTACCTCTTTCAACCCCAAACTGGAACAATTTTCCTCTACAGTGGCAGCAATTAGACACTTGTAATTATCGCAGTCATAGCCACCCAATTGTATTTAATGATGTCAGGAGAAAATATTTTTGATCCTTTCCCAGTAGATAATAAGTATTATTAGGAGCATATCCTTCTTGTTTTTACTTTATCGATCACTACATGGTGAATATCTGGGTCCCTTAGTACTACTTTTTCTCGTCCCACTCTCCTGTGTAATGTTTTACACGGAAGGTACCAATAAATTAAAACAATCTAATGGTGAATTCCACTGATGGATCCGAAGCAAGGCGCTCGAATCGCAAAAGAGCGCCCCAAACCGCCTCGGAGCACAGCAACCGTTGTCGACCAGCGGAACATATGTAGAGCACGCCGCGGAAGTTCTTGTTCCGGAAGTTGAGGTCGGGCAATTCTGGCGCCAAAATACGCATAAGCAGACGTCGAGAGGCAGGTACTTCTTTCGCGATGGAACCTACCAGTCGCTTTGTTCATGTTACGCCTTAGGTGCACCACAAGTTGGTGAACCTCGTAGGCATTCAGGAGCACAGTTATGCTCTAGGTAAGTTCATAAATGAATATATATCCCATGTCTGCAGAGTGCTTACAGGGCAATTTCCAACGAGGAAATTACCCTTTGCAGGGGCTTCAGCGAAGTATTCCTTGAAAAATGCTTCGAAGAGGTACTTTTAGTTGTCGCTGCTGCTCTCTGAGTGCGCCGACCCAGATTCCAACGAGCTTTCTTCAGACAACGCGAGGGCTATTGCTGTTTCATACGATACCATAATTGAGAGTTTTAACCACTATGATGCGGGTGACGAAAACGACATACGCGAGCGAAACAGCTCACAGTGTTTCCCGCTGACACTCCTGCACACGCTAAAAATAACCAAAAATCACAAGTGCGTTTTGGAAGTGACGACATCGCCGACTACAAGTTCCGGTGAAATCCGCCAACCAGCTGCGGATCAACCTGGTGCGCTCCGTATAAAAAGGAGTTGCTCCAGACGACCAGCGGAATTCGCGCGGTCGGTCCAGGTCGACTAGTGGAACTCGAATTCGTCGTCGCGGAGCAAGAAAAGCTGCTCCAGCACGACCAGTGGAAATCTCCATAAGAAACAAGTTGAAGAGAAATTACTGTGCTAGGTGATTCCACATGCTTCATTTCACGGCAGCGCACAAAACGAACAGTGAGAAGCCGTGAATACGCTAGTTTCAAATAGATATTTGCTGCGCTCACACCCAATATAGATGCAAAACAGTGCGTAAGCAGACACAAAGAATAACACAAAAATCAAAGCGATGTGCCATGCTCTGCTCGAAAGCGGAGCCATACATCGTGAGTAACAAATTCGCAGTAGAGTAAAACAACATATCTGCGCATCAAAATTACGCAGAATACTGACACAGGTGAAATAAGAGCCCTGAGACAGCTATGATAAAGTCAGAAGGCCTGAGGGCGAAGTTTCCGAGCGCCCCTTGGCTTATACGGTTTCCTTGACTAAAATAAGAACCCCTCCACGCTCCCTCTCTCAAATAAGCGAAGAATGAAGCCATCTAATTTTCAGACCGTTCTTAGCCCCTCCTGGTGTTATGTAGGAGGAATTCAGAGCTACGAGGGCCGGCTCCGGCTGTCTGCGTCTGGTTCCCAGAATATGCATCTAACAATATAAAAACATTAGTATAGATTAGCGAAAAGCAAGTAGACATCTATAGTTTATATTTGTTTCGAGGTAAGCGCGACTGTGAGCGCTCGTTATGCATTTCACGGGTGTTGTTGCAATGCTATGGATACCTTGCATTCGTGGTTTCTGTATATATTCGCAGGCCTGACTGCAAATAAACACAGATGAGAGTACATATCCTTGTCTTTCTCAGCCTCTTCGTGAGTGCATTTTCTTGCGCTACTATTTCATTCCAAAAAAGTTACGCACCATCTAGCCCATCTACAAGTTTTGCGAATTAGTTGGTTAGGTAACATACCGTCGCTTACAGTGCAACGGCAGTGAACCACCAGCAACAATTCTTCCCTCTGCCACTAGCAACTCGGCGCCACCGAAGCCGCCACAGCGGCTCTACTGCGCCTGCGTAGAATGCGTGGTTGCGCAATGAGGCATGCGTACAGGAGGAGGAGTGAGGTAACGAAGCATTATTGTAGCTCTGTGACGACCCAAGGCAAAGGACGATGCAAGAGAGCCCTGGCTAAGGGCTCTTTAGCAAGGCGTATGCAATAAGGACCGAAGAGGAATGAGCCGCGCTTAATTAAGGTGTCCTTCAGAAGCAAGGAGCGTTGTAAACATTGGTCTTCTGAAATGGCACTTCCAATCACTTACGAACACCAATGATGGGCTGACGCAATTCACTTGATTCCTTGCAATGTCGCCAGCGTAAACTATATCAATAACGATCTTCTGAGCGCACGTACGGAAAATTGCGCTTTCCTCAACAAAAGTACTAAGCTTCTCACACTGCTTAATGTCCGTGCAATACACACCGAGCTTTCCGGAAACAAAACACCGATGACAGCATGTCTGTTCTATGAGCTTCTCATTAACGCATTTGCCAGTTTAGCCAATGTAAGCTCGTCCACATCACAAGGGAGCTGAATACACCAGCTTTTATCTGAGGACGCTAGAAAGTACCGCTGGTGCATTATGGGAACGCTATAGGTCGCCCTGTTGGCAGAATTCACCTTTTTTTCACAATTCAGACAATGTTAATGCTATGAAATTTCTATTCGGGTTTGTGGTCAAGCCATCAGCCAAGGAGATTAAAAGTGTGTAGAAGTTGCCTGAACTAGCCGCATGTTTTTGCCGCATCTGCACAGGATATGACTTTCGGTATCGATCGATAGAGGCAAATTTTCGTCTCGGAAATTTTAGATCGCTGAAGGCAGCGATATAATTTTAAATTGCAGCTCTTATGTTTTCATTACTGCGTTGAGCGGCGTGCCTCGGCATAGCCGAGGGAACGAGCGCATGGGAGAATAGAAGAGAGCGAACGAAGAGTGAAGCGGAGGACGAAAGACGGCGAAAGAAAACAGCGCGAACAGGAAAGGGGTAGCGTGAAAGCTGGGCAACCCGCGGCAAAAAAAAAAATGGAGGAAATGATTGTACTGGAGCAGGCTTGAAGGCTCTGGCTTCCGCTATGCATCTCATCTCAAGGCCCTTCTCGTCCCCTCCCCGCTGCCTTGGCGATGTGGCCCACGGACTTACGGTTAGAGATGATTCGAACCCTATTCAGAATTCAGGGGGAAGGAGAGGCAGCTTGACGCGAGCTGCGGCGCTTTCTCCTTCTCTCGGCGCCGCCGTCCGCTCCCAGAAATTTAATGCTTGTTGTTTTTTTCGATAGCGCTATCGTCGACGGCGTTACCACTTTCGGCTTGGGGCAATCATCCTTCTCCTCCCCCCCCCCCCCCCCTTCCAATATCTGTGAGTGACCTCCTGATCGAAATTATCACATTGAAGGGTTGCTGAGTCAGCCCTTTTCCATGCAATTTTGCGGCCCTGTTTTTATTACCACGAGCGGAATTGTCCTCCTCACGTTTGCGACCGTTTGAACTCGGACAGTAATGTGCAACTTTTAGTTTTGAGGGGCGTAGCGTGAGAGCAAACAGCGTGTAATATGGGGTGTTACGAAAGGAGCTACGGGAGTGATTGGTGGTCAATCCCTCGAAATTTAAGGAATGTAATGAAGAGGAGTGCAGCCGACGAATAATGTACTGAATTCCGGTGCGGAACCCACTGAAATCCAAACAACTGCAATAGCCCGTGTCAGGCGGCGAAGTTAGTGTCATTTGCGACGAATGACATTAGCCTGACTAGCATCCTTCTTGCGTCGCTGTCAGTTGACTAAAGCTGTAACGGCATTTGCAAATGTTTCCAATGAGTATTCTCCCGACGAGAAACGCAGTGACGGCGAATCGCTGCGCGCGCTCTGACGCCTATTATGTCTACGGACGCCTATGATTGATATACCGCTGCTCCTGCGCTGACAAATTTCATTACCGAGAAGCGTAATAGTCGGCCAATTGTTTGAACCGTTCTTTGCACCTATTTCGGTAAGGAAGCACTCAGAGCGCCGAGAAGCCTCTTGTACGTGGCCGGTGTCGAGAATATGGGCTCGTAATAGAAACACATTTAAAAAGGCAAACATACATGTATAATCATGTATTTGTTTCGAGGCATACGCGCCTATTTCCGGCTGATTTACATTTTAGGCTTCTATTGTGCCAGTGCCCTAGATTACTTGACAGCAACACATAGTTTGTCTGGCGACGTCCCGTTGTTTACAGAGCAGCGGCAGCAGCGAATGCATGATCAACTATTATAAAGCCGGCGTATACATATAGCCGCAGTCCGCTGCCGGCGCCCTACTGCGCAAGCGAAGAGCGATTTGTTGCGCAGTGAAGATAGGGTTCGGTTCAAAGGAAGAGGTAAAGAAGCACGCAGATAGCGATGTGCTTGCCTCTAGATTAAGGGGGTCCAGCGAAGAGGAAGACGACGCTGCTCGATCTGTTGTCACCTCAGCTCAGTAATTTTGCCTTGTTTTCTAGTTATTAACTAGGTTATTTCCATCCTTGGAAGACGGCCGCGTCTTTTAAGGCGGTACTGTCCCTACAGGAAGGGTACGGCAGCTCCGGCGCCGGTATCCTTAAAGGGACAGCGACATCCGAAGGAGCCCAGTGGGGCGGAGGCGGCCATGGCATCACATGGCGGGGATCTGCCAGTCATCAGGGGCGTCCAGCAGTGCAGTGCGTCATCATCGCTCAGTGGGGACGACTCAACTATCGTCGCCTCTGACGAGGAAGTGGCTGACATGGCGGAAGGGGACAACGATGGCTTCAAAGTGGTGAGTCATCAGAAGCACTGCACAGTCGGCATCCCAGTGATAGTTCAGCCAAAAGAGAAAGGAGTTGACTTCAGAGAGTGGAACCCTATCAGGCTGCTCGATGATATTAAAGTACTACTGGGATCTGCTCCGATTCGCAGTCGCTTCACAACGCAAGGGGCTCTTCATCTAGATATCTCAACGGAAGAGCAAGTAGACATTCTTCTGCGGTGCTCTCAGATCGGTGGCATACGAGTTCAAGCCCGGTTGCCACACTCCTACATGACTAACACATATGTTATAAGGGGAGTACCAGTATGGTAGTATTCGGAAAGTGCCCTTCTTGACTACTTGAAACCGCAAGAAGTTCTGCACGTGCGACGGTTAATGCGCCGGGTGGAGCCTGGAGAACAACAATGGGCAGCGAAGCCTACAAACTCTATTGTGCTAACGTTTGCTTCCAACACCGAGCGCCCTGGAATAATTGACCTCGGTTTCACCAAACATGCAGTCCACGAGTTTGTTGAAACTCCTCCCCGGTGCTTCAGGTGCCAACGCTTTGGACAGGTAGCGAGAGTTTGCAACAAAGATCAACGTTGCAAGCGGTGTGGTGGTGGCCATGATTACAGAGTGCAAGGCAGATTTTGCTTGCGCTAATTGTGTAGGTGACCATCCAGCGAGTTTCAGTGGCTGCACATTTCATGTAAGCGCCTTACACCGTCGCAAGTCCTTCATTAGTGGCCCCAAACCACAACCTTCTGAGAAGCCGATACATGCAAGTGAAGAGTTCCCTGCGCTCGAGTCGGAAACTCGGGACGTGGTAGCAAGTGACGTCGCTGCACGACCTGATCCGAGCAAGTCGGCAATGGCCTCCGAGGGTGAGCTGGCTGTTCGATCTGCTTCTGCAAAAAGTGTCCATGTTCCTCAGCGACCAGATCACAGCAAGACTCGACAACATGGAGGACATCCCCTTGCCTTAAAAGAGATGCAGACACCAGCTACCGTGGCCAAGAGTGGGTCCCAGTCCCCGTCTTTTGTCGAAGTGGTGCGCCAGTGCGTGCAGCAAAATAAGGAGCTCAAAAGCAGGAATCTCTCCGACCTTCTACGCGTTTTGTTTGATGTCCTGCGTTCATATAGCCAAGCGACGCAGCCTGGCACTTTCAAGAACTTTATACAGCTGGTGCTTTCCTTTGAGACCTTGATCACCGCCTTCGCAGAGAACTTCAACTCCTAGATGGCTAGTTTTCTTCAACCTGTTGCAAATAAAAACCCTAGAAAAGTGCCGTTTATCATGCAATGGAACTGCGCTGGGATTATAAGTCGATTAGCAGAACTAAAATTGTTCTTGAAAGAGACCTGTGTTCCAGTACTGGCCCTCTCGGAGGCTGGCTTGCCAAGCGGGAGGCCTTTGCCGGGATACGTCGCCCACAAGAATTGCAGCATGAAGTCTTTTCCCGCAGGAAGTGCCGCCCTTTACATACGAAGGGAGATTCCTCATGTGGCTTTGAACGTCACCGATCTTTGCACCGACAGTATTTAGGTAGTGGCTGTGAGGATTCGGCTCGCCTTCCGAACTCTGTTCATTGCATCAGTATACGTGTCCCCGCGGAAGAAGGTCGATATGGCTTTGTTCCTCCAGCAACTTTGTGACCGCTGCCGAGCACCCAGAATCATCTGCGGTGACTTCAACGCCCACCACCCTGCCTGGGGTGACAGGAACACAGGTCCTCGCGGACGCCAACTTGTAGAAGTCATCGACAGTTTGGACCTGTGCGTGGCCAATGACGGAAGTCCCACTTTCTTTCGGCCTCCAACCTCACCCACATCTATAGACCTAACGTTACATTCACCTGACGTCCGTGTGCAGTGGTCAACTAGAGCTGACCGAATGGGAAGCGATCACTACCCGATATTTGTGTTTACTGCCGACTTCCATCTGCGTGGTCCTAAAATTTGCTATGTTGTTAAATGGGACAAATACAGGGAGCACTTAGCCTCTGTTTCCGGTGATGTGACAGACAAAATGATTTATGCTAAGATGGCTCCTACCACGGCGCTCAAGCTACCTGATCATTTTCCGACTCCGGATTTAAAACTCAGGAGCCTCTGCGCAGCGCGCAGAAGGTCGGAGCGACAACTGTTGCGGAAGAAGGACGACAGAGCCTTGAAGACAACTTTCGACAGGCTCAAATCTGCCATTAGACGTCATGCGAACAAGCTCTGTAGGTCCCAGTGGGCATCCTTTTGCGCTAGTTTGACTGTTTTCTCACCGATAACGAGAATTTGGCGTGTCGTTGGCAGTCTTGCTGGTGGCTCTCGTCCGAGTTAACCTTTCGAGGCGCTTGCATTGCGCACGCAGAAACATCTCGTGTGCTTGGCAGAGGAATTTGCGGATGCATTTGTAAATTCCAGACCAGGCATTCATCCCTGCGCTCTGCCTGCTACGTCTCCGTCTGTTAAGAACGCCCCGTTCACACTTCGAGAACTACAGACAGCGCTCCGCAGCCTGCGGCGTCGCTGTGCACCAGGTCCTGATGGCATTACCAATCAAATGTTACAGAACCTGCCTCTGGAACACCGTAAGATGCTCCTAACCTATCTCAATCGAGTGTGGGAGTCTGGTGACGTTCCCCCTTCATGGAAGGTGGCTTGTGTAGACCCACTGCTGAAGGCCAGCAAAGAGATGAGAGACGCGGCCTCGTATCGTCCTGTATCGCTAACGTCGTGTGTGGCTAAGCTCATGGAGAAGACGGCAAGTAAGCGTTTGTCTTGGTGGCTTGAGGATAGAAGGGCACTACCAATATGCATGACTGGATTCCGCACAGGTTTAAGCGCGCAAGATAGCGTCCTGGACTTGATAAGCCACATTGAACATCAGAGTGCTTTTGGACTTTCAACACTGGCTTTTTTCCTAGACGTATCAAAGGCTTATGATAGCGTCCTCCAGAGCTCAATACTGAATAGTCTGCAGGTCATAGGCGTACAGGGCTACCTTCTGCGATTCATTCACTCATTTCTCAGTGATCGTAAATTTCGAGTGCGGTTAGGCAGTACAATGAGCTCCGAAAGGGCGGTATCGTGAGGGGTAACCTCAGGGTAGTGTCCTGTCCCCAACGCTCTTTAATGTTGTCATGGCTGGTCTTCCCGCAAAAGTGCAAAAACATTGTAGGCATGTCCATATGTCAATATATGCAGACGACATTTGTCTTTTTGTTAACCGGATATCAACACAAACGCTTAGCTCTATTAGCGCGACAGGCCGTGCTTTCAGTTAAAAGATTCCTTCAAGGTGTTTGGTTGACTCTCTCGGTGGAAAAATCTGGCTTCGTCCTGTTTCCAGGTAGGGGACGACTGTATGCGCGGCTGAGCATAGACCTTGATCAGTCTTGCCTTCGTCAGGTTAACCACATACGTTTTTTGGGCGTCACTATTGACTCACGTCTACAGTGGCGACGAGCTGTGGACTCGATTGTGGCTTCACTACCTTCGCGTCTCAGTGCGCTTCGTAGAGTTGCTAGTGAGCAATGGGGAAACCATCCTGCTTCAATGATAAGGCTTCACGATGCCCTGGTGACAAGTCGCATAATGTACCAGCTCCCTTTATTTCCCCCTCGGTATCGCAGCTGGAACGCCTTGAGGTTTTGCGCAGAATGGGACTAAGGAGGGCTCTCGGCGTTCCGCAGGCTGCTCCAAACAATGCAGTACTGTATGAGTCTCAATCGAAACCTCTTCGGCTAGCCGCTTCACAAAGACTTTTGCTGCAAATTGGCCGCCTTAGAGTGACTGTTGCCGGGAGAGCGCTTCTACAGCGCCTTCGAAAGAGACCTGAGTCACGGGCGTACTTGGCTTTAAATACTCTTCGTTCTCTGGGTCTCGACCTTCGAGATCAACCTAAGACGTTGAAGCCACCTTGGTCCTTTCCGAGCCTCGATTGTTCCTTGACAATTCCCCACGTTCGCGCTAAGCGGAATTCTCCTTTAGCGGCAATGCGTTCGCTAGTACTGGAACATCTTGAGACCGAATATGCCAGTCATCTTCAGATTTTTACAGACGGCTCTGTGGACAAGGTCAGAGGACCTAGTGCAGCTGCTTTTCATATTCCGTCTTTGAAGTATGATTGGTCTGTTCGTTTTACTAAAGTCGTGTCCTCCACAACGGCCGAAAGCGTTGCCATTGAGGCAGCTCTAAAGAAGCTACGGTGTTGTACGCCTCAACCTACTGTCATAATTACGGATTCAAAATCTGCCCTTCAAAGGTTAGAGTTCGGGTTCCCCACTGATGACTTGAGTCTTAGATCCCTACGTTTGGTGCAGAATCTACATAGCAAAGGCTTCTCTGTACGTATTCAATGAGTGCCCTCGCACATAGGTGTCTTAGGCAACGAGATAGCAGACAACCTCGCCCATACAGCTCTCTCCGGGATTCCAGTACATGGAGTCCCTCATGAAGTCAAGCAAATGTTCAGAGATGTGGTGTTGTGCCACTTCAGTTCTTTGTGGAGCTCTCCTCATCAGCCATGTGTGACCAAGGGTCTAAAATGGTACCAAGCCACTTTGCTGCACCGCGTTGGCACGAATTCTGCTCGTACGCCGGCGTGGATGTATAAGACTGGCCTAGCGTTGTCACCATTGTGTTCAACGTGTGGTGTGTGTGGTGACATAGAACATTACCTCTTGTGCTGTACTTTGTACAACGCGGAACGGGCTGTGTTATTCGGATCCCTCAAGAAGGCAGGAGTTCCTCACAGTTCTCTTCAGGACATTGTTTTCCCGCGCGGGAGCCAGTAGAGTTGAAGGGATGCTTCTCGCCTTCTTCTACTTTACCTGCAGGACACGGTTTTCGCCTCCACATGGTGACCTCAGGAGTGTCTATTTGGGTTTTTGCGGACAGTGTTTCTGTGATTTCTATTTAGGTGTCGCTACGGTGGAGCAATTGCCGGCAGCAACTGCAAGGCTAATCCCACCAGTAGTTTACAACAACTCAACTCAACTCAACTCTAGATTAAGGGACGAAGAGACTAGAAAGGAAGACACATTGGTCACATGAGCGCTTAAATAGTTTATATCGCACATCGGGACGAAATATATGAGGAGAGCATAGCCAGCATGGCACGTGTAAAGCAGCTGGGATATTCATGGGATGACGCAGGTACAATATCTCATTGCGAGCAAGAGCAATCGATATCTTTGACAAAGAGGAAGTCCCTAATCCGCCTGTCATTTCCGCTTCCATAATCTCTCGAGTAAGTCAACATAACGTTTTGGTTAAAACAGTGCAGTCACGGTAAGCAGCAGTCTGGAAATCGACACTTCATCCGAATACATTTGGTTTTAGTACAATGGACGCAGGGCCTAATTCATATTGGTCCTGTTCTTGAGCGTTTTTGTTTGACTTACGTTATCTGCAGTGTGTGTTTAGAATCAATGCACATGGTAACTAGCGCTAAAACAAGGACAGAAGAAAGAAAGACGGACACCACGAACGCTAGAACCACAGTCGTGCGTCAGCAGCCCAACGTTATCTTTGTCATCCAATGAATTGTATTTCATGAACGAGAAGGTGCCGTTGCACATGCGCTTTAGGGTTGATCCGTTGTACATGTTTGCCTATATCTTCAATGTGTCTGTCGGCAATAAAACCAGTTGATGTACTAGCGTACGTGGTGTCCGTCGTTCTTCTGTGCATGTATTTAGCGCTAGTTATCATGTGCATTGAATCTAAATATCACCAACTAGTCCAGTTGTCCGCTTTGAATGCGTTTAGAAACCGTTCTCGCTGTTTACATGCATTGTTACAATGATCCGGGAGAGCTCTTTATTAAGGGTTACCTAAATATTGACTGTAGGAAGGCAAGGCACTGCTCAGGCAGCTTCACTGAGAACAGAAGCATTTAAAAATTTGACCTTTAGAGTTTGTTAAAACTTCGTTTGGCAGCTGCGCAGCATCAGTTTACCCAAAACACTGTTTTCTTAAGGCAAGCAGAAATTATACTCAATGCTGACTGCACCTGATGACGCTGAATCTGAACGACCTGAAAGACCGACGCGGTGTTTCATACGTGTAAGAGCTCCCAGGAGCCGTAGACAAACCACTTCGAAGAGGAAAAAAGGAAGAAGACGAGGACCTAGTGGGTGGATACGTGTCTGCTTCTAGGTCTGTGTTTTCGCTTTTCGCTGTCTTCTCGTGTGTGGCGTGGGTCGGACAGTGCCCTCCGTGAGACCGAATGCTGACGACGCCCCTGCAGGGAAATTCACGGCACGGCAGGCGCATTCTCAAGTGCGAAAACCCAACCGGAACCCTCAGGGGCAAGCTAGGCTTAGCTCGGCGCTGCCGAGCGAGGCCGCGCTACGCGTCTGCATGGATTCTGCGTTGTCGACGACGGCTACGCGGATGCCCGCTGTGTTGCCACCTGACGCGGCCTCCACGTCCACGCAATCGTCAGCGCCTCTGGGCCTCCAGCCTGCGCCGCCTTCCGATGCTACGTCTTTGGCCTGTGACATGGACTGCTCTACCGCCTCCGTGCCCGTGGCACTCCCTCAAGAAACTTTGCCCGTCGCGCCAGTTCAGTATTCCCACCAAGGGCCGTCACCAGCGTCTGAGCCTCCTCCACAGATGCCTCCCGTGAGTCAAGGCTCTCTTCCGCCTGCTGCGAACTCGTTCCGCGTTACCATCAAGCCTACATTGCGCTTTGATATGACTGCCATCCCTGCCCGGAATGTTCAAGCCACAATTGACCATGCCCTTGGCTCTTCGAACTACTGCGGGTTTGTCGTCCATCGCCCATCGAACACCATCACGGTAAACTTGTCATCCTTGATGGACGCCCAGAAACTTTGCGCAGTTACGCGGATCCCCCTGGATGACAGCAAGCATGTCCCGGTGCATATATATTTTGCATCTAGTCCTCACACACTCCGCTGCATGGTTTATCATGTCGACAGCACGAGCCCTCCCGAGGAGGTGCGCGCAAATATTCGCTGCTCAACTCATGTTGTACTGCAAGCACGGCCTATGGGTCGCCGGGGCTCATACCTGCTCATCCTGCAAGGCCCGTTGACTCTCCCGAAGTACCTTACCTACTACGGTGCGATCGTCAAACCACAGCCCTTCCGACGTCGTCGTATTTTTTGCTATCACTGCCACAAAGAAGGACATATGCAAAATACCTGCCCTAATCCAGCAGCTGTGGCCGACATGAATGAACCAACAGCTCATTGTGCCCTGTGCAAATCGCCGGACCATGACATTCGCTCCCCCGCTTGTCCAAAGAAGAATCAAGCGAAGAAGTTTCACAAGTCGCCTGCAAAAATGGATGTTCCTACAAGTAATCGCTTTGCAGCTCTCGCATGTGACGACAACGACTTCCCTAAACTTCCTTTATCTGAGCCTGCTGCTCACCATACGTCTCCTCGCCAGCGTACATATGCACAAGCGGCTCACCTTCCCGGATCAAATGGTACGCCCAAACGTCCAGTACATCCATCACATGTGGATACCACAGGTGAAGACACAGCTTTAGACAATGCAATCGCGGAGGCTCGCCGCCGACTAGACGAACTCAGCCAGCGACGGGAACAGCGTCGTTCTCAATCCTCTCGAAGAATTCTCATAACTCGGGAGCAATCATCAGAGGAATCACCTAGGGTAAGCACTGGCCCACAATCAGGTGCCGACCACCTGTTAGCCGTGACTACCCCGACAGTGGACAAGATATTAGCGCTGATGAAGCAGGTGACATCCCTCATCGTGGAAGCTCTTCGGCCTCGTCATGGATAGCGCATCATCATCGGTGGTGGTGCAGTGGAACTGTAGAGGTTTCGCAAATAAGGCCTCTGAAGTGAACATCCGCCTTCGCGACGGAAAGCTGAGGGCATGGGCGTTCCTACTGCAAGAGCATAATGCACTCCCACGCCTTTCAGGTTTCTGCGCATACCATTCACCATCTATCCCTGATCGCCGTTGCACCGCCTCCTCCCTCAGCCCAGGTAAATCTGCAATCTATATTCACAGTTCAGTTCCGCACACACCGCTCGACCTTTCACGGTGGTGCAACACACGTCAAGAGGTTGTCGCCCTTCTCGTAAAACCTGCACGCACACCCCTCATTCTAGTTTCTTTTTATAGTCGTCCTGGATCCGCATCTCCCAATCTGGGATGGGTTCGTTTTATACGTTCTACCAACTCGGGTATCCCTATTCTAGTTGGTGGTGACTTCAACGGCGCACACACTGCGTGGGGTTACCCATCGGATTCCTCAAGGGGTTCACACACCCAAGAAAGCTTTTCAGACCATTCCTTTCAACTTTTAAACCACCCGAATACTTCTACCCGCCCACGAGGTGGCCCGTATTCACCTGATTTGACTTGGTGGTTAGGCCCCGGTAACCCTCGTTGGTCTGTTGATTCTGATACTTGGGGTAGCGATCACAGCCCTATTTTTATCTCCCTCACGCCTACGCGTCTACGGAAAATACGCCGCACTGTACGAATAACATCATGGGATTCTGTACGCGCAGACAATCATTTATCTACATTCAACCCCTCTTCAGCATTGTCTCCTCTATCTGCTGTTCTCGCTACTCACACTATTACCACTACTGTAAATGAAGACGACCCAAACCCGGACATACATCTCTTGAATCTGTGGGCTCTTCGTCGCCAGGCGGATCTTTACGCTACTCGTCACCCCGATGACCCTTCGGCTCTTCCTACTCTTCACCGCGCTACCGCACGGGCGCGGCGCTATGCAAAGCGGCTAGGCAGGCAACGCTGGGCTGCATGGTGTGCCCGCCTGTCCTCTACGCAGGGCAATCGACATCTTTGGAGAGTGTTTCACGCCATGGAGCGCCCTTCTCAGGTTGCAGATTACACAGAGAGCATTCCGCTCGCGCTAAATGTGGATGAGGACACATTTGCACAACAAGCGGCCCGTCAATTTTTTCCAAACCATGACTGCACCGCTACGTCTCCACCTGACTTATCGGTAACAGAGCCCCCCGATGGGATTACTTCTGACTTCACCATGGCAGAGCTGCTGGCCTCCATTGACCGTTTAAAAACTACTACTACTCCCGGACACGACGGCATACCTAACTCCTTATTCCGTAACTTGGAAGGGAGGGCTTTGGAAGCCCTACTTGATACTTTTAACGAAGTGTGGCTTTCTGGCGTCATGCCGGGAGACTGGAAGCATTCTATTTTGGTTCCAATACCCAAGTCAGGTCAGCCTCCAGTATCTCTCTCGGCCCTTCGTCCAATTTCCCTTACCCCTACCATCTGCAAGCTTTATGAAAACATTCTAGCCGCACGCTTATCATGGTGGCTGGAATCCCATGATTGTTACCCAGGTTCCCAAATTGGTTTCCGCCCACAAATTGGAACGGAGGACGGCCTTGCTACTTTGGCTGCTGACGTGCTTGACCACTCTCCGCAGAGTCACCTTGTACGAAGCGTAATCGCTACAGACATAACAAAGGCATATGATAACATCCTTCACTCTGCCATTCTTGCCTCCCTTCAAACTCTTGGTCTCCTTCACCGGTTCCTCCTCTCCATTCACGCCTTTTTAGCAAATCGAACCTTCAGCGTGCGTGTCCACGGAAAGCCCTTTGGTAATTTCACTTCCAATAGAGGAGTGCCGCAGGGCTCCGTTCTCGCCCCCACATTATTTAATGTGGCTTTAATTCCTCTTGTTCGAGCCCTAGAGACCATCCCTTCTATCCGCGTGCTTGCATATGCCGATGATATCACCTTGTGGTGCTGTCATCCAGATGCGTCTATTCATCAGTCGGTCCTTCAACACGCGCTGGATGTATTGACATCTCGCCTCCCACCTTTGGGTCTAACACTCTCTCCTACTAAATCATGTTTCATTCGAACTGGAAATAAAGCCGCCTTACGGAAAGCTCCCCCTTTAAATTTTACAGTGCATAATTCTCTGATTCCTCAGGTAGAAACTGTTCGTATTCTTGGTCTTCTCCTCCATACATCTGGGACTGGCACCCCGTGGCTGACAGCCACCCGTAAATCAGCTCACGCTACTCTAGTTCTGATTCGTCGCATAGCTATGCGCTCTGGTGGCGCACGTGCTCATACGGCCCGCCAGCTTGTGCGCTCTATCCTTCAGCCACGGATAGTATATCAGGCTCAATTTCAACGTTTCACCCGCAGACAGTGGGACTCCCTTGAAGCTATCAATCGTGAGGCTATGCGCGTCATAACATATCTGCCTCGTTTAACACCCATACCTGTGCTACAGGAGTTCGCCCAACTTAATACACTCAGTGAAATCATCGACCAACGGGTGACAAATAGAGCTCGAAAACAGTCTCTCAAACTTCATCGTTTAAAGACCCTTCCACCGTGGTCCTATTGCCAGCTCACTGACAATCGCCCCACTGTTTCCCCGTCGGTATCAGCAGCGTATGTGCCTGAAGGGTGCATATTATACACGGATGCATCTCATTCTGCAGAGAGGGGAGTTACTGCTGTGTATAGTCCATCTCATCCGCATCTCAACTCTCGCGCAACGTATACTGCGGATACGTGCACTCCCCTGGCATTGGAACTTCAAGCCATTTACAATGCCATTGCTTCCCTTCCGCTCGTTCCAACATTCAATACAGTTCACGTTTACACCGACTCCCGCGCCGCCCTTAAACAGCTGAAGGCTGTTCTACGAACGTTCCAGATTTCGCAATCTATTCATGTGCTCTGCGCAAAGTATCCATGTCCTGTGCGCATACACTGGATTCGCGGCCATGCCCAGGATCCACATAACATTCAAGCGGATGCTATGACTCATCTTCATACATTAGACGATCCGCCACCTTCCCCTCTTCCCCCAGATCCGTTCCTGTCCCACGTTTCCGATTCCGAAGTTCTGCGCCAGCGAACACGCGCTCTAATTCCTCCGTGTTTGCACCCTCTCCCCCGTAGTCTTACTCGGCAGGAGGAGGTATCCGTGCGCCGGATTCGGGCAGGGGCGGCTCTGACACCATCTGTCCGTCATCGGTGGCGTGCCAAAGATCTGCCACTACCTGACAGGGTGCCCTCACTGTGGCGCTGCACCGGACATATGTGATGTGCGGCACTTGTTGTGGACGTGCCCAGCGACGGCTGCTATCAGAAAACGGCTCCTCAGGGAGGTGGGCCTGCGGTGGAACCGCGAAAGTGACTTCGTGAAGTGGACAATGGACAACCGTTTCATTAACAACCTCTGCGACTACCTCAGCGCAACGGTTCTTCACTCCTTCTTTTAACTTTCAATCCCGTGCATTCCTTCCCCCCTTTCCTTTTTCAACTTATGCCTCATGGCACACTTCTCGAATACAAAAAATAGAAGAAAGGAAGTCAAAAGAAAAGGGGTTTTCAGTAACTTTGTCTTCTTTCTATCTCTCCCTGGATCCGCATGGCGCGAATTGAAAATTTTTAGGCAACGAAATGCAGCAGTAACTGCCTCACATCTCGCTGGACACCTCAGATGCGCCTTGAAGGAAAGTATAAAGGAAGGAAAGAAAGAAAAAAACGGCCGTGGCTTAGCTTGGTTAAGCCTGGTGATTGCGAAGCAATAGTGTGTTATTCTCGGATCAGCTGGTAGTATGGCTGGTGGTAGTCTTGGGTTATGGTAGTGTCTATGCCACAACCGGTCACACACTGTACACGCATAGCCGAACGGGTTGTTAGTAAAGCGTCTGTTGAATTCACGCGTTGCCGTCTCAAACTCCTTTACTCTTCTCGCATGTTCTTCACGTCGTTCTACTGCAATGAGTCATTCGGGTTGAGTCGGGCCAGCCTTGGTGAGAGATTTCTGCTGTCTTTTCTTCGAACGCTCTTGTCTCTGCTGGGGTGTTTCTTCTGCACGCTGTTTTCTTCGCTTTTCGTTTTCCTTCTCTAGAAACGCACGTTCCTTCTCGAGCCGCTGTTCCGGGGTTTCTTGGACACGCCTCTGCCGTTTAGTCGCGTTCCAGCGTTCTGAACTAGTAGAAGGAGACTCACTGTGGGCAAACTCAATTTCTTCCTTTGCTTCTGCTGTTTCCACAGAGGAGGCTGCACGTTGTCGCCGAGCTGCATACTGGGCACGCCGCTTAGAAAGTCGTTCTTCTCGTTCTTCTTCCGTCTCCGTAGCTCGCTGATGCTTCCTCTTTGCATTCTGCCGAGCTGCCTTGTTCGTAGGCACCATCGTAACATCTGGCTGTATGACTGCCTTGGCGAGAGGAGCGGAGCTGTTTTATACAGCTGGTGTGACGTCACTCTGACCGTAGCGCCCCTGGTGAGAGGAGCGGGAGTTAGGCCGCCGTTGGTGGCTAACGCCTCGCCTCGCGACGGCGTGAGATGGGGCCCCATTTTTACACAGCTGGTGTGACGTCACTCTAGGTCACGTGGTGTGACGTCACGCAGCGAGGTCACGCTAAAGGTCAATGGTGCCTACCACCGCCTCGCCACGGAACGGGCTGAAGTGCGACCTAAAGTAGTATTGCTTCGCAATAAAATCAGGAAAAGGGGTGGCGGTAGTGAAGGGCTCTGAAATAATTTTGAGCACGTATGGATCTTTTATATGCACTGACATCGCCTGTATAAAAACGCAGGTCACCGCTGCCGCGCTTTAAAGGTAGAAAGCGCGAAGCTTAACAATGAAGTTCAGAACAATAGATTGGTGTTCAAGTTGGTTCATGACTAGCTGAATAGCTCACTATCATGACTAGTGCTCGAGACGGACACAGGGAGAAGAACAAAACGCTCACGACCGCGGCGTTACTGCAAATGAGCTTTTTTTGCACACTATAGATACTGTTTAATTCGCCAATTAATTTTGAATATTAATTTGCCCTATAATTTTCCACTCTTTCTCGCGCATCAAGTTTCAAGTGACAAATATCTTTTATTTTCCCAAAAGAAAGGTGATTTTTCAGCTGTTAAGATTGACGAAGTAGCGTTTGTCATCGTCACAGCAATGCTCCGACGTAGTTCAACTGGCTCGGTTCTCACTCGCCTTGCATTAGATTGGCTACAACAGTGTCAGTAGATGGCGCTAGGAACAACGCGTGGGGTGTGTCGCGTAGGACGTATAACTATAAGGCTTTCAAACGACGTGCGCGTAGGCTACGTAGACTTCTCGCGTTTGCGTACGTGATTTTTTTTACGTACGTGAATCTAAATCTTCCTGATCCAATTGTTCCAACAGTTTCGACTGCGATACAGGCGCGAGCAAAATGAAGAGCACCATGGGCACCGCCAAGTTTGTTTTGTTTTGTTTTGTGGGGTTTAAGACCCTAGCGACTAACGCTATGAGGACGTCCTAATGAGGGGCTCCGGAAATTTCGACCACGTGAGGTTTTTTTAACGTGCCCTGACATCGCACAACACTGAGGCCTCTAGAATTTCGCCTCCATCAAGATGCAACCGTTGTGGCAGAGTTTGGACATGCTTTTTTGTGATCAACATCCAAACACCACAAATACTGAGCCCCCACGGCGGCTGGTCACCGTAAAGAGCCAGATTTGTTCTTCAAATGGTACTAAAGAGAGCATACGTCCACAGAAAAAAAATCTTTGAAATTTAAATCAATAGCACACTCCTGTAAACCGGCACCACGATGTCACGTGGGAAACCTACCTCTGGATCCATGTCGTGAAAATTCTTCGTCTGGAGCAACAAGTGCCCCCAGTGATCGACTATCTCCTCGTGAAATCTGGCAAAGAGCGTCTTTGTTTCTGGGCCGATGACGAAAAGTGGTAGGATGTAGAAGCACATTAGGATGAATAATAGGGGAATACACATTATGCGGAAGAGGAAAGCACGGAGGTTACAAAATATGCACTGATTTAGCCCCCCATTGTCGGTGTGCAATACTGCTTTGTAAGGTTTTAACTTACGTTCGAATTCAATTTCTGAAGTTAGGCGCCATCAGTTTATCTTCAAATTTCAAATTTGTGACACAACCGCTCCTGATAGTTTATAGCCGCTCAAATTGGTTTGACAACCATAAATAAAACAGATCGAAGGAAGGTGTTGGAGGGCGAAACGAATATGGGACAGGAAAGAAAGGAAATGGTACCGGGAGACGAAAGAGACAACCATCTTTACAACATATGGTGCCCTAGAAAATGAACCTGGGCAAACCACCAATCACCGACATGATCAATGAAAAACAAATCATTATTCTCAACCTAGTATCTCTGTGTATGGTCTTCGCGCATAGTACAAGAGAGCTCGAATCCAAGTGACGTCTAATTATACATTTCTAATTTCTCGCCCTAATGGTATGCCCGTTCCTTTCACCAGTCTTTAGCATTCATTGTGGGGAGGTTGTCACTTGAAGCCCATTTTTTATGATAAACACCATTAATACCTGCATTAGCAAAAATATATTTGCTTCAGCGCACTAATATTCGGACGATTAAAAATGGCGACAAATACAGTGCTCAGACAAAAACTGATAATTTTTGTATGTAAGCACACCCGGTAAAGAAAAAAATTGAAGTTTAACCTCTAGCTAGCGCTTGTACTGAAAAGAAGAATAAAAGAAGCTAAGAAGAAAATAACAGCAGCTTAGAACTGAAAAGAGCTTAGAACTGAAAAGAACTAAAGTGTATAGTCAAACTAAACTTTTTTATCAAGCTGTGTTCTGCCTTATGTATGGTTTTGCTTATGAAAATAAAAACAAATCGTTAGCAAGCGTCTCATGGTCTTCTTTTCCGGCTGTCCGCGTCTCGATATGCTCAAAATCTAGAACAAAGTGAAGTCAACGAGCCCAGCAAAATATCATCTTACTTACTCAAGTACAGTTTTCGAACTAGCGTGAAGATGGCAAATATTATAAAGGTATTGAGATAAATCACTAAGAATTTGAAGAGTACCTTAGATGTACTGATATTTTCTTTCAATGCGCTCTGCAGCTGAGAAATGCGTAGACTCAATTTATCTCAGCACCTCATGCTTATTAGTGCTACGGAATGTCTTTCTACGTTTTCAAATCGGCATGAATAAAATGAATCTCCTGCATTGCTACCCGCTGCTTCCCCTGCGCTTTTCTTTGGTCTAGAAATATGTCCGTTCGGAAATAGTTATAATTGTATTTTCGTTAGCACAATAAACAAAATTACAAGAACACTATATATAAAATAAATATTTCTTATCTAACCATAGTTTTCTTACCTAATCAACCTTCGAAGCACACCAATTACAAAATTGACGTATCTGTTTCCGTTCTTCTTGGCGACAGTTGAGCAAAGGAAGTATCCACTGTAAGACAACCAGAGGGTCAGTGGAGACTGATAAGGGCCTGAGTAAATGTAAAGTCCTCGCCAAAAGTCTTCAGGCGAAAGGGTTTTTCTTTGAGCCTCATGGAGGAGCCACCAAGGCGCCAATAAAGACCACAGGGCATGGAAACGCCAGGAGGATTCTTCTGGATGTAGAGGAGCTGGCTGCTTGAGTTGTTTTTTGGATAAGGGGCATTCATTCCACTAAAACTGAAAGCTGTGGCCTGAAGACTTTTGACAGTGGATGCACTTCTCGACAGGGGAGCATTGAAAAGAAAAGCAAGGAAATTGCATACCGCTACACCTACATCAACGGTTCGCTTGTTTAACGACCTGCACCAGCTACAGGCAATGCCTACTGGAAACTAGAGAAATTCGAAATGTCGCTTAAGTTCCTAAGCCGAGGGCTCCCACTTTTTTCAATAATTTAAGAATTCAATGTGTTTAAAGTTACCTAAGTCTGCCAGAATTAAAAATAAATCGTATTTCAGAAGAAAGTATTCAAAAAATTGCTTAGCCTTACCGATGCTGTCGACCAGTTCGCATTGCTATTTTTGGAACTAAATGGCTTGGGGAACTTCAGAGTGTTTAAAGATTGTAATTTCCACTCCAAGGTTGTGTTGTTTGTTTCTCTATTTTAATATTTACATTTTTACTGATATTATTTACCTGAGGAAAAAGAGCGTGTCAACGCTATTGAAAGCTGCTGCTACAAACATGGATGGCCAGTACTGGGAGGCAATGAGGATGTTCAGGTAAGATGCTGCAAAATAAAAAAAAAACACATTTGTAATTCAGAATTTGTCAGAGCGCATTTACACGTCTTTTGCAGCGTATCATCCGAGAAAGAAGTATGATGATTATTATAGCATAAATTGCCGCCAACCACATCCAGCTTTCGAGGACATGACCCATGATTCCAAAAAATGAGCTGTGCACATTGGTCACATGTTAGAGATTAGGTGTTCATCAAGCAACTTACAGAGTTCAAATTGAGCCCACAGGGCGGCTCAAAACAATTCTCGCTTCGAAATAATGCAGAATGAAAAGTTTGCAGATTGTACGAAATAATTGGCTGGACAGACTTTAGGCAGAGCCCCCGCTTGGAAGGCTGCATAAAGTGGTCACAGGACTTCTCTCCATATTGTCTTTGCACTTCTTACCTGGCATGATGAAATTTTCTGAATCGCGGATGACAAATATGGGCAAGTAGGTCGGTACGTATTAGAGAGACAGAAAGACAGAGGAATTCGTGGTAGCCTCTTGGAATCGGTGTCGTCACATTTGTCACCAAGATTATAAATATAATTTGTAACGTGCCTAGTTCAAAGTGTGCCGCGGCTATTTTTTCTCCCTGGAGCTAAATTTATCTCGTACTCTGCATCACTAGTAGACGATACACGAAATGTCAAATGCGCAATTTCATCTATTGGCGCTCCGACAACAAGGCCTGCCATGTTGGCTGTGTCGCGCAAACGAATCAGCTGCTAAGAATTTGGTAAACACAACCACTATTCTTGTGAAAGGTGAAATGCCGATGCACTATGCCGCTGCGCTATGCACTCTGCGAGTATACTGAGATGCGTGCGCGAAGGCGGTGCATTTAAGTTTCTCATTATTTTTTAATGTGCCCGAAAATTTTAATATTACAAAATGCATTGCGAAGTATCGCCTGAAAGCTCAACGACCTGTTTTACTGCTATTGCTTCCTGCGTCGAAATTTTCGAAAACTTCACAGGTGAGTTGGCTTCAGAATATAGGCCAGACTATTTGTCGCCTACGATGAAACAAGGAGCGAATGGTGTGTAAGACTAGAGGGAACAGGAGCTAACAGTAAAGGCGCTGAACTATTATAGTTCGGTACCTCTCCTGTTAGCTTCTGTGTTCAATGTCATTTTTTCGCGTTGCTTCTTCTAGCCACGCAAATATACCTACAAGCCCAGACAACAACTCTATCGGTGTGCAGTTCTTGATTCACTGGTTCCGCATAACCAGTCGGATGAAAACAAATTGACACGCACTTCACTGACGAAATAGAAAAAGGATAATTTCTCAGCAGGAGTATGCCGATGTTGCTCAGACATGTGGTCCGGTCGCAAACAAGAGCACACATCGCGGAAGCAAGACAGGACGAAAAAGAGACCAGCGACAAACAAGTGCTGTGTTTGCTATCGTTCTTTCAGGCTATGCTCTCCGTGTAACGATGAATTGCCAACATGCCCAAACATATTTGTTTCAACTGGTGATCTGCGATCACGGCCGCATGTTATTAGCGTCAGTATACGTTTGTAAGAAATATACGCTGTGTATAACAACTGATGTGCCAAAGTTTTGTTTTTCAGGCTTCTTGCAGTCGATGTCGATATCCACGTGCGTCAATTTTACTAAAACCGTATAACGAGGTTTTTTTTTTTGCTATGGTGAAGGGGCGACGCGTTTCAAGTGTACTTGAACGTATTCAACCCTTCTGATTTTATTACGTTTCTGGCAACCGGGCACAGGTTCCTCCGCGACAAATCCGCTCCATCTCTGGCCAATTTCGGGAGCCAGCCAATTTCTGAAAGCCACAAAAGCATGCCAACTTAACTCGTGTACACACAGCTGTATCCAGAACACCCCGTACCTGCTTTAGTCGCAAATGAAAAAAAAACAGAAGCTGCATATTTGCTTTTGATATTTTAAATATTCAAAACAGTGAGCCCCTGTTCTGATATAAGCGCAGCACCTGTTCCACGCGGGTCTTTTGCCTCGTTTAAAGTGTGCCGCTAGCAGCTGGGACTGCGAAGGTTGACATATCGATTTTTCCTTTGGCTCGGTAGCGGCTAGGTTTGGAAAGCGCGCATGCGCATTGCACATTAAACCGAAAGGGATGGCATTACGCAGCTGGCCGAGGGTCGTGTGTGATTACACTGCATTGTATGCAGCTGCTGGCTTCGGCGCGCACGAAAGTTTGCAGTGCCACGGAAGTTGCTCCAGGCCAATGCATGTGTAGAAACAGCACAAAATAACCGCTCACTACCTGTTGTCATTTTCGAAAACAGGTGTACGGGCGCCGCCAAGTTGGACACTGGACAGTGCTCGTAAAGTACTGGAAAGAGTTGAGGATTTAGCTCCCAAATTCTCCCCACAGCCCAGAAAACTGGTTTTCCCGAGAATCGTGAAAAGGTCTACATTCGGCGAATGTTCATCCATTTGAAAACAAATTATTGATAATAATAAGTGACGCTTGAACCGATGCCTTAATTCAGGCATTAAAACAGTGTCCTAGAGTGCTCGATGGAAACCCCAGCGCCAACTCTTGCTGCCTTCATCCCCAAGCTTCACGCGAAGCAGGGCATGCGAGAGAAACATGCTAGCGCTGACCACACGGCAAGAAAGGGCGCATTTTGGCTAAACGATTAACAGTACAAGCATTGCAGTGGCTGGAGCTTCTCAGTTAAAATTATACCGCCGAGATTCATGGAAACTTGAGCGGAATAAGGAAAACGCGCTTAGCATACGACGCACCTACTCGACCGAGCCTGAGGGCGACCTCAAGTTGCGGTGCCATTTTGGTAAACCGCGAAGTACAGTTTCTCATGCTGTCTATTGATGAATCTGATTTTACTCGCTCACATTTGGTAAGAACAGATTACCCTCCTTCTGCTTTTAAACCGGAAATCATGTTGTGTATACTTCGCTGTCTCGTGGAAAGGGTTTTCAAGGTCCTCTTGTCGGACCAGATCTGAATCTGTGCGCTACCGACTAACCGCGAAAATTACAGACGATTGCCACGTTTATATTTAATTTGTTTTTCTATAAAACGTTTCACTATAAAGAACTTCCAATTGGGACATACCACGTGAGACGTCTCAGACTGCAACAGCCACCGATGAAAATCGTTTCCCAAAAAACTGGGCTCGGTGGCAATTATGTAACTGGGAGTTCAGTGATTTTTCACGAAAAAAATGTTTTGGACACGTGAGCACTATTCGAAGTTTCCGCGAAAAAAGCAAAAGTTGGTTGCAGTAAAAGAATATTTAAATGAGATATGAACCGGGGTAGAATGACAAAGGTTATTTTGGAATATTTCACATGCTTTGCTCTGTCGTCCGACTTCGTCAATGAAACCATGCAATAATTTTCCGTGCTTTCTTGATTCCGTAAAAAAAATGAAGAAAATGTGAAGTTTTAAGGAATTCTTTACCTATATGCCGTAATGGGTTCCGCCATTTTTTTCTGCATTCCCCTGTCCCTGTCGCTTACTGTCAAAATAAATTAAGATTGTTAAACAGAGTACGTTTTCAGAAAATTACTTCCAAGCTTCCCAAAAGTTACTATTTTCTGAGATTAAGACCTATATTAAGGATCAAGGCCCTGTAAAAATACGTGAGATTGCGCATAATACACAACAACTTCGTTGCTTTAAATCTAGAAATTTATATGTCGGTAAATTTTGTTTCAGGCAGGAAAAAAGTTTGAAATCCGCAACTAGCCGCCTTCGTAGGTTCTGCCGAAATGTGTCATTGCAGAAAACGCGAAATGTGCTGAAAATAACTAAAAAGCACAAGATGTGATAGGCGCTCAGTTGTGCAAGCAGTGCGAACACAATAAGCTCAAAACTATTGCAGATAGTTTTCAATAGAAGCAACAAAGCACCCTGAATCCTCAGTTGGCTCTTATCGGACGCGTTGGAAGCTGATTTGAGCCCACTAGTACCTACCGCCTATTTTAATGGCACCAATGGCCACTGCGGCTATGTGCCGAGTGAATATACGCTTTCACATCTTGTACATTGAGGTTCGTACTGAGCACAATACAACAGGTTCTGTAGTGAAGGCACAGTTCGGAAGCATCTACCGAGGAGGCTGCTTGCGGATTTCAAAATTTTTTATCGCTTGAAAGAAAATTTACTCGAATTAAAAAACTCTACATCACCAGCAACGAAGCTTGTGTGTATTATGAGCCATCTCATGCATTTTTATCTGGAGGGCATTGATCGTTAATGTAGCTCTGAATCGGAGAAAAAAGTCAATTTTTGAAAAATATGCAGCAAAGTTTCCACCAACTGGTTTGTTGAACAATTTTAATATATTTGTAGCATAAGCTACAGCAATCGGTGAACACGACAAAATATATTCGGGCTGAAGCGTTAGCCACGTGTAAGTAAAATTTTTTAAAAAGCCACATATTTTTTTCTTTTGCACAGAATCATGAAGACAAGAAAAATTGTTGAATGGATCCACCAGTGAACTGGGATGAAAGTGCAAAGCAAGTGAAATTATTTAAAATAAAATATTCCAACATACTTTGTTTCACGTTTCAATTAAAACTTTTTTACTCCAACCAACATTTGCTTCTTGGAAGAAACTTTCTAGCAGTGCTCGCGTGAGCACTGCTGGAAAACTTGACTGAGCACTGCTGGAAAACTTGACTGAAAAACTCCATTATAAACTCGAACCAGCCGGATTTTTTTTAAAATAAATACGCGATGGTCGTCTTTGCAGTCTGGGACGTTTGATATACAATAACGCAGTTATTTCGAATATGAAATGCGGTTTGTTTGAAATGTGCAGTGCAATGTTGTCGTGGGGTCGCCGAAGCTCAAAAAACGGGTTTTCAATCAACTGCAGTACCGCAGAGTGCGGTTGATGTCTCATTAATCTGACTTTTTTAGTTCCGGATTGTATTTCAATTCATGAAGAAAACACCTGCCTCCTATATCTACATTTCCTTGAGACCAATCTCCATCCTCGAAGTCACTCTTGCGGTGTAGCGGTGGCAGTCACCGATTCATCCCAGATGAACGAGAAAATTATAACATCTTCTCATGAGTTAGCTTCCTGAACAATGCTGCACAAACCGAATTTCAGCCAAAGCATAGACGGAGCCAACCAAATAGAGCCCAGGTACGGAAAGGAAAGAAAACAACAGAAATATACTTACACGTGTTGTCCGACACTAAAACGGTGTAATGGCAGAAAACGATATGGCCAAAGCTGAAGAGTCGCAGGCCGTCAAGAAACTGCAGACGGTAGCGATCACTGTCTGCCCGGTCAGCAACACTCAGCAGGTGGCACGTGTTTGACACCGCCGAGAACGCTGTCAGAGTCTGAACTAAAGAACCTGGAAAGAAAGCGCAAATGTGTCTTAACACAGAGGGTGGAGCGGTGATACTGCCAGTGGCTGAGGCAAACTTTAATTGGACAGCAATGATTTGGTCAGCTTGAACGAGTCCTTCTCATCATGACGAATTGTATCAATAATAACATCACATAATTTGCACACCATGAGCTTATATCGCTATGACGAGGAGCTTGTCTGGCAGCATTTCTTTACACAGAGCGTCAGGCGCTCCGCTATGAACGTGTTTATTAATGCGAAAGCTTTACTAGCCTCGTCGAGCCAAGTTCATCGGCGTGGAACATTTTACCTTCAATTGGAGAGGTGGAAGTGCGGCAGCTACATGGCATACCACGTGACTAGCCGCCGCTGCAGCCGCACGCCGCCTCCTTGCCAGCTGTGTCCACGTGACTAACCACGTGACTCGCCGTTCGCTTGAAAAGGGAGACGGAACTGCTCTCGCGTGCATACACACTGCCGCCTCGTAGTTTCTCGCTGCGGACGAAGCGAGTCGGCCGGCACCCTCTATGCTGCCGGGGCAGTCTCGCAGGCTAGTGGCTGGGTGTGCTCACCGGACGGACGTTGCCAATCATACTAAGTATTTACCTATAAATAGGGAAGTCAGTCGTGCCAAGCTAGCAGCAGCGACCGACGAAGATCGAGAGCGGCGAATGGCTCAACGGCGATTTAAGGAAGCCGAACGGCGGCAGCACAGACCTTAGGAGGCAGCCGCTGCTGCTTCTGCCTCCGCCATGGCTTCGGCTTCGACGACGGACGAAGAGGTTGAGTCTAATGTGATAGAGGAACACAGCATAACTACGCATAACAAAGCTTTTGCTTGAATAACCGGGCTTAGCCGAACTAAGCAGCAGCCATATTTTATTGTATTTCGATTTCATATAGTAAACTCCGAAAACAGGGGTTGTGTTTTTTGCATCAATTTTGCCTCCTTTTTCCGGGTCCCTTCTTTTCAGGGGCTGACAGAAAACGTATGTAACAGAAAGTTTACAGACCTTCCCGAACCCAAAGATACTTTTTATTTTATGCGCGTTTAACGTCACAAAACGACTCAGGCTATGAGGGACGCCGTAGTGAAGGGCTCCTGAAATATCGGCCACCTGGCGTTCTTTAACGGGCGCTGACAGCTCACAACACAAGAACTCCACAATTTCGCGAAGAGAAAATTTCGAAAAGAGAGCAGGCAAGAATCTTTCAGAAATTAATGTTTAACATTCAGAAGGAAAACTGAAAGCTCCGACTAGGGCACAATTTTTTATTTCTTCTCTTTTAATCCCAATATAATCTATGAAAGTTTCAAGGGGCACCTTCCGATTTTTCACAATAGTGATCTTGCCTGGATGCTACATACGTGGTACTCACAGCGCCATAACTTCCGTTTTCTGCAACTGCAGAAATAAACAAAGGGGAGCCTGTGTCCGCAGTGTTGAGCAATGGTTTGTAGCATTTTCAACGAAGAGACTATTGATCTAATTAACTTACGTAGGGTGATATTCTGGGTGCGGAAGGATACAAAAAGGGGAACATCAAACACGGAGCACTAGCTAGCGTAGTGCGCTTATAATGTTGATGTGCAATAGCAGTGAAATTCACTCGCAGTTTTACTAATGTTGTCACCTGTTTGTTCCTTGTTTAACCATTTGAAGCATTAGGTGAAGTCTGCAAGATGAAAAGAATTATTGCTTGCCAAAAAAAAAAAAAATTCTTAACCAATTCGTGAAAGCGACAGCTTCGGATTCTTTAGTACATTTCAGCTACAGAGTTAACGTAATTTAAAACAGCATTTCCGTATATGTTAAACTAAGCGAAAACAAAGGCTGCAAACTTTTCTACTCAATGCAACATTAGATGGCCAAGTGCACAGGCAGCAATGTGCGGCACCCGCTTTGGAGGAATGCGTAAGCAGTGGGCTTCTTCGCCCCTATTTGCCTAAATTAAGTTCCATCACTGCCAATTTTGGGTTTTTAAACTTGGCGCCGTGCTTCTTTGTCAAATTTGGCGCCACGCTTCGCTTTGTCCACCCTTCCGGTTTTTCAAGTTTGGCGCCGTGCTTTAGCTCCACCCAGTTCCGGTGTTTTCAAAATTGGCGATACTTTTGCTCCGGCCCCACCCACTTTTTGGACATTTTTGGCTCTAATTATTTACTAATTTACCCACCTTAACCATTTTGTCACTTGCACATCTTCTTTCGATGCTCTATCCGACGATACAGTTCTTTTTCCGATATATTAAGTAGTTCCTCCTTTATAGGAGCGAGGTATTCTAGTCCGCGCCGAAACCGCCTACACAACCATACAATGCGTGCGCATTAATAACGATTTCGTTCAATAGTTTTCATTGTCTTCTCTTAGCGATCAACCTACTGAACATTATGAAATGAGCCCCATTTTACCCGATTCTGCTGCTATCAAAAAGCACCATCAGAAAAGTAAAACTAATTTATTCTTGCAGAGTAGATCTTATAATTATAATGCTTAAAAAATAATAGTCAGTGCTACGTAATCTGACAATTCTGCATTGAAAGCCAAGGATTGGCCTAACAGAAAGATAGTTCGCACATACAAATCTGACTGAAATGCACGACAATCGATTCGATTAAATTTCGATATTACTTACTTAAGTACCTTCCAAAATAATGGAGCATACCGCATTCACTCACCTTGTTAACCTTCTAGAAGATAAGATCTTCTCATTCAATATGCATTTACAAAATTATTCTCATGTGACACAAAGCTGGCTTATTTAGCCAAAATTTGAATGTGCTTCTGGATTGAGGTTTCACAACAAACTGCATCTTTCGCCACTTCTTTAAAGCATTTGATAAAGTGAATCACTCTCTTCTTATGCATAAACTCCGTTCTCCGTCCAAACTTATTGATCCAACTCCGCATGAATATAGACAAGCTTCCTTTTCTAACATTTACATATTGCCATTACTAAAGCCACTTAATTTCTCTTAGCAGCTATGAACGCGGTAGCACCCCAAGGATGAGCTATCGAACGTCTCTTGTTTTCATTATGCATAAACAGCTTACCAAATCTAGTTGCTTCTCAGATATGCTCGTTTGCTAGTGACTAGGCATTACACCGGGAAATGACCAGTAATCCAAACAATACAGAAGCTCCTGTCCTGCAATCCGACCTGAATAACATAGTTAAGAAACGCCGAACGCGGTAGATGGAAGCTAACATTAAAAAATGTAAATCATTGGTATTTCCTCGCTAACTCTGCGTGTCCAATATGCTTACCAATCAAGCTACCTTTAGAATACATAAAATCTTACTATAAAACTGCAGTTCTATATTAAACACTGTGTACTGCAAATCACACATGGCATGCAAATAAAAAGCTGATAAAACTCTGGGATACCTCAAACAAAATTTTTACCATGTAATATATTCACTGAAAATGCAGCTCTAAAGTAAGGTCGGAATGAAACGTGGACAGCGCCTGTGAACAAAACATAGGCACTTTATCTACAGTATACGCCTTGCCTGCTTAATGTTTCTAGGCAAATGGTCTACGGGCATATTACCCTTTCATAAAACGGTTTTAACGAAATGCGTCACTACAATAAGCTCTAAAGAACACTCCAGTAGCATCTTCACTCTGGCTAGCATACATATCCCAAATTCTTGTACAATGTTAGGGCGCATGTCGACCAATGTTTCAGGAAATGTGCAAACTTTGTAGGTCCAAGACAGAACGACACCCTGAAAATAATTGGAGTTAAGCGAGCTAATAAAGGTAATCTGGTCTTGTTACTACAAAATCATTGGCAGCTACTCTGACTGCAATATATATCTGGGAATCTTCGGAAGTGGTCGCTCATCGCATCCTGCTTTGGTGATCGCGGTTACTGTTTATTTTTATTCCTCCCATGCCTTTTATTGCCATTGTTTTACAGTACAGATTCTGTTGGTTGTTGTGGCACCCGTACTATAGTCCTTGTTCATTTCATGCGCTACGTGCTACGTCCTGATGAGACCATACGAACTAGCCCGCTTTTGTTTGCTTTGCTGAGTCTTGACTTCCGTCATACTAAATACCGCAAGAAAGGAAATGGTTATCGAATGGTATAAAGTCACCAGTTTCATATAGCAATAAAGATGAAAGTTTCCTAACTTACTCCGTTCTCTTCCAGGTTTTAGTTGCATCCGCAGGAAGAGGTCGAACCCGGTGGCAGCTGCGATAGTTACCGCTAGGACGCCTAAAAATATCCTGAAGGCAGAAAGATGCGCAGTTGCAAAATAAGTAGGAATTGAATTTTATTATAGTTGACAAGATTTTGTTTTGTTCAAAGAAATGTACCTGTTTTTAATTATTCTGCCACAGGTCTCTTGAACAGTTGGTGAAAAAGAGGCCGTTCTGTAACCGCCAGATCCTTTCTCGTGGTTTGTGTCTGTTTGCGATATTTTTTAAGAGATCGAAATGCACCAACTCATTCAAAAAGAAGTTCAAACGAAGCCTTAAGCTCGGTTGTGTTATCCAGATTGGAGACCAAGCAAATTTCTCGAATGAAGTGTTTTGCATCATAATTAAAGTGAAGCCTGCGCGGTATCTTCGAGACTGAAAAGTTTCGTTGATTTGAACTGGTACACAAACTGGGCAGTCACTTGCTTCTCAGTAATAACTAAAAATGGCGGCAAAGTACCCATCCTATATTGCAATTCCAAAAGAGAATATGACGGGCTAGAAGTAAAGCATGCGAAGAAAATGTACTTTATACACAAAATCCGAGTGGTTTAACCTTCATTTAGCATTCACGGCTAGAAGAAAAAGTGAGCAAGTGGAACAGTGATAGCAATATGCAGCTGATTTCTTTTTGGCAAGCTCGAAATTCTTAGCCACACCAATATAAAGAAAGCAGTGAATAGTAGCAGCAAAACTAAGTATATAGGATCGCCGACGATCGGTCAACTCCTTTCGGCAGCTGCTGCCATAAAAGATTTCCTCAACTTTATCGTAACTACAGCGCAATTTTAAGAGAAAAATATTAGCTGAAACTGGAAGTGGCACACCACATTAAAAGTTTGGAGTTAGCTTAGGAGCGCTTAATACAGTAAATGCGCTTCCAATTTATATCAAGAGATTAATTGCAGCCTCCTGCGTTTTTGGTGCAGATAAAATGTGAAATTTCGTTGAGGATCTGCAAAAAGACGAAAAATTCCAGGGCAAAAAACTGCTTCAAATAGTCCCGTCTGCAATACATGCACTTGTGAAAAGTGACATGCAATTGCAAAGGTAATACCAAGCTTAGAGAGAGATTTTGAATGAGCGGTAAAAGTATAAAGGTAAAGGTAGCAAGTACCATGTGGCAGAAGTAAATTAGAGAGATCTATTTGATTTCGGATATTCTGAAAAAAAACTTACACAATTGCTGTCTCCGTTGTATTCGATGGTTCCGGTTCTGCCGTGACGCAGTTTGAAACTTCAACTCTTATCATTGAAGGGATCACTGGAAGAGTGAAAAATTACGGAGGGCACTTGACTACTAGCGTGCTTTGAAGGCGAAATAATAATTTTTAGTTTATATTTTTCCTTTTTTCAATGACACTCCTACTGATTCACTTAGAGTCGTAAGGCACCGCATACAATACATTCACCGTTATTCACCAAAAAGCAACGCAGTTTTCTGGCCTATGGTTGGCGGGCACGCCTTGCAATCTGAAGGTTTTTGGTTCAGATCCCCTCACCTTCGAATAAAAAATTTTCTTTGCTAATCGCACCGTTGTTGGCGTTTTGAATCTTTTTACCTGAATGGCGACAACGATGCCGGTTTTCGTTGCTAATGAGCCATTTAATGATTTCGCATTAAAAAGTGCAAAGTAATTACGTTAGGAAGTATTTCTCTAACCACCACACCTAGAGGGAGCTTGCCAAAATGGTTCAAACAAGACAAAAAAATAGCACACACTACGGGAAGTAGCACAGGATGACCCATTCTGGAAAAAAAAAACCAAAATTGTTATTCAAAACAGAGCACCGAGTAAAAGCCACAACCGAGGCGCGAATCCAAGAGAGGTAATCTACGTCAGAAATTAAACAGTCCAGTTCTTATAACGTAAGCGCAATAGAGGGTGAACGTACCCAATAATCACCATGATTAGCTATCTCGATAGGCTGTACAGGCATTGTGTGCCTTTCGTGTTTTCCGGTGATCCCGAAAGGAAACAACCCCCAGACATAGGGTACGATTGCCGTTACAACTGCTGCAATGCACGGATATATCACCGCCTTCTACCTCATCAATTTTTATTCGGTGCTTGCCTATCATTTCGTTACAGTTTAGTTCAGGTTATCTTAAGGGAGTTTAACGCCCCAAAGCAACTCAGGCTATGAGGGACGCCGTAGTGAAGGTCTCCTGAAATTTTGGCCACCTGGGGTTCTTTAAGGTGCTCTGACATCGCACAGCACACGGACCTCTAGAATTTCGCCTCCATCGAAATTCGACCGCCGCAGCCGGGATCGAGCCCGCGTCCTGCGGGTCAGCAGCCGAGCGCCATAACCACTGCGCAACCGCGGCGGCCCATTTCGTTAAATCATTCTCGCGTCTTACTCCTGTAAATTTTGCGATAGGTCAACGGCATCTTATAAATGAATTCTGTATCGCATTTTGCGCACACGTTTCTATGTGTGGCAATGCAGCGTTCAATTTTTCCGCCGGTAACTTGTTGTGCCTGCATGTTTTACTTGCTGTTTTCAATCATTGAACAAGCGCTATCAACAGGCCCGTAATTTGCGCCCTGCTGAACGTGTGAAAGGCCCCAAAAACAGAATTTGACATCAGCACTTCCCGTCGCAAGCTGTCGCCGGCAGGGACAGCACAAAACGACGCGTTTGGCTTGCTTTTGCTTCGCCAATTTTGTTCGCCTTCCTCGTGCCTATTCTTTAAGATTATGTGCCTGCATTTCTTGATAACATACGTTGGATGGCTACTTGTCTGATTCCGTCAGAATAGGAAGAAATTCCCATCGTCCGCAATGCTACCGAACCAAAAAAAAAAATGCCGCGCTAAGCTTCTTTGGTTAGTGCATAAATGTTTGACGAGAGCCGGTTTACTGTCCGCTACACTGTCCTGCTTTCGTTGTTTTCTTTCTCAGCGCCGAGCATCTAGTGTGAACACAGGCGCATCGTGCCGTGGTTGGTGCGTACGAAAAGACAGGCGATATTTTGCATCTTTTTTTTTGTTTGTTGCTGTTCAAAGCGCTCCAGTAAGCCATTGTGGTCGTTCAAGTGCACACTAGTCTTCTATGCATCATGTACAACACCATGAATGTAACAGAATTGTACACGTCTTGATGTTTTGGCGTTTACTTTGCTGCGTCCGAAACGAGCTGGTTGCTCAACTCATGTCTTGCTTCTACAGAAAGCGCTTCTGTATCGCTTCTACGTTAAGTTCGCTCACAATCACTAGCGGTTCGGTGACGTTCGGCAGCACACACCTGACTCCATGTGGAATGTCTTTAAGGGCTGTCGAAGGCCCAGTCATTACCTCCTGCCACTGTCGTGTGCGTCATTCACGGACACAGCGTTAAAGGAACACTGAGGAGAAATTGAAGTTGGCTTTTATCAATAGAATGCCAGCTCCTGATCACAAAAACGCCAGTGTTACTGAAAACAAAGTTCTTGTAAGGTATAAAATACCAAGAACCAAAATTCAAGTATCCCCGCCACCGGCCAATCTCGCAAGTACAAGCGTGATGGCGTCATAGAACAAAAGACGACACCTTGGAGGAATTTTCCTTCCTACAAGCACGTCGCAAATCTCTTGAGGCTGACAAAGAAAGGATGCGCGGTTCAATATGGAAGTAAGTTTTGTTTTAAAGCCGATAGTGCACTTCTGTCAGACAGGGAACACCGACAAAAGACAACCTGAATGTTGGAAGCAAGGAAAAACGTAGCGAGAGCGCGGAGACTTCTGGATCGGAGGTGTGCATCCACTAGATGCACCTTGATCGACTGCTTAACCTGAAGCCGGAGTGGTAGCGTCTCCGCCTCCAACGCGCAAGACCCTGTTTCGATTCCCAGCCTCGGTGCAGGTTTTCTTTTATATTATTCTGTGAGTGGGCGTGGGGCTTCAGGGGCTCCCATAGATGCCGCCGCCGAATGCGTTGGTTAGCGCTTAAGCGCAGGCTCTGTTAAGGCGCGTTTATACTCCGGCGTAACGCACGCGCTGCACGGCGACGTCATGTCGACCAAAGCGAGACCCTCTATACTCCAACTGCTCTTGGCCGCCGACGCCTTCGGCGGCTTCGGAGCACTCTGACCGCACTGGCGGAGACTTGGAGCATGCCTCTAATTCGCGCGGAGTGCGTCAGCCGCCGTCGGCGCGGCCAGAGCAATTCGGCTCCGCGGCGAGGTGCGCGTTGTGACTTCATGCAATAGCTTTGGCAGTTGGGCGGAGCTGGTCTTTTCAAGCTCTCGGCTAATTTAATCCGTTCACAGTACGCATCCGAAAGTACATGGAAGTGGGCGAGAGAGCCCGATTCAGTGGACCCTGCACCTCTGGAAAAGCGCGGAAGCCATTGGAGCACCGTGCGTCGCCTTTACTTTCAATACGCCAACTTTAAACGAGAGCGCCCTTGAGCACCCATCCGTTTTTTGCAAGAAAATAAATAAATAACCCGGCCCTTGCAACCGTTGGAGACCTCGACGTTGCCTGCTGCACCGGGCAACTGCGCCGTTCAAGGAATCACAATCCGTTGTTCCCAAACCAGCGGCCAGCCTCCGATTGGCGCGACGCGCCGACCTTCTCCTGGCACCTCGCGACTCTCCGCACTGGGGTTATGATATATAATTTTCCACGGCTGCTCACAGCGGAATGGGGGAATCGACCCGCCGGCGCCTAACCTAACCGTGCTCCCCTAAAAGCATCGCACGCTCTGTACGGCCGAGGTCGCTGAAATATAGGCCAGAGTTTTTGCGAAAACTTCGTCGTCGGGTTCGGGAACGGGATCCATCGTAACGCTGCTAAGACGCCGGTGCAAACGTAAACGAAGCGACGGTGGCGACCCTCGATAGATGCCTTCAACGTGCGGCGGCGGTAGCTTTCATTTCGGCTGCTGCGCTAGACCACACCGCTAGCCGCCAGAAATCACGGAGTCTGCGTTTACGTCACGTTTCACGTCACTCCGTCCTGTGACGTCATATGATTGCGCCGTGACGTCATAAGAGTTCCCGAGTTTGAATCGGAGCGGCAGGAAAAACTTTTTCAACTTCGAATCGAAATTTCTTTGAAATAACTGCATCTTTCGCTCCCGGACAAGCGCCAACAGTGCCATGAAATGCCGAACTCTCAGATTTTGCTAACAAAAAATTTGATAGAGTTCTTCTCTTGTCCCTTTAATCTGACTCCGATGCTTAGTTTGCGCCTGCTGCCGATCGGCTTCCTGCTCGGTAGCGCGCACGATAGGGACTCCTCTTCCACGCTGACGACTTTCACGCCGCTGTGCATAGCCTTGGCCAAGTGCTTCTTTGATATAGAGCCCCATGCGCCAGGGCGTCCTCACAGAAGCTGTCTGCCCCTCTCATCTCTAACATTGCAGCCTCACCAGAGGGAACCTGCACTTTGGGAAGCTCGACTTCAGCGCCATAACACATCCAGTGAGAGCAGTAAGAAATTTTCTGGTCCATTCGCAGTGATTTTCCACGCCACCTTCTTGCTCTTATCGGCATGAGCTTGCGCGCTCTGTTGAAGCCAGACAAAGCGTGCGTCAGTGATCTTAGCAACGTAGAGAGAATCTAGGCAAATATATTATCAGCCAAACGCGGGCCTCCAATAATTCAGAATGCGCTCTGGCGTTTGTATCGGCCCAGACGGCTGATGACAACACTTTTTACTCCCCGAATGTAATAATTTAGTGTCACCTGGGCAGCGAAGTTTTCGTATAACAAAATACCATACCTCATCACTAACATAAGCTTTGCGATAGCTCTCGGGTAACGCCATTCTTGTTTCCACTGTCTAATTTTTCTTACCGTTAGCTGCACGTTATCTTTCGCTCAGGCGGGGGCCAAAGTCGTTGGTGTCGCCTTATCTGGCCCCCTTTATCTGATTCTTTTTCGTCGTTCCTATCTTGAGGTGAGTTATAGATAGGGTTTGGACTTTCCTGGTTTTAATTCTCCCAGATTACGCCGACTTTTTAAGGTGTTTTTTTTTAGAATGCAAGTTTCGGTCTTTTTTTTTTTCGGGGAATATATTTTCGATGAATGAATTTCTGGCTTTTTGCGGTAATTTAATTTGGCAGTAGTGTGTGGCAAAACGTCGCTTAGTGTGTGCCTCGGCCTTTTCATTACTAGAGGTGTTCGATAGCAAGCAGTTTTAGTAATTATTTAGTAGTTAACATAATTTCAATAATTAAGCCCTCGTGTTTTGTCTTCCTCCTACTTCGGTTCTCGTTTCTGGCGCTAACTACATCATGAATAATTTAAAAGTAACTTTGCATTTGCAAGTGTGCTTCTGGAAACAATTGCTGTCGTGAATAAAGAATAAACGCAAGTTGCATGAGACAGCTGGCAGTCAAGTACGCAAGGGCAATTCACTTCTAAGAACCAGGTTGACAAGTTTTCTATGGGTTGTCGCGCTTTGTTGAACCAGAGGGCGGGGCATCCGTGGCGTGTGAGTTGATGGCAGCGATGGAACCGTGGCTCAATCTTCACGGTAGCCCGAACATGATACTTTCCATAATGACCATGCATGATTTTGTGTCAGTGACCCCTTTGCACTTTATAAGCCTACTTAACCGACTAACAACTCTAAGCGGAGGATGACAGTGAACAGTGCTTAGCTAGCAGGCGGTGAGGATGCGGTGCTTCCCGGTCTGCAGAGAGTAAACAATCGTCAAATTAGCTCAAATCACACAGCTACGCGACTTATCCAACAACGCCACCGTTTCATCACGCCACTGGCTTCCCTACTTATTTAATTTACAACTTACATGCCCGCTAACGGAGTACAAGATTTTTAGACAGTTGCCGCGGCGGTAATCGGCGGTGAGGGCCTGCCAGGTCCTCCTTCGGTTCTTAAGAGGCTGCGACTTTGCCGAAGCCTTTCCTCCTGCTTTTTCTGATCACTTCCTGTTCTCCCTCACTTTTATATCTCCGCATCCCTTTCCCTCAGTGCAGGGTAGCAAAGTGGTTTCATCTACCTGTTATCCTCCCCGTCTTTCTTCCTCCTCCTTGACTAAGTGTAACTTCACCCCCAGAAAGTAAAAGAACTCCTTTACATAAAAAATTCTCCTCCGGTATTTGAATACGCTTGCGCGGTATGAGAGGTGCAGCGATGGCTTAGAGGTAGAGCGTCCACCTCGCGTGCAAGAGGACCGGGGCTCAAATCCTGGTGCCGCGCAATTCTCCATCGGGTTTGAAAAAAAAAAAAATCCGCGTGTCGATGGAATCGCATAACCAGGCCTGGGGTGCGGCCTGATCTCGATGACCAGAATCGACAAAGCACTCCCTAGGACTTGAAGAATTACAGACCGATCAGCTTACTATTCGTTGTCTACAAGGTATTTACTAAGGTAATCTCTAATAGAGTTGGGGCAACCTTAGACATTAAACAACCAAATGATCAGGCTGTCTTTCGTAAAGGTTATTCCAGAATAGATCATATTCACACTATTAATCAGGTGATAGAGAATGCGCAGAATATAACAGACCTCTATATATAGCCTTCATTTATTACGAGAAAGCATTCGACTCAGCGGAAACCTCAGGAGTCATACAGGCATTGCGTAATCAGGGTGAAGAAGAGCCTTATGTCAAAATACTGGAAGATATATATAGCAACTGCACAGCTACTGTAGTCTGCCATAAAGTCAGCAATGAAATTCCAGTAAGGAAGGGCGCCAGGCAAGGAGACACGATCTCGCCAGTGCTATTCACCGCCGGTTTACAGGAGGTGTTCCGAGGCCTAAATTGGAAACAGTTGGGAATAAGAGTAAATGGAGAATACCTAAATAATCTGCGATTCGCTGATGACATTGCCTTACTGAGTCACTCAGGAGGTGAACTGCAAATCATGATCAATGAGTTAGACAAGCAGAGCAGTACGCTGGGTCTAAAAATAATCATGCAGAAAACCCAGGTAATGTTCAACAGTCTAGCAAGGGAGCGGCAGGTCACAATTGGCAGCAAGTTCCTGGAAGTGGTAAAGGAATATGTCTACTTAGGGCAGGTAGTGACCGCTGATCCGGATCATGAGAGGGAAATAACTAGAAGGATAAGAATGGGGTGGAGTGCATACGGCAGGTTCTCTCAGATCATCAATGGTAGTTTGCCGATTTCCCTCAAGAGAAAAGTGTACAACAGCTCTAATTTACCGGTACTCACCTATAGGGCAGAAACGTGAAGGCTAACGAAAACAGTCAAGCTTAAGTTAAAGACAATGTAGCGAGCCACGGAAAGAAAAATGATAGGTGTAACGTTAAGACACCGGAAGCGGGCAGAATGGGTGTGGGAACAAACGCCGGTTAATGACATCCTAGTCGAAATCAAGAAGAAATGGGCTTGGGTAGGGCATGTACTGCGAAGGAAAGATAACCGCTGGTCCTTAAGGGTAATGGGGTGGATTCCAAGAGAAAGAAAGAGTAGCAGGGGGCGGCAGAAGGTTAGGTGGGCGGATGGGATTAAGAAGTTTGCAGGCAAACGGTGGATGCAGCTGGCAAAGGACATGGGAGAGGCCCTTGCCCTGCAGTGGGCGTTGTAAGGCTGATGATTATGATGATGATGATGAACTTGTACGCAACTGCCAGCTAGCTATGCCATGCCTGCTAAGAATATCAACTTTTTTCGGTTAAAACGGAATTTAAAAAAACTAAATTCGCCGTACTTTCATCGGTTTTGTTTTCGGTTGAAACCTAGAAGTCCAACCCCTAGTTATACATCGGGCGTCAGTATAGCTGCTGTGTTGTCGGGTTACACTGAAACTCGGCTCATGGTCGGCTTCATAAAACGTCTCCAACTGTAAAAGCAGGAATTCGCGACGACCGTACTTGTAGCGCCACTCCGCGTCCACCAAAGGGACGAGCACTGTCTGGTCCAACGTTTTTAGATCCCGTCTGGTCATAGCCTCCTATATCTTCCATGTCTGGACATCGACGCAAAGATCAAAGGTTGCCGACCGTCGCACTTTTTGCCGAGGCTGCGAGCGGCGCTGATCGGCGATCGGCGAAAGTACGTCGGCGACGAATGAATGAGGCGCTTGCCACGAAGGGGCGCTCGCATCGGAAGATACCTAAATCCGCGTTAATCGCCTTGTTCATCGCGGCGTGCCTAGTTTTGCCGCTGGCAATGATTAAGCGTTCGCATCGCAGACTACCAACATTTTCGCAGTGACTGTAAGACTACCGGCTCGCGGCAGGGAAAGTGAAGTGCGCGGGAACCAGCAGGACGGTCCCAGTGATGCACAGTGAAACCCTCTCCTGACCTCCTCACAATTCGCCCGCAAGCTCTCCGTTCTACCGAGCCCGTTGTAGAGACACCGACCCACCGTGAGCCGTATGCCGCTCACGAGTGGAGCGTGATGTGTGACGCGTTGGAGCTTCGCCGGACGTCGCCGTGAGAGAACAGTCGCGCTTGCTGTTAGCTCTCGGCCCCCGTGCCGTTCTCGTCCTGTAAAATGCTCTGTATATAATGTATAAAATCCCTTTTGTTGTTCTCACCGACGCCTGACTCGGAGTCTTCGCTACCGACTAGAGAGTTGGCGACGCTCTCTCACAAAACGGGTGGCGAGCGTTACGGAATCACCTCAAAGTCACTTCAGTAGTTAGGCAGAGCCAACCAACGCGCGGAGTCCCTTTCATCCAGTCAAGTGGCGGCTTAGCTTTCGCTTTTATTTTGTTTTTTTAGGTTTCTGGGAACAAACAGTTTCAATCACAGATAATATAGCCTAAATTAGGCCCACGGAAATGAAAAAAAAAGGCTGTGGTTTAGCTCTGGTTAAACCTGGAGTGACGCGATAGCTATAGCAGGCCGAGTGGAACTCGCTCAGTGGAATTGCAAAGTCAGTCTTTCGCCGCTCCGTTCCTCTGGGCGTACTTTCTTCATCTTCGGCCCTGGATGTGATTCACTGTCTCCTCCTCTCCACTCCCCCCACCCAACTGGGCGTCGCCACCGGCAGCTGCTCCGCACCACGTGACCACGCGGTGGTGCCTCCACGCTGAAGGTCGGAAATGCTAGCATAATGTAGCTATCACTACAATACGCGTGGAATCTGACTTACGTATCACTCCGCCGATGGCATAGCGGCAAGCCGCCGCGGGACTGGCTAACGCGTTGTTTGACTCTTCCTACCTACCGCGTTGAGTTTAAAAAAGAAAGGCGAGAGCCGGGGCGTCTAATCCAATTTCCTTGGGACAATCGGCCGCACAGGAAAATAATTCGAAGTTTCTAAGAATGCCCGGAACGTGTTGATAGAGTTCCCGCACTAAAAAGACGAGTTCAGATTCCCCTTAAGTGCACCTTTCACAGTTCCGATTTTATCAATATTTTCTCCTCTGCAAATGAAATCATTTGAATGTCATTGTCGCAGGCAAGCAAAAATGCCAATGTCGTTTGGAATTCGTCCCGCGCTTTCCCATATACGCCATGCGTTTTTCCTACTGTGTAATTCTTCAGGTATATGTGCGAGTAATAGCTCTGTATTTATAGTAAAGCGCGTCCAGTGCAAGGCATATCAACGTGATCTGACGCCAACAGTGAAAGTTCACTTACTTAATGCAGTTTTTTAAATGCGTGCTGCATTTCGAAATATCCTCAATGCGTTCTCTGACGTTATTTCGTAAAGGCTGAAGAATCAATGCACATTCTGACTTACTCAATCAATCAATCAATCAATCAATCAATCAATCAATCAATCAATCAATCAATCAATCAGGTTTATTTCACATCAAGGATGTGGGGAGCGGGGACAAAAAGCCTATAGAGGCTTGACGGAGGTCCCCGCCCCCTACAGCAACTACATTGTGCACAAAAACCCACAATCACACAACGGTACATTATATGTTATGCCTGTGACATATTTAAAACAAAAGCACATTGCATCGAAAATAAAACACGTTCAGGGCATCAAAAAACACATAACCATCAAACATATCACGTAAAGAGGGAAGGCATAAAAGCAGGCAGAGTTAGTACACTAAAGAAAGAAACTATATGCTGTTACTCTTCACTAATTACAGTTTTTCACAAATTGTTTAAAATGGACGGGATATTATAGGACAGCATTTGTCTGCCGTAGTTAGTTCGCGTTCGCGGTAAATACCAGTTGTCTCCGATGCGCGTATTGTAGGGGCGTTCTCTGCATGTTAGTCGAGACAAATCAGCGAGAAATGCAGTTCCTTGATTAATATTTGATGTGTACTTTTTGCGGAGCATGACAGAGTACAATTGCACAATAGGTACAATGTGTAATGCCTCAAAGACAGGTTTGGTGTGTACATCATTTGGGATGTTGTTAATTGCACGAACTGCTTTTTTCTGTAGTGCATGGAGTTTTGTAATATTGGAGACAGTGGTTGTACCCCAGACTAAGAAACAATAAGTTATAACACTGGTGAACAAAGAGTCGTACAAAAGTTTTTTTATGCATTGTGGAAAGTAGTACCGAAACTTGGACAAGATACCTACTACTCTTGAAATTTTGGCAACTGTATTATCAACATGAACATCCCAAGATAAGTTCTCGTGGAATGTGACATTTTTATGCATTGTGGAAAGTAGTACCGAAACTTGGACAAGATACCTACTACTCTTGAAATTTTGGCAACTGTATTATCAACATGAACATCCCAAGATAAGTTCTCGTGGAATGTGACACCAAGGCTTTTAACGGAAGAGGAGACGTGTATTTTTGATGAACCGATCGATAACGTTAACTCAGAAACAGACTTATTACGGGGTCTAAAAAGCACAGCTTTTGTTTTGCTTATATTGATATTCAGCGAATTGGAAAGTGACCAGTGGTGTAGCGAACGTAGGCACCTCGTAGCATTTACTTCCAGACTCGATACACATGGTGCCCTGAAAAATAGGCTGGTGTCATCAGCGTAGATAACGAAAGTTGTGTTAGGGTCAATGTTTACAATATCATTAATGTAGAGATTAAAAAGTAGCGGTCCGAGTATGCTACCCTAGGGTACGCCGGCAGCAATATGCTTGGGGTCAGATAGTGTGTTATCAATCACAACCTGCTGAAAACGGGGCTCTAAATATGATTTAATGATACTATAAAAACAACCTCGGAAGCCATATCTGTCTAGTTTTAGTAATAAGGTTTCGTGATTAACGCGATCGAACGCCTTAGAAAAATCTATAAAAATGCCTAGTGTTAGTTCTTTGTGTTCGAAAGATTCTAAAATCAGCTCCTTCTGTGTAAGAAGAGCGGTCTCAGTGGAGTGTAATTTCCTAAATCCATGCTGACTGGGTGTATCAACTTATGCTTTTCGCAAAAACCTAGAATCCTGCTATGTAACAGCTTTTCTAAACATTTGGAAAATAACGGGAGTATAGATATCGGACGGTAATTGGATAAATTGTTAGTATCCCCTCCTTTATGAATTACGATGACCCTTGCAGTTTGCATCCTACTAGGAAAGGTGCCCTGGGCGAAACAGCAGTTAAAGACATGGTCTAAGATAGGACAAAGGACATCAATTGCATGTTTGAACGGTAGGATCTGGAACCCATCCACGTCCTTCGAATTGCTATTTTTGAGGCTATTAAAGCATCGCATAATCTCGTTTTGGTCTGTTGGAGCCAGGAAAGCGGTAAACGAGTTTGATTGACCAAGATATCTCATGCAGGTAGGGTCATGAATAGTATGCGCCTGCCTCGCTGCATCTCATCTGAGCAATATTTCTATAACAGATCCCATTCTCGTACTCTTCCCTTTATTTATAGTTTTCCGCATACGTCTCTCATAATTTCATGGTATTCTCAAGTTTTTATTACATGCCCCTCAGCCGTCCGCTGATTTCAGCCCATCCGCTCTGTTCCAGGTAGGAGAAGTATCAGATTGCTGCTCCGCAGCCAATAGCGGCAGGAATGCTGAGGGTCAGCATACCCCCTATAGAGAACATTGGTCGGCACAACAAAAGTAAATGCATTTGTAAGGCGAAGCACTTCGCTTAGGAAAAGAGGAAGCCGTATTCAAAACAGTGGAGCTCCGCAGGCAGAAAGCACGTGGCTAGTCTACCTTTAACTCAACGCACCCTTCTGAGTGTGGATGGAGACACGCCAGAGTTTTTCACTGGTTCTGTTCGTACAATGGTTGAATGTTGTTGGTTACGGAAAATTTCCTTGGCTGTCCCTAATACGTTGCTATATAAACCTTGGAGTTATGACGCATGAAAAAGTTCGAAATTTTAGATGCGTCATCACGAATAAAAACTTGCCGGTACAAAAAGCACTAAGCAAGTCGCTGACCCGCTGCGGTGGCTCAGTGGTTAGGGCACTCGGTTACTGATCCTGATTACCCGGGTTCGATCCCGACCGCGGCAGCCGCGCTTCGATGTAGGCTAAAAGCAAAAGGCTCCCGTGTGTTACGCAATATCAGTGGATGTTAAAGATCCCCAGAGGGTGGAAATCATTCCGGAACCCTCCACTACGGCACCTCTTTCTATCGTTTTTCTTTTACTCCCCCTTCCTCCCTTGCCTTTCAGCGCGGTTCAGGTGTCCACCGAGATATATGAGGCAATCACTGCGCCTTTACCTTTCCTCGAAGATCAATTTTCAAAGGCACGAACATCATAAATATTTATCATTTTCTGAGAAGGTGCTTCCCGTATTTGCTCATGAACGTGGCTTCAGTTAACAATAAGCTACAAAGGTACCTGTCAGAAGTGCGCAGCCAAAGTACAGACACTGAGGTGGCATCTCATTTCCAACATTTTACTATTTTATCACCCATCCTAGTGACGTCATGCTCTTGCACGCTTGAAATGGCTGCTCTGGTGTGGAAGGATTTCAGTTTATTGGTTTATTGCTGTTTTACGTCCCAAAGCGACTCAGGCTATGAGGGACGCCGTAGTGGAGGGCTCCGGAAATTTCGACCAACTGGGGTTCTTTAACGTGCACTGACATCGCACAGTACACGGGCCTCTAGAATTTCGCCTCCATCGAAATTCGACCGCCGCGGCCAGGATCGAATCCGCGTCTTTCGAGCCAGCAGCCGAGCGCCA